>NC_141103.1:0-1200000 GCF_041138505.1 Cibotium barometz | reverse complement strand
GAGGGTGTCTTCTATAACTTGATGACATCTTTCATGTTATGATCGCATGGGATGTTCTGTCATAAAATCCCTAGATTTTCTCAATCATCGCGTCAACATTATGCAATGCATTCAATTCTTGGCATCTTCTTGTAGTACCAGTTGCATTTTGTGGAGATTCTCAGTAACTCCTCGACTTTCATGCTTTGAGCTCTGCTAATGGCTTTTTCCCCGTTAACCCCTAAGGCTATTGGACATACAAACATGATGGGTACACACTCATATGGTGGGATATAAGCAAAGACGCGTACGCACACACGAGACTCTGAAAAACCCAACAAGATTTAAAGACTAAAATTTCTCAAAATTCATTTGGGATCTAAGTGCTTTCACACAAGGGTACCCACACACACGTATGCTTCTATATATTTTCTTGACTATATGAATCGTGTAAAATTTCAAGATTATCATCCAAAATTCAATTTTCAAAGGCTTTTGCAAATTTCAATTCTTCTTCAATGCTTCCTCACTTAAGGATTGGGATGTCCTTTATCTCGCGAATTGCGGCTATCTTTAGCCCTATAGATCCTCTTATTTTTCCAAATCGCATCTTCAACAAGGAGAAACTTCCATTTAAATCAGCATTCTTTTAGAATCCTATGTTGTAGAGATTTCTCGAACATCTTGGGTTCCAATTCCATTAAACATCTTGACATGGAAGATGCTGCGAAAGCTATGGAGGAAGAAGCAAGTCATAAGATTTATCTCCAATATTCCTGGTAATACCATAAGGTCCACAAGATCTTGTGGTACTTTCATAAGGGTCGTAAACAAAGAAAAAGTATATGGCCTCCCTCAAAATCACGACTCAACCTCTTGGGATCTACATAATGTTTATGTCTACCTTGACCAGCTTTGATATCTTTTCTTATAGATGGCATTTGATTGTCCATCTCATCAAGCATCTTTGCTTCAAAATCTCTACCCTCATTAGGGGGTCAGACCATAGATAGCTTTAAGAGGATTCATTACTAATACTTTTATAATGCGGATCATAGGGAAATTCTACTATATGTAGGAAGTTCAACTATCTTTCTTGTTCCTGTGCACAGAAAGCTTTGAGGGTGTCTTCTATAACTTGATTACCTCTTTCATGTTACGGTCGCATGCTATGTTATTTCATAGCGTCCCTACATTCTCTCAATCATCGCGTTGACATTATGCGATGCATTCAATTCTTGGTTGCTTCTTCTCCCCCTTGAATTTTGTGGAGATTCTCGGTAACTCCTAGGCGAGAACTCATCCTTTGACCTTTGCTCATGGATTTTTCCCCGTTAACCCCTAAGGCTAATGGACATACAAACATGGGTACACACTCATATGGCGGGATATAAGCAAAGACGAGGTGACGTGGACACGCACGCATGAGACTCTGAAAATACCCAACAAGATTTAAAGACTAAAATTTCTCAAAATGCATCATGGAGATCGAAGTGCTTTCACACAAGGGTACCCCACACACATGTATGCTTTTATATATATATTTTCGACTATATGAATCGTGTAAAATTTCAAGATTATCATCCAAATCTTGATTTTCAAAGGCTTCTGCAAATTTAAATTCTATGCCTCCTCACTTAAGGATTGGGATGTCCTGGGGCTATCTTTAGCTCTATATAGATCCTCTTCTTTTCCCAAGTCACATCTTCAACATGGAGAAACTTCCATTTACCTGGGTTCCAATTCTAAATGTACCTTGCACTAGCAAGCATGATAAAGTAATAATCTTTTCTAAGATGTGCTCAGGGTTTGGATGATACTTCTTCTCACTAGGTTGACATGGAAGAAGACGTTGTGAGTCTTAAGCTTTAGAGAAAGAAGCGATTCCTAAGATTTATCTCCAATATTTCTCGTAATACCGTAAGGTTCGCAAGATCTTCTTGTACTTTTGCAAGGGTTGTACATAAAGAAAAACCATATGGCCTCCCTCAAAATAACGACTCAACCTCTTGGTATCTACATAATGTTTATGTCTATCTTGACCAGCTTTGATATCTTTTCTTATAGATTGTATTTGATTGTCCATCTCATCAAGCATCTTTGCTTTTAAATCTCTACCTTGATTAGGGGGTCAACAGACCAGGCCAAGGATGTAAGGAAATCTTCACCATAGATAGCTTTAAGAGGATTCATTACTTATAATTTTATATTAAACATCATAGGCAAATTCTAATAGATATAGGAAGTTTAACTATCTTTTTTGTTCACATCCACAAGAGGCTTTGAGGGTGTCTTCTATAACTTGATGGAATCTTTCATGTTATGATCGCATGCGATGTTCTGTCATAAAATCCCTAGATTTTTTGAATCATCACGTCAACATTATGCGATGCATTCAATTCTTGGCATCTGCTTGTACCAACAGTTGCATTTTGTGGAAAGGTACCCACACACATGTATGCTTTTATATATTTTCTTGACTATATAAATCGTGTAAAATTTTAAGATTATCATCCAAATCTTAATTTTGAAAGGCTTTTGCAAATTTAAATTCTATTTCAATGCTTCCTCACTTAAGATTCGGATATCCTTATCTCGCGAAATCGAGGCTATATAGATCCTCTTCTTTTCTCAAGTCGCATCTTTAACAGGGAGAAACTTCCATTTAACTAAGCATTCTTTTAGAATCCTATGTTGTAGAGATTTCTCAAAAATCTTGGGTTCCAATTTCAAATGTACCTTGCACTAACTAGCAAGCACGAGGAAGTAATAATCTTTTCTAAGATGTTCTCATGGTTTGGATGATACTTCTTCTCACTAGGTTGACATGGAAGATGCTGCAGAAGCTCTGGAGGAAGAAGCAAGTCATAAGATTTATCTCCAATATTCCTGGTAAGACCATAAGGTCCACAAGATCTTGTGGTACTTTCCCAAGGGTCGTAAACAAAGAAAAAGTATATGGCCTCCCTCAAAATCACGACTCAACCTCTTGGGATCTACATAATGTTTATGTCTACCTTGACCAGCTTCGATATCTTTCCTTATAGATGGCATTTGATTCTCCATCTCATCAAGCATCTTTGCTTCAAAATCTCTACCTTCATTAGGGGGTCAGACCAAGTCAAGGATGTAAGGAAATCTTGACCAAAGATAGCTTCAAGAGGATTCATTACTAATACTTTTATAATAAGGATCATAGGGAAATTCCACTATATGTAAGAAGGTGCACAGAAAGCTTTGAAGGTGTCTTCTATAACTTGATTACCTCTTTCATGTTAAGATTGCATGCTATGTTATGTCATAAGGTCCCTAGATTCTCTCAATCATCGCGCTAACATTATGCGATGCATTCAATTCTCGGCTGCTTCTTCTCGCATTTGCATTTTGTGGAGATTCTCATTTAGTAACTCCAAGGATCTCATCCTTTGACCTTTGCTAATGGCTTTTTCCCCGTTAACCATTGAGGATATTGGACATACAAACATGGGTACACACTCATATGGCGGGATATAAGCAAACACGAGGTTCGATGGACGCGTACACAAGAGACTCCGAAATACCCAACAAGACTTAGAGACTAAAATTTCTCTAAATGCATTCAGGATCCAAATGTTTTCACACAAGGGTACCCCACACACATGTATGCTTTTATATATATATATATATATATATATATATATATATATATTTACTATATGAATCGTGTAAAATTTGAAGATTATCATCCAAATCTTAATTTCCAATGGCTTTTGCAAATTTAAATTCTATGCTTCCTCACTTAAGGATTAGGATGTCCGGAGATTCTCAGTAACTCCTAGGCTTTCATCCTTTGACCTTTGCTAATGGCTTTTTCCACGTTAACCCCTAAGGCTATTAGACATACAAACATGGGTACACACTCATATGGCGGGATGTAAGCAAACACGAGGTGAGGTGGACACGCACACAAGAGACTCCAAAATACCCAACAAGATTAAAAGACTAAAATTTCTTAAAATGCATTAAGGATCGAAGTGCTTTCACACAAGGGTACCGCACACACATGTATGCTTTTATATATTTTTTTGACTATATAAATCGTGTAAATTTTCAAGATTATCATCCAAATCTTAATTTTCAAAGGCTATTGCAAATTTAAATTCTTCTTCAATGCTTCCTCACTTAAGGATTGGGATGTCCTCATCTCGAAAAAATTGGGGCTATCTTTAGCTCTAAACATTCTCTGCTTTTTCCAAGTCGCATCTTCAAGCGAGAGAAACTTCCATTTAACTAAGCATTCTTTTAGAAACCTATGTTGTAGAGATTTCTTGAATATCTTGGATTCCAATTCTAAATGTACCTTGCACTAGCAACAAGCATGATGAAGGAATAATCTTTTCTAAGATGTGCTCAGGCATTGGATGATACTTCTTTTCACTAGGTTGACACTGAAGAAGACATTGCGAACCTTAAGCTGTGGAGACAGAAGCAAGTCCTAAGATTTATCTCCAATATTGCTCGTAATACCCTAAGGTCCACAAGATCTTCGTGTACTTTTGCGAGGGTTATACATAAAGAAAAACCATATGGCCTTCCTTAAAATAACAACTCAACCTCTTGGTATCTACATGATTTTTATGTCTATCTTGACCAGCTTTGATATCTTTCCTTATAGATTGTATTTGATTGTCCATCTCATCAAGCATCTTTGCTTCAAAATCTCTACCTTGATTAGGGGGTTAGACCAAGCCAAGGGTGTAAGGAAATCTTCACCATAGATATCTTTAAGAGGATTCATTACTAATACTTTTATAATAAGCATCATAGGCAAATTCTAATAGATGTAGGAAGTTCAACTATCTTTTTTGTTCACATCCACGAGAGGCTTTGAGAGTGTCTTCTATAACTTGATGACATCGTTCATGTTATGATCGCATGGGATGTTCTGTCATAAAATCCCTAGATTCTCTCAGTCATCGCGTCAACATTATGCGATGCATTCAATTCATGGCATCTTCTTGTAGTAGCAGTTGCATTTTGTGGAGATTCTCAGTAACTCCTCCGCTTTCATGCTTTGAGCTCTGCTAATGGTTTTTTTCCCGTTAACCCCTAAGGCTCTTGGACATACAAACATGATGGGTACCACTCATATGGCAGGATATAAGCAAATACAAGGTGAGGTGGACGCGTACGCACACACGAGACTCTGAAATACCCAACAAGATTTAAAGACTAAAATTTCTCAAAATTCATTTGGGATCTAAGTGCTTTTACACAAGGGTACTCACACACACATATGCTTTTATATATTTTCTTGACTATATGAATCGTTTAAAATTTCAAGGTTATCATCCAAAATTTAATTTTCAAAGTCTTTTACAAATTTCAATTCTTCTTCAATGCTTCCTCACTTAAGGATTGGGATGTCCTTATCTCGCAAATTGGGGCTATCTTTAGCTCTATAGATCCTCCTGTTTTCCCAAGTCGCATCTTCAAAAGGAAACATTCTTTTAGAATTCTATGTTGTAGAGATTTCTCGAACATCTTAAGTTCCAATTCTAAATGTACCTTGCACTAGCAACAAGCATGATGAAGGAATAATCTTTTCTAAGATGTGCTCAGGCATTGGATGATACTTCTTTTCACTAGGTTGACATTGAAGAAGACATTGCGAACCTTAAGCTGTGGAGAAAGAAGCAAGTCCTAAGATTTATCTCCAATATTGCTCGTAATACCCTAAGGTCCACAAGATCTTCGTGTACTTTTGCGAGGGTTGTACATAAAGAAAAACCATATGGCCTTCCTTAAGATAACAACTCAACCTCTTGGGATCTACATGATTTTTATGTCTATCTTGACCAGCTTTGATATCTTTTCTTATAGATTGTATTTGATTGTCCATCTCATCAAGCATCTTTGCTTCAAAATCTCTACCTTGATTAGGGGGTTAGACCAAGCCAAGGGTGTACGAAAATCTTCACCATAGATAGCTTAAAGAGGATTCATTACTAATACTTTTATAATAAGCATCATAGGCAAATTCTAATAGATGTAGGAAGTTCATCTATCTTTTTTGTTCACATCCACGAGAGGCTTTGAGAGTGTCTTCTATAACTTGATGACATCTTTCATGTTACGATCGTATGGGATGTTCTGTCATAAAATCCCTAGATTCTCTCAATCATCGCGTCAACATTATGCGATGCATTCAATTCTTGGCATCTTCTTGTAGTACCAGTTGCATTTTGTGGAGATTCTCAGTAACTCCTCCGCTTTCATGCCTTCAGCTCTGCTAATGGCTTTTTCCCTGTTAACCCCTAAGGCTATTGGACATACAAACATGATGGGTACCACTCATATGGCGGGATATAAGCAAATACAAGGTGAGGTGGATGCGTACGCACACACGAGACTCTGAAATACCCAACAAGATTTAAAGACTAAAATTTCTCAAAATTCATTTGGGATCTAAGTGCTTTTACACAAGGGTACCCACACACACATATGCTTTTATATATTTTCTTGACTATATGAATCGTTTAAAATTTCAAGGTTATTATCCAAAATTTAATTTTCAAAGTCTTTTACAAATTTCAATTCTTCTTCAATGCTTCCTCACTTAAGGATTGGGATGTCCTTATCTCGCAAATTGGGGCTATCTTTAGCTCTATAGATCCTCCTATTTTCCCAAGTCGCATCTTCAAAAGGGAACATTCTTTTAGAATTCTATGTTGTAGAGATTTCTCGAACATCTTAAGTTCCAATTGGCGACAACTCATCCTTTGATCTTTGCTCGTGGATTTTTCCCCGTTAACCCCTAAGGCTAATGGACATACAAACATAATCTTACTTTTCAAAGGCTTTTGCAAATTTAAATTCTATGTCTCCTCACTTAAGGATTGGGATGTCCTGGGACTACTATCTTTAGCTCTATATAGATCCTCTTCTTTTCCCAAGTCACATGTTCAACATGGAGAAACTTCCATTTACCTAAGCATTCTTTTAGAATCCTATGTTGTAGAGATTTCTCGAACATCCTGGGTTCCAATTCTAAATGTACCTCGCACTAGCAAGCATGATGAAGTAATAATCTTTTCTAAGATCTGCTCAGGGTTTGGATGATACTTCTTCTCACTAGGTTGACATGGAAGAAGTCGTTGCGAACCTTAAGCTTTGGAGAAAGAAGCGATTCTTAAGATTTATCTCCAATATTGCTCGTAATACCGTAAGGTTCGCAAGATCTTCTTGTACTTTTGCAAGGGTTGTACGTAAAGAAAAACCATATGGCCTCCCTCAAAATAACGACGCGATTCCTAAGATTTATCTCCAATATTGCTCGTAATACCGTAAGGTTCGCAAGATCTTCTTGTACTTTTGCAAGGGTTGTACGTAAAGAAAAACCATATGGCCTCCCTCAAAATAACGACTCAACCTCTTGGTTAAAACATAATGTTTATGTCTATCTTGACCAGCTTTGATATCTTTTGTTATAGATTGTATTTCATTGTCCATCTGATCAAGTATCTTTGCTTTAAAATCTCTACCTTGATTAGGGGGTCAACAGACCAAGCCAAGGATGTAAGGAAATCTTCACCATAGATAGCTTTTATGCAATGCATTCAATTCTTGGCTGCTTGTTCTCCCACTTGCATTTTGTGGAGATTCTCAGTAACTCCTAGGCTTTCATCCTTTGACCTTTGCTAATGGCTTTTTCCCCGTTAACCCCTAAGGCTATTAGACATACAAACATGGGTACACACTCATATGGCAGGATATAAGCAAACACGAGGTGAGGTGGACACGCACACACGAGACTCCAAAATACCCAACAAGATTTAAAGGCTAAAATTTCTCAAAATGCATTAAGGATCGAAGTGCTTTCATACACATGTATGCTTTTATATATTTTTTTGACTATATGAATCGTGTCAAATTTCAAGATTATCATCCAAATCTTAATTTTCAAAGGCTTTTGCAAATTTAAATTCTTCTTCAATGCTTCCTCACTTAAGGATTGGGATGTCCTCATCTCGGAAAAATTGAGGCTATCTCAACTTCCATTTGACTAAGCATTCTTTTAAAATCCTATGTTGTAGAGATTTCTCGAACATCTTGGGTTCCCATTCTAGCAAGCATGATGAAGTAATAATCTTTTCTAAGATGTGCTCAGGCATTGGATGATACTTCTTCTCATCACTAGGTTGACATGGAAGAAGACGTTGCGAACCTTAAGCTGTTGAGAAAGAAGCAAGTCCTAAGATTTATCTCCAATATTGCTCGTAATAACCTAAGGTCCGCAAGATCTTCGTGTACTTTTGCGAGGGTTGTACATAAAGAAAAACCATATGGCCTCCCTCAAAATAACAACTCAACCTCTTGGGATCTACATAATGTTTATGTCTATCTTTACCAGCTTTGATATCTTTTCTTAAAGATTGGATTTGATTGTCCATCTCATCAAGCATCTTTGCTTCAAAATCTCTACCTTGATTAGGGGGTTAGACCAAGCCAAGGATGTAAGGAAATCTTCACCATAGGTAGCTTTAAGAGGATTCATTACTAATACTTTTATAATAAGCATCATAGGCAAATTCTAATAGATGTAGGAAGTTCATCTATCTTTTTTGTTCACATCCACGAGAGGCTTTGAGAGTGTCTTCTATAACTTGATGACATCTTTCATGTTACGATCGTATGGGATGTTATGTCATAAAATCCCTAGATTCTCTCAATCATCGCGTCAACATTATGCGATGCATTCAATTCTTGGCATCTTCTTGTAGTACCAGTTGCATTTTGTGGAGATTCTCAGTAACTCGTCCGCTTTCATGCGTTCAGCTCTGCTAATGGCTTTTTCCCTGTTAACCCCTAAGGCTATTGGACATACAAACATAATGGGTACCACTCATATGGTGGGATATAAGCAATGACAAGGTGAGGTGGATGCGTACGCACACACGAGACTCTGAAATACCCAACAAGATTTAAAGACTAAAATTTCTCAAAATTCATTTGAGATCTAAGTGCTTTTACACAAGGGTACCCACACACACATATGCTTTTATATATTTTCTTGACTATATGAATCGTTTAAAATTTCAAGATTATCATCCAAAATTTAATTTTCAAAGTCTTTTACAAATTTCAATTCTTCTTCAATGCTTCCTCACTTAAGGATTGGGATGTCCTTATCTCGCAAATTGGGGCTATCTTTAGCTCTATAGATCCTCCTATTTTCCCAAGTTGCATCTTCAAAAGGGAACATTCTTTTAGAATTCTATGTTGTAGAGATTTCTCGAACATCTTAAGTTCCAATTGGCGACAACTCATCCTTTGATCTTTGCTCATGGATTTTTCCCCGTTAACCCCTAAGGCTAATGGACATACAAATATATGAATCATGTAAAATTGCAAGATTATCATCCAAATCTTAATTTTCAAAGGCTTTTGCAAATTTAAGTTCTATGCCTCCTCACTTAAGGATTGGGATGTCCTGGGGCTACTATCTTTAGCTCTATATAGATCCTCTTCTTTTCCCAAGTCACATCTTCAACATGGAGAAACTTCCATTTACCTAAGCATTCTTTTAGAATCCTATCTTGTAGAGATTTCTCGAACATTGTGGGTTCCAATTCTAAATGTACCTCGCACTAGCAAGCATAATGAAGTAATAATATTTTCTAAGATCTGCTCAGGGTTTGGATGATACTTCTTCTCACTAGGTTGACAGGGAAGAAGATGTTGCGAACCTTAAGCTTTGGAGAAAGAAGCGATTCCTAAGATTTATCTCCGATATTGCTCGTAATACCGTAAGGTTTGCAAGATCTTCTTGTACTTTTGCAAGGGTTGTACGTAAAGAAAAACCATATGGCCTCCCTCAAAATAACGACTCAACCTCTTGGTATCTACATAATGTTTATGTCTATCTTGACCAGCTTTGATATCTTTTGTTATAGATTGTATTTCATTGTCCATCTGATCAAGTATCTTTGCTTTAAAATCTCTACCTTGATTAGGGGGTCAACAGACCAAGCCAAGGATGTAAGGAAATCTTCACCATAGATAGCTTTTATGCAATGCATTCAATTCTTGGCTGCTTGTTCTCCCATTTGCATTTTGTGGAGATTCTCAGTAACTCCTAGGTTTTCATCCTTTGACCTTTGCTAATGGCTTTTTCCCCGTTAACCCCTAAGGCTATTAGACATACAAACATGGGTACACACTCATATGGCAGGATATAAGCAAACACGAGGTGAGGTGGACACGCACACACGAGACTCCGAAATACCCAACAAGATTTAAAGACTAAAATTTCTCAAAATGCATTAAGGATCGAAGTGCTTTCAGACACATGTATGCTTTTATATATTTTTTTGACTATATGAATCGTGTCAAATTTCAAGATTATCATCCAAATCTTAATTTTCAAAGGCTTTTGCAAATTTAAATTCTTCTTCAATGCTTCCTCACTTAAGGATTGGGATGTCCGTATCTCGGAAAAATTGGGGCTATCTTTAGCTCTATACATCCTCTTCTTTTCCCAAGTCGCATCTTCAAGAGGGAGAAACTTCATTTGACTAAGCATTCTTTTAAAATCCTATGTTGTAGAGATTTCTCGAACATCTTGGGTTCCCATTCTAGCAAGCATGATGAAGTAATAATATTTTCTAAGATGTGCTCAGGCATTGGATGATACTTCTTCTCATCACTAGGTTGACATGGAAGAAGACGTTGCGAACCTTAAGCTGTTGAGAAAGAAGCAAGTCCTAAGAATTATCTCCAATATTGCTCGTAATACCCCAAGGTCCGCAAGATCTTTGTGTACTTTTGCGAGGGTTGTACATAAAGAAAAACCATATGGCCTCCCTCAAAATAACAACTCAACCTCTTGGGATCTACATAATGTTTATGTCTATCTTGACCAGCTTTGATATCTTTTCTTATAGATTGGATTTGATTGTCCGTCTCATCAAGCATCTTTGCTTCAAAATCTCTACCTTGATTAGGGGGTTAGACCAAGCCAAGGATGTAAGGAAATCTTCACCATAGATAGCTTTAAGAGGATTCATTACTAATACTTTTATAATAAGCATCATAGGCAAATTCTAATAGATGTAGGAAGTTCAACTATCTTTTTTGTTCACATCCACGAGTGGCTTTGAGGGTGTCTTCTATAACTTGATGACATCTTTCATGTTATGATCGCATGGGATGTTCTGTCATAAAATCCCTAGATTCTCTCAATCATCGCGTCAACATTATGCAATGCATTCAATTCTTGGCATCTTCTTGTAGTACCAGTTGCATTTTGTGGAGATTCTCAGTAACTTCTCGACTTTCATGCTTTGAGCTCTGCTAATGGCTTTTTCCCCGTTAACCCCTAAGGCTATTGGACATACAAACATGATGGGTACACACTCATATGGCGGGATATAAGCAAAGACGCGTACGCACACATGAGACTCTGAAAAACCCAACAAGATTTAAAGACTAAAATTTCTCAAAATTCATTTGGGATCTAAGTGCTTTCACACAAGGGTACCCACACACACGTATGCTTCTATATATTTTCTTGACTATATGAATCGTGTAAAATTTCAAGATTATCATCCAAAATTCAATTTTCAAAGGCTTTTGCAAATTTCAATTCTTCTTCAATGCTTCCTCACTTAAGAATTGGGATGTCCTTATCTCGCAAATTGCGGCTATCTTTAGCCCTATAGATCCTCTTATTTTTCCAAATCGTATCTTCAACAAGGAGAAACTTCCATTTAAATCAGCATTCTTTTAGAATCCTATGTTGTAGAGATTTCTCGAACATCTTGGGTTCCAATTCCATTAAACATCTTGACATGGAAGATGCTGCGAAAGCTGTGGAGGAAGAAGCAAGTCATAAGATTTATCTCCAATATTCCTGGTAATACCATAAGGTCCACAAGATCTTGTGGTACTTTCATAAGGGTCGTAAACAAAGAAAAAGTATATGGCCTCCCTCAAAATCACGACTCAACCTCTTGGGATCTACATAATGTTTATGTCTACCTTGACCAACTTTGATATCTTTTCTTATAGATGGCATTTGATTGTCCATCTCATCAAGCATCTTTGCTTCAAAATCTCTACCCTCATTAGGGGGTCAGACCATAGATAGCTTTAAGAGGATTCATTACTAATACTTTTATAATGCGGATCATAGGGAAATTCTACTATATGTAGGAAGTTCAACTATCTTTCTTGTTCCTGTGCACAGAAAGCTTTGAGGGTGTCTTCTATAAATTGATTACCTCTTTCATGTTACGGTCGCATGCTATGTTATTTCATAGCATCCCTACATTCTCTCAATCATCGCGTTGACATTATGCAATGCATTCAATTCTTGGTTGCTTCTTCTCCCCCTTGAATTTTGTGGAGATTCTCGGTAACTCCTAGGCGAGAACTCATCCTTTGACCTTTGCTCATGGATTTTTCCCCGTTAACCCCTAAGGCTAATGGACATACAAACATGGGTACACACTCATATGGCGGGATATAAGCAAACACAAGGTGAGGTGGACATGCACGCACGAGACTCTGAAAATACCCAACAGGATTTAAAGACTAAAATTTCTCAAAATGCATCATGGAGATCGAAGTGCTTTCACACAAGGGTACCCCACACACATGTATGCTTTTATATATATATTTTCGACTATATGAATCGTGTAAAATTTCAAGATTATCATCCAAATCTTGATTTTCAAAGGCTTCTGCAAATTTAAATTCTATGCCTCCTCACTTAAGGATTGGGATGTCCTGGGGCTATCTTTAGCTCTATATAGATCCTCTTCTTTTCCCAAGTCACATCTTCAACATGGAGAAACTTCCATTTACCTGGGTTCCAATTCTAAATGTACCTTGCACTAGCAAGCATGATAAAGTAATAATCTTTTCTAAGATGTGCTCAGGGTTTGGATGATACTTCTTCTCACTAGGTTGACATGGAAGAAGACGTTGTGAGTCTTAAGCTTTAGAGAAAGAAGCGATTCCTAAGATTTATCTCCAATATTTCTCGTAATACCGTAAGGTTCGCAAGATCTTCTTGTACTTTTGCAAGGGTTGTACATAAAGAAAAACCATATGGCCTCCCTCAAAATAACGACTCAACCTCTTGGTATCTACATAATGTTTATGTCTATCTTGACCAGCTTTGATATCTTTTCTTATAGATTGTATTTGATTGTCCATCTCATCAAGCATCTTTGCTTTTAAATCTCTACCTTGATTAGGGGGTCAACAGACCAGGCCAAGGATGTAAGGAAATCTTCACCATAGATAGCTTTAAGAGGATTCATTACTTATAATTTTATATTAAACATCATAGGCAAATTCTAATAGATATAGGAAGTTTAACTATCTTTTTTGTTCACATCCACAAGAGGCTTTGAGGGTGTCTTTTATAACTTGATGGAATCTTTCATGTTATGATCGCATGCGATGTTCTGTCATAAAATCCCTAGATTTTTTGAATCATCACGTCAACATTATGCGATGCATTCAATTCTTGGCATCTGCTTGTACCAACAGTTGCATTTTGTGGAAAGGTACCCACACACATGTATGCTTTTATATATTTTCTTGACTATATGAATCGTGTAAAACTTTAAGATTATCATCCAAATCTTAATTTTCAAAGGCTTTTGCAAATTTAAATTCTATTTCAATGCTTCCTCACTTAAGGATTCGGATATCCTTATCTCGCGAAATTGAGGCTGTATAGATCCTCTTCTTTTCTCAAGTCGCATCTTTAACAGGGAGAAACTTCCATTTAACTAAGCATTCTTTTAGAATCCTATGTTGTAGAGATTTCTCAAAAATCTTGGGTTCCAATTTCAAATGTACCTTGCACTAACTAGCAAGCACGAGGAAGTAATAATCTTTTCTAAGATGTTCTCATGGTTTGGATGATACTTCTTCTCACTAGGTTGACATGGAAGATGCTGCAGAAGCTCTGGAGGAAGAAGCAAGTCATAAGATTTATCTCCAATATTCCTGGTAAGACCATAAGGTCCACAAGATCTTGTGGTACTTTCCCAAGGGTCGTAAACAAAGAAAAAGTATATGGCCTCCCTCAAAATCACGACTCAACCTCTTGGGATCTACATAATGTTTATGTCTACCTTGATCAGCTTCGATATCTTTCCTTATAGATGGCATTTGATTCTCCATCTCATCAAGCATCTTTGCTTCAAAATCTCTACCTTCATTAGGGGGTCAGACCAAGTCAAGGATGTAAGGAAATCTTGACCAAAGATAGCTTCAAGAGGATTCATTACTAATACTTTTATAATAAGGATCATAGGGAAATTCCACTATATGTAAGAAGGTGCACAGAAAGCTTTGAAGGTGTCTTCTATAACTTGATTACCTCTTTCATGTTAAGATTGCATGCTATGTTATGTCATAAGGTCCCTAGATTCTCTCAATCATCGCGCTAACATTATGCGATGCATTCAATTCTTGGCTGCTTCTTCTCCCATTTGCATTTTGTGGAGATTCTCATTTAGTAACTCCTAGGATCTCATCCTTTGACCTTTGCTAATGGCTTTTTTCCCAATAACCATTGAGGATATTGGACATACAAACATGGGTACACACTCATATGGCGGGATATAAGCAAACACGAGGTTCGATGGACGCGTACACAAGAGACTCCGAAATACCCAACAAGACTTAGAGACTAAAATTTCTCTAAATGCATTCAGGATCCAAGTGTTTTCACACAAGGGTACCCCACACACATGTATGCTTTTATATATATATATATATATATATATATATATATATATATATATATATATTTACTATATGAATCGTGTAAAATTTGAAGATTATCATCCAAATCTTAATTTCCAATGGCTTTTGCAAATTTAAATTCTATGCTTCCTCACTTAAGGATTAGGATGTCCGGAGATTCTCAGTAACTCCTAGGCTTTCATCCTTTGACCTTTGCTAATGGCTTTTTCCACGTTAACCCCTAAGGCTATTAGACATACAAACATGGGTACACACTCATATGGCGGGATGTAAGCAAACACGAGGTGAGGTGGACACGCACACACGAGACTCCAAAATACCCAACAAGATTAAAAGACTAAAATTTCTCAGAATGCATTAAGGATCGAAGTGCTTTCACACAAGGGTATCGCACACACATGTATGCTTTTATATATTTTTTTGACTATATAAATCGTGTAAAATTTCAAGATTATCATCCAAATCTTAATTTTCAAAGGCTATTGCAAATTTAAATTCTTCTTCAATGCTTCCTCACTTAAGGATTGGGATGTCCTCATCTCGAAAAAATTGGGGCTATCTTTAGCTCTATACATTCTATGCTTTTTCCAAGTCGCATCTTCAAGCGAGAGAAACTTCCATTTAACTAAGCATTCTTTTAGAAACCTATGTTGTAGTGATTTCTCGAATATCTTGGATTCCAATTCTAAATGTACCTTGCACTAGCAACAAGCATGATGAAGGAATAATCTTTTCTAAGATGTGCTCAGGCATTGGATGATACTTCTTTTCACTAGGTTGACACTGAAGATGACATTGCGAACCTTAAGCTGTGGAGAAAGAAGTAAGTCCTAAGATTTATCTCCAATATTGCTCGTAATACCCTAAGGTCCACAAGATCTTCGTGTACTTTTAGGGTTGTTGCAAGATCAGGGTATCCAATTTTATCCAGTTTATGCTGGACTGGGACAATGCTTGGAGAGCAAATTTTGGGGGGCAAGGTACTTAAAATGAGATCAAGCAAATAACAGAAAATACGCTTGCCCTTAAATTAACCCAATATAACTTAAATTAATATAAATTAGTCTAATTAATCAAAATTAATCAAAAATATAATGAAATGATAAACAAATGATCTTTCCATACTTAGAGTGATCCAATTTATTTTTCCATAGATGCACCATTATAAGTATAATAGTCCCTATAGGTTTTAGATGATTCACATCAAAAATGTAATTTTACTATTTAGATTATTGATATTTGTAGGCCTTCTGATAGTCTGGAAGAATTTTGAAAAAGAGATCATTAAAAATCCAACCATTGGATTTGCAATTTTTACTAACCACCACATTCTACTAATGTCTCAGTATCTACCCACTCTTTTGATCTACAAGATTGAGGATTTTAAGTGGTAGCTATTGTGGGTACAAAAAGTGGCGTATATTATAACACTTTAAAGATCTTGAAATATTTAAAAAAATAGACAGATATCTTAAAATTTTCTCAAAAAATCAAGTTAAGCTCCATATTATGTGAAGATCTAAGGTACAAAGTGGGAATCTCATATGAGTTTATATGTAAAAGATATTAGCATTTTATGGAATCAGCTCAAATTTGGGATAGGGTGTATATATTGACTTTGTACCTAAGAAAATGAGAACTTTTGATTATCTAATGCTTAATCAAATTATGCAACTATATTACCAACTTTGAATATGATGTTCCAACAAAAGAACTTGAAACGAAATTCCTTCATTTACTAGGAGAGATTAGCTACTAAAGGTAAACAAATGCCTGTTTTTTTATTGTTTACAGGGTGCCTGAGTGGACAAAACTGGGCACCCTGATCTTGCAACCACCCTTTACGAGGGTTGTACATAAAGAAAAACCATATGGCCTTCCTTAAAATAACAACTCAGCCTCTTGGGATCTACATGATTTTTATGTCTATCTTGACCAGCTTTGATATCTTTTCTTATAGATTATATTTGATTGTCCATCTCATCAAGCATCTTTGCTTCAAAATCTCTACCTTGATTAGGGGGTTAGACCAAGCCAAGGATGTAAGGAAATCTTCACCATAGATAGCTTTAAGAGGATTCATTACTAATACTTTTATAATAAGCATCATAGGCAAATTCTAATAGATGTAGGAAGTTCAACTATCTTTTTTGTTCACATCCACGAGAGGCTTTGAGAGTGTCTTCTATAACTTGATTACATCGTTCATGTTATGATCGCATGGGATGTTCTGTCATAAAATCCCTAGATTCTCTCAATCATCGCGTCAACATTATGCGATGCATTCAATTCATGGCATCTTCTTGTAGTACCAGTTGCATTTTGTGGAGATTCTCAGTAACTCCTCCGCTTTCATGCTTTGAGCTCTGCTAATGGTTTTTTCCCCGTTAACCCCTAAGGCTCTTGGACATACAAACATGATGGGTACCACTCATATGGCGGGATATAAGCAAATACAAGGTGAGGTGGACGCGTACGCACACACGAGACTCTGAAATACCCAACAAGATTTAAAGACCAAAATTTCTCAAAATTCATTTGGGATCTAAGTGCTTTTACACAAGGGTACCTACACACACATATGCTTTTATATATTTTCTTGACTATATGAATCGTTTAAAATTTCAAGGTTATCATCCAAAATTTAATTTTCAAAGTCTTTTACAAATTTCAATTCTTCTTCAATGCTTCCTCACTTAAGGATTGGGATGTCCTTATCTCGCAAATTGGGGCTATCTTTAGCTCTATAATTCCTCCTATTTTCCCAAGTCGCATCTTCAAAAGGGAACATTCTTTTAGAATTCTATGTTGTAGAGATTTCTCGAACATCTTAAGTTCCAATTCTAAATGTACCTTGCACTAGCAACAAGCATGATGAAGGAATAATCTTTTCTAAGATGTGCTCAGGCATTGGATGATACTTCTTTTCACTAGGTTGACATTGAAGAAGACATTGCGAAACTTAAGCTGTGGAGAAAGAAGCAAGTCCTAAGATTTATCTCCAATATTGCTCGTAATACCCTAAGGTCCACAAGGTTGTACGTAAAGAAAAACCATATGGCCTCCCTCAAAATAACAACGCGATTCCTAAGATTTATCTCCAATATTGCTCGTAATACCGTAAGGTTTGCAAGATCTTCTTGTACTTTTGCAAGGGTTGTACGTAAAGAAAAACCATATGGCCTCCCTCAAAATAACGACTCAACCTCTTGGTATCTACATAATGTTTATGTCTATCTTGACCAGCTTTGATATCTTTTGTTATAGATTGTATTTCATTGTCCATCTGATCAAGTATCTTTGCTTTAAAATCTCTACCTTGATTAGGGGGTCAACAGACCAAGCCAAGGATGTAAGGAAATCTTCACCATAGATAGCTTTTATGCAATGCATTCAATTCTTGGCTGCTTGTTCTCCCACTTGCATTTTGTGGAGATTCTCAGTAACTCCTAGGCTTTCATCCTTTGACCTTTGCTAATGGCTTTTTCCCCGTTAACCCCTAAGGCTATTAGACATACAAACATGGGTACACACTCATATGGCAGGATATAAGCAAACACGAGGTGAGGTGGACACGCACACACGAGACTCCAAAATACCCAACAAGATTTAAAGGCTAAAATTTCTCAAAATGCATTAAGGATCGAAGTGCTTTCATACACATGTATGCTTTTATATATTTTTTTGACTATATGAATCGTGTCAAATTTCAAGATTATCATCCAAATCTTAATTTTCAAAGGCTTTTGCAAATTTAAATTCTTCTTCAATGCTTCCTCACTTAAGGATTGGGATGTCCTCATCTCGGAAAAATTGGGGCTATCTCAACTTCCATTTGACTAAGCATTCTTTTAAAATCCTATATTGTAGAGATTTCTCGAACATCTTGGGTTCCCATTCTAGCAAGCATGATGAAGTAATAATCTTTTCTAAGATGTGCTCAGGCATTGGATGATACTTCTTCTCATCACTAGGTTGACATGGAAGAAGACGTTGCGAACCTTAAGCTGTTGAGAAAGAAGCAAGTCCTAAGATTTATCTCCAATATTGCTCGTAATAACCTAAGGTTCGCAAGATCTTCGTGTACTTTTGCGAGGGTTGTACATAAAGAAAAACCATATGGCCTCCCTCAAAATAACAACTCAACCTCTTGGGATCTACATAATGTTTATGTCTATCTTGACCAGCTTTGATATCTTTTCTTATAGATTGGATTTGATTGTCCATCTCATCAAGCATCTTTGCTTCAAAATCTCTACCTTGATTAGGGGGTTAGACCAAGCCAAGGATGTAAGGAAATCTTCACCATAGGTAGCTTTAAGAGGATTCATTACTAATACTTTTATAATAAGCATCATAGGCAAATTCTAATAGATGTAGGAAGTTCATCTATCTTTTTTGTTCACATCCAGGAGAGGCTTTGAGAGTGTCTTCTATAACTTGATGACATCTTTCATGTTACGATCGTATGGGATGTTCTGTCATAAAATCCCTAGATTCTCTCAATCATCGCGTCAACATTATGCGATGCATTCAATTCTTGGCATCTTCTTGTAGTACCAGTTGCATTTTGTGGAGATTCTCAGTAACTCCTCCGCTTTCATGCTTTGAGCTCTGCTAATGGCTTTTTCCCCGTTAACCCCTAAGGCTATTGGACATACAAACATGATGGGTACCACTCATATGGTGGGATATAAGCAAAGACAAGGTGAGGTGGACGAGTATGCACACACGAGACTCTGAAATACCCAACAAGATTTAAAGACTAAAATTTCTCAAAATTCATTTGGGATCTAAGTGCTTTTACACAAGGGTACCCACACACACATATGCTTTTATATATTTTCTTGACTATATGAATCGTTTAAAATTTCAAGATTATCATCCAAAATTTAATTTTCAAAGTCTTTTACAAATTTCAATTCTTCTTCAATGCTTCCTCACTTAAGGATTGGGATGTCCTTATCTCGCAAATTGGGGCTATCTTTAGCTCTATAGATCCTCCTATTTTCCCAATTCGCATCTTCAAAAGGGAACATTCTTTTAGAATTCTATGTTGTAGAGATTTCTCGAACATCTTAAGTTCCAATTGGCGACAACTCATCCTTTGATCTTTGCTCATGGATTTTTCCCCATTAACCCCTAAGGCTAATGGACATACAAATATATGAATCATGTAAAATTGCAAGATTATCATCCAAATCTTAATTTTCAAAGGCTTTTGCAAATTTAAATTCTATGCCTCCTCACTTAAGGATTGGGATGTCCTGGGGCTACTATCTTTAGCTCTATATATATCCTCTTCTTTTTCCAAGTCACATCTTCAACATGGAGAAACTTCCATTTACCTAAGCATTCTTTTAGAATCCTATGTTGTAGAGATTTCTCGAACATGCTGGGTTCCAATTCTAAATGTACCTCGCACTAGCAAGCATAATGAAGTAATAATATTTTCTAAGATCTGCTCAGGGTTTGGATGATACTTCTTCTCACTTGGTTGACAGGGAAGAAGATGTTGCGAACCTTAAGCTTTGGAGAAAGAAGCGATTCCTAAGATTTATCTCCGATATTGCTCGTAATACCGTAAGGTTTGCAAGATCTTCTTGTACTTTTGCAAGGGTTGTACGTAAAGAAAAACCATATGGCCTCCCTCAAAATAACGACTCAACCTCTTGGTATCTACATAATGTTTATGTCTATCTTGACCAGCTTTGATATCTTTTGTTATAGATTATATTTCATTGTCCATCTGATCAAGTATCTTTGCTTTAAAATCTCTACCTTGATTAGGGGGTCAACAGACCAAGCCAAGGATGTAAGGAAATCTTCACCATAGATAGCTTTTATGCAATGCATTCAATTCTTGGCTGCTTGTTCTCCCATTTGCATTTTGTGGAGATTCTCAGTAACTCCTAGGTTTTCATCCTTTGACCTTTGCTAATGGCTTTTTCCCCGTTAACCCCTAAGGCTATTAGACATACAAACATGGGTACACACTCATATGGCAGGATATAAGCAAACACGAGGTGAGGTGGACACGCACACACGAGACTCCGAAATACCCAACAAGATTTAAAGACTAAAATTTCTCAAAATGCATTAAGGATCGAAGTGCTTTCATACACATGTATGCTTTTATATATTTTTTTGACTATATAAATCGTGTCAAATTTCAAGATTATCATCCAAATCTTAATTTTCAAAGGCTTTTGCAAATTTAAATTCTTCTTCAATGCTTCCTCACTTAAGGATTGGGATGTCCTCATCTCGAAAAAATTGGGGCTATCTTTAGCTCTATACATCCTCTTCTTTTCCCAAGTCGCATCTTCAAGAGGGAGAAACTTCATTTGACTAAGCATTCTTTTAAGATCCTATGTTGTAGATATTTCTGGAACATCTTGGGTTCCCATTCTAGCAAGCATGATGAAGTAATAATATTTTCTAAGATGTGCTCAGGCATTGGATGATACTTCTTCTCATCACTAGGTTGACATGGAAGAAGACGTTGTGAACCTTAAGCTGTTGAGAAAGAAGCAAGTCCTAAGAATTATCTCCATTATTGCTCGTAATACCCCAAGGTCCGCAAGATCTTCGTGTACTTTTGCGAGGGTTGTACATAAAGAAAAACCATATGGCCTCCCTCAAAATAACAACTCAACCTCTTGGGATCTACATAATGTTTATGTCTATCTTGACCAGCTTTGATATCTTTTCTTATAGATTGGATTTGATTGTCCGTCTCATCAAGCATCTTTGCTTCAAAATCTCTACCTTGATTAGGGGGT
Organism: Cibotium barometz; assembly: GCF_041138505.1. Classification (NCBI taxonomy): domain Eukaryota; kingdom Viridiplantae; phylum Streptophyta; class Polypodiopsida; order Cyatheales; family Cibotiaceae; genus Cibotium; species Cibotium barometz. The sequence continues at coordinate 1,178,464 of NC_141103.1, read as the reverse complement.
TAGACCAAGCCAAGGATGTAAGGAAATCTTCACCATAGATAGCTTTAAGAGGATTCATTACTAATACTTTTATAATAAGCTTCATAGGCAAATTCTAATAGATGTAGGAAGTTCAACTATCTTTTTTGTTCACATCCACGAGTGGCTTTGAGGGTGTCTTCTATAACTTGATGACATCTTTCATGTTATGATCGCATGGGATGTTCTGTCATAAAATCCCTAGATTCTCTCAATCATCGCGTCAACATTATGCAATGCATTCAATTCTTGGCATCTTCTTGTAGTACCAGTTGCATTTTGTGGAGATTCTCAGTAACTCCTCGACTTTCATGCCTTGAGCTCTGCTAATGGCTTTTTCCCCATTAACCCCGAAGGCTATTGGACATACAAACATGATGGGTACACACTCATATGGTGGGATATAAGCAAAGACGCGTACGCACACACGAGACTCTAAAAACCCAACAAGATTTAAAGACTAAAATTTCTCAAAATTCATTTGGGATCTAAGTGCTTTCACACAAGGGTACCCACACACACGTATGCTTCTATATATTTTCTTGACTATATGAATCGTGTAAAATTTCAAGATTATCATCCAAAATTCAATTTTCAAAGGCTTTTGCAAATTTCAATTCTTCTTCAATGCTTCCTCACTTAAGGATTGGGATGTCCTTATCTCGCAAATTGCGGCTATCTTTAGCCCTATAGATCCTCTTATTTTTCCAAATCGCATCTTCAACAAGGAGAAACTTCCATTTAAATCAGCATTCTTTTAGAATCCTATGTTGTAGAGATTTCTCGAAAATCTTGGGTTCCAATTCCATCAAACATGTTGACATGGAAGATGCTGCGAAAGCTGTGGAGGAAGAAGCAAGTCATAAGATTTATCTCCAATATTCCTGGTAATACCATAAGGTCCACAAGATCTTGTGGTACTTTCATAAGGGTCGTAAACAAAGAAAAAGTATATGGCCTCCCTCAAAATCACGACTCAACCTCTTGGGATCTACATAATGTTTATGTTTACCTTGACCAGCTTTGATATCTTTTCTTATAGATGGCATTTGATTGTCCATCTCATCAAGCATCTTTGCTTCAAAATCTCTACCCTCATTAGGGGGTCAGACCATAGATAGCTTTAAGAGGATTCATTACTAATACTTTTATAATGCGGATCATAGGGAAATTCTACTATATGTAGGAAGGTCAACTATCTTTCTTGTTCCTGTGCACAGAAAGCTTTGAGGGTGTCTTCTATAACTTGATTACCTCTTTCATGTTACGGTCGCATGCTATGTTATTTCATAGCGTCCCTACATTCTCTCAATCATCGCGTTGACATTATGCGATGCATTCAATTCTTGGTTGCTTCTTATCCCCCTTGAATTTTGTGGAGATTCTCGGTAACTCCTAGGCGAGAACTCATCCTTTGACCTTTGCTCATGGATTTTTCCCCGTTAACCCCTAAGGCTAATGGACATACAAACATGGGTACACACTCATATGGCGGGATATAAGCAAACACAAGGTGAGGTGGACACGCACGCACGAGACTCTGAAAATACCCAACAGGATTTAAAGACTAAAATTTCTCAAAATGCATCATGGAGATCGAAGTGCTTTCACACAAGGGTACCCCACACACATGTATGCTTTTATATATATATTTTCGACTATATGAATCGTGTAAAATTTCAAGATTACCATCCAAATCTTGATTTTTAAAGGCTTCTGCAAATTTAAATTCTATGCCTCCTCACTTAAGGATTGGGATGTCCTGGGGCTATCTTTAGCTCTATATAGATCCTCTTCTTTTCCCAAGTCACATCTTCAACATGGAGAAACTTCCATTTACCTGGGTTCCAATTCTAAATGTACCTTGCACTAGCAAGCATGATAAAGTAATAATCTTTTCTAAGATGTGCTCAGGGTTTGGATGATACTTCTTCTCACTAGGTTGACATGGAAGAAGACGTTGTGAGCCTTAAGCTTTAGAGAAACAAGAGATTCCTAAGATTTATCTCCAATATTTCTCGTAATACCGTAAGGTTCGCAAGATCTTCTTGTACTTTTGCAAGGGTTGTACATAAAGAAAAACCATATGGCCTCCCTCAAAATAACGACTCAACCTCTTGGTATCTACATAATGTTTATGTCTATCTTGACCAGCTTTGATATCTTTTCTTATAGATTGTATTTGATTGTCCATCTCATCAAGCATCTTTGCTTTTAAATCTCTACCTTGATTAGGGGGTCAACAGACCATTCCAAGGATGTAAGGAAATCTTCACCATAGATAGCTTTAAGAGGATTCATTACTTATAATTTTATATTAAACATCATAGGCAAATTCTAATAGATATAGGAAGTTTAACTATCTTTTTTGTTCACATCCACAAGAGGCTTTGAGGGTGTCTTCTATAACTTGATGGAATCTTTCATGTTATGATCGCATGCGATGTTCTGTCATAAAATCCCTAGATTATTTGAATCATCACGTCAACATTATGCGATGCATTCAATTCTTGGCATCTGCTTGTACCAACAGTTGCATTTTGTGGAAAGGTACCCACACACATGTATGCTTTTATATATTTTCTTGACTATATGAATCGTGTAAAATTTTAAGATTATCATCCAAATCTTAATTTTCAAAGGCTTTTGCAAATTTAAATTCTATTTCAATGCTTCCTCACTTAAGGATTCGGATATCCTTATCTCGCAAAATCGAGGCTGTATAGATCCTCTTCTTTTCTCAAGTCGCATCTTTAACAGGGAGAAACTTCCATTTAACTAAGCATTCTTTTAGAATCCTATGTTGTAGAGATTTCTCAAAAATCTTGGGTTCCAATTTCAAATGTACCTTGCACTAACTAGCAAGCACGAGGAAGTAATAATCTTTTCTAAGATGTTCTCATGGTTTGGATGATACTTCTTCTCACTAGGTTGACATGGAAGATGCTGCAGAAGCTCTGGAGGAAGAAGCAAGTCATAAGATTTATCTCCAATATTCCTGGTAAAACCATAAGGTCCACAAGATCTTGTGGTACTTTCCCAAGGGTCGTAAACAAAGAAAAAGTATATGGCCTCCCTCAAAATCACGACTCAACCTCTTGGGATCTACATAATGTTTATGTCTACCTTGACCAGCTTCGATATCTTTCCTTATAGATGGCATTTGATTCTCCATCTCATCAAGCATCTTTGCTTCAAAATCTCTACCTTCATTAGGGGGTCAGACCAAGTCAAGGATGTAAGGAAATCTTGACCAAAGATAGCTTCAAGAGGATTCATTACTAATACTTTTATAATAAGGATCATAGGGAAATTCCACTATATGTAAGAAGGTGCACAGAAAGCTTTGAAGGTGTCTTCTATAACTTGATTACCTCTTTCATGTTAAGATTGCATGCTATGTTATGTCATAAGGTCCCTAGATTCTCTCAATCATCGCGCTAACATTATGCGATGCATTCAATTCTTGGCTGCTTCTTCTCCCATTTGCATTTTGTGGAGATTCTCATTTAGTAACTCCTAGGATCTCATCCTTTGACCTTTGCTAATGGCTTTTTCCCCGTTAACCATTGAGGATATTGGATATACAAACATGGGTACACACTCATATGGCGGGATATAAGCAAACACGAGGTTCGATGGACGCGTACACAAGAGACTCCGAAATACCCAACAAGACTTAGAGACTAAAATTTCTCTAAATGCATTCAGGATCCAAGTGTTTTCACACAAGGGTACCCCACACACATGTATGCTTTTATATATATATATATATATATATATATATATATATTTACTATATGAATTGTGTAAAATTTGAAGATTATCATCCAAATCTTAATTTTCCAATGGCTTTTGCAAATTTAAATTCTATGCTTCCTCACTTAAGGATTAGGATGTCCGGAGATTCTCAGTAACTCCTAGGCTTTCATCCTTTGACCTTTGCTAATGGCTTTTTCCACGTTAACCCCTAAGGCTATTAGACATACAAACATGGGTACACACTCATATGGCGGGATGTAAGCAAACACGAGGTGAGGTGGACACGCACACACGAGACTCCAAAATACCCAACAAGATTAAAAGACTAAAATTTCTCAAAATGCATTAAGGATCGAAGTGCTTTCACACAAGGGTACCGCACACACATGTATGCTTTTATATATTTTTTTGACTATATAAATCGTGTAAAATTTCAAGATTATCATCCAAATCTTAATTTTCAAAGGCTATTGCAAATTTAAATTCTTCTTCAATGCTTCCTCACTTAAGGATTGGGATGTCCTCATCTCAAAAAAATTGGGGCTATCTTTAGCTCTATACATTCTCTGCTTTTTCCAAGTCGCATCTTCAAGCGAGAGAAACTTCCATTTAACTAAGCATTCTTTTAGAAACCTATGTTGTAGAGATTTCTCGAATATCTTGGATTCCAATTCTAAATGTACCTTGCACTAGCAACAAGCATGATGAAGGAATAATCTTTTCTAAGATGTGCTCAAGCATTGGATAATACTTCTTTTCACTAGGTTGACACTGAAGAAGACATTGCGAACCTTAAGCTATGGAGAAAGAAGCAAGTCCTAAGATTTATCTCCAATATTGCTCGTAATACCCTAAGGTCCACAAGATCTTCGTGTACTTTTGCGAGGGTTGTACATAAAGAAAAACCATATGGCCTTCCTTAAAATAACAACTCAACCTCTTGGGATCTACATGATTTTTATGTCTATCTTGACCAGCTTTGATATCTTTTCTTATAGATTATATTTGATTGTCCATCTCATCAAGCATCTTTGCTTCAAAATCTCTACCTTGATTAGGGGGTTAGACCAAGCCAAGGATGTAAGGAAATCTTCACCATAGATAGCTTTAAGAGGATTCATTACTAATACTTTTATAATAAGCATCATAGGCAAATTCTAATAGATGTAGGAAGTTCAACTATCTTTTTTGTTCACATCCACAAGAGGCTTTGAGAGTGTCTTCTATAACTTGATGACATCGTTCATGTTATGATCGCATGGGATGTTCTGTCATAAAATCCCTAGATTCTCTCAATCATCGCGTCAACATTATGCGATGCATTCAATTCATGGCATCTTCTTGTAGTACCAGTTGCATTTTGTGGAGATTCTCAGTAACTCCTCCGCTTTCATGCTTTGAGCTCTGCTAATGGCTTTTTCCCCGTTAACCCCTAAGGCTCTTGGACATACAAACATGATGGGTACCACTCATATGGCGGGATATAAGCAAAGACAAGGTGAGGTGGACGCGTACGCACACACGAGACTCTGAAATACCCAACAAGATTTAAAGACTAAAATTTCTCAAAATTCATTTTGGGATCTAAGAACTTTTACACAAGGGTACCCACACACACATATGCTTTTATATATTTTCTTGACTATATGAATCGTTTAAAATTTCAAGATTATCATCCAAAATTTAATTTTCAAAGTCTTTTACAAATTTCAATTCTTCTTCAATGCTTCCTCACTTAAGGATTGGGATGTCCTTATCTCGCAAATTGGGGCTATCTTTAGCTCTATAGATCCTCCTATTTTCCCAAGTCGCATCTTCAAAAGGGAACATTCTTTTAGAATTCTATGTTGTAGAGATTTCTCGAACATCTTAAGTTCCAATTGGCGACAACTCATCCTTTGATCTTTGCTCATGGATTTTTCCGCGTTAACCCCTAAGGCTAATGGACATACAAACATGGGTACACACTCATATGGTGGGATATAAGCAAACATGAGGTGAGGTGGACACGCACGCACGAGACTCCGAAATACCCAACAAGATTTAATGACTAAAATTTCTCAAAATGCATTTAGGAGATCGAAGTGCTTTCACACAAGGGTACCCCACACACGTATGCTTTTATATATATTTTTTGACTATATGAATCGTGTAAAATTTCAAGATTACCATCCAAATCTTGATTTTCAAAGGCTTCTGCAAATTTAAATTCTATGCCTCCTCACTTAAGGATTGGGATGTCCTGGGGCTATCTTTAGCTCTATATAGATCCTCTTCTTTTCCCAAGTCACATCTTCAACATGGAGAAACTTCCATTTACCTGGGTTCCAATTCTAAATGTACCTTGCACTAGCAAGCATGATAAAGTAATAATCTTTTCTAAGATGTGCTCAGGGTTTGGATGATACTTCTTCTCACTAGGTTGACATGGAAGAAGACGTTGTGAGCCTTAAGCTTTAGAGAAAGAAGAGATTCCTAAGATTTATCTCCAATATTTCTCGTAATACCGTAAGGTTCGCAAGATCTTCTTGTACTTTTGCAAGGGTTGTACATAAAGAAAAACCATATGGCCTCCCTCAAAATAACGACTCAACCTCTTGGTATCTACATAATGTTTATGTCTATCTTGACCAGCTTTGATATCTTTTCTTATAGATTGTATTTGATTGTCCATCTCATCAAGCATCTTTGCTTTTAAATCTCTACCTTGATTAGGGGGTCAACAGACCATTCCAAGGATGTAAGGAAATCTTCACCATAGATAGCTTTAAGAGGATTCATTACTTATAATTTTATATTAAACATCATAGGCAAATTCTAATAGATATAGGAAGTTTAACTATCTTTTTTGTTCACATCCACAAGAGGCTTTGAGGGTGTCTTCTATAACTTGATGGAATCTTTCATGTTATGATCGCATGCGATGTTCTGTCATAAAATCCCTAGATTATTTGAATCATCACGTCAACATTATGCGATGCATTCAATTCTTGGCATCTGCTTGTACCAACAGTTGCATTTTGTGGAAAGGTACCCACACACATGTATGCTTTTATATATTTTCTTGACTATATGAATCGTGTAAAATTTTAAGATTATCATCCAAATCTTAATTTTCAAAGGCTTTTGCAAATTTAAATTCTATTTCAATGCTTCCTCACTTAAGGATTCGGATATCCTTATCTCGCAAAATCGAGGCTGTATAGATCCTCTTCTTTTCTCAAGTCGCATCTTTAACAGGGAGAAACTTCCATTTAACTAAGCATTCTTTTAGAATCCTATGTTGTAGAGATTTCTCAAAAATCTTGGGTTCCAATTTCAAATGTACCTTGCACTAACTAGCAAGCACGAGGAAGTAATAATCTTTTCTAAGATGTTCTCATGGTTTGGATGATACTTCTTCTCACTAGGTTGACATGGAAGATGCTGCAGAAGCTCTGGAGGAAGAAGCAAGTCATAAGATTTATCTCCAATATTCCTGGTAAAACCATAAGGTCCACAAGATCTTGTGGTACTTTCCCAAGGGTCGTAAACAAAGAAAAAGTATATGGCCTCCCTCAAAATCACGACTCAACCTCTTGGGATCTACATAATGTTTATGTCTACCTTGACCAGCTTCGATATCTTTCCTTATAGATGGCATTTGATTCTCCATCTCATCAAGCATCTTTGCTTCAAAATCTCTACCTTCATTAGGGGGTCAGACCAAGTCAAGGATGTAAGGAAATCTTGACCAAAGATAGCTTCAAGAGGATTCATTACTAATACTTTTATAATAAGGATCATAGGGAAATTCCACTATATGTAAGAAGGTGCACAGAAAGCTTTGAAGGTGTCTTCTATAACTTGATTACCTCTTTCATGTTAAGATTGCATGCTATGTTATGTCATAAGGTCCCTAGATTCTCTCAATCATCGCGCTAACATTATGCGATGCATTCAATTCTTGGCTGCTTCTTCTCCCATTTGCATTTTGTGGAGATTCTCATTTAGTAACTCCTAGGATCTCATCCTTTGACCTTTGCTAATGGCTTTTTCCCCGTTAACCATTGAGGATATTGGATATACAAACATGGGTACACACTCATATGGCGGGATATAAGCAAACACGAGGTTCGATGGACGCGTACACAAGAGACTCCGAAATACCCAACAAGACTTAGAGACTAAAATTTCTCTAAATGCATTCAGGATCCAAGTGTTTTCACACAAGGGTACCCCACACACATGTATGCTTTTATATATATATATATATATATATATATATTTACTATATGAATTGTGTAAAATTTGAAGATTATCATCCAAATCTTAATTTTCCAATGGCTTTTGCAAATTTAAATTCTATGCTTCCTCACTTAAGGATTAGGATGTCCGGAGATTCTCAGTAACTCCTAGGCTTTCATCCTTTGACCTTTGCTAATGGCTTTTTCCACGTTAACCCCTAAGGCTATTAGACATACAAACATGGGTACACACTCATATGGCGGGATATAAGCAAACACGAGGTGAGGTGGACACGCACACACGAGACTCCAAAATACCCAACAAGATTAAAAGACTAAAATTTCTCAAAATGCATTAAGGATCGAAGTGCTTTCACACAAGGGTACCGCACACACATGTATGCTTTTATATATTTTTTTGACTATATAAATCGTGTAAAATTTCAAGATTATCATCCAAATCTTAATTTTCAAAGGCTATTGCAAATTTAAAATCTTCTTCAATGCTTCCTCACTTAAGGATTGGGATGTCCTCATCTCAAAAAAATTGGGGCTATCTTTAGCTCTATACATTCTCTGCTTTTTCCAAGTCGCATCTTCAAGCGAGAGAAACTTCCATTTAACTAAGCATTCTTTTAGAAACCTATGTTGTAGAGATTTCTCGAATATCTTGGATTCCAATTCTAAATGTACCTTGCACTAGCAACAAGCATGATGAAGGAATAATCTTTTCTAAGATGTGCTCAAGCATTGGATAATACTTCTTTTCACTAGGTTGACACTGAAGAAGACATTGCGAACCTTAAGCTATGGAGAAAGAAGCAAGTCCTAAGATTTATCTCCAATATTGCTCGTAATACCCTAAGGTCCACAAGATCTTCGTGTACTTTTGCGAGGGTTGTACATAAAGAAAAACCATATGGCCTTCCTTAAAATAACAACTCAACCTCTTGGGATCTACATGATTTTTATGTCTATCTTGACCAGCTTTGATATCTTTTCTTATAGATTATATTTGATTGTCCATCTCATCAAGCATCTTTGCTTCAAAATCTCTACCTTGATTAGGGGGTTAGACCAAGCCAAGGATGTAAGGAAATCTTCACCATAGATAGCTTTAAGAGGATTCATTACTAATACTTTTATAATAAGCATCATAGGCAAATTCTAATAGATGTAGGAAGTTCAACTATCTTTTTTGTTCACATCCACAAGAGGCTTTGAGAGTGTCTTCTATAACTTGATGATATCGTTCATGTTATGATCGCATGGGATGTTCTGTCATAAAATCCCTAGATTCTCTCAATCATCGCGTCAACATTATGCGATGCATTCAATTCATGGCATCTTCTTGTAGTACCAGTTGCATTTTGTGGAGATTCTCAGTAACTCCTCCGCTTTCATGCTTTGAGCTCTGCTAATGGCTTTTTCCCCGTTAACCCCTAAGGCTCTTGGACATACAAACATGATGGGTACCACTCATATGGCGGGATATAAGCAAAGACAAGGTGAGGTGGACGCGTACGCACACACGAGACTCTGAAATACCCAACAAGATTTAAAGACTAAAATTTCTCAAAATTCATTTTGGGATCTAAGAACTTTTACACAAGGGTACCCACACACACATATGCTTTTATATATTTTCTTGACTATATGAATCGTTTAAAATTTCAAGATTATCATCCAAAATTTAATTTTCAAAGTCTTTTACAAATTTCAATTCTTCTTCAATGCTTCCTCACTTAAGGATTGGGATGTCCTTATCTCGCAAATTGGGGCTATCTTTAGCTCTATAGATCCTCCTATTTTCCCAAGTCGCATCTTCAAAAGGGAACATTCTTTTAGAATTCTATGTTGTAGAGATTTCTCGAACATCTTAAGTTCCAATTGGCGACAACTCATCCTTTGATCTTTGCTCATGGATTTTTCCCCGTTAACCCCTAAGGCTAATGGACATACAAACATGGGTACACACTCATATGGTGGGATATAAGCAAACATGAGGTGAGGTGGACACGCACGCACGAGACTCCGAAATACCCAACAAGATTTAATGACTAAAATTTCTCAAAATGCATTTAGGAGATCGAAGTGCTTTCACACAAGGGTACCCCACACACGTATGCTTTTATATATATTTTTTGACTATATGAATCGTGTAAAATTGCAAGATTATCATCCAAATCTTCATTTTCAAAGGCTTTTGCAAATTTAAATTCTATGCCTCCTCATTTAAGGATTGGGATGTCCTGGGGCTACTATCTTTAGCTCTATATAGATCCTCTTCTTTTCCCAAGTCACATCTTCAACATGGAGAAACTTCCATTTACCTAAGCATTCTTTTAGAATCCTATGTTGTAGAGATTTCTTGAACATCCTGGGTCCCAATTCTAAATGTACCTCGCACTAGCAAGCATGATGAAGTAATAATCTTTTCTAAGATCTGCTCAGGGTTTGGATGATACTTCTTCTCACTAGGTTGACAGGGAAGAAGACGTTGCGAACCTTAAGCTTTGGAGAAAGAAGCGATTCCTAAGATTTATCTCCAATATTGCTCGTAATACCGTAAGGTTCACAAGATCTTCTTGTACTTTTGCAAGGGTTGTACGTAAAGAAAAACCATATGGCCTCCCTCAAAATAACGACTCAACCTCTTGGTATCTACATAATGTTTATGTCTATCTTGACCAGCTTTGATATCTTTTGTTATAGATTGTATTTCATTGTCCATCTGATCAAGTATCTTTGCTTTAAAATCTGGTCAACAGACCAAGCCAAGGATGTAAGGAAATCTTCACCATAGATAGCTTTTATGCAATGCATTCAATTCTTGGCTGCTTGTTCTCCCACTTGCATTTTGTGGAGATTCTCAGTAACTCCTAGGTTTTCATCCTTTGACCTTTGCTAATGGCTTTTTTCCCGTTAACCCCTAAGGCTATTAGACATACAAACATGGGTACACACTCATATGGCAGGATATAAGCAAACACGAGGTGAGGTGGACACGCACACACGAGACTCTGAAATACCCAACAAGATTTAAAGACTAAAATTTCTCAAAATGCATTAAGGATCGAAGTGCTTTCATACACATGTATGCTTTTATATATTTTTTTGACTATATGAATCGTGTCAAATTTCAAGATTATCATCCAAATCTTAATTTTCAAAGGCTTTTGCAAATTTAAATTCTTCTTCAATGCTTCCTCACTTAAGGATTGGGATGTCCTCATCTCGGAAAAATTGGGGCTATCTTTAGCTCTATACATCCTCTTCTTTTCCCAAGTCGCATCTTCAAGAGGGAGAAACTTCCATTTGACTAAGCATTCTTTTAAAATCCTATGTTGTAGAGATTTCTCGAACATCTTGGGTTCCCATTCTAGCAAGCATGATGAAGTAATAATATTTTCCAAGATGTGCTCAGGCATTGGATGATATGGAAGAAGACGTTGCGAACCTTAAGCTGTTGAGAAAGAAGCAAGTCCTAAGGTTTATCTCCAATATTGCTCGTAATACCCTAAGGTCCGCAAGATCTTCGTGTACTTTTGCGAGGGTTGTACATAAAGAAAAACCATATGGCCTCCCTCAAAATAACAACTCGACCTCTTGGGATCTACATAATGTTTATGTCTATCTTGACCAGCTTTGATATCTTTTCTTGTAGATTGGATTTGATTGTCCGTCCCATCAAGCATCTTTGCTTCAAAATCTCTACCTTTATTAGGGGGTTAGACCAAGCCAAGGATGTAAGGAAATCTTCACCATAGATAGCTTTAAGAGGATTCATTACTAATACTTTTATAATAAGCATCATAGGCAAATTCTAATAGATGTAGGAAGTTCAACTATCTTTTTTGTTCACATCCACGAGTGGCTTTCAGGGTGTCTTCTATAACTTGATGACATCTTTCATGTTATGATCGCATGGGATGTTCTGTCATAAAATCCTTAGATTCTCTCAATCATCGCGTCAACATTATGCAATGCATTCAATTCTTGGCATCTTCTTGTAGTACCAGTTGCATTTTGTGGAGATTCTCAGTAACTCCTCGACTTTCATGCTTTGAGCTCTGCTAATGGCTTTTTCCCCGTTAACCCCTAAGGCTATTGGACATACAAACATGATGGGTACACACTCATATGGCGGGATATAAGCAAAGACGCGTACGCACACACGAGACTGTGAAAAACCCAACAAGATTTAAAGACTAAAATTTCTCAAAATTCATTTGGGATCTAAGTGCTTTCACACAAGGGTACCCACACACACGTATGCTTCTATATATTTTCTTGACTATATGAATCGTGTAAAATTTCAAGATTATCATCCAAAATTCAATTTTCAAAGGCTTTTGCAAATTTCAATTCTTCTTCAATGCTTCCTCACTTAAGGATTGGGATGTCCTTATCTCGCGAATTGCGGCTATCTTTAGCCCTATAGATCCTCTTATTTTTTCAAATCGCATCTTCAACAAGGAGAAACTTCCATTTAAATCAGCATTCTTTTAGAATCCTATGTTGTAGAGATTTCTCGAACATCTTGGGTTCCAATTCCATTAAACATCTTGACATGGAAGATGCTGCGAAAGCTGTGGAGGAAGAAGCAAGTCATAAGATTTATCTCCAATATTCCTGGTAATACCATAAGGTCCACAAGATCTTGTGGTACTTTCATAAGGGTCGTAAACAAAGAAAAAGTATATGGCCTCCCTCAAAATCACGACTCAACCTCTTGGGATCTACATAATGTTTATGTCTACCTTGACCAGCTTTGATATCTTTTCTTATAGATGGCATTTGATTGTCCATCTCATCAAGCATCTTTGCTTCAAAATCTTTACCCTCATTAGGGGGTCAGACCATAGATAGCTTTAAGAGGATTCATTACTAATACTTTTATAATGCGGATCATGGGAAAATTCTACTATATGTAGAAAGTTCAACTATCTTTCTTGTTCCTGTGCACAGAAAGCTTTGAGGGTGTCTTCTATAACTTGATTACCTCTTTCATGTTACGGTCGCATGCTATGTTATTTCATAGCGTCCCTACATTCTCTCAATCATCGCGCTAACATTATGCGATGCATTCAATTCTCGGTTGCTTCTTCTCCCCCTTGAATTTTGTGGAGATTCTCGGTAACTCCTAGGGGAGAACTCATCCTTTGACCTTTGCTCATGGATTTTTCCCCGTTAACCCCTAAGGCTAATGGACATACAAACATGGGTACACACTCATATGGCGGGATATAAGCAAACACGAGGTGAGGTGGACACGCACGCACGAGACTCCGAAAATACCCAACAGGATTTAAAGACTAAAATTTCTCAAAATGCATCACGGAGATCAAAGTGCTTTCACACAAGGGTACCCCACACACATGTATGCTTTTATATATATATTTTCGACTATATGAATCGTGTAAAATTTCAAGATTATCATCCAAATCTTGATTTTCAAAGGCTTTTGCAAATTTAAATTCTATGCCTCCTCACTTAAGGATTGGGATGTCCTGGGGCTATCTTTAGCTCTATATAGATCCTCTTCTTTTCCCAAGTCACATCTTCAACATGGAGAAACTTCCATTTACCTGGGTTCCAATTCTAAATGTACCTTGCACTAGCAAGCATGATAAAGTAATAATTTTTTCTAAGATGTGCTCAGGGTTTGGATGATACTTCTTCTCACTAGGTTGACATGGAAGAAGACGTTGCGAGCCTTAAGCTTTAGAGAAAGAAGCGATTCCTAAGATTTATCTCCAATATTGCTCGTAATACCGTAAGGTTCGCAAGATCTTCTTGTACTTTTGCAAGGGTTGTACATAAAGAAAAACCATATGGCCTCCCTCAAAATAACGACTCAACCTCTTGGTATCTACATAATGTTTATGTCTATCTTGACCAGCTTTGATATCTTTTCTTATAGATTGTATTTGATTGTCCATCTCATCAAGCATCTTTGCTTTTAAATCTCTACCTTGATTAGGGGGTCAGCAGACCAAGCCAAGGATGTAAGGAAATCTACACCATAGATAGCTTTAAGAGGATTCATTACTTACACTTTTATATTAAACATCATAGGCAAATTCTAATAGATATAGGAAGTTTAACTATCTTTTTTGTTCACATCCACAAGAGGCTTTGAGGGTGTCTTCTATAACTTGATGGAATCTTTCATGTTATGATCGCATGCGATGTTCTGTCATAAAATCCCTAGATTTTTTGAATCATCACGTCAACATTATGCGATGCATTCAATTCTTGGCATCTGCTTGTACCAGCAGTTGCATTTTGTGGAAAGGTACCCACACACATGTATGCTTTTATATATTTTCTTGACTATATGAATCATGTAAAATTTTAAGATTATCATCCAAATCTTAATTTTCAAAGGCTTTTGCAAATTTAAATTCTATTTCAATGCTTCCTCACTTAAGGATTCGGATATCCTTATCTCGCGAAATCGAGGCTGTATAGATCCTCTTCTTTTCTCAAGTCGCATCTTTAACAGGGAGAAACTTCCATTTAACTAAGCATTCTTTTAGAATCCTATGTTGTAGAGATTTCTCAAAAATCTTGGGTTCCAATTTCAAATGTACCTTGCACTAACTAGCAAGCACGAGGAAGTAATAATCTTTTCTAAGATGTTCTCATGGTTTGGATGATACTTCTTCTCACTAGGTTGACATGGAAGATGTTGCAAAAGCTCTGGAGGAAGAAGCAAGTCATAAGATTTATCTCCAATATTCCTGGTAATACCATAAGGTCCACAAGATCTTGTGGTACTTTCGCAAGGGTCGTAAACAAAGAAAAAGTATATGGCCTCCCTCAAAATCACGACTCAACCTCTTGGGATCTACATAATGTTTATGTCTACCTTGACCAGATTCGATATCTTTCCTTATAGATGGCATTTGATTCTCCATCTCATCAAGCATCTTTGTTTCAAAATCTCTACCTTCATTAGGGGGTCAGACCAAGTCAAGGATGTAAGGAAATCTTGACCAAAGATAGCTTCAAGAGGATTCATTACTAATACTTTTATAATAAGGATCATAGGGAAATTCCACTATATGTAAGAAGGTGCACAGAAAGCTTTGAAGGTGTCTTCTATAACTTGATTACCTCTTTCATGTTAAGATTGCATGCTATGTTATGTCATAACGTCCCTAGATTCTCTCAATCATCGCGCTAACATTATGCGATGCATTCAATTCTTGGCTACTTCTTCTCCCATTTGAATTTTGTGGAGATCCTCATTTAGTAACTCCTAGGATCTCATCCTTTGACCTTTGCTAATGGCTTTTTCCCTGTTAACCATTGAGGATATTGGACATACAAACATGGGTACACACTCATATGGCGGGATATAAGCAAACACGAGGTTCGATGGACGCGTACACAAGAGACTCCGAAATACCCAACAAGATTTAAAGACTAAAATTTCTCTAAATGCATTTAGGATCCAAGTGTTTTCACACAAGGGTACCCCACACACATGTATGCTTTTATATATATATATATATATATACATATATATATATATATACATACATATATATATATACATACATATATATATATATATATATATATATATTTTACTATATGAATCGTGTAAAATTTGAAGATTATCATCCAAATCTTAATTTCCAATGGCTTTTGCAAATTTAAATTCTATGCTTCCTCACTTAAGGATTAGGATGTCCGGAGATTCTCAGTAACTCCTAGGCTTTCATCCTTTGACCTTTGCTAATGGCTTTTTCCATGTTAACCCCTAAGGCTATTAGACATACAAACATGGGTACACACTCATATGGCGGGATGTAAGCAAACACGAGGTGAGGTGGACACGCACACACGAGACTCCAAAATACCCAACAAGATTAAAAGACTAAAATTTCTCAAAATGCATTAAGGATCGAAGTGCTTTCACACAAGGGTACCTCACACACATGTATGCTTTTATATATTTTTTTTGACTATATAAATCGTGTAAAATTTCAAAATTATCATCCAAATCTTAATTTTCAAAGGCTTTTGCAAATTTAAATTCTTCTTCAATGCTTCCTCACTTAAGGATTGGGATGTCCTCATCTCGAAAAAATTGGGGCACATCGTCTGCTTTTCCCAAGTCGCATCTTCAAGAGAGAGAAACTTCCATTTAACTAAGCATTCTTTTAGAAACCTATGTTGTAGAGATTTCTCGAATATCTTGGGTTCCAATTCTAAATGTACCTTGCACTAGCAAGCATGATGAAGGAATAATCTTTTCTAAGATGTGCTCAAGCATTGGATGATACTTCTTTTCACTAGGTTGACATTGAAGAAGACATTGCGAACCTTAAGCGGTGGAGAAAGAAGCAAGTCCTAAGATTTATCTCCAATATTGCTCGTAATACCCTAAGGTCCGCAAGATCTTCGTGTACTTTTGCGAGGGTTGTACATAAAGAAAAACCATATGGCCTTCCTTAAAATAACAACTCAACCTCTTGGGATCTACATGATTTTTATGTCTATCTTGACCAGCTTTGATATCTTTTCTTATAGGTTGTATTTGATTGTCCGTCTCATCAAGCATCTTTGCTTCAAAATCTCTACCTTGACTAGGGGGTTAGACCAAGCCAAGGATGTAAGATTCCTTCCCCACCCCCTTTTTGATGTCTAGTATCTTTCCCTGTAATCAATCCCTCTTCAGAAATATAAAGACCTTGTTTCTATCTGTTTTAGCCTAGAGAGAGAAAAATATTCTAGAGAGAGAATATTCAGATTTTGAATATTTTTGGATAGAAAAATATCTCTTCTAATTCAGATGAGTTCCCCTGAAACAGAAATTCAAAAAGAATTTTCCAATGTGCAATTGGAATTAATTGAAAATAGCTATAAAGAACCTTAGCCTAAGGGTCTAGATTTTCAGAAATCTTTAGACTATGGTCCAATTAAGGTTCCTATGGGCCAATAGCATCAATCCATGTGTAGGGAAGAGATAAATCCAAATTTGTAAAAAAGAAGATACCCAAAAATGAGTAAATGCTCACATAAGGTGAAGAGTTGAAAATGTACAAGGTTTATTAGTAAAAAACTATGAGCAATATTAAAAATATGAGATATTTTGGGTATCCAAAAATGAGTAAATGCTCACATAAGATGAAGAGTTGAAAATGTACAAGGTTTATTAGTAAAAAACTATGAGCAATATTAAAATGATTCCATTATGACACATAGGTAAGGAAGGGGAATTCTTTAAAGGAGGTGCATATTTCACATAAGATGAAGAGTTGAAAATGTACAAGGTTTATTAGTAAAAAACTATGAGCAATATTAAAATGATTCCATTATGACACATATGTAAGGAAGGGGAATTCTTTAAAAGAGGTGCATATTTCACATAAGATGAAGAGTTGAAAATGTACAAGGTTTATTAGTAAAAAAAAACTATGAGCAATATTAAAATGATTCCATTATGACACATATGTAAGGAAGGGGAGTTCTTTAAAGGAGGTGCATATTTCACATGCTTGAATGAGTTTTAAACTCATAAAAATTGAGATATTTCATCTCTCCTCTCTCCTCATTCAAGTCTAGTTCCAAAAAGTTAGCTTAACTGACCTAAAAATGGTCAAATATTGACCAAACTGATTTAGAAAATTCTAGAATCAGTTTGTTTGGTTAGGAGCTCAATTTTTCCTATAAATAGAAGCCTCCCTCTTGTTGAAAAATAGTTAGTGTTTATGCATCGTTACTCTACTCCACCTAAGCCAAGAACTGTGAATTCATTTAATAATTCACTAGTTTTTGGAGCTTCCCTCTTTCTTCAATTCCCATTAGTGGCTCCATCAACATACTTAACCAATTGATTGGTTGGGGGCCTCTACCGTGAACAAAGAATCAAGCAAGTTGTAAGGTAATTAGTGAATATTGATCTTTCTATAATTTCTCAATGTTTCTCTCTTCTCAACCCCTCTCAAGCTTGAGAAGTTTAATTGGTATGGTTTTTTTTAAATACTATTGAAGTTTGAATAGTAGTGAAGAGTTACATAAGTTAATAAATGCTATTGAAGTTAATTTTCATTTATGTTTAAATTCTAATGATTTTTATGTAAATTCTCTCTCTCACTCAAGAAATGGTCATACTCATGACCCGTTCTCAATCCAAATCAAGCTTTTCATAAAGCTTTTCCTTAACCCAAGCTTAAGCTATGCTTGAGGCCAATTTAATGGCTTTTTTCTATGCTTTTAGTTTATGCATATTGATGATTCAATCCACTATAGATTAATGATCCAATTAGAGATCATTTTAATTATTTCCTTAATGATAAGCTTTATCCCTTAGAAAAAAATTGAGATTTATCAGTCATAGCAGCGGAGCTATGGCAAAATTTTTATAAAAATTATGCATAAAATAATTTCATTCAAAGCATAAAAAGAGGACTTCCTACCATATTCTAGGAATTATCATCCTAGATTAATTGAAAGAATTTCATTATAATCATGGAGAAATTGAATTTTAATATCATGCATAAAGGATAATTTTTTTATATCAAAAGTGTTACTTTTATCATTTTTAATTTTCATGCATAGAAGTATGCATAAAGGAAAAATTTTTTATATCAAAAGTGTTACTTTTATCATTTTTTAATTTATCATGCATAGAAGTATGCATAAAGGATAATTTTTTTATATCAAAAGTGTTACTTTTATCATATTGGATTTCATGCATAGAGGTATGCATAAAAGTTGAATATTTTATTATAAAAGTGTTACTTTTAGCATAATTGAATTTCATGCATAGAGGTATGCATAAAAGATATGGGAAGTGATAAGATATGATAAGATGCATGTGGATGTGGATGTGAATGTATGAATGTGGATGTATGGATGTGAATGTGGATGTGGATGTGGATGTATGAATGTGGATGTATGGATGTGGATGTGGATGTATGAATGTGGATGTATGGATGTGAATGTGGATGTGGATGTGGATGTATGAATGTGGATGTATGGATGTATGAATGTGGATGTATGGATGTGAATGAGGATGTAGATGTGGATGCATGGATGTAAATGTGGATGTGGATGTATGGATGTATGCATGTAGATGTGGATGCATGAATGTGGATGTATGGATGTGAATGAGGATATAGATGTGGATGTATGGATGTGAATGTGCATGTAGATATGGATGTATATATGTGAATGGGAATGTGGATGTGGATGTATGTATGCATGTGGATGTGGATATGGATGTGTATGTATGAATGTGGATATGGGATGTGGATGTATAATGAGGATGTGAAAATGGAGATAAGCATGTAGATGTGGATGCATGAATGTGGATGTATGGATGTGAATGAGGATATAGATGTGGATGTATGGATGTGAATGTGCATGTAGATATGGATGTATATATGTGAATGAGAATGTGGATGTGGATGTATGTATGCATGTGGATGTGGATATGGATGTGTATGTATGAATGTGGATATGGGATGTGGATGTATAAATGAGGATGTGAAAATGGAGATAAGCATGTAGATGTGGATGTATGGATGTGAATGTGGATGTGGATGTGGATGTATGAATGTGGATGCATGGATGTAAATGTGGATGTGTATGTATGGATGTAGGCATGTAGATGTGGATGCATGAATGTGGATGTATGGATGTGAATGAGGATATAGATGTGGATGTATGGATGTGAATGTGCATGTAGATATGGATGTATAGATGTGAATGAGAATGTGGATGTGGATGTGGATGTATGTATGTATGTATGTGGATGTGGATGTATGAATGAGGACGTGATAATAAATGTATGCATGTGGATGTGGATATGGATGTGTATGTATGAATGCGGATATGGATGTGGATATGGATGTGTATGTATGAATGTGGATATGGGATGTGGATGTATAAATGAGGATGTGAAAATGGAGATAAGCATGTAGATGTGGATGTATGGATGTGAATGTGGATGTGGATGTGGATGTATGGATGTGGATATGGATGTGAATATATGATATGTGATGTGAAGGAATCTGAAGTGAAGAGATGGAAAATGATATGATTGGATGAGTACACATATAAATGAAATGTCGAAAAAGTAATGTGGATTGCATGAGGGATAATGTGGAAAAATGAGAGTCAATATAGAAATTGTATTTGTAAACTGTTTGTAAATGCTGTTTGTAAATGGCTGTTTTATGTCAAGAATGCTGGGAAAGCATTTTGACCGTCTTGTGATTAAGGTCGTGGAGACCTAACTGATAAAGTTGCAACTGCTGACGGAGAGTCAATGGAGGACGTCTCGCGTAGCAAGGTCGGCCGAGGTCTTGACCAGCCTCGGTTCGATTAAAATGGTGAGCTTCCGGTACGGTGGATGAGGGACCAAGGAAGCGGCCTATGAGTGAAGCGCTAGGTCACCTGCGAAGGATCCTAGAGGGTGCTGACCATACGGTGCTCGGGCTCTGGGTCGCCCAGGATACCCACGCGTGCGTCGAGGAAGATATTGGAACAAGGAGTAAGAGTTGTTTTCTGGAACCGGGCATGGATCTGGTTGACTGACCTTGCTGGTCCTCAACGGATGAGTCCATGGTTCTTTTATATGGATCTGTTGGTTGATCTTGCTGATCTTCAACGAGAGTCCATCTTGATAAGTGATTATATTGTTGAGTATTATGGGCTAGGAACTATTGAAACGGCCCCTGTGTGGACAGGTGGTGAGCGTTCTAGTTGCCAATGATGCCATAGATACTCTGATGAAGGAATGATGGGAAATTATGAATCAACTGGATAATTTGGGAGATTGTGATCAGTGGTACTATGGTTTCATTAAAGGATTGTTTTAAAGTTAGCTGATGCTAAGAAAAAGGCAATTTTCATATTGGGTGTGTAAGTGGTGTGGCTAGTTTTATGTTTGCATGAAATTCCGGCTAGGGGGCCTTGGAACTCTTTTCCTTGGTACCCGGGACAAAACCTAACCAAATTCCAAATTGGATCCCATCACTACAGTGGTTGGGCGGTTGGCTAACCCATGGGATCGGATGGGGTTAGGCTGGACTGATGGATCCATAAATCGAGACTCAACCTTGTTTTTACGATAGATAAAGTAAATCCCGGATAGAAATTGTTCTATGGATAGGAATCAACGGCTGTGCCTCTTGATGGGGAAAAAAGCGTTGATCCCAATGATCCAAGTGCAAGTTTCTACCTTGATTTGACCAAGTACCGTTAAAGGTGCAGTCAGATCAGTTGATCCGTAATGATCTTGACTACGTTAGAGTAAAGAGTTATCCTGGTGGAATCGCCCATGCTTTCCGAGTAAAGGGAGTTTTTCCAGTTTTGGTTTTGGACAAACCGACGGATTAGTCTCTTGTCCGGATATCCGTGGGTGAGGCCCCGAATGTGGGACCCCTGTCCCGCGCGAGGAGTACTACTTCCGCTGCCAGTATCGTGAATCCGTTGCTCGGTGGGAACAGGGATCTCACAGTTGGTATCAGAGCATTTGGTTAATAAAGATCAACTGAGAAGACAAATATGTCAAAAATTTATCAAGAAGCACAAAAAGGTTGTAATTGTGTGATATAATTCATACAATTTGATATTCAAACTGAAATTCGTAATTTGGTAATTGGGTCTTCAGATGGAAGTACCGCAATTATATAGAATCCCTGACTTGCTTGAGGCCTAGACATGATGGTATTTACCTTATAATTCCAAGAGCCACGACTACCCGTATATACCGAGAGTATACTGCAGCTCTTTACTGACAGTATATACGAGTAAATCTAAGACTTGAAATTATAAGCGTTAATGCTATCCAGATGATGAATTCGAATGTGGTTGATATGATTTTTAATTCTGTTTGAGAATTGATGAATTGAATTGGATTCTGATTGAAAATTCTGATTGAAAAATGATGATTTCTGAAATTAGTTGAAATATAAAAATCTGAACAAAACCACAATGAGGATGAATGGGACGAGTCCCAGTGATGATATTCATAACTGGAATGATGATAATGAATTCAGCAAATCACTATGAGATTAGTGGGTTGTGCTGTCAAATTGTTACTGTTAACACTTGATCAGTAGATCAAGTTAAGGGATGACAAATTGAGAACTTACTTGACTGAAATTCCCGTGGAGGAATGTTCAGAAGGAAATTTTTCGGTCTAATGGACCATTATCATGTTAAAGATATGAATGATATGATCTGAATATTAATGATGAGTTCTATATAAGGGATATTTATCCCAGTGTTCTGCTGGGTTGACCAGAATATAAGGAACCCCAAAATAAAATTGGATGTTAAGGAAAAGAGTTGTCCTCTACCTTGCGAGATGAGGACATCTCGCACTTTTTAAGTGGGGTAGAATGTAAGATTCCTCCCCAGCCTTCGAGGTATACAGGAGTAAGAATCTCCCTTTCTGATCTTATAATTATTCCCTCTCTAAAATAAAAGAAAGTTTTGTTTAACAAAGGAAGACCCTTTTCCTAGAATACTTCTCAAGAGTCCCACCTGTTTTAAGGATTCAGAACAATGAGTTCAGAAGTGAGAATCGATGTTTTGGATATCAAGGTTTTGGTCTTCATTCGAGTACGGCCCAAAAGAAGTTCTTTATCTCTTGGGGAGTATATGAAGTTATCCCCCAGATATTGTGAGCCTTATATCTGAATTCAATGAAAGTAGGTGACTTAGCCTACAAGCTTCTTATATCTCTTCATCTCAAAATTCTTAATGCCTTCTATAGAAAAATGTGTCAAACCCAAATCATGGAAAGACGGTAAAACTTCAGTGGCAAGTTACCGTTGGCTTCTAAGTTACGCTAGCTCCTTCCTTTATATAAGTCGTAACTTTTACTTGTCGCTCACAGTAATCTTACTTCCATCGATCTCCTTTCTTTCTTAATCTCCTTCATGGCTTGGCAACAAGAACTAGTTTTATCCCTAATGATTTCTCACCTTCAAGACGCAAGGGAGTCTGTGAAGAAAGATTTTATAGAGCAGTATGAGCGCTCACTTTTCCCTCACTTGGGAACTTCTGTAGCGCAGACAAAATGGCGGACCTATCAAGACATAACTAGGGTAACACCCTGGGGTCAGCAGCACTTTCGTAACAATGTCCGCTTGGCCATGGTTATTGAAGCTTTGGGTTTGGGTCCCCGATATTACTGTGTCATGAGATCAAGGCATCTTGGGTTTTCTGAGCGGGTCTTCTTACTGGCATGTTTTCTTCCTCATGAGAAGATATGCCTTTATCCCGTTTTTGGCTTGCCTCTCAGAGGTCCTTTTGTTAGATCACCTCATACCACTGAGATAGGCGCAGCAATAACCCACAGAATCATTCCCATAGATGAGTTACCTTATACTTGTGCAGCTTGTGAGGACTGCTTTTGTGATCATATGATGGACGGACTTATGGAAGTGTAAAGAGTTCTTCTATCTTTACTGTATAAGTTCCGAGAATGAATAAAGTTTAAATCTTGTTCTTATTTTGAATCTTGCCCTCTTTAAGACGTTTCTTGGTGGTTAATCTTGATTAAAATTTTTCTCTAAGTCTCATATTCGTGAATCTTGCGAAATTATCACAAGTTGCGAGATGAGGACATCTCGCGTTTTTTAAGTGGGGTAGAATGTAAGATTCCTTCCCCACCCCCTTTTTGATGTCTAGTATCTTTCCCTGTAATCAATCCCTCTTCAGAAATATAAAGACCTTGTTTCTATCTGTTTTAGCCTAGAGAGAGAAAAATATTCTAGAGAGAGAATATTCAGATTTTGAATATTTTTGGATAGAAAAATATCTCTTCTAATTCAGATGAGTTCCCCTGAAACAGAAATTCAAAAAGAATTTTCCAATGTGCAATTGGAATTAATTGAAAATAGCTATAAAGAACCTTAGCCTAAGGGTCTAGATTTTCAGAAATCTTTAGACTATGGTCCAATTAAGGTTCCTATGGGCCAATAGCATCAATCCATGTGTAGGGAAGAGATAAATCCAAATTTGTAAAAAAGAAGATACCCAAAAATGAGTAAATGCTCACATAAGGTGAAGAGTTGAAAATGTACAAGGTTTATTAGTAAAAAACTATGAGCAATATTAAAAATATGAGATATTTTGGGTATCCAAAAATGAGTAAATGCTCACATAAGATGAAGAGTTGAAAATGTACAAGGTTTATTAGTAAAAAACTATGAGCAATATTAAAATGATTCCATTATGACACATAGGTAAGGAACGGGAATTCTTTAAAGGAGGTGCATATTTCACATAAGATGAAGAGTTGAAAATGTACAAGGTTTATTAGTAAAAAACTATGAGCAATATTAAAATGATTCCATTATGACACATATGTAAGGAAGGGGAATTCTTTAAAAGAGGTGCATATTTCACATAAGATGAAGAGTTGAAAATGTACAAGGTTTATTAGTAAAAAAAAACTATGAGCAATATTAAAATGATTCCATTATGACACATATGTAAGGAAGGGGAGTTCTTTAAAGGAGGTGCATATTTCACATGCTTGAATGAGTTTTAAACTCATAAAAATTGAGATATTTCATCTCTCCTCTCTCCTCATTCAAGTCTAGTTCCAAAAAGTTAGCTTAACTGACCTAAAAATGGTCAAATATTGACCAAACTGATTTAGAAAATTCTAGAATCAGTTTGTTTGGTTAGGAGCTCAATTTTTCCTATAAATAGAAGCCTCCCTCTTGTTGAAAAATAGTTAGTGTTTATGCATCGTTACTCTACTCCACCTAAGCCAAGAACTGTGAATTCATTTAATAATTCACTAGTTTTTGGAGCTTCCCTCTTTCTTCAATTCCCATTAGTGGCTCCATCAACATACTTAACCAATTGATTGGTTGGGGGCCTCTACCGTGAACAAAGAATCAAGCAAGTTGTAAGGTAATTAGTGAATATTGATCTTTCTATAATTTCTCAATGTTTCTCTCTTCTCAACCCCTCTCAAGCTTGAGAAGTTTAATTGGTATGGTTTTTTTTAAATACTATTGAAGTTTGAATAGTAGTGAAGAGTTACATAAGTTAATAAATGCTATTGAAGTTAATTTTCATTTATGTTTAAATTCTAATGATTTTTATGTAAATTCTCTCTCTCACTCAAGAAATGGTCATACTCATGACCCGTTCTCAATCCAAATCAAGCTTTTCATAAAGCTTTTCCTTAACCCAAGCTTAAGCTATGCTTGAGGCCAATTTAATGGCTTTTTTCTATGCTTTTAGTTTATGCATATTGATGATTCAATCCACTATAGATTAATGATCCAATTAGAGATCATTTTAATTATTTCCTTAATGATAAGCTTTATCCCTTAGAAAAAAATTGAGATTTATCAGTCATAGCAGCGGAGCTATGGCAAAATTTTTATAAAAATTATGCATAAAATAATTTCATTCAAAGCATAAAAAGAGGACTTCCTACCATATTCTAGGAATTATCATCCTAGATTAATTGAAAGAATTTCATTATAATCATGGAGAAATTGAATTTTAATATCATGCATAAAGGATAATTTTTTTATATCAAAAGTGTTACTTTTATCATTTTTAATTTTCATGCATAGAAGTATGCATAAAGGAAAAAATTTTTATATCAAAAGTGTTACTTTTATCATTTTTTAATTTTTCATGCATAGAAGTATGCATAAAGGATAATTTTTTTATATCAAAAGTGTTACTTTTATCATATTGGATTTCATGCATAGAGGTATGCATAAAAGTTGAATATTTTATTATAAAAGTGTTACTTTTAGCATAATTGAATTTCATGCATAGAGGTATGCATAAAAGATATGGGAAGTGATAAGATATGATAAGATGCATGTGGATGTGGATGTGAATGTATGAATGTGGATGTATGGATGTGAATGTGGATGTGGATGTGGATGTATGAATGTGGATGTATGGATGTGGATGTGGATGTATGAATGTGGATGTATGGATGTGAATGTGGATGTGGATGTGGATGTATGAATGTGGATGTATGGATGTATGAATGTGGATGTATGGATGTGAATGAGGATGTAGATGTGGATGCATGGATGTAAATGTGGATGTGGATGTATGGATGTATGCATGTAGATGTGGATGCATGAATGTGGATGTATGGATGTGAATGAGGATATAGATGTGGATGTATGGATGTGAATGTGCATGTAGATATGGATGTATATATGTGAATGGGAATGTGGATGTGGATGTATGTATGCATGTGGATGTGGATATGGATGTGTATGTATGAATGTGGATATGGGATGTGGATGTATAATGAGGATGTGAAAATGGAGATAAGCATGTAGATGTGGATGCATGAATGTGGATGTATGGATGTGAATGAGGATATAGATGTGGATGTATGGATGTGAATGTGCATGTAGATATGGATGTATATATGTGAATGAGAATGTGGATGTGGATGTATGTATGCATGTGGATGTGGATATGGATGTGTATGTATGAATGTGGATATGGGATGTGGATGTATAAATGAGGATGTGAAAATGGAGATAAGCATGTAGATGTGGATGTATGGATGTGAATGTGGATGTGGATGTGGATGTATGAATGTGGATGCATGGATGTAAATGTGGATGTGTATGTATGGATGTAGGCATGTAGATGTGGATGCATGAATGTGGATGTATGGATGTGAATGAGGATATAGATGTGGATGTATGGATGTGAATGTGCATGTAGATATGGATGTATAGATGTGAATGAGAATGTGGATGTGGATGTGGATGTATGTATGTATGTATGTGGATGTGGATGTATGAATGAGGACGTGATAATGAATGTATGCATGTGGATGTGGATATGGATGTGTATGTATGAATGCGGATATGGATGTGGATATGGATGTGTATGTATGAATGTGGATATGGGATGTGGATGTATAAATGAGGATGTGAAAATGGAGATAAGCATGTAGATGTGGATGTATGGATGTGAATGTGGATGTGGATGTGGATGTATGGATGTGGATATGGATGTGAATATATGATATGTGATGTGAAGGAATCTGAAGTGAAGAGATGGAAAATGATATGATTGGATGAGTACACATATAAATGAAATGTCGAAAAAGTAATGTGGATTGCATGAGGGATAATGTGGAAAAATGAGAGTCAATATAGAAATTGTATTTGTAAACTGTTTGTAAATGCTGTTTGTAAATGGCTGTTTTATGTCAAGAATGCTGGGAAAGCATTTTGACCGTCTTGTGATTAAGGTCGTGGAGACCTAACTGATAAAGTTGCAACTGCTGACGGAGAGTCAATGGAGGACGTCTCGCGTAGCAAGGTCGGCCGAGGTCTTGACCAGCCTCGGTTCGATTAAAATGGTGAGCTTCCGGTACGGTGGATGAGGGACCAAGGAAGCGGCCTATGAGTGAAGCGCTAGGTCACCTGCGAAGGATCCTAGAGGGTGCTGACCATACGGTGCTCGGGCTCTGGGTCGCCCAGGATACCCACGCGTGCGTCGAGGAAGATATTGGAACAAGGAGTAAGAGTTGTTTTCTGGAACCGGGCATGGATCTGGTTGACTGACCTTGCTGGTCCTCAACGGATGAGTCCATGGTTCTTTTATATGGATCTGTTGGTTGATCTTGCTGATCTTCAACGAGAGTCCATCTTGATAAGTGATTATATTGTTGAGTATTATGGGCTAGGAACTATTGAAACGGCCCCTGTGTGGACAGGTGGTGAGCGTTCTAGTTGCCAATGATGCCATAGATACTCTGATGAAGGAATGATGGGAAATTATGAATCAACTGGATAATTTGGGAGATTGTGATCAGTGGTACTATGGTTTCATTAAAGGATTGTTTTAAAGTTAGCTGATGCTAAGAAAAAGGCAATTTTCATATTGGGTGTGTAAGTGGTGTGGCTAGTTTTATGTTTGCATGAAATTCCGGCTAGGGGGCCTTGGAACTCTTTTCCTTGGTACCCGGGACAAAACCTAACCAAATTCCAAATTGGATCCCATCACTACAGTGGTTGGGCGGTTGGCTAACCCATGGGATCGGATGGGGTTAGGCTGGACTGATGGATCCATAAATCGAGACTCAACCTTGTTTTTACGATAGATAAAGTAAATCCCGGATAGAAATTGTTCTATGGATAGGAATCAACGGCTGTGCCTCTTGATGGGGAAAAAAGCGTTGATCCCAATGATCCAAGTGCAAGTTTCTACCTTGATTTGACCAAGTACCGTTAAAGGTGCAGTCAGATCAGTTGATCCGTAATGATCTTGACTACGTTAGAGTAAAGAGTTATCCTGGTGGAATCGCCCATGCTTTCCGAGTAAAGGGAGTTTTTCCAGTTTTGGTTTTGGACAAACCGACGGATTAGTCTCTTGTCCGGATATCCGTGGGTGAGGCCCCGAATGTGGGACCCCTGTCCCGCGCGAGGAGTACTACTTCCGCTGCCAGTATCGTGAATCCGTTGCTCGGTGGGAACAGGGATCTCACAAAGGATGTAAGGAAATCTTCACCATAGATAGCTTTAAGAGGATTCATTACTA
Organism: Cibotium barometz; assembly: GCF_041138505.1. Lineage (NCBI taxonomy): Eukaryota > Viridiplantae > Streptophyta > Polypodiopsida > Cyatheales > Cibotiaceae > Cibotium > Cibotium barometz. Next base: position 1,149,914 of record NC_141103.1, on the reverse strand, counting down.
ATACTTTTATAATAAGCATCATAGGCAAATTCTAATAGATGTAGGAAGTTCAACTATCTTTTTTGTTCACATCCACGAGAGGCTTTGAGAGTGTCTTTTATAACTTGATGACATCTTTCATGTTATGATCGTATGGGATGTTCTGTCATAAAATCCCTAGATTCTCTCAATCATCGCATCAACATTATGCGATGCATTCAATTCTTGGCATCTTCTTGTAGTACCAGTTGCATTTTGTGGAGATTCTCAGTAACTCCTCGGCTTTCATGCTTTGAACTCTGCTAATGGCTTTTTCCCCGTTAACCCCTAAGGCTATTGGACATACAAACATGATGGGTACCACTCATATGGCGGGATATAAGCAAAGACAAGGTGAGGTGGACGCGTACGCACACACGAGACTCTGAAATACCCAACAAGATTTAAAGACTAAAATTTCTCAAAATTCATTTTGGGATCTAAGTGCTTTTACACAAGGGTACCCACACACACATATGCTTTTATATATTTTCTTAACTATATGAATCGTTTAAAATTTCAAGATTATCATCCAAAATTGAATTTTCAAAGTCTTTTACAAATTTCAATTCTTCTTCAATGCTTCCTCACTTAAGGATTGGGATGTCCTTATCTCGCAAATTGGGGCTATCTTTAGCTCTATAGATCCTCCTATTTTCCCAAGTCGCATCTTCAAAAGGGAACATTCTTTTAGAATTCTATGTTGTAGAGATTTCTTGAACATCTTAAGTTCCAATTGGCGACAACTCATCCTTTGATCTTTGCTCATGGATTTTTCCCCGTTAACCCCTAAGGCTAATGGACATACAAACATGGGTACACACTCATATGGTGGGATATAAGCAAACACGAGGTGAGGTGGACACGCACGCACGAGACTCCGAAATACCCAACAAGATTTAATGACTAAAATTTCTCAAAATGCATTTAGGAGATCGAAGTGCTTTCACACAAGGGTACCCCACACACGTATGCTTTTATATATATTTTTTGACTATATGAATCGTGTAAAATTGCAAGATTATCATCCAAATCTTCATTTTCAAAGGCTTTTGCAAATTTAAATTCTATGCCTCCTCACTTAAGGATTGGGATGTCCTGGGGCTACTATCTTTAGCTCTATATAGATCCTCTTCTTTTCCCAAGTCACATCTTCAACATGGAGAAACTTCCATTTACCTAAGCATTCTTTTAGAATCCTATGTTGTAGAGATTTCTCGAACATCCTGGGTCCCAATTCTAAATGTACCTCGCACTAGCAAGCATGATGAAGTAATAATCTTTTCTAAGATCTGCTCAGGGTTTGGATGATACTTCTTCTCACTAGGTTGACAGGGAAGAAGACGTTGCGAACCTTAAGCTTTGGAGAAAGAAGCGATTCCTAAGATTTATCTCCAATATTGCTCGTAATACCGTAAGGTTCGCAAGATCTTCTTGTACTTTTGCAAGGGTTGTACGTAAAGAAAAACCATATGGCCTCCCTCAAAATAACGACTCAACCTCTTGGTATCTACATAATGTTTATGTCTATCTTGACCAGCTTTGATATCTTTTGTTATAGATTGTATTTCATTGTCCATCTGATCAAGTATCTTTGCTTTAAAATCTGGTCAACAGACCAAGCCAAGGATGTAAGGAAATCTTCACCATAGATAGCTTTTATGCAATGCATTCAATTCTTGGCTGCTTGTTCTCCCACTTGCATTTTGTGGAGATTCTCAGTAACTCCTAGGTTTTCATCCTTTGACCTTTGCTAATGGCCTTTTTCCCGTTAACCCCTAAGGCTATTAGACATACAAACATGGGTACACACTCATATGGCAGGATATAAGCAAACACGAGGTGAGGTGGACACGTACACACGAGACTCCGAAATACCCAACAAGATTTAAAGACTAAAATTTCTCAAAATGCATTAAGGATCGAAGTGCTTTCATACACATGTATGCTTTTATATATTTTTTTGACTATATGAATCGTGTCAAATTTCAAGATTATCATCCAAATCTTAATTTTCAAAGGCTTTTGCAAATTTAAATTCTTCTTCAATGCTTCCTCACTTAAGGATTGGGATGTCCTCATCTCGGAAAAATTGGGGCTATCTTTAGCTCTATACATCCTCTTCTTTTCCCAAGTCGCATCTTCAAGAGGGAGAAACTTCCATTTGACTAAGCATTCTTCTAAAATCCTATATTGTAGAGATTTCTCGAACATCTTGGGTTCCCATTCTAGCAAGCATGATGAAGTAATAATATTTTCCAAGATGTGCTCAGGCATTGGATGACATGGAAGAAGACGTTGCGAACCTTAAGCTGTTGAGAAAGAAGCAAGTCCTAAGATTTATCTCCAATATTGCTCGTAATACCCTAAGGTCCGCAAGATCTTCGTGTACTTTTGCGAGGGTTGTACATAAAGAAAAACCATATGGCCTCCCTCAAAATAACAACTCAACCTCTTGGGATCTACATAATGTTTATGTCTATCTTGACCAGCTTTGATATCTTTTCTTGTAGATTGGATTTGATTGTCCGTCTCATCAAGCATCTTTGCTTCAAAATCCCTACCTTGATTAGGGGGTTAGACCAAGCCAAGGATGTAAGGAAATCTTCACCATAGATAGCTTTAAGAGGATTCATTACTAATACTTTTATAATAAGCATCATAGGCAAATTCTAATAGATGTAGGAAGTTCAACTATCTTTTTTGTTCACATCCACGAGTGGCTTTGAGGGTGTCTTCTATAACTTGATGACATCTTTCATGTTATGATCGCATGGGATGTTCTGTCATAAAATCCCTAGATTCTCTCAATCATCGCGTCAACATTATGCAATGCATTCAATTCTTGGCATCTTCTTATAGTACCAGTTGCATTTTGTGGAGATTCTCAGTAACTCCTCGACTTTCATGCTTTGAGCTCTGCTAATGGCTTTTTCCCCATTAACCCCTAAGGCTATTGGACATACAAACATGATGGGTACACACTCATATGGCGGGATATAAGCAAAGACGTGTACGCACACACGAGACTCTGAAAAACCCAACAAGATTTAAACACTAAAATTTCTCAAAATTCATTTGGGATCTATGTGCTTTCACACAAGGGTACCCACACACACGTATGCTTCTATATATTTTCTTGACTATATGAATCGTGTAAAATTTCAAGATTATCATCCAAAATTCAATTTTCAAAGGCTTTTGCAAATTTCAATTCTTCTTCAATGCTTCCTCACTTAAGGATTGGGATGTCCTTATCTCGCGAATTGCGGCTATCTTTATCCCTATAGATCCTCTTATTTTTCCAAATCGCATCTTCAACAAGGAGAAACTTCCATTTAAATCAACATTCTTTTAGAATCCTATGTTGTAGAGATTTCTCGAACATCTTGGGTTCCAATTCCATTAAACATCTTGACATGGAAGATGCTGTGAAAGCTGTGGAGGAAGAAGCAAGTCATAAGATTTATCTCCAATATTCCTGGTAATACCATAAGGTCCACAAGATCTTGTGGTACTTTCATAAGGGTCGTAAACAAAGAAAAAGTATATGGTCTCCCTCAAAATCACGACTCAACCTCTTGGGATCTACATAATGTTTATGTCTACCTTGACCAGCTTTGATATCTTTTCTTATAGATGTTGTCCATCTCATCAAGCATCTTTGCTTCAAAATCACTACCCTCATTAGGGGGTCAGACCATAGATAGCTTTAAGAGGATTCATTACTAATACTTTTATAATGCGGATCATGGGGAAATTCTACTATATGTAGGAAGTTCGACTATCTTTCTTGTTCCTGTGCACAGAAAGTTTGAGGGTGTCTTCTATAACTTGATTACCTCTTTCATGTTACGGTCGCATGCTATGTTATTTCATAGCGTCCCTACATTCTCTCAATCATCGCGCTAACATTATGCGATGCATTCAATTCTCGGTTGCTTCTTCTCCCCCTTGAATTTTGTCGAGATTCTCGGTAACTCCTAGGCGAGAACTCATCCTTTGACCTTTGCTCATGGATTTTTCCCCGTTAACCCCTAAGGCTAATGGACATACAAGCATGGGTACACACTCATATGGCGGGATATAAGCAAACACGAGGTGAGGTGGACACGCATGCACGAGACTCCGAAAATACCCAACAGGATTTAAAGACTAAAATTTCTCAAAACGCATCATGGAGATCGAAGTGCTTTCACACAAGGGTACCCCACACACATGTATGCTTTTATATATATATTTTCGACTATATGAATCGTGTAAAATTTCAAGATTATCATCCAAATCTTGATTTTCAAAGGCTTCTGCAAATTTAAATTCTATGCCTCCTCACTTAAGGATTGGGATGTCCTGGGGCTATCTTTAGCTCTATATAGATCCTCTTCTTTTCCCAAGTCACATCTTCAACATGGAGAAACTTCCATTTACCTGGGTTCCAATTCTAAATGTACCTTGCACTAGCAAGCATGATAAAGTAATAATTTTTTCTAAGATGTGCTCAGGGTTTGGATGATACTTCTTCTCACTAGGTTGACATGGAAGAAGACGTTGCGAGCCTTAAGCTTTAGAGAAAGAAGCGATTCCTAAGATTTATCTTCAATATTGCTCGTAATACCGTAAGGTTCCCAAGATCTTCTTGTACTTTTGCAAGGGTTGTACATAAAGAAAAACCATATGGCCTCCCTCAAAATAACGACTCAACCTCTTGGTATCTACATAATGTTTATGTCTATCTTGACCAGCTTTGATATCTTTTCTTATACATTAGGGGAAGGTTGAGGTCTATAGGGGCCCTTTAAGCTGCCATATTATGATTTTAATGACTTTTTGTTAAAACGTTAAGTTTCTTTGACTTTAGATACCTTCTTGTTCTTCAAACGGCTAGAAGTTTGAATTTCAAAGTTTCCCGCCAAAATTGAATTTAAAATCGAGCGAGCAAAACTATATCATGTGACATATCTATGGAAAGAGCTCGGCGAGTAGATTCTGGATCTGTAATCTCCGACAAATTTTGAGCTCATATGTAGAAGTTATGGACGTTCGAAATTTCAAAAACCCCCCCCCCCCACTTTTTGGAAATGAAAAGTACAAAAAGGCATCTTCTAGAGAATCTTTTGACCACCTTTAATCACCCAACAATTTTGTATACATGGCATCACACGATTGGCTCTTTTCCTTAATAACCTTTTAATCACATGGCATCTTAAAGGGCCCCTATAGACCTCAATCTTTCCCTAATGGATTGTATTTGATTGTCCATCTCATCAAGCATCTTTGCTTTTAAATCTCTACCTTGATTAGGGGGTCAATAGACCAGGCCAAGGATGTAAGGAAATCTTCACCATAGATAGCTTTAAGAGGATTCATTACTTATACTTTTATATTAAACATCATAGGTAAATTCTAATAGATATAGGAAGTTTAACTATCTTTTTTGTTCACATCCACAAGAGGCTTTGAGGGTGTCTTCTATAACTTGATGGAATCTTTCATGTTATGATCGCATGCGATGTTCTGTCATAAAATCCCTAGATTTTTTGAATCATCACATCAACATTATGCGATGCATTCAATTCTTGGCATCTGCTTGTACCAGCAGTTGTATTTCGTGGAAAGGTACCCACACACATGTATGCTTTTATATATTTTCTTGACTATATGAATCGTGTAAAATTTTAAGATTATCATCCAAATCTTAATTTTCAAAGGCTTTTGCAAATTTAAATTCTATTTCAATGCTTCCTCACTTAAGGATTCGGATATCCTTATCTCGCGAAATCGAGGCTGTATAGATCCTCTTCTTTTCTCAAGTCGCATCTTTAACAGGGAGAAACTTCCATTTAACTAAGCATTCTTTTAGAATCCTATGTTGTAGAGATTTCTCAAAAATCTTGGATTCCAATTTCAAATGTACCTTGCACTAACTAGCAAGCACGAGGAAGTAATAATCTTTTCTAAGATGTTCTCATGGTTTGGATGATACTTCTTCTCACTAGGTTGACATGGAAGATGTTGCAAAAGCTCTGGAGGAAGAAGCAAGTCATAAGATTTATCTCCAATATTCCTGGTAATACCATAAGGTCCACAAGATCTTGTGGTACTTTTGCAAGGGTCGTAAACAAAGAAAAAGTATATGGCCTCCCTCAAAATCACGACTCAACCTCTTGGGATCTACATAATGTTTATGTCTACCTTGACCAAATTCGATATCTTTCCTTATAGATGGCATTTGATTCTCCATCTCATCAAGCATCTTTGTTTCAAAATCTCTACCTTCATTAGGGGGTCAGACCAAGTCAAGGATGTAAGGAAATCTTGACCAAAGATAGCTTCAAGAGGATTCATTACTAATACTTTTATAATAAGGATCATAGGGAAATTCCACTATATGTAAGAAGGTGCACAGAAAGCTTTGAAGGTGTCTTCTATAACTTGATTATCTCTTTCATGTTAAGATTGCATGCTATGTTATGTCATAACGTCCCTAGATTCTCTCAATCATCGTGCTAACATTATGCGATGCATTCAATTCTTGGCTACTTCTTCTCCCATTTGAATTTTGTGGAGATTCTCATTTAGTAACTCCTAGGATCTCATCCTTTGACCTTTGCTAATGGCTTTTTCCCCATTAACCATTGAGGATATTGGACATACAAACATGGGTACACACTCATATGGCGGGATATAAGCAAACACGAGGTTCGATGGACGCGTACACAAGAGACTCCGAAATACCCAACAAGATTTAAAGACTAAAATTTCTCTAAATGCATTTAGGATCCAAGTGTTTTCACACAAGGGTACCCCACACACATGTATGCTTTTATATATATATATATATACATATATATATATATATACATATATATATATACATATATATATATATATATATTACTATATGAATCGTGTAAAATTTGAAGATTATCATCCAAATCTTAATTTCCAATGGCTTTTGCAAATTTAAATTCTATGCTTCCTCACTTAAGGATTAGGATGTCCGGAGATTCTCAGTAACTCCTAGGCTTTCATCCTTTGACCTTTTGCTAATGGCTTTTTCCACGTTAACCCCTAAGGCTATTAGACATACAAACATGGGTACACACTCATATGGCGGGATGTAAGCAAACACGAGGTGAGAACGACACGCACACACGAGACTCCAAAATACCCAACAAGATTAAAAGACTAAAATTTCTTAAAATGCATTAAGGATCGAAGTGCTTTCACACAAGGGTACCTCACACACATGTATGCTTTTATATATTTTTTTTGACTATATAAATCGTGTAAAATTTCAAGATTATCATCCAAATCTTAATTTTCAAAGGCTTTTGCAAATTGAAATTCTTCTTCAATGCTTCCTCACTTAAGGATTGGGATGTCCTCATCTCGAAAAAATTGGGGCACATCGTCTGCTTTTCCCAAGTCGCATCTTCAAGAGAGAGAAACTTCCATTTAACTAAGCATTCTTTTAGAAACCTATGTTGTAGAGATTTCTCGAATATCTTGAGTTCCAATTCTAAATGTACCTTGCACTAGCAAGCATGATGAAGGAATAATCTTTTCTAAGATGTGCTCAGGCATTGGATGATACTTCTTTTCACTAGGTTGAAATTGAAGAAGACATTGTGAACCTTAAGCGGTGGAGAAAGAAGCAAGTCCTAAGATTTATCTCCAATATTGCTCGTAATACCCTAATGTCCGCAAGATCTTCGTGTACTTTTGCGAGGGTTGTACATAAAGAAAAACCATATGGCCTTCCTTAAAATAACAACTCAACCTCTTGGGATCTACATGATTTTTATGTCTATCTTGACCAGCTTTGATATCTTTTCTTATAGGTTGTATTTGATTGTCCGTCTCCTCAAGCATCTTTGCTTCAAAATCTCTACCTTGATTAGGGGGTTAGACCAAGCCAAGGATGTAAGGAAATCTTCACCATAGATAGCTTTAAGAGGATTCATTACTAATACTTTTATAATAAGCATCATAGGCAAATTCTAATAGATGTAGGAAGTTTATCTATCTTTTTTGTTCACATCCACGAGAGGCTTTGAGAGTGTCTTTTATAACTTGATGACATCTTTCATGTTATGATCGTATGGGATGTTCTGTCATAAAATCCCTAGATTCTCTCAATCATCGTGTCAACATTATGCGATGCATTCAATTCTTGGCATCTTCTTGTAGTACCAGTTGCATTTTGTGGAGATTCTCAGTAACTCCTCGGCTTTCATGCTTTGAGCTCTGCTAATGGCTTTTTCCCGGTTAACTTCTAAGGCTATTGGACATACAAACATGATGGGTACCACTCATATGGCGGGATATAAGCAAAGACAAGGTGAGGTGGACGTGTACGCACACACGAGACTCTGAAATACCCAACAAGATTTAAAGACTAAAATTTCTCAAAATTCATTTTGGGATCTAAGTGCTTTTACACAAGGGTACCCACACACACATATGCTTTTATATATTTTCTTGACTATATGAATCGTTTAAAATTTCAAGATTATCATCCAAAATTGAATTTTCAAAGTCTTTTACAAATTTCAATTCTTCTTCAATGCTTCCTCACTTAAGGATTGGGATGTCCTTATCTCGCAAATTGGGGCTATCTTTAGCTCTATAGATCCTCCTATTTTCCCAAGTCGCATCTTCAAAAGGGAACATTCTTTTAGAATTCTATGTTGTAGAGATTTCTCGAACATCTTAAGTTCCAATTGGCGACAACTCATCCTTTGATCTTTGCTCATGGATTTTTCCCCGTTAACCCCTAAGGCTAATGGACATACAAACATGGGTACACACTCATATGGTGGGATATAAGCAAACATGCGGTGAGGTGGACACGCATGCACGAGACTCCGAAATACCCAACAAGATTTAATGACTAAAATTTCTCAAAATGCATTTAGGAGATCGAAGTGCTTTCACACAAGGGTACCCCACACACGTATGCTTTTATATATATTTTTTGACTATATGAATCGTGTAAAATTGCAAGATTATCATCCAAATCTTCATTTTCAAAGGCTTTTGCAAATTTAAATTCTATGCCTCCTCACTTAAGGATTGGGATGTCCTGGGGCTACTATCTTTAGCTCTATATAGATCCTCTTCTTTTCCCGCATCTTTGCTTTTAAATCTCTACCTTGATTAGGGGGTCAACAGACCAGGCCAAGGATGTAAGGAAATCTTCACCATAGATAGCTTTAAGAGGATTCATTACTTATACTTTTATATTAAACATCATAGGCAAATTCTAATAGATATAGGAAGTTTAACTATCTTTTTTGTTCACATCCACAAGAGGCTTTGAGGGTGTCTTCTATAACTTGATGGAATCTTTCATGTTATGATCGCATGCGATGATCTGTCATAAAATCTCTAGATTTTTTGAATCATCACGTCAACATTATGCGATGCATTCAATTCTTGGCATCTGCTTGTACCAGCAGTTGCATTTTGTGGAAAGGTACCCACACACATGTATGCTTTTATATATTTTCTTGACTATATGAATCATGTAAAATTTTAAGATTATCATCCAAATCTTAATTTTTAAAGGCTTTTGCAAATTTAAATTCTATTTCAATGCTTCCTCACTTAAGGATTCGGATATCCTTATCTCGCGAAATTCGAGGCTGTATAGATCCTCTTCTTTTCTCAAGTCGCATCTTTAACAGGGAGAAACTTCCATTTAACTAAGCATTCTTTTAGAATCCTATGTTGTAGAGATTTCTCAAAAATCTTGGGTTCCAATTTCAAATGTACCTTGCACTAACTAGCAAGCACGAGGAAGTAATAATCTTTTCTAAGATGTTCTCATGGTTTGGATGATACTTCTTCTCACTAGGTTGACATGGAAGATGTTGCAAAAGCTCTGGAGGAAGAAGCAAGTCATAAGATTTATCTCCAATATTCCTGGTAATACCATAAGGTCCACAAGATCTTGTGGTACTTTCGCAAGGGTCGTAAACAAAGAAAAAGTATATGGCCTCCCTCAAAATCATGACTCAACCTCTTGGGATCTACATAATGTTTATGTCTACCTTGACCAGATTCAATATCTTTCCTTATAGATGGCATTTGATTCTCCATCTCATCAAGCATCTTTGTTTCAAAATCTCTACCTTCATTAGGGGGTCAGACCAAGTCAAGGATGTAAGGAAATCTTGACCAAAGATAGCTTCAAGAGGATTCATTACTAATACTTTTATAATAAGGATCATAGGGAAATTCCACTATATGTAAGAAGGTGCACAGAAAGCTTTGAAGGTGTCTTCTATAACTTGATTACCTCTTTCATGTTAAGATTGCATGCTATGTTATGTCATAACGTCCCTAGATTCTCTCAATCATCGCGCTAACATTATGCGATGCATTCAATTCTTGGCTACTTCTTCTCCCATTTGAATTTTGTGGAGATTCTCATTTAGTAACTCCTAGGATCTCATCCTTTGACCTTTGCTAATGGCTTTTTCCCCGATAACCATTGAGGATATTGGACATACAAACATGGGTACACACTCATATGGCGGGATATAAGCAAACACGAGGTTCGATGGACGCGTACACAAGAGACTCCGAAATACCCAACAAGATTTAAAGACTAAAATTTCTCTAAATGCATTTAGGATCCAAGTGTTTTCACACAAGGGTACCCCACACACATGTATGCTTTTATATATATATATATATATATATATATATATATATATATATATATATATATATATATATATTACTATATGAATCGTGTAAAATTTGAAGATTATCATCCAAATCTTAATTTCCAATGGCTTTTGCAAATTTAAATTCTATGCTTCCTCACTTAAGGATTAGGATGTCCGGAGATTCTCAGTAAGTCCTAGGCTTTCATCCTTTGACCTTTGCTAATGGCTTTTTCCACGTTAACCCCTGAGGCTATTAGACATACAAACATGGGTACACACTCATATGGCGGGGTGTAAAAACACGAGGTGAGGTGGACACGCACACACGAGACTCCAAAATACCCAACAAGATTAAAAGACTAAAATTTCTCAAAATGCATTAAGGATCGAAGTGCTTTCGCACAAGGGTACCTCACACACATGTATGCTTTTATATATTTTTTTTGACTATATAAATCGTGTAAAATTTCAAGATTATCATCCAAATCTTAATTTTCAAAGGCTTTTGCAAATTTAAATTCTTCTTCAATGCTTCCTCACTTAAGGATTGGGATGTCCTCATCTCGAAAAAATTGGGGCACATCGTCTGCTTTTCCCAAGTCGCATCTTCAAGAGAGAGAAACTTCCATTTAACTAAGCATTCTTTTAGAAACCTATGTTGTAGAGATTTCTCGAATATCTTGGGTTCCAATTCTAAATGTACCTTGCACTAGCAAGCATGATGAAGGAATAATCTTTTCTAAGATGTGCTCAGGCATTGGATGATACTTCTTTTCACTAGGTTGACATTGAAGAAGACATTGCGAACCTTAAGCGGTGGAGAAAGAAGCAAGTCCTAAGATTTATCTCCAATATTGCTCGTAATACCCTAAGGTCCGCAAGATCTTCGTGTACTGTTGCGAGGGTTGTACATAAAGAAAAACCATATGGCCTTCCTTAAAATAACAACTCAACCTCTTGGGATCTACATGATTTTTATGTCTATCTTGACCAGCTTTGATATCTTTTCTTATAGGTTGTATTTGATTGTCCGTCTCCTCAAGCATCTTTGCTTCAAAATCTCTACCTTGATTAGGGGGTTAGACCAAGCCAAGGATGTAAGGAAATCTTCACCATAGATAGCTTTAAGAGGATTCATTACTAATACTTTTATAATAAGCATCATAGGCAAATTCTAATAGATGTAGGAAGTTTATCTATCTTTTTTGTTCACATCCACGAGAGGCTTTGAGAGTGTCTTTTATAACTTGATGACATCTTTCATGTTATGATCGTATGGGATGTTCTGTCATAAAATCCCTAGATTCTCTCAATCATCGTGTCAACATTATGCGATGCATTCAATTCTTGGCATCTTCTTGTAGTACCAGTTGCATTTTGTGGAGATTCTCAGTAACTCCTCGGCTTTCATGCTTTGAGCTCTGCTAATGGCTTTTTCCCGGTTAACCCCTAAGGCTATTGGACATACAAACATGATGGGTACCACTCATATGGCGGGATATAAGCAAAGACAAGGTGAGGTGGACGTGTACTGACACACGAGACTCTGAAATACCCAACAAGATTTAAAGACTAAAATTTCTCAAAATTCATTTTGGGATCTAAGTGCTTTTACACAAGGGTACCCACACACATGTATGCTTTTATATATTTTCTTGACTATATGAATCGTTTAAAATTTCAAGATTATCATCCAAAACTTAATTTTCAAAGTCTTTTACAAATTTTAATTCTTCTTCAATGCTTCCTCACTTAAGGATTGGGATGTCCTTATCTCGCAAATTGGGGCTATCTTTAGCTCTATAGATCCTCTTATTTTCCCAAGTCGCATCTTCAAAAGGGAACATTCTTTTAGAATTCTATGTTGTAGAGATTTCTCGAACATCTTAAGTTCCAATTGGCGACAACTCATCCTTTGATCTTTGCTCATGGATTTTTCCCCGTTAACCCCTAAGGCTAATGGACATACAAACATGGGTACACACTCATATGGTGGGATATAAGCAAACACGAGGTGAGGTGGACACGCACGCACGAGACTCCGAAATACCGAACAAGATTTAATGACTAAAATTTCTCAGAATGCATTTAGGAGATCGAAGTGCTTTCACACAAGGGTACCCCACACACGTATGCTTTTATATATATTTTTTGACTATATGAATCGTGTAAAATTGCAAGATTATCATCCAATCTTGATTTTCAAAGGCTTTTGCAAATTTAAATTCTATGCCTTCTCACTTAAGGATTGGGATGTCCTGGGGCTACTATCTTTAGCTCTATATAGATCCTTTTCTTTTCCCAAGTCACATCTTCAACATGGAGAAACTTCCATTTACCTAAGCATTCTTTTAGAATCCTATGTTGTAGAGATTTCTCGAACATCCTGGGTCCCAATTCTAAATGTACCTCGCACTAGCAAGCATGATGAAGTAATAATCTTTTCTAAGATCTGCTCAGGGTTTGGATGATACTTCTTCTCACTATGTTGACAGGGAAGAAGACGTTGCGAACCTTAAGCTTTGGAGAAAGAAGCGATTCCTAAGATTTATCTCCAATATTGCTCGTAATACCGTAAGGTTCGCAAGATCTTCTTGTACTTTTGCAAGGGTTGTACGTAAAGAAAAACCATATGGCCTTCCTCAAAATAATGACTCAACCTCTTGGTATCTACATAATGTTTATGTCTATCTTGACCAGCTTTGATATCTTTTGTTATAGATTGTATTTCATTGTCCATGTGATCAAGTATCTTTGCTTTAAAATCTGGTCAACAGACCAAGCCAAGGATGTAAGGAAATCTTCACCATAGATAGCTTTTATGCAATGCATTCAATTCTTGGCTGCTTGTTCTCCCACTTGCATTTTGTGGAGATTCTCAGTAACTCCTAGGTTTTTATCCTTTGACCTTTGCTAATGGCTTTTTTCCCGTTAACCCCTAAGGCTATTAGACATACAAACATGGGTACACACTCATATGGCAGGATATAAGCAAACACGAGGTGAGGTGGACACGCACACACGAGACTCCGAAATACCCAACAAGATTTAAAGACTAAAATTTCTCAAAATGCATTAAGGATCGAAGTGCTTTCATACACATGTATGCTTTTATAAATTTTTTTGACTATGAATCGTGTCAAATTTCAAGATTATCATCCAAATCTTAATTTTCAAAGGCTTTTGCAAATTTAAATTCTTCTTCAATGCTTCCTCACTTAAGGATTGGGATGTCCTCATCTCGGAAAAATTGGGGCTATCTTTAGCTCTATACATCCTCGTCTTTTCCCAAGTCGCATCTTCAAGAGGGAGAAACTTCCATTTGACTAAGCATTCTTTTAAAATCCTATGTTGTAGAGATTTCTCAAACATCTTGGGTTCCCATTCTAGCAAGCATGATGAAGTAATAATATTTTCCAAGATGTGCTCAGGCATTGGATGACATGGAAGAAGACGTTGCGAACCTTAAGCTGTTGAGAAAGAAGCAAGTCCTAAGATTTATCTCCAATATTGCTCGTAATACCCTAAGGTCCGCAAGATCTTCGTGTACTTTTGCGAGGGTTGTACATAAAGAAAAACCATATGGCCTCCCTCAAAATAACAACTCAACCTCTTGGGATCTACATAATGTTTATGTCTATCTTGACCAGCTTTGATATCTTTTCTTGTAGATTGGATTTGATTGTCCGTCTCATCAAGCATCTTTGCTTCAAAATCTCCAGAGACCTTGATTAGGGGGTTAGACCAAGCCAAGGATGTAAGGAAATCTTCACCATTGATAGCTTTAAGAGGATTCATTACTAATACTTTTATAATAAGCATCATAGGCAGATTCTAATAGATGGAGGAAGTTCAACTATCTTTTTTGTTCACATCCACGAGTAGCTTTGAGGGTGTCTTCTATAACTTGATGACATCTTTCATGTTATGATCGCATGGGATGTTCTGTCATAAAATCCCTAGATTCTCTCAATCATCGCGTCAACATTATGCAATGCATTCAGATCTTGGCATCTTCTTCTAGTACCAGTTGCATTTTGTGGAGATTCTCAGTAACTCCTCGACTTTCATGCTTTGAGCTCTGCTAATGGCTTTTTCCCCGTTAACCCCTAAGGCTATTGGACATACAAACATGATGGGTACACACTCATCTGGCGGGATATAAGCAAAGACGCATACGCACACACGAGACTCTGAAAAACCCAACAAGATTAAAAGACTAAAATTTCTCAAAATTCATTTGGGATCTAAGTGCTTTCACACAAGGGTACCCACACACACGTATGCTTCTATATATTTTCTTGACTATATGAATCGTGTAAAATTTCAAGATTATCATCCAAAATTCAATTTTCAAAGGCTTTTGCAAATTTCAATTCTTCTTCAATGCTTCCTCACTTAAGGATTGGGATGTCCTTATCTCGCGAATTGCGGCTATCTTTAGCCCTATAGATCCTCTTATTTTTCCAAATCGCATCTTCAACAAGGAGAAACTTCCATTTAAATCAACATTCTTTTAGAATCCTATGTTGTAGAGATTTCTCGAACATCTTGGGTTCCAATTCCATTAAACATCTTGACATGGAAGATACTGCGAAAGCTGTGGAGGAAGAAGCAAGTCATAAGATTTATCTCCAATATTCCTGGTAATACCATAAGGTCCACAAGATCTTGTGGTACTTTCATAAGGGTAGTAAACAAAGAAAAAGTATATGGCCTCCCTCAAAATCACGACTCAACCTCTTGGGATCTACATAATGTTTATGTCTACCTTGACCAGCTTTGATATCTTTTCTTATAGATGGCATTTGATTGTCCATCTCATCAAGCATCTTTGCTTCAAAATCTCTACCCTCATTAGGGGATCAGACCATAGATAGCTTTAAGAGGATTCATTACTAATACTTTTATAATGCGGATCATAGGGAAATTCTACTATATGTAGGAAGTTCAACTATCTTTCTTGTTCCTGTGCACAGAAAGCTTTGAGGGTGTCTTCTATAACTTGATTACCTCTTTCATGTTACGGTCGCATGCTATGTTATTTCATAGCGTCCCTACATTCTCTCAATCATCGCGCTAACATTATGCGATGCATTCAATTCTCGGTTGCTTCTTCTCCCCCTTGAATTTTGTGGAGATTCTCGGTAACTCCTAGGCGAGAACTCATCCTTTGACCTTTGCTCATGGATTTTTCCCCGTTAACCGCTAAGGCTAATGGACATACAAACATGGGTACACACTCATATGGCGGGATATAAGCAAACACGAGGTGAGGTGGACACGCACGCACGAGACTCTGAAAATACCCAACAGGATTTAAAGACTAAAATTTCTCAAAATGCATCATGGAGATCGAAGTGCTTTCACACAAGGGTACCCCACACACATGTATGCTTTTATATATATATTTTCGAGTTTATGAATCGTGTAAAATTTCAAGATTATCATCCAAATCTTGATTTTCAAAGGCTTCTGCAAATTTAAATTCTATGCCTCCTCACTTAAGGATTGGGATGTCCTGGGGCTATCTTTAGCTCTATATAGATCCTCTTCTTTTCCCAAGTCACATCTTCAACATGGAGAAACTTCCATTTACCTGGGTTCCAATTCTAAATGTACCTTGCACTAGCAAGCATGATAAAGTAATAATTTTTTCTAAGATGTGCTCAGGGTTTGGATGATACTTCTTCTCACTAGGTTGACATGGAAAAAGACGTTGCGAGCCTTAAGCTTTAGAGAAAGAAGCGATTCCTAAGATTTATCTCCAATATTGCTCGTAATACCGTAAGGTTCGCAAGATCTTCTTGTACTTTTGCAAGGGTTGTACATAAAGAAAAACCATATGGCCTCCCTCAAAATAACGACTCAACCTCTTGGTATCTACATAATGTTTATGTCTATCTTGACCAGCTTTGATATCTTTTCTTATAGATTGTATTTGATTGTCCATCTCATCAAGCATCTTTGCTTTTAAATCTCTACCTTGATTAGGGGGTCAACAGACCAGGCCAAGGATGTAAGGAAATCTTCACCATAGATAGCTTTAAGAGGATTCATTACTTATACTTTTATATTAAACATCATAGGCAAATTCTAATAGATATAGGAAGTTTAACTATCTTTTTTGTTCACATCCACAAGAGGCTTTGAGGGTGTCTTCTATAACTTGATGGAATCTTTCATGTTATGATCGCATGCGATGTTCTGTCATAAAATCCCTAGATTTTTTGAATCATCACGTCAACATTATGCGATGCATTCAATTCTTGGCATCTGCTTGTACCAGCAGTTGCATTTTGTGGAAAGGTACCCACACACATGTATGCTTTTATATATTTTTTTGACTATATGAATCATGTAAAATTTTAAGATTATCATCCAAATCTTAATTTTCAAAGGCTTTTGCAAATTTAAATTCTATTTCAATGCTTCCTCACTTAAGGATTCGGATATCCTTATCTCACGAAATCGAGGCTGTATAAATCCTCTTCTTTTCTCAAGTCGCATCTTTAACAGGGAGAAACTTCCATTTAACTAAGCATTCTTTTAGAATCCTATGTTGTAGAGATTTCTCAAAAATCTTGGGTTCCAATTTCAAATGTATGCTGCACTAACTAGCAAGCACGAGGAAGTAATAATCTTTTCTAAGATGTTCTCATGGTTTGGATGATACTTCTTCTCACTAGGTTGACATGGAAGATGTTGCAAAAGCTCTGGAGGAAGAAGCAAGTCATAAGATTTATCTCCAATATTCCTGGTAATACCATAAGGTCCACAAGATCTTGTGGTACTTTCGCAAGGGTCATAAACAAAGAAAAAGTATATGGCCTCCCTCAAAATCACGACTCAACCTCTTGGGATCTACATAATGTTTATGTCTACCTTGACCAGATTCGATATCTTTCATTATAGATGGCATTTGATTCTCCATCTCATCAAGCATCTTTGTTTCAAAATCTCTACCTTCATTAGGGGGTCAGACCAAGTCAAGGATGTAAGGAAATCTTGACCAAAGATAGCTTCAAGAGGATTCATTACTAATACTTTTATAATAAGGATCATAGGGAAATTCCACTATATGTAAGAAGGTGCACAGAAAGCTTTGAAGGTGTCTTCTATAACTTGATTACCTGTTTCATGTTAAGATTGCATGCTATGTTATGTCATAACGTCCCTAGATTCTCTCAATCATCGCGCTAACATTATGCGATGCATTCAATTCTTGGCTACTTCTTCTCCCATTTGAATTTTGTGGAGATTCTCATTTAGTAACTCCTAGGATCTCATCCTTTGACCTTTGCTAATGGCTTTTTCCCCGTTAACCATTGAGGATATTGGACATACAAACATGGGTACACACTCATATGGCGGGATATAAGCAAACACGAGGTTTGATGGACGCGTACACAAGAAACTCCGAAATACCCAACAAGATTTAAAGACTAAAATTTCTCTAAATGCATTTAGGATCCAAGTGTTTTCACACAAGGGTACCCCACACACATATATGCTTTTATATATATATATATATATATATATATATATTTTCCTATATGAATCGTGTAAAATTTGAAGATTATCATCCAAATCTTAATTTCCAATGGCTTTTGCAAATTTAAATTCTATGCTTCCTCACTTAAGGATTCGGATGTCCGGATATTCTCAGTAACTCCTAGGCTTTCATCCTTTGACCTTTGCTAATGGCTTTTTCCACGTTAACCCCTGAGGCTATTAGACATACAAACATGGGTACACACTTATATGGCGGGATGTAAGCAAACACGAGGTGAGGTGGACACGCACACACGAGACTCCAAAATACCCAACAAGATTAAAAGACTAAAATTTCTCAAAATGCATTAAGGATCGAAGTGCTTTCACACAAGGGTACCTCACACACATGTATGCTTTTATATATTTTTTTTGACTATATAAATCGTGTAAAATTTCAAGATTATCATCCAAATCTTAATTTTCAAAGGCTTTTGCAAATTTAAATTCTTCTTCAATGCTTCCTCACTTAAGGATTGGGATGTCCTCATCTCGAAAAAATTGGGGCACATCGTCTACTTTTCCCAAGTCGCATCTTCAAGAGAGAGAAACTTCCATTTAACTAAGCATTCTTTTAGAAACCTATGTTGTAGAGATTTCTCGAATATCTTGGGTTCCAATTCTAAATGTACCTTGCACTAGTAAGCATGAGGAAGGAATAATCTTTTCTAAGATGTGCTCAGGCATTGGATGATACTTCTTTTCACTAGGTTGACATTGAAGAAGACATTGCAAACCTTAAGCGGTGGAGAAAGAAGCAAGTCCTAAGATTTATCTCCAATATTACTCGTAATACCCTAAGGTCCGCAAGATCTTCGTGTACTTTTGCGAGGGTTGTACATAAAGAAAAACCATATGGCCTTCCTTAAAATAACAACTCAACCTCTTGGGATCTACATGATTTTTATGTCTATCTTGACCAGCTTTGATATCTTTTCTTATAGGTTGTATTTGATTGTCCGTCTCATCAAGCATCTTTGCTTCAAAATCTCTACCTTGATTAGGGGGTTAGACCAAGCCAAGGATGTAAGGAAATCTTCACCATAGATAGATTTAAGAGGATTCATTACTAATACTTTTATAATAAGCATCATAGGCAAATTCTAATAGATGTAGGAAGTTCATCTATCTTTTTTGTTCACATCCACGAGAGGCTTTGAGAGTGTCTTTTATAACTTGATGACATCTTTCATGTTATGATCGTATGGGATGTTCTGTCATAAAATCCCTAGATTCTCTCAATCATCGCGTCAACATTATGCGATGCATTCAATTCTTGGCATCTTCTTGTAGTACCAGTTGCATTTTGTGGAGATTCTCAGTAACTCCTCGGCTTTCATGCTTTGAGCTCTGCTAATGGCTTTTTCCCCGTTAACCCCTAAGGCTATTGGACATACAAACATGATGGGTACCACTCATATGGCGGGATATAAGCAAAGACAAGGTGAGGTGGATGCGTACGCACACACGAGACTCTGAAATACCCAACAAGATTTAAAGACTAAAATTTCTCAAAATTCATTTTGGGATCTAAGTGCTTTTACACAAGGGTACCCACACACACATATGCTTTTATATATTTTCTTGACTATATGAATCGTTTAAAATTTCAAGATTATCATCCAAAATTTAATTTTCAAAGTTTTTTACAAATTTCAATTCTTCTTCAATGCTTCCTCACTTAAGGATTGGGATGTCCTTATCTCGCAAATTGGGGCTATCTTTAGCTCTATAGATCTTCCTATTTTCCCAAGTCGCATCTTCAAAAGGGAACATTCTTTTAGAATTCTATGTTGTAGAGATTTCTCGAACATCTTAAGTTCCAATTGGCAACAACTCATCCTTTGATCTTTGCTCATGGATTTTTCCCCGTTAACCCCTAAGGCTAATGGACATACAAACATGGGTACACACTCATATGGTGGGATATAAGCAAACACGAGGTGAGGTGGACACGCACGCACGAGACTCCGAAATACCCAACAAGATTTAATGACTAAAATTTCTCAAAATGCATTTAGGAGATCGAAGTGCTTTCACACAAGGGTACCCCACACACGTATGCTTTTATATATATTTTTTGACTATATGAATCGTGTAAAATTGCAAGATTATCATCCAAATCTTGATTTTCAAAGGCTTTTGCAAATTTAAATTCTATGCCTCCTCACTTAAGGATTGGGATGTCCTGGGGCTACTATCTTTAGCTCTATATAGATCCTCTTCTTTTCCCAAGTCACATCTTCAACATGGAGAAACTTCCATTTACCTAAGCATTCTTTTAGAATCCTATGTTGTAGAGATTTCTCGAACATCCTGGGTCCCAATTCTAAATGTACCTCGCACTAGCAAGAATGATGAAGTAATAATCTTTTCTAAGATCTGCTCAGGGTTTGGATGATACTTCTTCTCACTAGGTTGACACGGAAGAAGACGTTGCGAACCTTAAGCTTTGGAGAAAGAAGCGATTCCTAAGATTTATCTCCAATATTGCTCGTAATACCGTAAGGTTCGCAAGATCTTCTTGTACTTTTGCAAGGGTTGTACGTAAAGAAAAACCATATGGCCTCCCTCAAAATAACGACTCAACCTCTTGGTATCTACATAATGTTTATGTCTATCTTGACCAGCTTTGATATCTTTTGTTATAGATTGTATTTCATTGTCCATCTGATCAAGTATCTTTACTTTAAAATCTGGTCAACAGACCAAGCCAAGGATGTAAGGAAATCTTCACCATAGATAGCTTTTATGCAATGCATTCAATTCTTGGCTGCTTGTTCTCCCACTTGCATTTTGTGGAGATTCTTAGTAACTCCTAGGTTTTCATCCTTTGACCTTTGCTAATGGCTTTTTTCCCGTTAACCCCTAAGGCTATTAGACATACAAACATGGGTACACACTCATATGGCAGGATATAAGCAAACACGAGGTGAGGTGGACACGCACACACGAGACTCCGAAATACCCAACAAGATTTAAAGACTAAAATTTCTCAAAATGCATTAAGGATCGAAGTGCTTTCATACACATGTATGCTTTTATATATTTTTTTGACTATATGAATCGTGTCAAATTTCAAGATTATCATCCAAATCTTAATTTTCAAAGGCTTTTGCAAATTTAAATTCTTCTTCAATGCTTCCTCACTTAAGGATTGGGATGTCCTCATCTCGGAAAAATTGGGGCTATCTTTAGCTCTATACATCCTCTTCTTTTCCCAAGTCGCATCTTCAAGAGGGAGAAACTTCCATTTGACTAAGCATTCTTTTAAAATCCTATGTTGTAGAGATTTCTCGAACATCTTGGGTTCCCATTCTAGCAAGCATGATGAAGTAATAATATTTTCCAAGATCTGCTCAGGCATTGGATGACATGGAAGAAGACGTTGCGAACCTTAAGCTGTTGAGAAAGAAGCAAGTCCTAAGATTTATCTCCAATATTGCTCGTAATACCCTAAGGTCCGCAAGATCTTCGTGTACTTTTGCGAGGTTTGTACATAAAGAAAAAACATATGGCCTCCCTCAAAATAACAACTCAACCTCTTGGGATCTACATAATGTTTATGTCTATCTTGACCAGCTTTGATATCTTTTCTTGTAGATTGGATTTGATTGTCCGTCTCATCAAGCATCTTTTCTTCAAAATCCCTACCTTGATTAGGGGGTTAGACCAAGCCAAGGATGTAAGGAAATCTTCACCATAGATAGCTTTAAGAGGATTCATTACTAATACTTTTATAATAAGCATCATAGGCAAATTCTAATAGATGTAGGAAGTTCAACTATCTTTTTTGTTCACATCCACGAGTGGCTTTGAGGGTGTCTTCTATAACTTGATGACATCTTTCATGT
Organism: Cibotium barometz; assembly: GCF_041138505.1. Taxonomy (NCBI): domain Eukaryota; kingdom Viridiplantae; phylum Streptophyta; class Polypodiopsida; order Cyatheales; family Cibotiaceae; genus Cibotium; species Cibotium barometz. The sequence continues at coordinate 1,127,806 of NC_141103.1, read as the reverse complement.
TATGATCGCATGGGATGTTCTGTCATAAAATCCCTAGATTCTCTCAATCATCGCGTCAACATTATGCAATGCATTCAATTCTTGGCATCTTCTTGTAGTACCAGTTGCATTTTGTGGAGATTCTCAGTAACTCCTCAACTTTCATGCTTTGAGCTCTGCTAATGGCTTTTTCCCCGTTAACCCCTAAGGCTATTGGACATACAAACATGATGGGTACACACTCATATGGCGGGATATAAGCAAAGACGCGTACGCACACACGAGACTCTGAAAAACCCAACAAGATTTAAAGACTAAAATTTCTCAAAATTCATTTGGGATCTAAGTGCTTTCACACAAGGGTACCCACACACACGTATGCTTCTATATATTTTCTTGACTATATGAATCGTGTAAAATTTCAAGATTATCATCCAAAATTCAATTTTCAAAGGCTTTTGTAAATTTCAATTCTTCTTCAATGCTTCCTCACTTAAGGATTGGGATGTCCTTATCTGGCGAATTGCGGCTATCTTTAGCCCTATAGATCCTCTTATTTTTCCAAATCGCATCTTCAACAAGGAGAAACTTCCATTTAAATCAGCATTCTTTTAGAATCCTATGTTGTAGAGATTTCTCGAACATCTTGGGTTCCAATTCCATTAAACATCTTGACATGGAAGATGCTGCGAAAGTTGTGGAGGAAGAAGCAAGTCATAAGATTTATCTCCAATATTCCTGGTAATACCATAAGGTCCACAAGATCTTGTGGTACTTTCATAAGGGTCGTAAACAAAGAAAAAGTATATGGCCTCCCTCAAAATCACGACTCAACCTCTTGGGATCTACATAATGTTTATGTCTACCTTGACCAGCTTTGATATCTTTTCTTATAGATGGCATTTGATTGTCCATCTCATCAAGCTTCTTTGCTTCAAAATCTCTACCCTCATTAGGGGGTCAGACCATAGATAGCTTTAAGAGGATTCATTACTAATACTTTTATAATGCGGATCATAGGGAAATTCTACTATATGTAGGAAGTTCAACTATCTTTCATGTTCCTGTGCACAGAAAGCTTTGAGGGTGTCTTCTATAACTTGATTACCTCTTTCATGTTACGGTCGCATGCTATGTTATTTCATAGCATCCCTACATTCTCTCAATCATCGCGCTGACATTATGCGATGCATTCAATTCTTGGTTGCTTCTTCTCCCCCTTGAATTTTGTGGAGATTCGCGGTAACTCCTAGGCGAGAACTCATCCTTTGACCTTTGCTCATGGATTTTTCCCCGTTAACCCCTAAGGCTAATGGACATACAAACATGGGTACACACTCATATGGCGGGATATAAGCAAACACGAGGTGAGGTGGACATGCACGCACGAGACTCTGAAAATACCCAACAGGATTTAAAGACTAAAATTTCTCAAAATGCATCATGGAGATCGAAGTGCTTTCACACAAGGGTACCCCACACACATGTATGCTTTTATATATATTTTTTCGACTATATGAATCGTGTAAAATTTCAAGATTATCATCCAAATCTTGATTTTCAAAGGCTTCTGCAAATTTAAATTCTATGCCTCCTCACTTAAGGATTGGGATGTCCTGGGGCTATCTTTAGCTCTATATAGATCCTCTTCTTTTCCCAAGTCACATCTTCAACATGGAGAAACTTCCATTTACCTGGGTTCCAATTCTAAATGTACCTTGCACTAGCAAGCATGATAAAGTAATAATCTTTTCTAAGATGTGCTGAGGGTTTGGATGATACTTCTTCTCACTAGGTTGACATGGAAGAAGACGTTGTGAGCCTTAAGCTTTAGAGAACGAAGCGATTCCTAAGATTTATCTCCAATATTGCTCGTAATACCGTAAGGTTCGCAAGATCTTCTTGTACTTTTGCAAGGGTTGTACATAAAGAAAAACCATATGGCCTCCCTCAAAATAACGACTCAACCGCTTGGTATCTACATAATGTTTATGTCTATCTTGACGAGCTTTGATATCTTTTCTTATAGATTGTATTTGATTGTCCATCTCATCAAGCATCTTTGCTTTTAAATCTCTACCTTGATTAAGGGGTCAACAGACTAGGCCAAGGATGTAAGGAAATCTTCACCATAGATAGCTTTAAGAGGATTCATTACTTATAATTTTATATTAAACATCATAGGCAAATTCTAATAGATATAGGAAGTTTAACTATCTTTTTTGTTCACATCCACAAGAGGCTTTGAGGGTGTCTTCATAATACCCTAAGGTCCGCAAGATCTTCGTGTACTTTTGCGAGGGTTGTACATAAAGAAAAACCATATGGCCTCCCTCAAAATAACAACTCAACCTCTTGGGATCTACATAATGTTTATGTCTATCTTGACCAGCTTTGATATCTTTTCTTATAGATTGGATTTGATTGTCTGTCTCATCAAGCATCTTTGCTTCAAAATCTCTACCTTGATTAGGGGGTTAGACCAAGCCAAGGATGTAAGGAAATCTTCACCATAGATAGCTTTAAGAGGATTCATTACTAATACTTTTATAATAAGCATCATAGGCAAATTCTAATAGATGTAGGAAGTTCAACTATCTTTTTTGTTCACATCCACGAATGGCTTTGAGGGTGTCTTCTATAACTTGATGACATCTTTCATGTTATGATCGCATGGGATGTTCTGTCATAAAATCCCTAGATTCTCTCAATCATCGCGTCAACATTATGCAATGCATTCAATTCTTGGCATCTTCTTGTAGTACCAGTTGCATTTTGTGGAGATTCTCAGTAACTCCTCGACTGTTATGCTTTGAGCTCTACTAATGGCTTTTTCCCCGTTAACCCCTAAGGCTATTGGACATACAAACATGATGGGTACACACTCATATGGCGGGATATAAGCAAAGACGCGTACGCACACACGAGACTCTGAAAAACCCAACAAGATTTAAAGACTAAAATTTCTCAAAATTCATTTGGGATCTAAGTGCTTTCACACAAGGGTACCCACACACACGTATGCTTCGATATATTTTCTTGACTATATGAATCGTGTAAAATTTCAAGATTATCATCCAAAATTCAATTTTCAAAGGCTTTTGTAAATTTCAATTCTTCTTCAATGCTTCCTCACTTAAGGATTGGGATGTCCTTATCTCACGAATTGCGGCTATCTTTAGCCCTATAGATCCTCTTATTTTTCCAAATCGCATCTTCAACAAGGAGAAACTTCCATTTAAATCAGCATTCTTTTAGAATCCTATGTTGTAGAGATTTCTCGAACATCTTGGGTTCCAATTCCATTAAACATCTTGACATGGAAGATGCTGCAAAAGCTGTGGAGGAAGAAGCAAGTCATAAGATTTATCTCCAATATTCCTGGTAATACCATAAGGTCCAGAAGATCTTGTGGTACTTTCATAAGGGTCGTAAACAAAGAAAAAGTATATGGCCTCCCTCAAAATCACGACTCAACCTCTTGGGATCTACATAATGTTTATGTCTACCTTGACCAGCTTTGATATCTTTTCTTATAGATGGCATTTGATTGTCCATCTCATCGAGCATCTTTGCTTCAAAATCTCTACCCTCATTAGGGGGTCAGACCATAGATATCTCTAAGAGGATTCATTACTAATACTTTTATAATGCGGATCATAGGGAAATTCTACTATATGTAGGAAGTTCAACTATCTTTCTTGTTCCTGTGCACAGAAAGCTTTGAGGGTGTCTTCTATAACTTGATTACCTCTTTCATGTTACAGTCGCATGCTATGTTATTTCATAGCGTCCCTACATTCTCTCAATCATCGCGCTGACATTATGCGATGCATTCAATTCTTAGTTGCTTCTTCTCCCCCTTGAATTTTGTGGAGATTCTCGGTAACTCCTAGGCGAGAACTCATCCTTTGACCTTTGCTCATGGATTTTTCCCCGTTAACCCCTAAGGCTAATGGACATACAAACATGGGTACACACTCATATGGCGGGATATAAGCAAACACACGAGGTGAGGTGGACACGCATGCACGAGACTCCGAAAATACCCAACAGGATTTAAAGACTAAAATTTCTCAAAATGCATCATGGAGATCGAAGTGCTTTCACACAAGGGTACCCCACACACATGTATGCTTTTATATATATATTTTTGACTATATGAATCGTGTAAAATTTCAAGATTATCATCCAAATCTTGATTTTCAAAGGCTTCTGCAAATTTAAATTCTATGCCTCCTCACTTAAGGATTGGGATGTCCTGGGGCTACCTTTAGCTCTATATAGATCCTCTTCTTTTCCCAAGTCACATCTTCAACATGGAGAAACTTCCATTTACCTGGGTTCCAATTCTAAATGTACCTTGCACTAGCAAGCATGATAAAGTAATAATCTTTTCTAAGATGTGCTCAGGGTTTGGATGATACTTCTTCTCACTAGGTTGACATGGAAGAAGACGTTGTGAGCCTTAAGCTTTAGAGAAAGAAGCGATTCCTAAGATTTATCTTCAATATTGCTCGTAATACCGTAAGGTTCGCAAGATCTTGTTGTACTTTTGCAAGGGTTGTACATAAAGAAAAACCATATGGCCTCCCTCAAAATAACGACTCAACCTCTAGGTATCTACATAATGTTTATGTCTATCTTGACCAGCTTTGATATCTTTTCTTATAGATTGTATTTGATTGACCATCTCATCAAGCATCTTTGCTTTTAAATCTCTACCTTGATTAGGGGGTCAATAGACCAGGCCAAGGATGTAAGGAAATCTTCACCATAGATAGCTTTAAGAGGATTCATTAGTTATAATTTTATATTAAACATCATAGTCAAATTCTAATAGATATAGGAAGTTTAACCATCTTTTTTGTTCGCATCCACAAGAGGCTTTGAGGGTGTCTTCTATAACTTGATGGAATCTTTCATGTTATGATCGCATGCGATGTTCTGTCACAAAATCCCTAGATTTTTTGAATCATCACGTCAACATTATGCGATGCATTCAATTCTTGGCATTTGCTTGTACCAGTAGTTGCATTTTGTGGAAAGGTACCCACACACATGTATGCTTTTATATATTTTCTTGACTATATGAATCGTGTAAAATTTCAAGATTATCATCCAAATCTTAATTTTCAAAGGCTTTTGCAAATTTAAATTCTATTTCAATGCTTCCTCACTTAAGGATTCGGATATCCTTATCTTGCAAAATCGAGGCTGTATAGATCCTCTTCTTTTCTCAAGTCGCATGTTTAATAGGGAGAAACTTCCATTTAACTAAGCATTCTTTTAGAATCCTATGTTGTAGAGATTTCTCAAAAATCTTGGGTTCCAATTTCAAATGTACCTTGCACTAACTAGCAAGCACGAGGAAGTAATAATCTTTTCTAAGATGTTCTCATGGTTTGGATGATACTTCTTCTCACTAGGTTGACATGGAAGATGCTGCAGAAGCTCTGGAGGAAGAAGCAAGTCATAAGATTTATCTCCAATATTCCTGGTAAGACCATAAGGTCCACAAGATCTTGTGGTACTTTCCCAAGGGTTGTAAACAAAGAAAAAGTATATGGCCTCCCTCAAAATCACGACTCAACCTCTTGGGATCTACATAATGTTTATGTCTACCTTGACCAGCTTCGATATCTTTCCTTATAGATGGCATTTGATTCTCCATCTCATCAAGCATCTTTGCTTCAAAATCTCTACCTTCATTATGGGGTCATACCAAGTCAAGGATGTAAGGAAATCTTGACCAAAGATAGCTTCAAGAGGATTCATTACTAATACTTTTATAATAAGGATCATAGGGAAATTCCACTATATGTAAGAAGGTGCACAGAAAGCTTTGAAGGTGTCTTCTATAACTTGATTACCTCTTTCATGTTAAGATTGCATGCTATGTTATGTCATAAGGTCCCTAGATTCTCTCAATGATCGTGCTAACATTATGCGATGCATTCAATTCTTGGCTGCTTCTTCTCCCATTTGCATTTTGTGGAGATTCTCATTTAGTAACTCCTAGGATCTCATCGTTTGACCTTTGCTAATGGCTTTTTCCCCGTTAACCATTGAGGATATTGGACATACAAACATGGGTACACACTCATATGGCGGGATATAAGCAAACATGAGGTTCGATGGACACGTACACAAGAGACTCCGAAATACCCAACAAGACTTAGAGACTAAAATTTCTCTAAATACATTCAGGATCCAAGTGTTTTCACACAAGGGTACCCCACACACATGTATGCTTATATATATATATATATATATATATATATATATATATATATTTACTATATGAATCGTGTAAAATTTGAAGATTATCATCCAAATCTTAATTTCCAATGGCTTTTGCAAATTTAAATTCTATGCTTCCTCACTTAAGGATTAGGATGTCCGGAGATTCTCAGTAACTCCTAGGCTTTCATCGTTTGACCTTTGCTAATGGCTTTTTCCACGTTAACCCCTAAGGCTATTAGACATACAAACATGGGTACACACTCATATGGCGGGATGTAAGCAAACACGAGGTGAGGTGGACACGCACACACGAGACTCCAAAATACCCAACAAGATTAAAAGACTAAAATTTCTCAAAATGCATTATGGCCTCCCTCGAAATAACGACGCGATTCCTAAGATTTATCTCCAATATTGCTCGTAATATCGTAAGGTTCGCAAGATCTTCTTGTACTTTTGCAAGGGTTGTACGTAAAGAAAAACCATATGGCCTCCCTCAAAATAACGACACAACCTCTTGGTAAAAACATAATGTTTATGTCTATCTTGACCAGCTTTGATATCTTTTGTTATAGATTGTATTTCATTGTGCATCTGATCAAGTATCTTTGCTTTAAAATCTCTACCTTGATTAGGGGGTCAACAGACCAAGCCAAGGATGTAAGGAAATCTTCACCATAGATAGCTTTTATGCAATGCATTCAATTCTTGGCTGCTTGTTTTCCCACTTGCATTTTGTGGAGATTCTCAGTAACTCCTAGGCTTTCATCCTTTGACCTTTGCTAATGGCTTTTTCCCCGTTAACCCCTAAGGCTATTAGACATACAAACATGGGTACACACTCATATGGCAGGATATAAGCAAACACGAGGTGAGGTGGACACGCACACACGAGACTCCAAAATACCCAACAAGATTTAAAGACTAAAATTTCTCAAAATGCATTAAGGATCGAAGTGCTTTCATACACATGTATGCTTTTATATATTTTTTTGACTATATGAATCGTGTCAAATTTCAAGATTATCATCCAAATCTTAATTTTCAAAGGCTTTTGCAAATTTAAATTCTTCTTCAATGCTTCCTCACTTAAGGATTGGGATGTTCTCATCTCGGAAAAATTGGGGCTATCTCAACTTCCATTTGACTAAGCATTCTTTTAAAATCCTATGTTGTAGAGATTTCTCGAACTTTTTGGGTTCCCATTCTAGCAAGCATGATGAAGTAATAATCTTTTCTAAGATGTGCTCAGGCATTGGATGATACTTCTTCTCATCACTAGGTTGACATGGAAGAAGACGTTGCGAACCTTAAGCTGTTGAGAAAGAAGCAAGTCCTAAGATTTATCTCCAATATTGCTCGTAATAACCTAAGGTCCGCAAGATCTTCGTGTACTTTTGCGAGGGTTGTACATAAAGAAAAACCATATGGCCTTCCTCAAAATAACAACTCAACCTCTTGGGATCTACATAATGTTTATGTCTATCTTGACCAGCTTTGATATCTTTTCTTATAGATTGGATTTGATTGTCCGTCTCATCAAGCATCTTTGCTTCAAAATCTCTACCTTGATTAGGGGGTTAGACCAAGCCAAGGATGTAAGGAAATCTTCACCATAGATAGCTTTAAGAGGATTCATTACTAATACTTTTATAATAAGCATCATAGGCAAATTCTAATAGATGTAGGAAGTTCAACTATCTTTTTTGTTCACATCCACGAGTGGCTTTGAGGGTGTCTTCTATAACTTGATGACATCTTTCATGTTATGATCGCATGGGATGTTCTGTCATAAAATCCCTAGATTCTCTCAATCATCGCGTCAACATTATGCAATGCATTCAATTCTTGGCATCTTCTTGTAGTACCAGTTGCATTTTGTGGAGATTCTCAGTAACTCCTCGACTTTCATGCTTTGAGCTCTGCTAATGGCTTTTTCCTCGTTAACCCCTAAGGATATTGGACATACAAACATGATGGGTACACACTCATATGGCAGGATATAAGCAAAGACGCGTACGCACACACGAGACTCTGAAAAACCAAACAAGATTTAAAGACTAAAATTTCTCAAAATTCATTTGGGATCTAAGTGCTTTCACACAAGGGTACCCACACACACGTATGTTTCTATATATTTTCTTGACTATATGAATCGTGTAAAATTTCAAGATTATCATCCAAAATTCAATTTTCAAAGGCTTTTGCAAATTTCAATTCTTCTTCAATGCTTCCTCACTTAAGGATTGGGATGTCCTTATCTCGCGAATTGCGGCTATCTTTAGCCCTATAGATCCTCTTATTTTTCCAAATCGCATCTTCAACAAGGAGAAACTTCCATTTAAATCAGCATTCTTTTAGAATCCTATAATGTAGAGATTTCTCGAACATCTTGGGTTCCAATTCCATTAAACATCTTGACATGGAAGATGCTGCGAAAGCTGTGGAGGAAGAAGCAAGTCATAAGATTTATCTCCAATATTCTTGGTAATACCATAAGGTACACAAGATCTTGTGGTACTTTCATAAGGGTCGTAAACAAAGAAAAAGTATATGGCCTCCCTCAAAATCACGACTCAACCTCTTGGGATCTACATAATGTTTATGTCTACCTTGACCAGCTTTGATATCTTTTCTTATAGATGGCATTTGATTGTCCATCTCATCAAGCTTCTTTGCTTCAAAATCTCTACCCTCATTAGGGGGTCAGACCATAGATAGCTTTAAGAGGATTCATTACTAATACTTTTATAATGCGGATCATAGGGAAATTCTACTATATGTAGGAAGTTCAACTATCTTTCATGTTCCTGTGCACAGAAAGCTTTGAGGGTGTCTTCTATAACTTGATTACCTCTTTCATGTTACGGTCGCATGCTATGTTATTTCATAGCATCCCTACATTCTCTCAATCATCGCGCTGACATTATGCGATGCATTCAATTCTTGGTTGCTTCTTCTCCCCCTTGAATTTTGTGGAGATTCGCGGTAACTCCTAGGCGAGAACTCATCCTTTGACCTTTGCTCATGGATTTTTCCCCGTTAACCCCTAAGGCTAATGGACATACAAACATGGGTACACACTCATATGGCGGGATATAAGCAAACACGAGGTGAGGTGGACATGCACGCACGAGACTCTGAAAATACCCAACAGGATTTAAAGACTAAAATTTCTCAAAATGCATCATGGAGATCGAAGTGCTTTCACACAAGGGTACCCCACACACATGTATGCTTTTATATATATTTTTTCGACTATATGAATCGTGTAAAATTTCAAGATTATCATCCAAATCTTGATTTTCAAAGGCTTCTGCAAATTTAAATTCTATGCCTCCTCACTTAAGGATTGGGATGTCCTGGGGCTATCTTTAGCTCTATATAGATCCTCTTCTTTTCCCAAGTCACATCTTCAACATGGAGAAACTTCCATTTACCTGGGTTCCAATTCTAAATGTACCTTGCACTAGCAAGCATGATAAAGTAATAATCTTTTCTAAGATGTGCTGAGGGTTTGGATGATACTTCTTCTCACTAGGTTGACATGGAAGAAGACGTTGTGAGCCTTAAGCTTTAGAGAACGAAGCGATTCCTAAGATTTATCTCCAATATTGCTCGTAATACCGTAAGGTTCGCAAGATCTTCTTGTACTTTTGCAAGGGTTGTACATAAAGAAAAACCATATGGCCTCCCTCAAAATAACGACTCAACCGCTTGGTATCTACATAATGTTTATGTCTATCTTGACGAGCTTTGATATCTTTTCTTATAGATTGTATTTGATTGTCCATCTCATCAAGCATCTTTGCTTTTAAATCTCTACCTTGATTAAGGGGTCAACAGACTAGGCCAAGGATGTAAGGAAATCTTCACCATAGATAGCTTTAAGAGGATTCATTACTTATAATTTTATATTAAACATCATAGGCAAATTCTAATAGATATAGGAAGTTTAACTATCTTTTTTGTTCACATCCACAAGAGGCTTTGAGGGTGTCTTCTATAACTTGATGGAATCTTTCATGTTATGATTGCATGCGATGTTCTGTCATAAAATCCCTAGATTCTCTCAATCATCGCGTCAACATTATGCAATGCATTCAATTCTTGGCATCTGCTTGTACCAGCAGTTGCATTTTGTGGAAAGGTACCCACACACATGTATGCTTTTATATATTTTCTTGACTATATGAATCGTGTAAAATTTTAAGATTATCATCCAAATCTTAATTTTCAAAGGCTTTTGCAAATTAAAATTCTATTTCAATGCTTCCTCACTTAAGGATTCGGATATCCTTATCTCGCAAAATCGAGGCTGTATAGATCCTCTTCTTTTCTCAAGTCGCATCTTTAACAGGGAGAAACTTCCATTTAACTAAGCATTCTTTTAGAATCCTATGTTGTAGAGATTTCTCAAAAATCTTGGGTTCCAATTTCAAATGTACCTTGCACTAACTAGCAAGCACGAGGAAGTAATAATCTTTTCTAAGATGTTCTCATGGTTTGGATGATACTTCTTCTCACTAGGTTGACATGGAAGATGCTGCAGAAGCTCTGGAGGAAGAAGTAAGTCATAAGATTTATCTCCAATATTCCTGGTAAGACCATAAGGTCCACAAGATCTTGTGGTACTTTCCAAAGGGTCGTAAACAAAGAGAAAGTATATGGCCTCCCTCAAAATCACGACTCAACCTCTTGGGATCTACATAATGTTTATGTCTACCTTGACCAGCTTCGATATCTTTCCTTATAGATGGCATTTGATTCTCTATCTCATCAAGCATCTATGCCTCAAAATCTCTACCTTCATTAGGGGGTCAGACCAAGTCAAGGATGTAAGGAAATCTTGACCAAAGATAGCTTCAAGAGGATTCATTACTAATACTTTTATAATAAGGATCATAGGGAAATTCCACTATATGTAAGAAGGTGCACAGAAAGCTTTGAAGGTGTCTTCTATAACTTGATTACCTCTTTCATGTTAAGATTGCATGCTATGTTATGTCATAAGGTCCCTAGATTCTCTCAATCATCGCGCTAACATTATGCGATGCATTCAATTCTTGGCTGCTTCTTCTCCCATTTGCATTTTGTGGAGATTCTCATTTAGTAACTCCTAGGATCTCATCCTTTGACCTTTGCTAATGGCTTTTTCCCCGTTAACCATTGAGGATATTGGACATACAAACATGGGTACACACTCATATGGCGGGATATAAGCAAACACGAGGTTCAATGGACGCGTACATAAGAGACTCCGTAATACCCAACAAGACTTAGAGACTAAAATTTCTCTAAATGCATTCAGGATCCAAGTGTTTTCACACAAGGGTACCCCACGCACATGTATGCTTTTATATATATATATATATATATTTACTATATGAATCGTGTAAAATTTGAAGATTATCATCCAAATCTTAATTTCCGATGGCTTTTGCAAATTTAAATTCTATGCTTCCTCACTTAAGGATTAGGATGTCCGGAGATTCTCAGTAACTCCTAGGCTTTCATCCTTTGACCTTTGCTAATGGCTTTTTCCACGTTAACCCCTAAGGCTATTAGACATACAAACATGGGTACACACTCATATGGCGGGATGTAAGCAAACACGAGGTGAGGTGGACACGCACACACGAGACTCCAAAATACCCAACAAGATTAAAAGACTAAAATTTCTCAAAATGCATTAAGGATCGAAGTGCTTTCACACAAGGGTACCGCACACACATGTATGCTTTTATATATTTTTTTGACTATATAAATCGTGTAAAATTTCAAGATTATCATCCAAATCTTAATTTTCAAAGGCTATTGCAAATTTAAATTCTTCTTCAATGCTTCCTCACTTAAGGATTGGGATGTCCTCATCTCGAAAAAATTGGGGCTATCTTTAGCTCTATACATTCTCTGCTTTTTCCAAGTCGCATCTTCAAGCGAGAGAAACTTCCATTTAACTAAGCATTCTTTTAGAAACCTATGTTGTAGAGATTTCTCGAATATCTTGGATTCTAATTCTAAATGTACCTTGCACTAGCATGATAGCAACAAGCATGATGAAGGAATAATCTTTTCTAAGATGTGCTCAGGCATTGGATGATACTTCTTTTCACTAGGTTGACACTGAAGAAGACATTGCGAACCTTAAGCTGTGGAGAAAGAAGCAAGTCCTAAGATTTATCTCCAATATTGCTCGTAATACCCTAAGGTCCGCAAGATCTTCGTGTACTTTTGCGAGGGTTGTACATAAAGAAAAACCATATGGCCTTCCTTAAAATAACAACTCAACCTCTTGGGATCTACATGATTTTTATGTCTATCTTGACCAGCTTTGATATCTTTTCTTATAGATTGTATTTGATTGTCCATCTCATCAAGCATCTTTGCTTCAAAATCTCTACCTTGATTAGGGGGTTAGACCAAGCCAAGGATGTAAGGAAATCTTCACCATAGATAGCTTTAAGAGGATTCATTACTAATACTTTTATAATAAGCATCATAGGCAAATTCTAATAGATGTAGGAAGTTCAACTACCTTTTTGTTCACATCCACGAGAGGCTTTGAGAGTGTCTTCTATAACTTGATGACATCTTTCATGTTATGATCGCATGGGATGTTCTATCATAAAATCCCTAGATTCTCTCAATCATCCCGTCAACATTATGCCATGCATTCAATTCTTGGCATCTTCTTGTAGTACCAGTTGCATTTTGTGGAGATTCTCAGTAACTCCTCCGCTTTCTTGCTTTGAGCTCTGCTAATGGTTTTTTCCCCGTTAACCCCTAAGGCTCTTGGACATACAAACATGATGGGTACCACTCATATGGCGGGATATAAGCAAATTCAAGGTGAGGTGGATGCGTACGCACACACGAGACTCTGAAATACCCAACAAGATTTGAAGACTAAAATTTCTCAAAATTCATTTGGGATCTAAGTGCTTTTACAGAAGGGTACCCACACACACATATGCTTTTATATATTTTCTTGACTATATGAATCGTTTAAAATTTCAAGGTTATCATCCAAAATTTAATTTTCAAATTCTTTTACAAATTTCAATTCTTCTTCAATGCTTCCTCACTTAAGGATTGGGATGTCCTTATCTCGCAAATTGGGGCTATCTTTAGCTCTATAGATCCTCCTATTTTCCCAAGTCGCATCTTCAAAAGGGAACATTCTTTTAGAATTCTATGTTGTAGAGATTTCTCGAACATCTTAAGTTCCAATTGGCAACAACTCATCCTTTGATCTTTGCTCGTGGATTTTTCCCCGTTAACCCCTAAGGCTAATGGACATACAAACATGATCTTACTTTTCAAAGGCTTTTGCAAATTTAACTTCTATGCCTCCTCACTTAAGGATTGGGATGTCCTGGGGCTACTATCTTCAGCTCTATATAGATCCTCTTCTTTTCCCAAGTCACATGTTCAACATGGAGAAACTTCCATTTACCTAAGCATTCTTTTAGAATCCTATGTTGTAGAGATTTCTCGAACATCCTGGGTTCCAATTCTAAATGTACCTCGCACTAGCAAGCATGATGAAGTAATAATCTTTTCTAAGATCTGCTTAGGGTTTGGATGATACTTCTTCTCACTAGGTTGACATGGAAGAAGACGTTGCGAACCTTAAGCTTTGGAGAAAGAAGCGATTCCTAAGATTTATCTCCAATATTGCTCGTAATACCGTAAGGTTCGCAAGATCTTCTTGTACTTTTGCAAGGGTTGTACGTAAAGAAAAAGCATATGGCCTCCCTCAAAATAACGACGCGATTCCTAAGATTTATCTCCAATATTGCTCGTAATACCGTAAGGTTCGCAAGATCTTCTTGTACTTTTGCAAGGGTTGTACGTAAAGAAAAACCATATGGCCTCCCTTAAAATAACGACTCAACCTCTTGGTATCTACATAATGTTTATGTCTATCTTGACCAGCTTTGATATCTTTTGTTATAGATTGTATTTCATTGTCCATCTGATCAAGTATCTTTGCTTTAAAATCTCTACCTTGATTAGGGGGTCAACAGACCAAGCCAAGGATGTAAGGAAATCTTCACCATAGATAGCTTTTATGCAATGCATTCAATTCTTGGCTTCTTGTTCTCCCACTTGCATTTTGTGGAGATTCTCAGTAACTCCTAGGCTTTCATCCTTTGACCTTTGCTAATGGCTTTTTCCCCGTTAACCCCTAAGGCTATTAGACATACAAACATGGGTACACACTCATATGGCAGGATATAAGCAAACACGAGGTGAGGTGGACACGCACACACGAGACTCCAAAATACCCAACAAGATTTAAAGACTAAAATTTCTCAAAATGCATTAAGGATCGAAGTGCTTTCATACACATGTATGCTTTCATATATTTTTTTGACTATATGAATCGTGTCAAATTTCAAGATTATCATCCAAATCTTAATTTTCAAAGGCTTTTGCAAATTTAAATTCTTCTTCAATGCTTCCTCACTTAAGGATTGGGATGTCCTCATCTCGGAAAAATTGGGGCTATCTTTAGCTCTATACATCCTCTTCCTAAGATTTATCTCCAATATTGCTCGTAATACCGTAAGGTTCGCAAGATCTTCTTGTACTTTTGCAAGGGTTGTACACATCCACAAGAGGCTTTGAGGGTGTCTTCTATAACTTGATGGAATCTTTCATGTTATGATCGCATGCGATGTTCTGTCATAAAATCCCTAGATTTTTTGAATCATCACATCAACATTATGCGATGCATGCAATTCTTGGCATCTGCTTATACCAGCAGTTGCATTTTGTGGAAAGGTACCCACACACATGTATGCTTTTATATATTTTCTTGACTATATGAATCGTGTAAAATTTTAAGATTATTATCCAAATCTTAATTTTCAAAGGCTTTTGCAAATTGAAATTCTATTTCAATGCTTCCTCACTTAAGGATTCGGATATCCTTATCTCGCGAAATCGAGGCTGTATAGATCCTCTTCTTTTCTCAAGTCGCATCTTTAACAGGGAGAAACTTCCATTTAACTAAGCATTCTTTTAGAATCCTATGTTGTAGAGATTTCTCAAAAATCTTGGGTTCCAATTTCAAATGTACCTTGCACTAACTAGCAAGCACGAGGAAGTAATAATCTTTTCTAAGATGTTCTCATGGTTTGGATGATACTTCTTCTCACTAGGTTGACATGGAAGATGCTGCAGAAGCTCTGGAGGACGAAGCAAGTCATAAGATTTATCTCCAATATTCCTGGTAAGACCATAAGGTCCACAAGATCTTGTGGTACTTTCCCAAGGGTCGTAAACAAAGAAAAAGTATATGGCCTCCCTCAAAATCACGACTCAACCTCTTGGGATCTACATAATGTTTATGTCTACCTTGACCAGCTTTGATATCTTTTCTTATAGATGGCATTTGATTGTCCATCTCATCAAGCATCTTTGCTTCAAAATCTCTACCCTCATTAGGGGGTAAGACCATAGATAGCTTTAAGAGGATTCATTACTAATACTTTTATAATGCGGATCATAGGGAAATTCTACTATATGTAGGAAGTTCAACTATCTTTCTTGTTCCTGTGCACAGAAAGCTTTGAGGGTGTCTTCTATAACTTGATTACCTCTTTCATGTTACGGTCGCATGCTATGTTATTTCAGAGCGTCCCTACATTCTCTCAATCATCGCGCTGACATTATGCGATGCATTCAATTCTTGGTTGCTTCTTCTCCCCCTTGAATTTTGTGGAGATTCTCGGTAACTCCTAGGCGAGAACTCATCCTTTGACCTTTGCTCATGGATTTTTCCCCGTTAACCCCTAAGGCTAATGGACATACAAATATGGGTACACACTCATATGGCGGGATATAAGCAAACACGAGGTGAGGTGGACACGCACGCACGAGACTCCGAAAATACCCAACAGGATTTAAAGACTAAAATTTCTCAAAATGCATCATGGAGATCGAAGTGCTTTCACACAAGGGTACCCCACACACATGTATGCTTTTATATATATATTTTCAACTATATGAATCGTGTAAAATTTCAAGATTATCATCCAAATCTTGATTTTCAAAGGCTTCTGCAAATTTAAATGCCTCCTCACTTAAGGATTGGGATGTCCTGGGGCTATCTTTAGCTCTATATAGATCCTCTTCTTTTCCCAAGTCACATCTTCAACATGGAGAAACTTCCATTTACCTGGGTTCCAATTCTAAATGTACCTTGCACTAGCAAGCATGATAAATGGCATTTGATTCTCCATCTCATCAAGCATCTTTGCTTCAAAATCTCTACCTTCATTAGGGGGTCAGACCAAGTCAAGGATGTAAGGAAATCTTGACCAAAGATAGCTTCAAGAGGATTCATTACTAATACTTTTATAATAAGGATCATAGGGAAATTCCACTATATGTAAGAAGGTGCACAGAAAGCTTTGAAGGTGTCTTCTATAACTTGATTACCTCTTTCATGTTAAGATTGCATGCTATGTTATGTCATAAGGTCCCTAGATTCTCTCAATCATCGCGCTAACATTATGCGATGCATTCAATTCTTGGCTGCTTCTTCTCCCATTTGCATTTTGTGGAGATTCTCATTTAGTAACTCCTAGGATCTCATCCTTTGACCTTTGCTAATGGCTTTTTCCCCGTTAACCATTGAGGATATTGGACATACAAACATGGGTACACACTCATATGGCGGGATATAAGCAAACACGAGGTTCGATGGACGCATACACGAGAGACTCCGAAATACCCAACAAGACTTAGAGACTAACATTTCTCTAAATGCATTCAGGATCCAAGTGTTTTCACACAAGGGTACCCCACACACATGTATGCTTTTATATATATATATTTACTATATGAATCGTGTAAAATTTGAAGATTATCATCCAAATCTTAATTTCCAATGGCTTTTGCAAATTTAAATTCTATGCTTCCTCACTTAAGGATTAGGATGTCCGGAGATTCTCAGTAACTCCTAGGCTTTCATCCTTTGACCTTTGCTAATGGCTTTTTCCACGTTAACCCCTAAGGCTATTAGACATACAAACATGGGTACACACTCATATGGCGGGATGTAAGCAAACACGCGGTGAGGTGGACACGCACACAAGAGACTCCAAAATACCCAACAAGATTAAAAGACTAAAATTTCTCACAATGCATTAAGGATCGAAGTGCTTTCACACAAGGGTACCGCACACACATGTATGCTTTTATATGTTTTTTTGACTATATAAATCGTGTAAAATTTCAAGATTATCATCCAAATCTTAATTTTCAAAGGCTATTGCAAATTTAAATTCTTCTTCAATGCTTCCTCACTTAAGGATTGGGATGTCCTCATCTCGAAAAAATTGGGGCTATCTTTAGCTCTATACATTCTCTGCTTTTTCCAAGTCGCATCTTCAAGCGAGAGAAACTTCCATTTAACTAAGCATTCTTTTAGAAACCTATGTTGTAGAGATTTCTCAAATATCTTGGATTCCAATTCTAAATGTACCTTGCACTAGCAACAAGCATGATGAAGGAATAATCTTTTCTAAGATGTGCTCAGGCATTGGATGATACTTCTTTTCACTAGGTTGACACTGAAGAAGACATTGCGAACCTTAAGCTGTGGAGAAAGAAGCAAGTCCTAAGATTTATCTCCAATATTGCTCGTAATACCCTAAGGTCCCCAAGATCTTCGTGTACTTTTCGAGGGTTGTACATAAAGAAAAACCATATGGCCTTCCTTAAAATAACAACTCAACCTCTTGGGATCTACATGATTTTTATGTCTATCTTGACCAGCTTTGATATCTTTTCTTATAGATTGTATTTGATTGTCCATCTCATCAAGCATCTTTGCTTCAAAATCTCTACCTTGATTAGGGGGTTAGACCAAGCCAAGGATGTAAGGAAATCTTCACCATAGATAGCTTTAAGAGAATTCATTACTAATACTTTTATAATAAGCATCATAGGCAAATTCTAATAGATGTAGGAAGTTCAAATATCTTTTTTGTTCACATCCTCGAGAGGCTTTGAGAGTGTCTTCTATAACTTGATGACATCGTTCATGTTATGATCGCATGGGATGTTCTGTCATAAAATCCCTAGATTCTCTCAATCATCGCGTCAACATTATGCGATGCATTCAATTCATGGCATCTTCTTGTAGTACCAGTTGCGTTTTGTGGAGATTCTCAGTAACTCCTCCGCTTTCATGCTTTGAGCTCTGCTAATGGTTTTTTCCCCGTTAACCCCTAAGGCTCTTGGACATACAAACATGATGGGTACCACTCATATGGCCGGATATAAGCAAATACAAGGTGAGGTGGATGCATACGCACACACGAGACTCTGAAATACCCAACAAGATTTAAAGACTAAAATTTCTCAAAATTCATTTGGGATCTAAGTGCTTTTACACAAGGGTACTCACACACACATATGCTTTTATATATTTTCTTGACTATATGAATCGTTTAAAATTTCAAGGTTATCATCCAAAATTTAATTTTCAAAGTATTTTACAAATTTCAATTCTTCTTCAATGCTTCCTCACTTAAGGATTGGGATGTCCTTATCTCGCAAATTGGGGCTATCTTTAGCTCTATAGATCCTCCTATTTTCCCAAGTCGCATCTTCAAAAGGGAACATTCTTTTAGAATTCTATGTTGTAGAGATTTCTCGAACATCTTAAGTTCCAGTTCTAAATGTACCTTGCACTAGCAACAAGCATGATGAAGGAATAATCTTTTCTAAGATGTGCTCAGGCATTGGATGATACTTCTTTTGACTAGGTTGACATTGAAGAAGACATTGCGAACCTTAAGCTGTGGAGAAAGAAGCAAGTCCTAAGATTTATCTCCAATATTGCTCGTAATACCCTAAGGTCCACAAGATCTTCGTGTACTTTTGCGAGGGTTGTACATAAAGAAAAACCATATGGCCTTCCTTAAAATAACAACTCAACCTCTTGGGATCTACATGATTTTTATGTCTATCTTGACCAGCTTTGATATCTTTTCTTATAGATTGTATTTGATTGTCCATCTCATCAAGCATCTTTGCTTCAAAATCTCTACCTTGATTAGGGGGTTAGACCAAGCCAAGGGTGTAAGGAAATCTTCACCATAGCTTTAAGAGGATTCATTACTAATACTTTTATAATAAGCATCATAGGCAAATTCTAATAGATGTAGGAAGTTCAACTATCTTTTTTGTTCACATCCACGAGAGGCTTTGAGAGTGTCTTCTATAACTTGATGACATCTTTCATGTTAGGATCGCATGGGATGTTCTGTCATAAAATCCCTAGATTCTCTCAATCATCGCGTCAACATTATGCGATGCATTCAATTCTTGGCATCTTCTTGTAGTACCAGTTGCATTTTGTGGAGATTCTCAGTAACTCCTCCGCTTTCATGCTTTGAGCTCTGCTAATGGTTTTTTCCTCGCTAACCCCTAAGGCTCTTGGACATACAAACATGATGGGTACCACTCATATGGCAGGATATAAGCAAATACAAGGTGAGGTGGACGCGTACGCACACACGAGACTCTGAAATACCCAACAAGATTTAAAGACTAAAATTTCTCAAAACTCATTTGGGATCTAAGTGCTTTTACACAAGGGTACCCACACACACATATGCTTTTATATATTTTCTTGACTATATGAATCGTTTAAAATTTCAAGGTTATCATCCAAAATTTAATTTTCAAAGTCTTTTACAAATTTCAATTCTTCTTCAATGCTTCCTCACTTAAGGATTGGGATGTCCTTATCTCGCAAATTGGGGCTATCTTTAGCTCTATAGATCCTCCTATTTTCCCAAGTCGCATCTTCAAAAGGGAACATTCTTTTAGAATTCTATGTTGTAGAGATTTCTCGAACATCTTAGATTCCAATTGGCGACAACTCATCCTTTGATCTTTGCTCGTGGATTTTTCCCCGTTAACCCCTAAGGCTAATGGACATATAAACATGATCTTACTTTTCAAAGGCTTTTGCAAATTTAAATTCTATGTCTCCTCACTTAAGGATTGGGATGTCCTGGGGCTACTATCTTTAGCTCTATATAGATCCTCTTCTTTTCCCAAGTCACATGTTCAACATGGAGAAACTTCCATTTACCTAAGCATTCTTTTAGAATCCTATGTTGTAGAGATTTCTCGAACATCCTGGGTTCCAATTCTAAATGTACCTCGCACTAGCAAGCATGATGAAGTAATAATCTTTTCTAAGATCTGCTCAGGGTTTGGATGATACTTCTTCTCACTAGGTTGACATGGAAGAAGACGTTGCAAACCTTAAGCTTTGGAGAAAGAAGCGATTCCTAAGATTTATCTCCAATATTGCTCGTAATACCGTAAGGTTCGCAAGATCTTCTTGTACTTTTGCAAGGGTTGTACGTAAAGAAAAACCATATGGCCTCCCTCAAAATAACGACGCGATTCCTAAGATTTATCTCCAATATTGCTCGTAATACCGTAAGGTTTGCAAGATCTTCTTGTACTTTTGCAAGGGTTGTACGTAAAGAAAAACCATATGGCCTCCCTCAAAATAACGACTCAACCTCTTGGTATCTACATAATGTTTATGTCTATCTTGACCAGCTTTGATATCTTTTGTTATAGATTTTATTTCATTGTCCATGTGATCAAGTATCTTTGCTTTAAAATCTCTACCTTGATTAGGGGGTCAACAGACCAAGCCAAGGATGTAAGGAAATCTTCACCATAGATAGCTTTTATGCAATGCATTCAATTCTTGGCTGCTTGTTCTCCCACTTGCATTTTGTGGAGATTCTCAGTAACTCCTAGGCTTTCATCCTTTGACCTTTGCTAATGGCTTTTTCCCCGTTAACCCCTAAGGCTATTAGACATACAAACATGGGTACACACTTATATGGCAGGATATAAGCAAACACGAGGTGAGGTGGACACGCACACACGAGACTCCAAAATACCCAACAAGATTTAAAGACTAAAATTTCTCAAAATGCATTAAGGATCGAAGTGCTTTCATACACATGTATGCTTTTATATATTTTTTTGACTGTATGAATCGTGTCAAATTTCAAGATTATCATCCAAATCTTAATTTTCAAAGGCTTTTGCAAATTTAAATTCTTCTTCAATGCTTCCTCACCTAAGGATTGGGATGTCCTCATCTCAGAAAATTGGGGCTATCTCAACTTCCATTTGACTAAGCATTCTTTTAAAATCCTATGTTGTAGAGATTTCTCGAACATCTTGGGTTCCCATTCTAGCAAGCATGATGAAGTAATAATCTTTTCTAAGATGTGCTCAGGCATTGGATGATACTTCTTCTCATCACTAGGTTGACATGGAAGAAGACGTTGCGAACCTTAAACTGTTGAGAAAGAAGCAAGTCCTAAGAATTATCTCCAATATTGCTCGTAATACCCTAAGGTCCGCAAGATCTTTGTGTACTTTTGCGAGGGTTGTACATAAAGAAAAACCATATGGCCTCCCTCAAAATAACAACTCAACCTCTTGGGATCTACATAATGTTTATGTCTATCTTGACCAGCTTTGATATCTTTTCTTATAGATTGGATTTGATTGTCCATCTTATCAAGCATCTTTGCTTCAAAATCTCTACCTTGATTAGGGGGTTAGACCAAGCCAAGGATGTAAGGAAATCTTCACCATAGGTAGCTTTAAGAGGATTCATTACTAATACTTTTATAATAAGCATCATAGGCAAATTCTAATAGATGTAAGAAGTTCATCTATCTTTTTTGTTCACATCCACGAGAGGCTTTGAGAGTGTCTTCTATAACTTGATGACATCTTTCATGTTATGATCGTATGGGATGTTCTGTCATAAAATCCCTAGATTATCTCAATCATCGCGTCAACATTATGCGATGCATTCAATTCATGGCATCTTCTTGTAGTACCAGTTGCATTTTGTGGAGATTCTCAGTAACTCCTCCGCTTTCATGCTTTGAGCTCTGCTAATGGTTTTTTCCCCGTTAACCCCTAAGGCTCTTGGACATACAAACATGATGGGTACCACTCATATGGCAGGATATAAGCAAATACAAGGTGAGGTGGACGCGTACGCACACACGAGACTCTGAAATACACAACAAGATTTAAAGACTAAAATTTCTCAAAACTCATTTGGGATCTAAGTGCTTTTACACAAGGGTACCCACACACACATATGCTTTTATATATTTTCTTGACTATATGAATCGTTTAAAATTTCAAGGTTATCATCCAAAATTTAATTTTCAAAGTCTTTTACAAATTTCAATTCTTCTTCAATGCTTCCTCACTTAAGGATTGGGATGTCCTTATCTCGCAAATTGGGGCTATCTTTAGCTCTATAGATCCTCCTATTTTCCCAAGTCGCATCTTCAAAAGGGAACATTCTTTTAGAATTCTATGTTGTAGAGATTTCTCGAACATCTTAAGTTCCAATTGGCGACAACTCATCCTTTGATCTTTGCTCGTGGATTTTTCCCCGTTAACCCCTAAGGCTAATGGACATATAAACATGATCTTACTTTTCAAAGGCTTTTGCAAATTTAAATTCTATGTCTCCTCACTTAAGGATTGGGATGTCCTGGGGCTACTATCTTTAGCTCTATATAGATCCTCTTCTTTTCCCAAGTCACATGTTCAACATGGAGAAACTTCCATTTACCTAAGCATTCTTTTAGAATCCTATGTTGTAGAGATTTCTCGAACATCCTGGGTTCCAATTCTAAATGTACCTCGCACTAGCAAGCATGATGAAGTAATAATCTTTTCTAAGATCTGCTCAGGGTTTGGATGATACTTCTTCTCACTAGGTTGACATGGAAGAAGACGTTGCGAACCTTAAGCTTTGGAGAAAGAAGCGATTCCTAAGATTTATCTCCAATATTGCTCGTAATACCGTAAGGTTCGCAAGATCTTCTTGTACTTTTGCAAGGGTTGTACGTAAAGAAAAACCATATGGCCTCCCTCAAAATAACGACGCGATTCCTAAGATTTATCTCCAATATTGCTCGTAATACCGTAAGGTTTGCAAGATCTTCTTGTACTTTTGCAAGGGTTGTACGTAAAGAAAAACCATATGGCCTCCCTCAAAATAACGACTCAACCTCTTGGTATCTACATAATGTTTATGTCTATCTTGACCAGCTTTGATATCTTTTGTTATAGATTTTATTTCATTGTCCATGTGATCAAGTATCTTTGCTTTAAAATCTCTACCTTGATTAGGGGGTCAACAGACCAAGCCAAGGATGTAAGGAAATCTTCACCATAGATAGCTTTTATGCAATGCATTCAATTCTTGGCTGCTTGTTCTCCCACTTGCATTTTGTGGAGATTCTCAGTAACTCCTAGGCTTTCATCCTTTGACCTTTGCTAATGGCTTTTTCCCCGTTAACCCCTAAGGCTATTAGACATACAAACATGGGTACACACTCATATGGCAGGATATAAGCAAACACGAGGTGAGGTGGACACGCACACACGAGACTCCAAAATACCCAACAAGATTTAAAGACTAAAATTTCTCAAAATGCATTAAGGATCGATGTGCTTTCATACACATGTATGCTTTTATATATTTTTTTGACTGTATGAATCGTGTCAAATTTCAAGATTATCATCCAAATCTTAATTTTCAAAGGCTTTTGCAAATTTAAATTCTTCTTCAATGCTTCCTCACCTAAGGATTGGGATGTCCTCATCTCAGAAAATTGGGGCTATCTCAACTTCCATTTGACTAAGCATTCTTTTAAAATCCTATGTTGTAGAGATTTCTCGAACATCTTGGGTTCCCATTCTAGCAAGCATGATGAAGTAATAATCTTTTCTAAGATGTGCTCAGGCATTGGATGATACTTCTTCTCATCACTAGGTTGACATGGAAGAAGACGTTGCGAACCTTAAACTGTTGAGAAAGAAGCAAGTCCTAAGAATTATCTCCAATATTGCTCGTAATACCCTAAGGTCCGCAAGATCTTTGTGTACTTTTGCGAGGGTTGTACATAAAGAAAAACCATATGGCCTCCCTCAAAATAACAACTCAACCTCTTGGGATCTACATAATGTTTATGTCTATCTTGACCAGCTTTGATATCTTTTCTTATAGATTGGATTTGATTGTCCATCTTATCAAGCATCTTTGCTTCAAAATCTCTACCTTGATTAGGGGGTTAGACCAAGCCAAGGATGTAAGGAAATCTTCACCATAGGTAGCTTTAAGAGGATTCATTACTAATACTTTTATAATAAGCATCATAGGCAAATTCTAATAGATGTAAGAAGTTCATCTATCTTTTTTGTTCACATCCACGAGAGGCTTTGAGAGTGTCTTCTATAACTTGATGACATCTTTCATGTTATGATCGTATGGGATGTTCTATCATAAAATCCCTAGATTATCTCAATCATCGCGTCAACATTATGCGATGCATTCAATTCATGGCATCTTCTTGTAGTACCAGTTGCATTTTGTGGAGATTCTCAGTAACTCCTCCGCTTTCATGCTTTGAGCTCTGCTAATGGTTTTTTCCCCGTTAACCCCTAAGGCTCTTGGACATACAAACATGATGGGTACCACTCATATGGCAGGATATAAGCAAATACAAGGTGAGGTGGACGCGTACGCACACACGAGACTCTGAAATACACAACAAGATTTAAAGACTAAAATTTCTCAAAACTCATTTGGGATCTAAGTGCTTTTACACAAGGGTACCCACACACACATATGCTTTTATATATTTTCTTGACTATATGAATCGTTTAAAATTTCAAGGTTATCATCCAAAATTTAATTTTCAAAGTCTTTTACAAATTTCAATTCTTCTTCAATGCTTCCTCACTTAAGGATTGGGATGTCCTTATCTCGCAAATTGGGGCTATCTTTAGCTCTATAGATCCTCCTATTTTCCCAAGTCGCATCTTCAAAAGGGAACATTCTTTTAGAATTCTATGTTGTAGAGATTTCTCGAACATCTTAAGTTCCAATTGGCGACAACTCATCCTTTGATCTTTGCTCGTGGATTTTTCCCCGTTAACCCCTAAGGCTAATGGACATATAAACATGATCTTACTTTTCAAAGGCTTTTGCAAATTTAAATTCTATGTCTCCTCACTTAAGGATTGGGATGTCCTGGGGCTACTATCTTTAGCTCTATATAGATCCTCTTCTTTTCCCAAGTCACATGTTCAACATGGAGAAACTTCCATTTACCTAAGCATTCTTTTAGAATCCTATGTTGTAGAGATTTCTCGAACATCCTGGGTTCCAATTCTAAATGTACCTCGCACTAGCAAGCATGATGAAGTAATAATCTTTTCTAAGATCTGCTCAGGGTTTGGATGATACTTCTTCTCACTAGGTTGACATGGAAGAAGACGTTGCGAACCTTAAGCTTTGGAGAAAGAAGCGATTCCTAAGATTTATCTCCAATATTGCTCGTAATACCGTAAGGTTCGCAAGATCTTCTTGTACTTTTGCAAGGGTTGTACGTAAAGAAAAACCATATGGCCTCCCTTAAAATAACGACGCGATTCCTAAGATTTATCTCCAATATTGCTCGTAATACCGTAAGGTTTGCAAGATCTTCTTGTACTTTTGCAAGGGTTGTACGTAAAGAAAAACCATATGGCCTCCCTCAAAATAACGACTCAACCTCTTGGTATCTACATAATGTTTATGTCTATCTTGACCAGCTTTGATATCTTTTGTTATAGATTTTATTTCATTGTCCATGTGATCAAGTATCTTTGCTTTAAAATCTCTACCTTGATTAGGGGGTCAACAGACCAAGCCAAGGATGTAAGGAAATCTTCACCATAGATAGCTTTTATGCAATGCATTCAATTCTTGGCTGCTTGTTCTCCCACTTGCATTTTGTGGAGATTCTCAGTAACTCCTAGGCTTTCATCCTTTGACCTTTGCTAATGGCTTTTTCCCCGTTAACCCCTAAGGCTATTAGACATACAAACATGGGTACACACTCATATGGCAGGATATAAGCAAACACGAGGTGAGGTGGACACGCACACACGAGACTCCAAAATACCCAACAAGATTTAAAGACTAAAATTTCTCAAAATGCATTAAGGATCGAAGTGCTTTCATACACATGTATGCTTTTATATATTTTTTTGACTGTATGAATCGTGTCAAATTTCAAGATTATCATCCAAATCTTAATTTTCAAAGGCTTTTGCAAATTTAAATTCTTCTTCAATGCTTCCTCACCTAAGGATTGGGATGTCCTCATCTCAGAAAATTGGGGCTATCTCAACTTCCATTTGACTAAGCATTCTTTTAAAATCCTATGTTGTAGAGATTTCTCGAACATCTTGGGTTCCCATTCTAGCAAGCATGATGAAGTAATAATCTTTTCTAAGATGTGCTCAGGCATTGGATGATACTTCTTCTCATCACTAGGTTGACATGGAAGAAGACGTTGCGAACCTTAAACTGTTGAGAAAGAAGCAAGTCCTAAGAATTATCTCCAATATTGCTCGTAATACCCTAAGGTCCGCAAGATCTTTGTGTACTTTTGCGAGGGTTGTACATAAAGAAAAACCATATGGCCTCCCTCAAAATAACAACTCAACCTCTTGGGATCTACATAATGTTTATGTCTATCTTGACCAGCTTTGATATCTTTTCTTATAGATTGGATTTGATTGTCCATCTTATCAAGCATCTTTGCTTCAAAATCTCTACCTTGATTAGGGGGTTAGACCAAGCCAAGGATGTAAGGAAATCTTCACCATAGGTAGCCTTAAGAGGATTCATTACTAATACTTTTATAATAAGCATCATAGGCAAATTCTAATAGATGTAAGAAGTTCATCTATCTTTTTTGTTCACATCCACGAGAGGCTTTGAGAGTGTCTTCTATAACTTGATGACATCTTTCATGTTATGATCGTATGGGATGTTCTGTCATAAAATCCCTAGATTATCTCAATCATCGCGTCAACATTATGCGATGCATTCAATTCATGGCATCTTCTTGTAGTACCAGTTGCATTTTGTGGAGATTCTCAGTAACTCCTCCGCTTTCATGCTTTGAGCTCTGCTAATGGTTTTTTCCCCGTTAACCCCTAAGGCTCTTGGACATACAAACATGATGGGTACCACTCATATGGCAGGATATAAGCAAATACAAGGTGAGGTGGACGCGTACGCACACACGAGACTCTGAAATACCCAACAAGATTTAAAGACTAAAATTTCTCAAAATTCATTTGGGATCTTAGTGCTTTTACACAAGGGTACTCACACACACATATGCTTTTATATATTTTCTTGACTATATGAATCGTTTAAAATTTCAAGGTTATCATCCAAAATTTAATTTTCAAAGTCTTTTACAAATTTCAATTCTTCTTCAATGCTTCCTCACTTAAGGATTGGGATGTCCTTATCTCGCAAATTGGGGCTATCTTTAGCTCTATAGATCCTCCTGTTTTCCCAAGTCGCATCTTCAAAAGGGAACATTCTTTTAGAATTCTATGTTGTAGAGATTTCTCGAACATCTTAAGTTCCAATTGGCGACAACTCATCCTTTGATCTTTGCTCATGGATTTTTCCCTGTTAACCCCTAAGGCTAATGGACATACGAATATATGAATCATGTAAAATTGCAAGATTATCATCCAAATCTTAATTTTCAAAGGCTTTTGCAAAAAATGCCTCCTCACTTAAGGATTGGGATGTCCTGGGGCTACTATCTTTAGCTCTATATAGATCCTCTTCTTTTCCCAAGTCACATCTTCAACATGGAGAAACTTCCATTTACCTAAGCATTCTTTTAGAATCCTATGTTGTAGAGATTGCTCAAACATGCTGGGTTCCAATTCTAAATGTACCTCGCACTAGCAAGCATGATGAAGTAATAATATTTTCTAAGATCTGCTCAGGGTTTGGATGATACTTCTTCTCACTAGGTTGACAAGGAAGAAGATGTTGCGAACCTTAAGCTTTGGAGAAAGAAGCGATTCCTAAGATTTATCTCCGATATTGCTCGTAATACCGTAAGGTTCACAAGATCTTCTTGTACTTTTGCAAGGGTTGTACGTAAAGAAAAACCATATGGCCTCCCTCAAAATAACGACGCGATTCCTAAGATTTATCTCCAATATTGCTCGTAATACCGTAAGGTTCGCAAGATCTTCTTGTACTTTTGCAAGGGTTGTACGTAAAGAAAAACCATATGGCCTCCCTCAAAATAACGACTCAACCTCTTGGTTAAAACATAATGTTTATGTCTATCTTGACCAGCTTTGATATCTTTTGTTATAGATTGTATTTCATTGTCCATCTGATCAAGTATCTTTGCTTTAAAATCTCTACCTTGATTAGGGGGTCAACAGACCAAGCCAAGGATGTAAGGAAATCTTCACCATAGATAGCTTTCATGCAATGCATTCAATTCTTGGCTGCTTGTTCTCCCACTTGCATTTTGTGGAGATTCTCAGTAACTCCTAGGTTTTCATCCTTTGACTTTTGCTAATGGCTTTTTCCCCGTTAACCCCTAAGGCTATTAGACATACAAACATGGGTACACACTCATATGGCAGGATATAAGCAAACACGAGGTGAGGTGGACACGCACACACGAGACTCCGAAATACCCAACAAGATTTAAAGACTAAAATTTCTCAAAATGCATTAAGGATCGAAGTGCTTTCATACACATGTATGCTTTTATATATTTTTTTGACTATATGAATCGTGTCAAATTTCAAGATTATCATCCAAATCTTAATTTTCAAAGGCTTTTGCAAATTTAAATTCTTCTTCAATGCTTCCTCACTTAAGGATTGGGATGTCCTTATCTCGGAAAAATTGGGGCTATCCTTAGCTCTATACATCCTCTTCTTTTCCCAAGTCGCATCTTCAAGAGGGAGAAACTTCCATTTGACTAAGCATTCTTTTAAAATCCTATGTTGTAGAGATTTCTCGAACATCTTGGGTTCCCATTCTAGCAAGCATGATGAAGTAATAATCTTTTCTAAGATGTGCTCAGGCATTGGATGATACTTCTTCTCATCACTAGGTTGACATGGAAGAAGACGTTGCGAACCTTAAGCTGTTGAGAAAGAAGCAAGTCCTAAGATTTATCTCCAATATTGCTCGTAATAACCTAAGGTCCGCAAGATCTTCGTGTACTTTTGCGAGGGTTGTACATAAAGAAAAACCATATGGCCTCCCTCAAAATAACAACTCAACCTCTTGGGATCTACATAATGTTTATGTCTATCTTGACCAGCTTTGATATCTTTTCTTATAGATTGGATTTGATTGTCCATCTCATCAAGCATCTTTGCTTCAAAATCTCTACCTTGATTAGGGGGTTAGACCAAGCCAAGGATGTAAGGAAATCTTCACCATAGGTAGCTTCAAGAGGATTCATTACTAACACTTTTATAATAAGCATCATAGGCAAATTCTAATAGATGTAGGAAGTTCATCTATCTTTTTTGTTCACATCCACGAGAGGCTTTGAGAGTGTCTTCTATAACTTGATGACATCTTTCATGTTATGATCGCATGGGATGTTCTGTCATAAAATCCCTAGACTCTCTCAATCATCGCGTCAACATTATGCGATGCATTCAATTCTTGGCATCTTGTTGTAGTACCAGTTGCATTTTGTGGAGATTCTCAGTAACTCCTCCGCTTTCATGCCTTCAGCTCTGCTAATGGCTTTTTCCCCGTTAACCCCTAAGGCTATTGGACATACAAACATGATGGGTACCACTCATATGGTGGGATATAAGCAAAGACAAGGTGAGGTGGACGCGTACGCACACACGAGACTCTGAAATACCCAACAAGATTTAAAGACTAAAATTTCTCAAAATTCATTTGGGATCTAAGTGCTTTTACACAAGGGTACCCACACACACATATGCTTTTATATATTTTCTTGACTATATGAATCTTTTAAAATTTCAAGATTATCATCCAAAATTTAATTTTCAAAGTCTTTTACAAATTTCAATTCTTCTTCAATGCTTCCTCACTTAAGGATTGGGATGTCCTTATCTCACAAATTGGGGCTATCTTTAGCTCTATAGATCCTCCTATTTTCCCAAGTCGCATCTTCAAAAGGGAACATTCTTTTAGAATTCTATGTTGTAGAGATTTCTCGAACATCTTAAGTTCCAATTGGCGACAACTCATCCTTTGATCTTTGCTCATGGATTTTTCCCCGTTAACCCCTAAGGCTAATGGACATACAAATATATGAATCATGTAAAATTGCAAGATTATCATCCAAATCTTAATTTTCAAAGGCTTTTGCAAATTTAAATTCTATGCCTCCTCACTTAAGGATTGGGATGTCCTGGGGCTACTATCTTTAGCTCTATATAGATCCTCTTCTTTTCCCAAGTCACATCTTCAACATGGAGAAACTTCCATTTACCTAAGCATTCTTTTAGAATCCTATGTTGTAGAGATTTCACGAACATGCTGGGTTCCAATTCTAAATAAATACCTCGCACTAGCAAGCATAATGAAGTAATAATATTTTCTAAGATCTGCTCAGGGTTTGGATGATACTTCTTCTCACTAGGTTGACAGGGAAGAAGATGTTGCGAACCTTAAGCTTTGGAGAAAGAAGCGATTCCTAAGATTTATCTCCGATATTGCTCGTAATACCGTAAGGTTTGCAAGATCTTCTTGTACTTTTGCAAGGGTTGTACGTAAAGAAAAACCATATGGCCTCCCTCAAAATAACGACTCAACCTCTTGGTATCTACATAATGTTTATGTCTATCTTGACCAGCTTTGATATCTTTTGTTATGGATTGTATTTCATTGTCCATCTGATCAAGTATCTTTGCTTTAAAATCTCTACCTTGATTAGGGGGTCAACAGACCAAGCCAAGGATGTAAGGAAATATTCACCATCGATAGCTTTTATGCAATGCATTCGATTCTTGGCTGCTTGTTCTCCCATTTGCATTTTGTGGAGATTCTCAGTAACTCCTAGGTTTTCATCCTTTGACCTTTGCTAATGGCTTTTTCCCCGTTAACCCCTAAGGCTATTAGACATACAAACATGGGTACACACTCATATGGCAGGATATAAGCAAACTCGAGGTGAGGTGGACACGCACACACGAGACTCTGAAATACCCAACAAGATTTAAAGACTAAAATTTCTCAAAATGCATTAAGGATCGAAGTGCTTTCATACACATGTATGCTTTTATATATTTTTTGACTATATGAATCGTGTCAAATTTCAAGATTATCATCCAAATCTTAATTTTCAAAGGCTTTTGCAAATTTAAATTCTTCTTCAATGCTTCCTCACTTAAGGATTGGGATGTCCTCATCTCGAAAAAATTGGGGCTATCTTTAGCTCTATACATCCTCTTCTTTTCCCAAGTCGCATCTTCAAGAGGGAGAAACTTCCATTTGACTAAGCATTCTTTTAAAATCCTATGTTGTAGAGATTTCTCGAACATCTTGGGTTCCCATTCTAGCAAGCATGATGAAGTAATAATATTTTCTAAGATGTGCTCAGGCATTGGATGATACTTCTTCTCATCACTAGGTTGACATGGAAGAAGACGTTGCGAACCTTAAGCTGTTGAGAAAGAAGCAAGTCCTAAGAATTATCTCCAATATTGCTCGTAATACCCCAAGGTCCGCAAGATCTTCGTGTACTTTTGCGAGGGTTGTACATAAAGAAAAACCATATGGCCTCCCTCAAAATAACGACTCAACCTCTTGGTATCTACATAATGTTTATGTCTATCTTGACTAGCTTTGATATCTTTTCTTATAGATTGTATTTGATTGTCCATCTCATCAAGCATCTTTGCTTTTAAATCTCTACCTTGATTAGGGGGTCAACAGACCAGGCCAAGGATGTAAGGAAATCTTCACCATAGATAGCTTTAAGAGGATTCATTACTAATACTTTTATAATAAGCATCATAGGCAAATTCTAATAGATGTAGGAAGTTCAACTATCTTTTTTGTTCACATCCACGAGTGGCTTTGAGGGTGTCTTCTATAACTTGATGACATCTTTCATGTTATGATCGCATGGGATGTTCTGTCATAAAATCCCTAGATTTTCTCAATCATCGCGTCAACATTATGCAATGCATTCAATTCTTGGCATCTTCTTGTAGTACCAGTTGCATTTTGTGGAGATTCTCAGTAACTCCTCGACTTTCATGCTTTGAGCTCTGCTAATGGCTTTTTCCCCGTTAACCCCTAAGGCTATTGGACATACAAACATGATGGGTACACACTCATATGGCGGGATATAAGCAAAGACGCGTACGCACACACGAGACTCTGAAAAACCCAACAAGATTTAAAGACTAAAATTTCTCAAAATTCATTTGGGATCTAAGTGCTTTCACACAAGGGTACCCACACACACGTATGCTTCTATATATTTTCTTGACTATATGAATCGTGTAAAATTTCAAGATTATCATCCAAAATTCAATTTTCAAAGGCTTTTGCAAATTTCAATTCTTCTTCAATGCTTCCTCACTTAAGGATTGGGATGTCCTTTATCTCGCGAATTGCGGCTATCTTTAGCCCTATAGATCCTCTTATTTTTCCAAATCGCATCTTCAACAAGGAGAAACTTCCATTTAAATCAGCATTCTTTTAGAATCCTATGTTGTAGAGATTTCTCGAACATCTTGGGTTCCAATTCCATTAAACATCTTGACATGGAAGATGCTGCGAAAGCTGTGGAGGAAGAAGCAAGTCATAAGATTTATCTCCAATATTCCTGGTAATACCATAAGGTCCACAAGATCTTGTGGTACTTTCATAAGGGTCGTAAACAAAGAAAAAGTATATGGCCTCCCTCAAAATCACGACTCAACCTCTTGGGATCTACATAATGTTTATGTCTACCTTGACCAGCTTTGATATCTTTTCTTATAGATGGCATTTGATTGTCCATCTCATCAAGCATCTTTGCTTCAAAATCTCTACCCTCATTAGGGGGTCAGACCATAGATAGCTTTAAGAGGATTCATTACTAATACTTTTATAATGCGGATCATAGGGAAATTCTACTATATGTAGGAAGTTCAACTATCTTTCTTGTTCCTGTGCACAGAAAGCTTTGAGGGTGTCTTCTATAACTTGATTACCTCTTTCATGTTACGGTCGCATGCTATGTTATTTCATAGCGTCCCTACATTCTCTCAATCATCGCGTTGACATTATGCGATGCATTCAATTCTTGGTTGCTTCTTCTCCCCCTTGAATTTTGTGGAGATTCTCGGTAACTCCTAGGCGAGAACTCATCCTTTGACCTTTGCTCATGGATTTTTCCCCGTTAACCCCTAAGGCTAATGGACATACAAACATGGGTACACACTCATATGGCGGGATATAAGCAAAGATGAGGTGACGTGGACACGCACGCATGAGACTCTGAAAATACCCAACAAGATTTAAAGACTAAAATTTCTCAAAATGCATCATGGAGATCGAAGTGCTTTCACACAAGGGTACCCCACACACATGTATGCTTTTATATATATATTTTCGACTATATGAATCGTGTAAAATTTCAAGATTATCATCCAAATCTTGATTTTCAAAGGCTTCTGCAAATTTAAATTCTATGCCTCCTCACTTAAGGATTGGGATGTCCTGGGGCTATCTTTAGCTCTATATAGATCCTCTTCTTTTCCCAAGTCACATCTTCAACATGGAGAAACTTCCATTTACCTGGGTTCCAATTCTAAATGTACCTTGCACTAGCAAGCATGATAAAGTAATAATCTTTTCTAAGATGTGCTCAGGGTTTGGATGATACTTCTTCTCACTAGGTTGACATGGAAGAAGACGTTGTGAGTCTTAAGCTTTAGAGAAAGAAGCGATTCCTAAGATTTATCTCCAATATTTCTCGTAATACCGTAAGGTTCGCAAGATCTTCTTGTACTTTTGCAAGGGTTGTACATAAAGAAAAACCATATGGCCTCCCTCAAAATAACGACTCAACCTCTTGGTATCTACATAATGTTTATGTCTATCTTGACCAGCTTTGATATCTTTTCTTATAGATTGTATTTGATTGTCCATCTCATCAAGCATCTTTGCTTTTAAATCTCTACCTTGACTAGGGGGTCAACAGACCAGGCCAAGGATGTAAGGAAATCTTCACCATAGATAGCTTTAAGAGGATTCATTACTTATAATTTTATATTAAACATCATAGGCAAATTCTAATAGATATAGGAAGTTTAACTATCTTTTTTGTTCACATCCACAAGAGGCTTTGAGGGTGTCTTCTATAACTTGATGGAATCTTTCATGTTATGATCGCATGCGATGTTCTGTCATAAAATCCCTAGATTTTTTGAATCATCACGTCAACATTATGCGATGCATTCAATTCTTGGCATCTGCTTGTACCAACAGTTGCATTTTGTGGAAAGGTGCCCACACACATGTATGCTTTTATATATTTTCTTGACTATATGAATCGTGTAAAATTTTAAGATTATCATCCAAATCTTAATTTTCAAAGGCTTTTGCAAATTTAAATTCTATTTCAATGCTTCCTCACTTAAGATTCGGATATCCTTATCTCGCGAAATCGAGGCTATATAGATCCTCTTCTTTTCTCAAGTCGCATCTTTAACAGGGAGAAACTTCCATTTAACTAAGCATTCTTTTAGAATCCTATGTTGTAGAGATTTCTCAAAAATCTTGGGTTCCAATTTCAAATGTACCTTGCACTAACTAGCAAGCACGAGGAAGTAATAATCTTTTCTAAGATGTTCTCATGGTTTGGATGATACTTCTTCTCACTAGGTTGACATGGAAGATGCTGCAGAAGCTCTGGAGGAAGAAGCAAGTCATAAGATTTATCTCCAATATTCCTGGTAAGACCATAAGGTCCACAAGATCTTGTGGTACTTTCCCAAGGGTCGTAAACAAAGAAAAAGTATATGGCCTCCCTCAAAATCACGACTCAACCTCTTGGGATCTACATAATGTTTATGTCTACCTTGACCAGCTTCGATATCTTTCCTTATAGATGGCATTTGATTCTCCATCTCATCAAGCATCTTTGCTTCAAAATCTCTACCTTCATTAGGGGGTCAGACCAAGTCAAGGATGTAAGGAAATCTTGACCAAAGATAGCTTCAAGAGGATTCATTACTAATACTTTTATAATAAGGATCATAGGGAAATTCCACTATATGTAAGAAGGTGCACAGAAAGCTTTGAAGGTGTCTTCTATAACTTGATTACCTCTTTCATGTTAAGATTGCATGCTATGTTATGTCATAAGGTCCCTAGATTCTCTCAATCATCGCGCTAACATTATGCGATGCATTCAATTCTTGGCTGCTTCTTCTCGCATTTGCATTTTGTGGAGATTCTCATTTAGTAACTCCAAGGATCTCATCCTTTGACCTTTGCTAATGGCTTTTTCCCCGTTAACCATTGAGGATATTGGACATACAAACATGGGTACACACTCATATGGCGGGATATAAGCAAACACGAGGTTCGATGGATGCGTACACAAGAGACTCCGAAATACCCAACAAGACTTAGAGACTAAAATTTCTCTAAATGCATTCAGGATCCAAATGTTTTCACACAAGGGTACCCCACACACATGTATGCTTTTATATATATATATATATATATATATATTTACTATATGAATCGTGTAAAATTTGAAGATTATCATCCAAATCTTAATTTCCAATGGCTTTTGCAAATTTAAATTCTATGCTTCCTCACTTAAGGATTAGGATGTCCGGAGATTCTCAGTAACTCCTAGGCTTTCATCCTTTGACCTTTGCTAATGGCTTTTTCCACGTTAACCCCTAAGGCTATTAGACATACAAACATGGGTACACACTCATATGGCGGGATGTAATCAAACACGAGGTGAGGTGGACACGCACACAAGAGACTCCAAAATACCCAACAAGATTAAAAGACTAAAATTTCTTAAAATGCATTAAGGATCGAAGTGCTTTCACACAAGGGTACCGCACACACATGTATGCTTTTATATATTTTTTTGACTATATAAATCGTGTAAAATTTCAAGATTATCATCCAAATCTTAATTTTCAAAGGCTATTGCAAATTTAAATTCTTCTTCAATGCTTCCTCACTTACGGATTGGGATGTCCTCATGTCGAAAAAATTGGGGCTATCTTTAGCTCTAAACATTCTCTGCTTTTTCCAAGTCGCATCTTCAAGCGAGAGAAACTTCCATTTAACTAAGCATTCTTTTAGAAACCTATGTTGTAGAGATTTCTTGAATATCTTGGATTCCAATTCTAAATGTACCTTGCACTAGCAACAAGCATGATGAAGGAATAATCTTTTCTAAGATGTGCTCAGGCATTGGATGATACTTCTTTTCACTAGGTTGACACTGAAGAAGACATTGCGAACCTTAAGCTGTGGAGACAGAAGCAAGTCCTAAGATTTATCTCCAATATTGCTCGTAATACCCTAAGGTCCACAAGATCTTCGTGTACTTTTGCGAGGGTTATACATAAAGAAAAACCATATGGCCTTCCTTAAAATAACAACTCAACCTCTTGGTATCTACATGATTTTTATGTCTATCTTGACCAGCTTTGATATCTTTCCTTATAGATTGTATTTGATTGTCCATCTCATCAAGCATCTTTGCTTCAAAATCTCTACCTTGATTAGGGGGTTAGACCAAGCCAAGGGTGTAAGGAAATCTTCACCATAGATATCTTTAAGAGGATTCATTACTAATACTTTTATAATAAGCATCATAGGCAAATTCTAATAGATGTAGGAAGTTCAACTATCTTTTTTGTTCACATCCACGAGAGGCTTTGAGAGTGTCTTCTATAACTTGATGACATCGTTCATGTTATGATCGCATGGGATGTTCTGTCATAAAATCCCTAGATTCTCTCAATCATCGCGTCAACATTATGCGATGCATTCAATTCATGGCATCTTCTTGTAGTAGCAGTTGCATTTTGTGGAGATTCTCAGTAACTCCTCCGCTTTCATGCTTTGAGCTCTGCTAATGGTTTTTTCCCCGTTAACCCCTAAGGCTCTTGGACATACAAACATGATGGGTACCACTCATATGGCAGGATATAAGCAAATACAAGGTGAGGTGGACGCGTACGCACACACGAGACTCTGAAATACCCAACAAGATTTAAAGACTAAAATTTCTCAAAATTCATTTGGGATCTAAGTGCTTTTACACAAGGGTACTCACACACACATATGCTTTTATATATTTTCTTGACTATATGAATCGTTTAAAATTTCAAGGTTATCATCCAAAATTTAATTTTCAAAGTCTTTTACAAATTTCAATTCTTCTTCAATGCTTCCTCACTTAAGGATTGGGATGTCCTTATCTCGCAAATTGGGGCTATCTTTAGCTCTATAGATCCTCCTGTTTTCCCAAGTCGCATCTTCAAAAGGGAACATTCTTTTAGAATTCTATGTTGTAGAGATTTCTCGAACATCTTAAGTTCCAATTCTAAATGTACCTTGCACTAGCAACAAGCATGATGAAGGAATAATCTTTTCTAAGATGTGCTCAGGCATTGGATGATACTTCTTTTCACTAGGTTGACATTGAAGAAGACATTGCGAACCTTAAGCTGTGGAGAAAGAAGCAAGTCCTAAGATTTATCTCCAATATTGCTCGTAATACCCTAAGGTCCACAAGATCTTCGTGTACTTTTGCGAGGGTTGTACATAAAGAAAAACCATATGGCCTTCCTTAAGATAACAACTCAACCTCTTGGGATCTACATGATTTTTATGTCTATCTTGACCAGCTTTGATATCTTTTCTTATAGATTGTATTTGATTGTCCATCTCATCAAGCATCTTTGCTTCAAAATCTCTACCTTGATTAGGGGGTTAGACCAAGCCAAGGGTGTACGAAAATCTTCACCATAGATAGCTTTAAGAGGATTCATTACTAATACTTTTATAATAAGCATCATAGGCAAATTCTAATAGATGTAGGAAGTTCATCTATCTTTTTTGTTCACATCCACGAGAGGCTTTGAGAGTGTCTTCTATAACTTGATGACATCTTTCATGTTACGATCGTATGGGATGTTCTGTCATAAAATCCCTAGATTCTCTCAATCATCGCGTCAACATTATGCGATGCATTCAATTCTTGGCATCTTCTTGTAGTACCAGTTGCATTTTGTGGAGATTCTCAGTAACTCCTCCGCTTTCATGCCTTCAGCTCTGCTAATGGCTTTTTCCCTGTTAACCCCTAAGGCTATTGGACATACAAACATGATGGGTACCACTCAAATGGCGGGATATAAGCAAATACAAGGTGAGGTGGATGCGTACGCACACACGAGACTCTGAAATACCCAACAAGATTTAAAGACTAAAATTTCTCAAAATTCATTTGGGATCTAAGTGCTTTTACACAAGGGTACCCACACACACATATGCTTTTATATATTTTCTTGACTATATTAATCGTTTAAAATTTCAAGGTTATTATCCAAAATTTAATTTTCAAAGTCTTTTACAAATTTCAATTCTTCTTCAATGCTTCCTCACTTAAGGATTGGGATGTCCTTATCTCGCAAATTGGGGCTATCTTTAGCTCTATAGATCCTCCTATTTTCCCAAGTCGCATCTTCAAAAGGGAACATTCTTTTAGAATTCTATGTTGTAGAGATTTCTCGAACATCTTAAGTTCCAATTGGCGACAACTCATCCTTTGATCTTTGCTCGTGGATTTTTCCCCGTTAACCCCTAAGGCTAATGGACATACAAACATGATCTTACTTTTCAAAGGCTTTTGCAAATTTAAATTCTATGTCTCCTCACTTAAGGATTGGGATGTCCTGGGACTACTATCTTTAGCTCTATATAGATCCTCTTCTTTTCCCAAGTCACATGTTCAACATGGAGAAACTTCCATTTACCTAAGCATTCTTTTAGAATCCTATGTTGTAGAGATTTCTCGAACATCCTGGGTTCCAATTCTAAATGTACCTCGCACTAGCAAGCATGATGAAGTAATAATCTTTTCTAAGATCTGCTCAGGGTTTGGATGATACTTCTTCTCACTAGGTTGACATGGAAGAAGTCGTTGCGAACCTTAAGCTTTGGAGAAAGAAGCGATTCCTAAGATTTATCTCCAATATTGCTCGTAATACCGTAAGGTTCGCAAGATCTTCTTGTACTTTTGCAAGGGTTGTACGTAAAGAAAAACCATATGGCCTCCCTCAAAATAACGACTCAACCTCTTGGTTAAAACATAATGTTTATGTCTATCTTGACCAGCTTTGATATCTTTTGTTATAGATTGTATTTCATTGTCCATCTGATCAAGTATATTTGCTTTAAAATCTCTACCTTGATTAGGGGGTCAACAGACCAAGCCAAGGATGTAAGGAAATCTTCACCATAGATAGCTTTTATGCAATGCATTCAATTCTTGGCTGCTTGTTCTCCCACTTGCATTTTGTGGAGATTCTCAGTAACTCCTAGGCTTTCATCCTTTGACCTTTGCTAATGGCTTTTTCCCCGTTAACCCCTAAGGCTATTAGACATACAAACATGGGTACACACTCATATGGCAGGATATAAGCAAACACGAGGTGAGGTGGACACGTACACACGAGACTCCAAAATACCCAACAAGATTTAAAGGCTAAAATTTCTCAAAATGCATTAAGGATCGAAGTGCTTTCATACACATGTATGCTTTTATATATTTTTTTGACTATATGAATCGTGTCAAATTTCAAGATTATCATCCAAATCTTAATTTTCAAAGGCTTTTGCAAATTTAAATTCTTCTTCAATGCTTCCTCACTTAAGGATTGGGATGTCCTCATCTCGGAAAAATTGAGGCTATCTCAACTTCCATTTGACTAAGCATTCTTTTAAAATCCTATGTTGTAGAGATTTCTCGAACATCTTGGGTTCCCATTCTAGCAAGCATGATGAAGTAATAATCTTTTCTAAGATGTGCTCAGGCATTGGATGATACTTCTTCTCATCACTAGGTTGACATGGAAGAAGACGTTGCGAACCTTAAGCTGTTGAGAAAGAAGCAAGTCCTAAGATTTATCTCCAATATTGCTCGTAATAACCTAAGGTCCGCAAGATCTTCGTGTACTTTTGCGAGGGTTGTACATAAAGAAAAACCATATGGCCTCCCTCAAAATAACAACTCAACCTCTTGGGATCTACATAATGTTTATGTCTATCTTGACCAGCTTTGATATCTTTTCTTATAGATTGGATTTGATTGTCCATCTCATCAAGCATCTTTGCTTCAAAATCTCTACCTTGATTAGGGGGTTAGACCAAGCCAAGGATGTAAGGAAATCTTCACCATAGGTAGCTTTAAGAGGATTCATTACTAATACTTTTATAATAAGCATCATAGGCAAATTCTAATAGATGTAGGAAGTTCATCTATCTTTTTTGTTCACATCCACGAGAGGCTTTGAGAGTGTCTTTTATAACTTGATGACATCTTTCATGTTATGATCGTATGGGATGTTCTGTCATAAAATCCCTAGATTCTCTCAATCATCGTGTCAACATTATGCGATGCATTCAATTCTTGGCATCTTCTTGTAGTACCAGTTGCATTTTGTGGAGATTCTCAGTAACTCCTCGGCTTTCATGCTTTGAGCTCTGCTAATGGCTTTTTCCCGGTTAACCCCTAAGGCTATTGGACATACAAACATGATGGGTACCACTCATATGGCGGGATATAAGCAAAGACAAGGTGAGGTGGACGTGTACGCACACACGAGACTCTGAAATACCCAACAAGATTTAAAGACTAAAATTTCTCAAAATTCATTTTGGGATCTAAGTGCTTTTACACAAGGGTACCCACACACATGTATGCTTTTATATATTTTCTTGACTATATGAATCGTTTAAAATTTCAAGATTATCATCCAAAACTTAATTTTCAAAGTCTTTTACAAATTTTAATTCTTCTTCAATGCTTCCTCACTTAAGGATTGGGATGTCCTTATCTCGCAAATTGGGGCTATCTTTAGCTCTATAGATCCTCTTATTTTCCCAAGTCGCATCTTCAAAAGGGAACATTCTTTTAGAATTCTATGTTGTAGAGATTTCTCGAACATCTTAAGTTCCAATTGGCGACAACTCATCCTTTGATCTTTGCTCATGGATTTTTCCCCGTTAACCCCTAAGGCTAATGGACATACAAACATGGGTACACACTCATATGGTGGGATATAAGCAAACACGAGGTGAGGTGGACACGCACGCACGAGACTCCGAAATACCGAACAAGATTTAATGACTAAAATTTCTCAGAATGCATTTAGGAGATCGAAGTGCTTTCACACAAGGGTACCCCACACACGTATGCTTTTATATATATTTTTTGACTATATGAATCGTGTAAAATTGCAAGATTATCATCCAATCTTGATTTTCAAAGGCTTTTGCAAATTTAAATTCTATGCCTTCTCACTTAAGGATTGGGATGTCCTGGGGCTACTATCTTTAGCTCTATATAGATCCTTTTCTTTTCCCAAGTCACATCTTCAACATGGAGAAACTTCCATTTACCTAAGCATTCTTTTAGAATCCTATGTTGTAGAGATTTCTCGAACATCCTGGGTCCCAATTCTAAATGTACCTCGCACTAGCAAGCATGATGAAGTAATAATCTTTTCTAAGATCTGCTCAGGGTTTGGATGATACTTCTTCTCACTATGTTGACAGGGAAGAAGACGTTGCGAACCTTAAGCTTTGGAGAAAGAAGCGATTCCTAAGATTTATCTCCAATATTGCTCGTAATACCGTAAGGTTCGCAAGATCTTCTTGTACTTTTGCAAGGGTTGTACGTAAAGAAAAACCATATGGCCTTCCTCAAAATAATGACTCAACCTCTTGGTATCTACATAATGTTTATGTCTATCTTGACCAGCTTTGATATCTTTTGTTATAGATTGTATTTCATTGTCCATGTGATCAAGTATCTTTGCTTTAAAATCTGGTCAACAGACCAAGCCAAGGATGTAAGGAAATCTTCACCATAGATAGCTTTTATGCAATGCATTCAATTCTTGGCTGCTTGTTCTCCCACTTGCATTTTGTGGAGATTCTCAGTAACTCCTAGGTTTTTATCCTTTGACCTTTGCTAATGGCTTTTTTCCCGTTAACCCCTAAGGCTATTAGACATACAAACATGGGTACACACTCATATGGTAGGATATAAGCAAACACGAGGTGAGGTGGACACGCACACACGAGACTCCGAAATACCCAACAAGATTTAAAGACTAAAATTTCTCAAAATGCATTAAGGATCGAAGTGCTTTCAGACACATGTATGCTTTTATATATTTTTTTGACTATATGAATCGTGTCAAATTTCAAGATTATCATCCAAATCTTAATTTTCAAAGGCTTTTGCAAATTTAAATTCTTCTTCAATGCTTCCTCACTTAAGGATTGGGATGTCCGTATCTCGGAAAAATTGAGGCTATCTTTAGCTCTATACATCCTCTTCTTTTCCCAAGTCGCATCTTCAAGAGGGAGAAACTTCATTTGACTAAG
This sequence comes from Cibotium barometz, assembly GCF_041138505.1. Classification (NCBI taxonomy): domain Eukaryota; kingdom Viridiplantae; phylum Streptophyta; class Polypodiopsida; order Cyatheales; family Cibotiaceae; genus Cibotium; species Cibotium barometz. Next base: position 1,084,977 of record NC_141103.1, on the reverse strand, counting down.
CATTCTTTTAAAATCCTATGTTGTAGAGATTTCTCGAACATCTTGGGTTCCCATTCTAGCAAGCATGATGAAGTAATAATATTTTCTAAGATGTGCTCAGGCATTGGATGATACTTCTTCTCATCACTAGGTTGACATGGAAGAAGACGTTGCGAACCTTAAGCTGTTGAGAAAGAAGCAAGTCCTAAGAATTATCTCCAATATTGCTCGTAATACCCCAAGGTCCGCAAGATCTTTGTGTACTTTTGCGAGGGTTGTACATAAAGAAAAACCATATGGCCTCCCTCAAAATAACAACTCAACCTCTTGGGATCTACATAATGTTTATGTCTATCTTGACCAGCTTTGATATCTTTTCTTATAGATTGGATTTGATTGTCCGTCTCATCAAGCATCTTTGCTTCAAAATCTCTACCTTGATTAGGGGGTTAGACCAAGCCAAGGATGTAAGGAAATCTTCACCATAGATAGCTTTAAGAGGATTCATTACTAATACTTTTATAATAAGCATCATAGGCAAATTCTAATAGATGTAGGAAGTTCAACTATCTTTTTTTTTCACATCCACGAGTGGCTTTGAGGGTGTCTTCTATAACTTGATGACATCTTTCATGTTATGATCGCATGGGATGTTCTGTCATAAAATCCCTAGATTCTCTCAATCATCGCGTCAACATTATGCAATGCATTCAATTCTTGGCATCTTCTTGTAGTACCAGTTGCATTTTGTGGTGATTCTCAGTAACTTCTCGACTTTCATGCTTTGAGCTCTGCTAATGGCTTTTTCCCCGTTAACCCCTAAGGCTATTGGACATACAAACATGATGGGTACACACTCATATGGCGGGATATAAGCAAAGACGCGTACGCACACATGAGACTCTGAAAAACCCAACAAGATTTAAAGACTAAAATTTCTCAAAATTCATTTGGGATCTAAGTGCTTTCACACAAGGGTACCCACACACACGTATGCTTCTATATATTTTCTTGACTATATGAATCGTGTAAAATTTCAAGATTATCATCCAAAATTCAATTTTCAAAGGCTTTTGCAAATTTCAATTCTTCTTCAATGCTTCCTCACTTAAGAATTGGGATGTCCTTATCTCGCAAATTGCGGCTATCTTTAGCCCTATAGATCCTCTTATTTTTCCAAATCGTATCTTCAACAAGGAGAAACTTCCATTTAAATCAGCATTCTTTTAGAATCCTATGTTGTAGAGATTTCTCGAACATCTTGGGTTCCAATTCCATTAAACATCTTGACATGGAAGATGCTGCGAAAGCTGTGGAGGAAGAAGCAAGTCATAAGATTTATCTCCAATATTCCTGGTAATACCATAAGGTCCACAAGATCTTGTGGTACTTTCATAAGGGTCGTAAACAAAGAAAAAGTATATGGCCTCCCTCAAAATCACGACTCAACCTCTTGGGATCTACATAATGTTTATGTCTACCTTGACCAACTTTGATATCTTTTCTTATAGATGGCATTTGATTGTCCATCTCATCAAGCATCTTTGCTTCAAAATCTCTACCCTCATTAGGGGGTCAGACCATAGATAGCTTTAAGAGGATTCATTACTAATACTTTTATAATGCGGATCATAGGGAAATTCTACTATATGTAGGAAGTTCAACTATCTTTCTTGTTCCTGTGCACAGAAAGCTTTGAGGGTGTCTTCTATAAATTGATTACCTCTTTCATGTTACGGTCGCATGCTATGTTATTTCATAGCATCCCTACATTCTCTCAATCATCGCGTTGACATTATGCAATGCATTCAATTCTTGGTTGCTTCTTCTCCCCCTTGAATTTTGTGGAGATTCTCGGTAACTCCTAGGCGAGAACTCATCCTTTGACCTTTGCTCATGGATTTTTCCCCGTTAACCCCTAAGGCTAATGGACATACAAACATGGGTACACACTCATATGGCGGGATATAAGCAAACACGAGGTGAGGTGGACATGCACGCACGAGACTCTGAAAATACCCAACAGGATTTAAAGACTAAAATTTCTCAAAATGCATCATGGAGATCGAAGTGCTTTCACACAAGGGTACCCCACACACATCTATGCTTTTATATATATATTTTCGACTATATGAATCGTGTAAAATTTCAAGATTATCATCCAAATCTTGATTTTCAAAGGCTTCTGCAAATTTAAATTCTATGCCTCCTCACTTAAGGATTGGGATGTCCTGGGGCTATCTTTAGCTCTATATAGATCCTCTTCTTTTCCCAAGTCACATCTTCAACATGGAGAAACTTCCATTTACCTGGGTTCCAATTCTAAATGTACCTTGCACTAGCAAGCATGATAAAGTAATAATCTTTTCTAAGATGTGCTCAGGGTTTGGATGATACTTCTTCTCACTAGGTTGACATGGAAGAAGACGTTGTGAGTCTTAAGCTTTAGAGAAAGAAGCGATTCCTAAGATTTATCTCCAATATTTCTCGTAATACCGTAAGGTTCGCAAGATCTTCTTGTACTTTTGCAAGGGTTGTACATAAAGAAAAACCATATGGCCTCCCTCAAAATAACGACTCAACCTCTTGGTATCTACATAATGTTTATGTCTATCTTGACCAGCTTTGATATCTTTTCTTATAGATTGTATTTGATTGTCCATCTCATCAAGCATCTTTGCTTTTAAATCTCTACCTTGATTAGGGGGTCAACAGACCAGGCCAAGGATGTAAGGAAATCTTCACCATAGATAGCTTTAAGAGGATTCGTTACTTATAATTTTATATTAAACATCATAGGCAAATTCTAATAGATATAGGAAGTTTAACTATCTTTTTTGTTCACATCCACAAGAGGCTTTGAGGGTGTCTTTTATAACTTGATGGAATCTTTCATGTTATGATCGCATGCGATGTTCTGTCATAAAATCCCTAGATTTTTTGAATCATCACGTCAACATTATGCGATGCATTCAATTCTTGGCATCTGCTTGTACCAACAGTTGCATTTTGTGGAAAGGTACCCACACACATGTATGCTTTTATATATTTTCTTGACTATATGAATCGTGTAAAATTTTAAGATTATCATCCAAATCTTAATTTTCAAAGGCTTTTGCAAATTTAAATTCTATTTCAATGCTTCCTCACTTAAGGATTCGGATATCCTTATCTCGCGAAATCGAGGCTGTATAGATCCTCTTCTTTTCTCAAGTCGCATCTTTAACAGGGAGAAACTTCCATTTAACTAAGCATTCTTTTAGAATCCTATGTTGTAGAGATTTCTCAAAAATCTTGGGTTCCAATTTCAAATGTACCTTGCACTAACTAGCAAGCACGAGGAAGTAATAATCTTTTCTAAGATGTTCTCATGGTTTGGATGATACTTCTTCTCACTAGGTTGACATGGAAGATGCTGCAGAAGCTCTGGAGGAAGAAGCAAGTCATAAGATTTATCTCCAATATTCCTGGTAAGACCATAAGGTCCACAAGATCTTGTGGTACTTTCCCAAGGGTCGTAAACAAAGAAAAAGTATATGGCCTCCCTCAAAATCACGACTCAACCTCTTGGGATCTACATAATGTTTATGTCTACCTTGATCAGCTTCGATATCTTTCCTTATAGATGGCATTTGATTCTCCATCTCATCAAGCATCTTTGCTTCAAAATCTCTACCTTCATTAGGGGGTCAGACCAAGTCAAGGATGTAAGGAAATCTTGACCAAAGATAGCTTCAAGAGGATTCATTACTAATACTTTTATAATAAGGATCATAGGTAAATTCCACTATATGTAAGAAGGTGCACAGAAAGCTTTGAAGGTGTCTTCTATAACTTGATTACCTCTTTCATGTTAAGATTGCATGCTATGTTATGTCATAAGGTCCCTAGATTCTCTCAATCATCGCGCTAACATTATGCGATGCATTCAATTCTTGGCTGCTTCTTCTCCCATTTGCATTTTGTGGAGATTCTCATTTAGTAACTCCTAGGATCTCATCCTTTGACCTTTGCTAATGGCTTTTTCCCCAATAACCATTGAGGATATTGGACATACAAACATGGGTACACACTCATATGGCGGGATATAAGCAAACACGAGGTTCGATGGACGCGTACACAAGAGACTCCGAAATACCCAACAAGACTTAGAGACTAAAATTTCTCTAAATGCATTCAGGATCCAAGTGTTTTCACACAAGGGTACCCCACACACATGTATGCTTATATATATATATATATATATATATATATATATATATATATGTATATATATATATATTTACTATATGAATCGTGTAAAATTTGAAGATTATCATCCAAATCTTAATTTTTAATGGCTTTTGCAAATTTAAATTCTATGCTTCCTCACTTAAGGATTAGGATGTCCGGAGATTCTCAGTAACTCCTAGGCTTTCATCCTTTGACCTTTGCTAATGGCTTTTTCCACGTTAACCCCTAAGGCTATTAGACATACAAACATGGGTACACACTCATATGGCGGGATGTAAGCAGATAGCTTTAAGAGGATTCATTACTTATAATTTTGTATTAAACATCATAGGCAAATTCTAATAGATATAGGAAGTTTAACTATCTTTTTTGTTCACATCCACAAGAGGCTTTGAGGGTGTCTTCTATAACTTGATGGAATCTTTCATGTTATGATCACATGCGATATTCTGTCATAAAATCCCTAGATTTTTTGAATCATCACGTCAACATTATGCGATGCATTCAATTCTTGGCATCTGCTTGTACCAGCAGTTGCATTTTGTGGAAAGGTACCCACACACATGTATGCTTTTATATATTTTCTTGACTATATGAATCGTGTAAAATTTTAAGATTATCATCCAAATCTTAATTTTCAAAGGCTTTTGCAAATTTAAATTCTATTTCAATGCTTCCTCACTTAAGGATTCGGATATCCTTATCTCGCAAAATCGAGGCTGTATAGATCCTCTTCTTTTCTCAAGTCGCATCTTTAACAGGGAGAAACTTCCATTTAACTAAGCATTCTTTTAGAATCCTATGTTGTAGAGATTTCTCAAAAATCTTGGGTTCCAATTTCAAATGTACCTTGCACTAACTAGCAAGCACGAGGAAGTAATAATCTTTTCTAAGATGTTCTCATGGTTTGCATGATACTTCTTCTCACTAGGTTGACATGGAAGATGCTGCAGAAGCTCTGGAGGAAGAAGCAAGTCATAAGATTTATCTCCAATATTCCTCGTAAGACCATAAGGTCCACAAGATCTTGTGGTACTTTCCCAAGGGTCGTAAACAAAGAAAAAGTATATGGCCTCCCTCAAAATCACGACTCAACCTCTTGGGATCTACATAATGTTTATGTCTACCTTGACCAGCTTCGATATCTTTCCTTATAGATGGCATTTGATTCTCCATCTCATCAAGCATCTTTGCTTCAAAATCTCTACCTTCATTAGGGGGTCAGACCAAGTCAAGGATGTAAGGAAATCTTGACCAAAGATAGCTTCAAGAGGATTCATTACTAATACTTTTATAATAAGGATCATAGGGAAATTCCACTATATGTAAGAAGGTGCACAGAAAGCTTTGAAGGTGTCTTCTATAACTTGATTACCTCTTTCATGTTAAGATTGCATGCTATGTTATGTCATAAGGTCCCTAGATTCTCTCAATCATCGCGCTAACATTATGCGATGCATTCAATTCTTGGCTGCTTCTTCTCCCATTTGCATTTTGTGGATATTCTCATTTAGTAACTCCTAGGATCTCATCCTTTGACCTTTGCTAATGGCTTTTTCCCCGTTAACCATTGAGGATATTGGACATACAAACATGGGTACACACTCATATGGCGGGATATAAGGAAACACGAGGTTCGATGGACGCGTACACAAGAGACTCCGAAATACCCAACAAGACTTAGAGACTAAAAGTTCTCTAAATGCATTCAGGATCCAAGTGTTTTCACACAAGGGTACCCCACACACATGTATGCTTTTATATATATATATATATATATATATATATATATATATATATATATTTACTATATGAATCGTGTAAAATTTGAAGATTATCATCCAAATCTTAATTTCCAATGGCTTTGCAAATTTAAATTCTATGCTTCCTCACTTAAGGATTAGGATGTCCGGAGATTCTCAGTAACTCCTAGGCTTTCATCCTTTGATATTTGCTCATGGCTTTTTCCACGTTAACCCCTAAGGCTATTAGACATACAAACATGGGTACACACTCATATGGCGGGATGTAAGCAAACACGAGGTGAGGTGGACACGCACACACGAGACTTCAAAATACCCAACAAGATTAAAAGACTAAAATTTCTCAAAATGCATTAAGGATCGAAGTGCTTTCACACAAGGGTACCGCACACACATGTATGCATTTATATATTTTTTTGACTATATAAATCGTGTAAAATTTCAAGATTGTCATCCAAATCTTAATTTTCAAAGGCTATTGCAAATTTAAATTCTTCTTCAATGCTTCCTCACTTAAGGATTGGGATGTCCTCATCTCGAAAAAATTGGGGCTATCTTTAGCTCTATACATTCTCTGCTTTTTCCAAGTCGCATCTTCAAGCGAGAGAAACTTCCATTTAACTAAGCATTCTTTTAGAAACCTATGTTGTAGAGATTTCTCGAATATCTTGGATTCCAATTCTAAATGTACCTTGCACTAGCAACAAGCATGATGAAGGAATAATCTTTTCTAAGATGTGCTCAGGCATTGGATGATACTTCTTTTCACTAGGTTGACACTGAAGAAGACATTGCGAACCTTAAGCTGTGGAGAAAGAAGCAAGTCCTAAGATTTATCTCCAATATTGCTCGTAATACCCTAAGGTCCGCAAGATCTTCGTGTACTTTTGCGAGGGTTGTACATAAAGAAAAACCATATGGCCTTCCTTAAAATAACAACTCAACCTCTTGGGATCTACATGATTTTTATGTCTATCTTGACCAGCTTTGATATCTTTTCTTATAGATTGGATTTGATTGTCCGTCTCATCAAGCATCTTTGCTTCAAAATCTCTACCTTGATTAGGGGGTAGACCAAGCCAAGGATGTAAGGAAATCTTCACCATAGATAGCTTTAAGAGGATTCATTACTAATACTTTTATAATAAGCATCATAGGCAAATTCTAATAGATGTAGGAAGTTCAACTATCTTTTTTGTTCACATCCACGAGTGGCTTTGAGGGTGTCTTCTATAACTTGATGACATCTTTCATGTTATGATCGCATGGGATGTTCTGTCATAAAATCCCTAGATTTTCTCAATCATCGCGTCAACATTATGCAATGCATTCAATTCTTGGCATCTTCTTGTAGTACCAGTTGCATTTTGTGGAGATTCTCAGTAACTCCTCGACTTTCATGCTTTGAGCTCTGCTAATGGCTTTTTCCCCGTTAACCCCTAAGGCTATTGGACATACAAACATGATGGGTACACACTCATATGGCGGGATATAAGCAAAGACGCGTACGCACACACGAGACTCTGAAAAACCCAACAAGATTTAAAGACTAAAATTTCTCAAAATTCATTTGGGATCTAAGTGCTTTCACACAAGGGTACGCACACACACGTATGCTTCTATATATTTTCTTGACTATATGAATCGTGCAAAATTTCAAGATTATCATCCAAAATTCAATTTTCAAAGGCTTTTGCAAATTTCAATTCTTCTTCAATGCTTCCTCACTTAAGGATTGGGATGTCCTTATCTCGCGAATTGCGGCTATCTTTAGCCCTATAGATCCTCTTATTTTTCCAAATCGCATCTTCAACAAGGAGAAACTTCCATTTAAATCAACATTCTTTTAGATTCCTATGTTGTAGAGATTTCTCGAACATCTTGGGTTCCAATTCCATTAAACATCTTGACATGGAAGATGCTGCGAAAGCTGTGGAGGAAGAAGCAAGTCATAAGATTTATCTCCAATATTCCTGGTAATACCATAAGGTCCACAAGATCTTGTGGTACTTTCATAAGGGTCGTAAACAAAGAAAAAGTATATGGCCTCCCTCAAAATCACGACTCAACCTCTTGGGATCTACATAATGTTTATGTCTACCTTGACCAGCTTTGATATCTTTTCTTATAGATGGCATTTGATTGTCCATCTCATCAAGCATCTTTGCTTCAAAATCTCTACCCTCATTAGGGAGTCAGACCGTAGATAGCTTTAAGAGGATTCATTACTAATACTTTTATAATGCGGATCATAGGAAAATTCTACTATATGTAGGAAGTTCAACTATCTTTCTTGTTCCTGTGCACAGAAAGCTTTGAGGGTGTCTTCTATAACTTGATTACCTCTTTCATGTTACGGTCGCATGCTATGTTATTTCATAGCGTCCCTACATTCTCTCAATCATTGCGCTGACATTATGCGATGCATTCAATTCTTGGTTGCTTCTTCTCCCCCTTGAATTTTGTGGAGATTCTCGGTAACTCCTAGGCGAGAACTCATCCTTTGACCTTTGCTCATGGATTTTTCCCCGTTAACCCCTAAGGCTAATGGACATACAAACATGGGTACACACTCATATGGCGGGATATAAGCAAACACGAGGTGAGGTGGACACGCACGCACGAGACTCTGAAAATACTCAACAGGATTTAAAGACTAAAATTTCTCAAAATGCATCATGGAGATCGAAGTGCTTTCACAAAAGGGTACCCCACACACATGTATGCTTTTATATATATTTTTTCGACTATATGAATCGTGTAAAATTTCAAGATTATCATCCAAATCTTGATTTTCAAAGGCTTCTGCAAATTTAAATTCTATGCCTCCTCACTTAAGGATTGGGATGTCCTGGGGCTATCTTTAGCTCTATATAGATCCTCTTCTTTTCCCAAGTCACATCTTCAACATGGAGAAACTTCCATTTACCTGGGTTCCAATTCTAAATGTACCTTGCACTAGCAAGCATGATAAAGTTATAATCCTTTCTAAGATGTGCTCAGGGTTTGGATGATACTTCTTCTCACTAGGTTGACATGGAAGAAGACGTTGTGAGCCTTAAGCTTTAGAGAAAGAAGCGATTCCTAAGATTTATCTCCAATATTGCTCATAATACCGTAAGGTTCGCAAGATCTTCTTGTACTTTTGCAAGGGTTGTACATAAAGAAAAACCATATGGCCTCCCTCAAAATAACGACTCAACCTCTTGGTATCTACATAATGTTTATGTCTATCTTGACCAGCTTTGATATCTTTTCTTATAGATTGTATTTGATTGTCCATCTCATCAAGCATCTTTGCTTTTAAATCTCTACCTTGATTAGGGGGTCAACAGACCAGGCCAAGGATGTAAGGAAATCTTCACCATAGATAGCTTTAAGAGGATTCATTACTTATAATTTTGTATTAAACATCATAGGCAAATTCTAATAGATATAGGAAGTTTAACTATCTTTTTTGTTCACATCCACAAGAGGCTTTGAGGGTGTCTTCTATAACTTGATGGAATCTTTCATGTTATGATCACATGCGATGTTCTGTCATAAAATCCCTAGATTTTTTGAATCATCACGTCAACATTATGCGATGCATTCAATTCTTGGCATCTGCTTGTACCAGCAGTTGCATTTTGTGGAAAGGTACCCACACACATGTATGCTTTTATATATTTTCTTGACTATATGAATCGTGTAAAATTTTAAGATTATCATCCAAATCTTAATTTTCAAAGGCTTTTGCAAATTTAAATTCTATTTCAATGCTTCCTCACTTAAGGATTCGGATATCCTTATCTCGCGAAATCGAGGCTGTATAGATCCTCTTCTTTTCTCAAGTCGCATCTTTAACAGGGAGAAACTTCCATTTAACTAAGCATTCTTTTAGAATCCTATGTTGTAGAGATTTCTCAAAAATCTTGGGTTCCAATTTCAAATGTACCTTGCACTAACTAGCAAGCACGAGGAAGTAATAATCTTTTCTAAGATGTTCTCATGGTTTGGATGATACTTCTTCTCACTAGGTTGACATGGAAGATGCTGCAGAAGCTCTGGAGGAAGAAGCAAGTCATAAGGTTTATCTCCAATATTCCTCGTAAGACCATAAGGTCCACAAGATCTTGTGGTACTTTCCCAAGGGTCGTAAACAAAGAGAAAGTATATGGCCTCCCTCAAAATCACGACTCAACCTCTTGGGATCTACATAATGTTTATGTCTACCTTGACCAGCTTCGATATCTTTCCTTATAGATGGCATTTGATTCTCCATCTCATCAAGCATCTTTGCTTCAAAATCTCTACCTTCATTAGGGGGTCAGACCAAGTCAAGGATGTAAGGAAATCTTGACCAAAGATAGCTTCAAGAGGATTCATTACTAATACTTTTATAATAAGGATCATAGGGAAATTCCACTATATGTAAGAAGGTGCACAGAAAGCTTTGAAGGTGTCTTCTATAACTTGATTACCTCTTTCATGTTAAGATTGCATGCTATGTTATGTCATAAGGTCCCTAGATTCTCTCAATCATCGCGCTAACATTATGCGATGCATTCAATTCTTGGCTACTTCTTCTCCCATTTGCATTTTGTGGAGATTCTCATTTAGTAACTCCTAGGATCTCATCCTTTGACCTTTGCTAATGGCTTTTTCCCCATTAACCATTGAGGATATTGGACATACAAACATGGGTACACACTCATATGGCGGGATATAAGCACACACGAGGTTCGATGGACGCGTACACAAGAGACTCCAAAATACCCAACAAGACTTAGAGACTAAAATTTCTCTAAATGCATTCAGGTACCCAAGTGTTTTCACACAAGGGTACCCCACACACATGTACGCTTATATATATATATATATATATATTTACTATATGAATCGTGTAAAATTTGAAGATTATCATCCAAATCTTAATTTCCAATGGCTTTTGCAAATTTAAATTCTATGCTTCCTCACTTAAGGATTAGGATGTCCGGAGATCCTCAGTAACTCCTAGGCTTTCATCCTTTGACCTTTGCTAATGGCTTTTTCCACGTTAACCCCTAAGGCTATTGGACATACAAACATGGGTACACACTCATATGGCGGGATGTAAGCAAACACGAGGTGAGGTGGACACACACACACGAGACTCCAAAATACCCAACAAGATTAGAAGACTAAAATTTCTCAAAATGCATTAAGGATCGAAGTGCTTTCACACAAGGGTACCGCACACACATGTATGCTTTTATATATTTTTTTGACTATATAAATCGTGTAAAATTTCAAGATTATCATCCAAATCTTAATTTTCAAAGGCTATTGCAAATTTAAAATCTTCTTCAATGCTTCCTCACTTAAGGATTGGGATGTCCTCATCTCGAAAAAATTGGGGCTATCTTTAGCTCTATACATTCTCTGCGTTTTCCAAGTCGCATCTTCAAGCGAGAGAAACTTCCATTTAACTAAGCATTCTTTTAGAAACCTATGTTGTAGAGATTTCCCGAATATCTTGGATTCCAATTCTAAATGTACCTTGCACTAGCAACAAGCATGATGAAGGAATAATCTTTTCTAAGATGTGCTCAGGCATTGGATGATACTTCTTTTCACTAGGTTGACACTAAAGAAGACATTGCGAACCTTAAGCTGTGGAGAAAAAAGCAAGTCCTAAGATTTATCTCCAATATTGCTCGTAATACCCTAAGGTCCGCAAGATCTTCGTGTACTTTTGCGAGGGTTGTACATAAAGAAAAACCATATGGCCTTCCTTAAAATAACAACTCAACCTCTTGGGATCTACATGATTTTTATGTCTATCTTGACCAGCTTTGATATCTTTTCTTATAGATTGGATTTGATTGTCCGTCTCATCAAGCATCTTTGCTTCAAAATCTCTACCTTGATTAGGGGGTTAGACCAAGCCAAGGATGTAAGGAAATCTTCACCATAGATAGCTTTAAGAGGATTCATTACTAATACTTTTATAATAAGCATCATAGGCAAATTCTAATAGATGTAGGAAGTTCAACTATCTTTTTTGTTCACATCCACGAGTGGCTTTGAGGGTGTCTTCTATAACTTGATGACATCTTTCATGTTATGATCGCATGGGATGTTCTGTCATAAAATCCCTAGATTCTCTCAATCATCGCATCAACATTATGCAATGCATTCAATTCTTGGCATCTTCTTGTAGTACCAGTTGCATTTTGTGGAGATTCTCAGTAACTCCTCGACTTTCATGCTTTGAGCTCTGCTAATGGCTTTTTCCCCATTAACCCCTAAGGCTATTGGACATACAAACATGATGGGTACACACTCATATGGCGGGATATAAGCAAAGACGCGTACGCACACACGAGACTCTGAAAAACCCAACAAGATTTAAAGACTAAAATTTCTCAAAATTCATTTGGGATCTAAGTGCTTTCACACAAGGGTACCCACACACACGTATGCTTCTATATATTTTCTTGACTATATGAATCGTGTAAAATTTCAAGATTATCATCCAAAATTCAATTTTCAAAGGCTTTTGCAAATTTCAATTCTTCTTCAATGCTTCCTCACTTAAGGATTGGGATGTCCTTATCTCGCGAATTGCAGCTATCTTTAGCCCTATAGATCCTCTTATTTTTCCAAATCGCATCTTCAACAAGGAGAAACTTCCATTTAAATCAGCATTCTTTTAGAATCCTATGTTGTAGAGATTTCTCGAACATCTTGGGTTCCAATTCCATTAAACATCTTGACATGGAAGATGCTGCAAAAGCTGTGGAGGAAGAAGCAAGTCATAAGATTTATCTCCAATATTCCTGGTAATACCATAAGGTCCACAAGATCTTGTGGTACTTTCATAAGGGTCGTAAACAAAGAAAAAGTATATGGCCTCCCTCAAAATCACGACTCAACCTCTTGGGATCTACATAATGTTTATGTCTACCTTGACCAGCTTTGATATCTTTTCTTATAGATGGCATTTGATTGTCCATCTCATCAAGCATCTTTGCTTCAAAATCTCTACCCTCATTAGGGGGTCAGACCATAGATAGCTTTAAGAGGATTCATTACTAATACTTTTATAATGCGGATCATAGGGAAATTCTACTATATGTAGGAAGTTCAACTATCTTTCTTGTTCCTGTGCACAGAAAGCTTTGAGGGTGTCTTCTATAACTTGATTACCTCTTTCATGTTACGGTCGCATGCTATGTTATTTCATAGCGTCCCTACATTCTCTCAATCATCGCGCTGTCGTGACGTGGACGGTGTCGCTGGGAAAGCGCGAGGCTTCTGGCTGTGAGAGTAAGTGGTTGAACTTCAAGGGGCATCTCAAGCAGAAGCTGGTACCATCAAAGATCGAGTACCCAACTATACATGTGCATCCTCAAAGCCAATATTGGACACATGATACATATAATAAACTGACATTAACATGGCTTGTTTCATCTCATATGGCTTTGCATTCCAGAAAGTCACCTCATGGTATTCACATGAGAGATACACATGGCCATCATGGAGCATCAGTGGCTCAACATCCAACAAAACTATAAAATCAAACCCAACATAAACACCTCATATACATGACCAAACCAACCATCTTATGGTTCCAAAACCCAAGAAAAACCATAACGTTGTGACCTCATGATCAGCAGCAGCATCTTCATCTCGTGTAAAATATCTGGCCCCACAAAAATCGATTCGTTGTCTTTGTTGACGGCTGACTCCTCTGGCCAGAGTAGTATCCCTACAGCACCATGCACAGCAGCTGCCCATGCATCCCTAATGCCTTCATTCCCCTCACACCCGCTGTGATCCTTTTGTGGCTGCCCTGTCTTCTACAGTGGTTGCTTTTTCCAGGAACCCCACACACAACACAAGGCGGCTCCTCTTTACTTCTGCAGCTGTCTGCAGCGTCCCGTCCTTAGAACCCCCCTTCAACCTGGCTCTCTACGCCCACCCCAGCTGCCTTCAGAGCCCCCCCTGTATACCTGCTCTGCTGCACTTTTCGACTTCCCCTTTTCACGGCTACCTCTGGTTTCTTCTGCAGCCGCTGCCACCTTCACGTCAAAACCCTTCTTCTTCTCTGGTTATCTGCAGCATCCGCCAACCTGAGCCAGCTTCAACCAGTCTACCAATGCTCCTCTGCACTCCCAGCTGCGCTTCACCAGAGAGGAAGAATTACCAGTTGAGCGTCAGCCCTTTTACACTAACTGCGCCTGTCTGCAGCAGTGTCTTTTTTTTTTTTAATGGGTGTTCGAAAAGCTTGACTTTTTCTTAGCTCCCCTCCCTTCTTCACACGGCTTTCTTCCCTCTGCGAACACACAGCCCTCGGTTATCATCCGCTCTCTGCAGAGAATGACGAGAGCTCTTCCGTCTCTACCCGTCCCAGGCCACCATACTCTACGCCAGCTCGCCAGCTGCGCATCACTCCAACCTTCGCCAGCTTCTCGAGTGTACCCGTTTGGCGGCCATCAAAATCCCCACGTGGCCATGCCTTTTATGGCCACCTTTTATTATCTTTATCTCTTCTAAGGCCTAAGAGAATGGCCACACTCACATTTCCATTTCACACCATATCTCAAGCAACCTTGGCCCTTCTTTCTTATTAATTGCCCTTCATGCCATACCTCTTCAAGATGCAGCATACGAGTGCCCGCTCATTTCTTTGGGGACGCGTACACACTGAGAGACGGCCATCAAGCAGCTAAAGTCACCCCTACTGACCTTACTCCAGACAGGCTTGTACCAAACCATTTCACCTGTACACCTGGCGGCGACGCCCTCAAAAGCAAAACTCTCCACACACCATACATCCCGTATGTACACAGACACTTAATCCCATGCATCTGGATTTGCATTTGATGGCCTCACATGCATGGTTTCACACCATAGACGTGCCGTGGCACGACATCCACCCCCTCTAAACCTGCACATCCTCTGGTATGTGCCACACAGGTCCTGGAATTCAGTGTCCATGCATTATTTGCACACCAACATTGGTATATGTACAAGCCTCAGCAATCACATCTGAATGGTTCTGCTTTTCCACCTGGATCAAATACCAATCGCTTTTGGCATATGTGCCATATCCTTTGCTCATATGAAGCCCTATCCTCTCTTAGATTCTCTGCATATGCATAATTATCCTCATCATTCAAAGTGGGATGCTCTTCAAAATGATTTGCTTCAAAATTTTCCTCAGGCCATGTTTGAAGCCTTTGCACCACATATTGTATGGCCACACCAAGTAACAACTGCATTAACAGCATGGAACACACACTTGGTAACATCCCATCCAAATCTACCGTGCCCGGATCCAGCTCACCCACTGACAAACATTCATTCTTCTCATCCAAAGACGAAAAAGCATCAACACATACAAAGTCCAACAAGGCATCATCGAGAATAGCCTCCAGATCTGAATCAATCTCATCACAATCATTTGGCTTACATAACACCTGCACATCCTCACTTGCATTTTGACATGGAAGATGCTGCAGAAGCTCTGGAGGAAGAAGCAAGTCATAAGATTTATCTCCAATATTCCTCGTAAGACCATAAGGTCCACAAGATCTTGTGGTACTTTCCCAAGGGTCGTAAACAAAGAAAAAGTATATGGCCTCCCTCAAAATCACGACTCAACCTCTTGGGATCTACATAATGTTTATGTCTACCTTGACCAGCTTCGATATCTTTCCTTATAGATGGCATTTGATTCTCCATCTCATCAAGCATCTTTGCTTCAAAATCTCTACCTTCATTAGGGGGTCAGACCATAGATAGCTTTAAGAGGATTCATTACTAATACTTTTATAATGTGGATCATAGGGAAATTCTACTATATGTAGGAAGTTCAACTATCTTTCTTGTTCCTGTGCACAGAAAGCTTTGAGGGTGTCTTCTATAACTTGATTACCTCTTTCATGTTACGGTCGCATGCTATGTTATTTCATAGCGTCCCTACATTCTCTCAATCATCGCGCTGACATTATGTGATGCATTCAATTCTTGGTTGCTTCTTCTCCCCCTTGAATTTTGTGGAGATTCTCGGTAACTCCTAGGCGAGAACTCATCCTTTGACCTTTTCTCATGGATTTTTCCCCGTTAACCCCTAAGGCTAATGGACATACAAACATGGGTACACACTCATATGGCGGGATATAAGCAAACACGAGGTGAGGTGGACACGCACGCACGAGACTCTGAAAATACCCAACAGGATTTAAAGACTAAAATTTCTCAAAATGCATCATGGAGATCGAAGTGCTTTCACAAAAGGGTACCCCACACACATGTATGCTTTTATATATATATTTTCGACTATATGAATCGTGTAAAATTTCAAGATTATCATCCAAATCTTGATTTTCAAAGGCTTCTGCAAATTTAAATTCTATGCCTCCTCACTTAAGGATTGGATGTCCTGGGGCTATCTTTAGCTCTATATAGATCCTCTTCTTTTCCCAAGTCACATCTTCAACATGGAGAAACTTCCATTTACCTGGGTTCCAATTCTAAATGTACCTTGCACTAGCAAGCATGATAAAGTAATAATCCTTTCTAAGATGTGCTCAGGGTTTGGATGATACTTCTTCTCACTAGGTTGACATGGAAGAAGACGTTGTGAGCCTTAAGCTTTAGAGAAAGAAGCGATTCCTAAGATTTATCTCCAATATTGCTCCTAATACCGTAAGGTTCGCAAGATCTTCTTGTACTTTTGCAAGGGTTGTACATAAAGAAAAACCATATGGCCTCCCTCAAAATAACGACTCAACCTCTTGGTATCTACATAATGTTTATGTCTATCTTGACCAGCTTTGATATCTTTTCTTATAGATTGTATTTGATTGTCCATCTCATCAAGCATCTTTGCTTTTAAATCTCTACCTTGATTAGGGGGTCAACAGACCAGGCCAAGGATGTAAGGAAATCTTCACCATAGATAGCTTTAAGAGGATTCATTACTTATAATTTTATATTAAACATCATAGGCAAATTCTAATAGATATAGGAAGTTTAACTATCTTTTTTGTTCACATCCACAAGAGGCTTTGAGGGTGTCTTCTATAACTTGATGGAATCTTTCATGTTATGATCGCATGCGATGTTCTGTCATAAAATCCCTAGATTTTTTGAATCATCACGTCAGCATTATGCGATGCATTCAATTCTTGGCATCTGCTTGTACCAGCAGTTGCATTTTGTGGAAAGGTACCCACACACATGTATGCTTTTATATATTTTCTTGACTATATGAATCGTGTAAAATTTTAAGATTATCATCCAAATCTTAATTTTCAAAGGCTTTTGCAAATTTAAATTCTATTTCAATGCTTCCTCACTTAAGGATTCGGATATCCTTATCTCGCGAAATCGAGGCTGTATAGATCCTCTTCTTTTCTCAAGTCGCATCTTTAACAGGGAGAAACTTCCATTTAACTAAGCATTCTTTTAGAATCCTATGTTGTAGAGATTTCTCAAAAATCTTGGGTTCCAATTTCAAATGTACCTTGCACTAACTAGCAAGCACGAGGAAGTAATAATCTTTTCTAAGATGTTCTCATGGTTTGGATGATACTTCTTCTCACTAGGTTGACATGGAAGATGCTGCAGAAGCTCTGGAGGAAGAAGCAAGTCATAAGATTTATCTCCAATATTCCTGGTAAGACCATAAGGTCCACAAGATCTTGTGGTACTTTCCCAAGGGTCGTAAACAAAGAAAAAGTATATGGCCTCCCTCAAAATCACGACTCAACCTCTTGGGATCTACATAATGTTTATGTCTACCTTGACCAGCTTCGATATCTTTCCTTATAGATGGCATTTGATTCTCCATCTCATCAAGCATCTTTGCTTCAAAATCTCTACCTTCATTAGGGGGTCAGACCAAGTCAAGGATGTAAGGAAATCTTGACCAAAGATAGCTTCAAGAGGATTCATTACTAATACTTTTATAATAAGGATCATAGGGAAATTCCACTATATGTAAGAAGGTGCACAGAACGCTTTGAAGGTGTCTTCTATAACTTGATTACCTCTTTCATGTTAAGATTGCATGCTATGTTATGTCATAAGGTCCCTAGATTCTCTCAATCATCGCGCTAACATTATGCGATGCATTCCATTCTTGGCTGCTTCTTCTCCCATTTGCATTTTGTGGAGATTCTCATTTAGTAACTCCTAGGATCTCATCCTTTGACCTTTGCTAATGGCTTTTTCCCTGTTAACCATTGAGGATATTGGACATACAAACATGGGTACACACTCATATGGCGGGATATAAGCAAACACGAGGTTCGATGGACGCGTACACAAGAGACTCCGAAATACCCAACAAGACTTACAGACTAAAATTTCTCTAAATGCATTCAGGATCCAAGTGTTTTCACACAAGGGTACCCCACACACATGTATGCTTTTATATATATATATATATATATATATTTACTATATGAATCGTGTAAAATTTGAAGATTATCATCCAAATCTTAATTTCCAATGGCTTTGCAAATTTAAATTCTATGCTTCCTCACTTAAGGATTAGGATGTCCGGAGATTCTCAGTAACTCCTAGGCTTTCATCCTTTGACCTTTGCTCATGGCTTTTTCCACGTTAACCCCTAAGGCTATTAGACATACAAACATGGGTACACACTCATATGGCGGGATGTAAGCAAACACGAGGTGAGGTGGACACGCACACACGAGACTCCAAAATACCCAACAAGATTAAAAGACTAAACTTTCTCAAAATGCATTAAGGATCGAAGTGCTTTCACACAAGGGTACCGCACACACATGTATGCTTTTATATATTTTTTTGACTATATAAATCGTGTAAAATTTCAAGATTATCATCCAAATCTTAATTTTCAAAGGCTATTGCAAATTTAAATTCTTCTTCAATGCTTCCTCACTTAAGGATTGGGATGTCCTCATCTCGAAAAAATTGGGGCTATCTTTAGCTCTATACATTCTCTGCTTTTTCCAAGTCGCATCTTCAAGCGAGAGAAACTTCCATTTAACTAAGCATTCTTTTAGAAACCTATGTTGTAGAGATTTCTCGAATATCTTGGATTCCAATTCTAAATGTACCTTGCACTAGCAACAAGCATGATGAAGGAATAATCTTTTCTAAGATGTGCTCAGGCATTGGATGATACTTCTTTTCACTAGGTTGACACTGAAGAAGACATTGCGAACCTTAAGCTGTGGAGAAAGAAGCAAGTCCTAAGATTTATCTCCAATATTGCTCGTAATACCCTAAGGTCCGCAAGATCTTCGTGTACTTTTGCGAGGGTTGTACATAAAGAAAAACCATATGGCCTTCCTTAAAATAACAACTCAACCTCTTGGGATCTACATGATTTTTATGTCTATCTTGACCAGCTTTGATATCTTTTCTTATAGATTGGATTTGATTGTCCGTCTCATCAAGCATCTTTGCTTCAAAATCTCTACCTTGATTAGGGGGTTAGACCAAGCCAAGGATGTAAGGAAATCTTCACCATAGATAGCTTTAAGAGGATTCATTACTAATACTTTTATAATAAGCATCATAGGCAAATTCTAATAGATGTAGGAAGTTCAACTATCTTTTTTGTTCACATCCACGAGTGGCTTTGAGGGTGTCTTCTATAACTTGATGACATCTTTCATGTTATGATCGCATGGGATGTTCTGTCATAAAATCCCTAGATTCTCTCAATCATCGCGTCAACATTATGCAATGCATTCAATTCTTGGCATCTTCTTGTAGTACCAGTTGCATTTTGTGGAGATTCTCAGTAACTCCTCGACTTTCATGCTTTGAGCTCTGCTAATGGCTTTTTCCCCGTTAACCCCTAAGGCTATTGGACATACAAACATGATGGGTACACACTCATATGGCGGGATATAAGCAAAGACGCGTACGCACACACGAGACTCTAAAAAACCCAACAAGATTTAAAGACTAAAATTTCTCAAAATTCATTTGGGATCTAAGTGCTTTCACACAAGGGTACCCACACACGTATGCTTCTATATATTTTCTTGACTATATGAATCGTGTAAAATTTCAAGATTATCATCCAAAATTCAATTTTCAAAGGCTTTTGCAAATTTCAATTCTTCTTCAATGCTTCCTCACTTAAGGATTGGGATGTCCTTATCTCGCGAATTGCGGCTATCTTTAGCCCTATAGATCCTCTTATTTTTCCAAATGGCATCTTCAACGAGGAGAAACTTCCATTTAAATCAGCATTCTTTTAGAATCCTATGTTGTAGAGATTTCTCGAACATCTTGGGTTCCAATTCCATTAAACATCTTGACATGGAAGATCCTGCGAAAGATGTGGAGGAAGAAACAAGTCATAAGATTTATCTCCAATATTCCTGGTAATACCATAAGGTCCACAAGATCTTGTGGTACTTTCATAAGGGTCGTAAACAAAGAAAAAGTATATGGCCTCCCTCAAAATCACAACTCAACCTCTTGGGATCTATATAATGTTTATGTCTACCTTGACCAGCTTTGATATCTTTTCTTATAGATGGCATTTGATTGTCCATGTCATCAAGCATCTTTGCTTCAAAATCTCTACCCTCATTAGGGGGTCAGACCATAGATAGCTTTGAGAGGATTCATTACTAATACTTTTATAATGCGGATCATAGGGAAATTCTACTATATGTAGGAAGTTCAACTATCTTTCTTGTTCCTGTGCACAGAAAGCTTTGAGGGTGTCTTCTATAACTTGATTACCTCTTTCATGTTACGGTCGCATGCTATGTTATTTCATAGCGTCCCTACATTCTCTCAATCATCGCGCTGACATTATGCGATGCATTCAATTCTTGCTTGCTTCTTCTCCCCCTTGAATTTTGTGGAGATTCTCGGTAACTCCTAGGCGAGAACTCATCCTTTGACCTTTGCTCATGGATTTTTCCCCGTTAACCCCTAAGACTAATGGACATACAAACATGGGTACACACTCATATGGCGGGATATAAGCAAACACGAGGTGAGGTGGACACGCACGCACGAGACTCCGAAAATACCCAACAGGATTTAAAGACTAAAATTTCTCAAAATGCATCATGGAGATCGAAGTGCTTTCACAAAAGGGTACCCCACACACATGTATGCTTTTATATATATATTTTCGACTATATGAATCGTGTAAAATTTCAAGATTATCATCCAAATCTTGATTTTCAAAGGCTTCTGCAAATTTAAATTCTATGCCTCCTCACTTAAGGATTGGGATGTCCTGGGGCTATCTTTAGCTCTATATAGATCCTCTTCTTTTCCCAAGTCACATCTTCAACATGGAGAAACTTCCATTTACCTGGGTTCCAATTCTAAATGTACCTTGCACTAGCAAGCATGATAAAGTAATAATCCTTTCTAAGATGTGCTCAGGGTTTGGATGATACTTCTTCTCACTAGGTTGACATGGAAGAAGACGTTGTGAGCCTTAAGCTTTAGAGAAAGAAGCGATTCCTAAGATTTATCTCCAATATTGCTCGTAATACCGTAAGGTTCGCAAGATCTTCTTGTACTTTTGCAAGGGTTGTACATAAAGAAAAACCATATGGCCTCCCTCAAAATAACGACTCAACCTCTTGGTATCTACATAATGTTTATGTCTATCTTGACCAGCTTTGATATCTTTTCTTATAGATTGTATTTGATTGTCCATCTCATCAAGCATCTTTGCTTTTAAATCTCTACCTTGATTAGGGGGTCAACAGACCAGGCCAAGGATGTAAGGAAATCTTCACCATAGATAGCTTTAAGAGGATTCATTACTTATAATTTTATATTAAACATCATAGGCAAATTCTAATAGATATAGGAAGTTTAACTATCTTTTTTGTTCACATCCACAAGAGGCTTTGAGGGTGTCTTCTATAACTTGATGGAATCTTTCATGTTATGATCGCATGCGATGTTCTGTCATAAAATCCCTAGATTTTTTGAATCATCACGTCAACATTATGCGATGCATTCAATTCTTGGCATCTGCTTGTACCAGCAGTTGCATTTTGTGGAAAGGTACCCACACACATGTATGCTTTTATATATTTTCTTGACTATATGAATCGTGTAAAATTTTAAGATTATCATCCAAATCTTAATTTTCAAAGGCTTTTGTAAATTTAAATTCTATTTCAATGCTTCCTCACTTAAGGATTCGGATATCCTTATCTCGCGAAATCGAGGCTGTATAGATCCTCTTCTTTTCTCAAGTCACATCTTTAACAGGGAGAAACTTCCATTTTATCTAAGCATTCTTTTAGAATCCTATGTTGTAGAGATTTCTCAAAAATCTTGGGTTCCAATTTCAAATGTACCTTGCACTAACTAGCAAGCACGAGGAAGTAATAATCTTTTCTAAGATGTTCTCATGGTTTGGATGATACTTCTTCTCACTAGGTTGACATGGAAGATGCTGCAGAAGCTCTGGAGGAAGAAGCAAGTTATAAGATTTATCTCCAATATTCCTGGTAAGACCATAAGGTCCACAAGATCTTGTGGTACTTTCCCAAGGGTCGTAAACAAAGAAAAAGTATATGGCCTCCCTCAAAATCACGACTCAACCTCTTGGGATCTACATAATGTTTATGTCTACCTTCACCAGCTTCGATATCTTTCCTTATAGATGGCATTTGATTCTCCATCTCATCAAGCATCTTTGCTTCAAAATCTCTACCTTCATTAGGGGGTCAGACCAAGTCAAGGATGTAAGGAAATCTTGACCAAAGATAGCTTCAAGAGGATTCATTACTAATACTTTTATAATAAGAATCATAGGGAAATTCCACTATATGTAAGAAGGTGCACAGAAAGCTTTGAAGGTGTCTTCTATAGCTTGATTACCTCTTTCATGTTAAGATTGCATGCTATGTTATGTCATAAGGTCCCTAGATTCTCTCAATCATCGCGCTAACATTATGCGATGCATTCAATTCTTCGCTGCTTCTTCTCCCATTTGCATTTTGTGGAGATTCTCATTTAGTAACTCCTAGGATCTCATCCTTTGACCTTTGCTAATGGCTTTTTCCCCGTTAACCATTGAGGATATTGGACATACAAACATGGGTACACACTCATATGGCGGGATATAAGCAAACACGAGGTTCGATGGACGCGTACACAAGAGACTCCGAAATACCCAACAAGACTTACAGACTAAAATTTCTCTAAATGCATTCAGGATCCAAGTGTTTTCACACAAGGGTACCCCACACACATGTATGCTTTTATATATATATAAATATATATATATATTCACTATATGAATTGTGTAAAATTTGAAGATTATCATCCAAATCTTAATTTCCAATGGCTTTGCAAATTTAAATTCTATGCTTCCTCACTTAAGGATTAGGATGTCCGGAGATTCTCAGTAACTTCTAGGCTTTCATCCTTTGACCTTTGCTCATGGCTTTTTCCACGTTAACCCCTAAGGCTATTAGACATACAAACATGGGTACACACTCATATGGCAGGATGTAAGCAAACACGAGGTGAGGTGGACATGCACACACGAGACTCCAAAACACCCAACAAGATTAAAAGACTATAATTTCTCAAAATGCATTAAGGATCGAAGTGCTTTCACACAAGGGTACCGCACACACATGTATGCTTTTATATATTTTTTTGACTATATAAATCATGTAAAATTTCAAGATTATCATCCAAATCTTAATTTTCAAAGGCTATTGCAAATTTAAATTCTTCTTCAATGCTTCCTCACTTAAGGATTGGGATGTCCTCATCTCGAAAAAATTGGGGCTATCTTTAGCTCTATACATTCTTTGCTTTTTCCAAGTCGCATCTTCAAGCGAGAGAAACTTCCATTTAACTAAGCATTCTTTTAGAAACCTATGTTGTAGAGATTTCTCGAATATCTTGGATTCCAATTCTAAATGTACCTTGCACTAGCAACAAGCATGATGAAGGAATAATCTTTTCTAAGATGTGCTCAGGCACTGGATGATACTTCTTTTCACTAGGTTGACACTGAAGAAGACATTGCGAACCTTAAGCTGTGGAGAAAGAAACAAGTCCTAAGATTTATCTCCAATATTGCTCGTAATACCCTAAGGTCCGCAAGATCTTCGTGTACTTTTGCGAGGGTTGTACATAAAGAAAAACCATATGGCCTTCCTTAAAATAACAACTCAACCTCTTGGGATCTACATGATTTTTATGTCTATCTTGACCAGCTTTGATATCTTTTCTTATAGATTGGATTTGATTGTCCGTCTCATCAAGCATCTTTGCTTCAAAATCTCTACCTTGATTAGGGAGTTAGACCAAGCCAAGGATGTAAGGAAATCTTCACCATAGATAGCTTTAAGAGGATTCATTACTAATACTTTTATAATAAGGATCATAGGCAAATTCTAATAGATGTAGGAAGTTTAACTATCTTTTTTGTTCACATCCACAAGAGGCTTTGAGGGTGTCTTCTATAACTTGATGGAATCTTTCATGTTATGATCGCATGCGATGTTCTGTCATAAAGTCCCTAGATTTTTTGAATCATCATGTCAACATTATGCGATGCATTCAATTCTTGGCATCTGCTTGTACCAGCAGTTGCATTTTGTGGAAAGGTACCCACACACATGTATGCTTTTATATATTTTCTTGACTATATGAATCGTGTAAAATTTTAAGATTATCATCCAAATCTTAATTTTCAAAGGCTTTTGCAAATTTAAATTCTATTTCAATGCTTCCTCACTTAAGGATTCGGATATCCTTATCTCGCGAAATCGAGGCTATATAGATCCTCTTCTTTTCTCAAGTCACATCTTTAACAGGGAGAAACTTCCATTTAACTAAGCATTCTTTTAGAATCCTATGTTGTAGAGATTTCTCAAAAATCTTGGGTTCCAATTTCAAATGTACCTTGCACTAACTAGCAAGCACGAGGAAGTAATAATCTTTTCTAAGATGTTCTCATGGTTTGGATGATACTTCTTCTCACTAGGTTGACATGGAAGATGCTGCAGAAGCTCTGGAGGAAGAAGCAAGTCATAAGATTTATCTCCAATATTCCTGGTAAGACCATAAGGTCCACAAGATCTTGTGGTACTTTCCCAAGGGTCGTAAACAAAGAAAACGTATATGGCCTCCCTCAAAATCACGACTCAACCTCTTGGGATCTACATAATGTTTATGTCTACCTTGACCAGCTTCGATATCTTTCCTTATAGATGGCATTTGATTCTCCATCTCATCAAGCATCTTTGCTTCAAAATCTCTACCTTCATTAGGGGGTCAGACCAAGTCAAGGATGTAAGGAAATCTTGACCAAAGATAGCTTCAAGAGGATTCATTACTAATACTTTTATAATAAGGATCATAGGGAAATTCCACTATATGTAAGAAGGTGCACAGAAAGCTTTGAAGGTGTCTTCTATAACTTGATTACCTCTTTCATGTTAAGATTGCATGCTATGTTATGTCATAAGGTCCCTAGATTCTCTCAATCATAGCGCTAACATTATGCGATGCATTCCATTCTTGGCTGCTTCTTCTCCCATTTGCATTTTGTGGAGATTCTCATTTAGTAACTCCTAGGATCTCATCCTTTGACCTTTGCTAATGGCTTTTTCCCCGTTAACCATTGAGGATATTGGACATACAAACATGGGTACACACTCATATGGCGGGATATAAGCAAACACGAGGTTCGATGGACGCGTACACAAGAGACTCCGAAATACCCAACAAGACTTAGAGACTAAAATTTCTCTAAATGCATTCAGGATCCAAGTGTTTTCACACAAGGGTACCCCACAAACATGTATGCTTTTATATATATATATATATATATATATATATTTACTATATGAATCGTGTAAAATTTGAAGATTATCATCCAAATCTTAATTTCCAATGGCTTTGCAAATTTAAATTCTATGCTTCCTCACTTAAGGATTAGGATGTCCGGAGATTCTCAGTAACTCCTAGGCTTTCATCCTTTGACCTTTGCTCATGGCTTTTTCCACGTTAACCCCTAAGGCTATTAGACATACAAACATGGGTACACACTCATATGGCGGGATGTAAGCAAACACGAGGTGAGGTGGACACGCACACACGAGACTCCAAAATACCCAACAAGATTAAAAGACTAAAATTTCTCAAAATGCATTAAGGATCGAAGTGCTTTCACACAAGGGTACCGCACACACATGTATGCTTTTATATATTTTTTTGACTATATAAATCGTGTAAAATTTCAAGATTATCATCCAAATCTTAATTTTCAAAGGCTATTGCAAATTTAAATTCTTCTTCAATGCTTCCTCACTTAAGGATTGGGATGTCCTCATCTCGAAAAAATTGGGGCTATCTTTAGCTCTATACATTCTCTGCTTTTTTCAAGTCGCATCTTCAAGCGAGAGAAACTTCCATTTAACTAAGCATTCTTTTAGAAACCTATGTTGTAGAGATTTCTCGAATATCTTGGATTCCAATTCTAAATGTACCTTGCACTAGCAACAAGCATGATGAAGGAATAATCTTTTCTAAGATGTGCTCAGGCATTGGATGATACTTCTTTTCACTAGGTTGACACTGAAGAAGACATTGCGAACCTTAAGCTGTGGAGAAAGAAGCAAGTCCTAAGATTTATCTCCAATATTGCTCGTAATACCCTAAGGTCCACAAGATCTTCGTGTACTTTTGCGAGGGTTGTACATAAAGAAAAACCATATGGCCTTCCTTAAAATAACAACTCAACCTCTTGGGATCTACATGATTTTTATGTCTATCTTGACCAGCTTTGATATCTTTTCTTATAGATTGGATTTGATTGTCCGTCTCATGAAGCATCTTTGCTTCAAAATCTCTACCTTGATTAGGGGGTTATACCAAGCCAAGGATGTAAGGAAATCTTCACCATAGATAGCTTTAAGAGGATTCATTACTAATACTTTTATAATAAGCATCATAGGCAAATTCTAATAGATGTAGGAAGTTCAACTATCTTTTTTGTTCACATCCACGAGTGGCTTTGAGGGTGTCTTCTATAACTTGATGACATCTTTCATGTTATGATCGCATGGGATGTTCTGTCATAAAATCCCTAGATTCTCTCAATCATCGTGTCAGCATTATGCAATGCATTCAATTCTTGGCATCTTCTTGTAGTACCAGTTGCATTTTGTGGAGATTCTCAGTAACTCCTCGACTTTCATGCGTTGAGCTCTGCTAATGGCTTTTTCCCCGTTAACCCCTAAGGCTATTGGACATACAATCATGATGGGTACACACTCATATGGCGGGATATAAGCAAAGACGCGTACGCACACACGAGACTCTGAAAAACCCAACAAGATTTAAAGACTAAAATTTCTCAAAATTCATTTGGGATCTAAGTGCTTTCACACAAGGGTACCCACACACACGTATGCTTCTATATATTTTCTTGACTATATGAATCGTGTAAAATTTCAAGATTATCATCCAAAATTCAATTTTCAAAGGCTTTTGCAAATTTCAATTCTTCTTCAATGCTTCCTCACTTAAGGATTGGGATGTCCTTATCTCGCAAATTGCGGCTATCTTTAGCCCTATAGATCCTCTTATTTTTCCAAATTGCATCTTCAACAAGGAGAAACTTCCATTTAAATCAGCATTCTTTTAGAATCTTATGTTGTAGAGATTTCTCGAACATCTTGGGTTCCAATTCCATTAAACATCTTGACATGGAAGATGCTGCGAAAGCTGTGGAGGAAGAAGCAAGTCATAAGATTTATCTCCAATATTCCTGGTAATACCATAAGGTCCACAAGATCTTGTGGTACTTTCATAAGGGTCGTAAACAAAGAAAAAGTATATGGCCTCCCTCAAAATCACGACTCAACCTCTTGGGATCTACATAGTGTTTATGTCTACCTTGACCAGCTTTGATATCTTTTCTTATAGATGGCATTTGATTGTCCATCTCATCAAGCATCTTTGCTTCAAAATCTCTACCCTCATTAGGGGGTCAGACCATAGATAGCTTTAAGAGGATTCATTACTAATACTTTCATAATGCGGATCATAGGGAAATTCTACTATATGTAGGAAGTTCAACTATCTTTCTTGTTCCTCTGCACAGAAAGCTTTGAGGGTGTCTTCTATAACTTGATTACCTCTTTCATGTTACGGTCGCATGCTATGTTATTTCATAGCGTCCCTACATTCTCTCAATCATCGCGCTGACATTATGCGATGCATTCAATTCTTGGTTGCTTCTTCTCCCCCTTGAATTTTGTGGAGATTCTCGGTAACTCCTAGGCGAGAACTCATCCTTTGACCTTTGCTCATGGATTTTTCCTCGGTAACCCCTAAGGCTAATGGACATACAAACATGGGTACACACTCATATGGCGGGATATAAGCAAACACGAGGTGAGGTGGACACGCACGCACGAGACTCCAAAAATACCCAACAGGATTTAAAGACTAAAATTTCTCAAAATGCATCATGGAGATCGAAGTGCTTTCACAAAAGGGTACCCCACACACATGTATGCTTTTATATATATATTTTCGACTATATGAATCGTGTAAAATTTCAAGATTATCATCCAAATCTTGATTTTCAAAGGCTTCTGCAAATTTAAATTCTATGCCTCCTCACTTAAGGATTGGGATGTCCTGGGGCTATCTTTAGCTCTATATAGATCCTCTTCTTTTCCCAAGTCACATCTTCAACATGGAGAAACTTCCATTTACCTGGGTTCCAATTCTAAATGTACCTTGCACTAGCAAGCATGATAAAGTAATAATCCTTTCTAAGATGTGCTCAGGGTTTGGATGATACTTCTTCTCACTAGGTTGACATGGAAGAAGACGTTGTGAGCCTTAAGCTTTAGAGAAAGAAGCGATTCCTAAGATTTATCTCCAATATTGCTCGTAATACCGTAAGGTTCGCAAGATCTTCTTGTACTTTTGCAAGGGTTGTACATAAAGAAAAACCATATGGCCTCCCTCAAAATAACGACTCAACCTCTTGGTATCTACATAATGTTTATGTCTATCTTGACCAGCTTTGATATCTTTTCTTATAGATTGTATTTGATTGTCCATCTCATCAAGCATCTTTGCTTTTAAATCTCTACCTTGATTAGGGGGTCAACAGACCAGGCCAAGGATGTAAGGAAATCTTCACCATAGATAGCTTTAAGAGGATTCATTACTTATAATTTTATATTAAACATCATAGGCAAATTCTAATAGATATAGGAAGTTTAACTATCTTTTTTGTTCACATCCACAAGAGGCTTTGAGGGTGTCTTCTATAACTTGATGGAATCTTTCATGTTATGATGGCATGCGATGTTCTGTCATAAAATCCCTAGATTTTTTGAATCATCACGTCAACATTATGCGATGCATTCAATTCTTGGCATCTGCTTGTACCAGCAGTTGTATTTTGTGGAAAGGTACCCACACACATGTATGCTTTTATATATTTTCTTGACTATATGAATCGTGTAAAATTTTAAGATTATCATCCAAATCTTAATTTTCAAAGGCTTTTGCAAATAAAAAATTCTATTTAAATGCTTCCTCACTTAAGGATTCGGATATCCTTATCTCGCGAAATCGAGGCTGTATAGATCCTCTTCTTTTCTCAAGTCGCATCTTTAACAGGGAGAAACTTCCATTTAACTAAGCATTCTCTTTTATAATAAGGATCATAGGGAAATTCCACTATATGTAAGAAGGTGCACAGAAAGCTTTGAAGGTGTCTTCTATAACTTGATTACCTCTTTCATGTTGAGATTGCATGCTATTTTATGTCATAAGGTCCCTAGATTCTCTCAATCATCGCGCTAACATTATGCGATGCATTCCATTCTTGGCTGCTTCTTCTCCCATTTGCATTTTGTGGAGATTCTCATTTAGTAACTCCTAGGATCTCATCCTTTGACCTTTTCTAATGGCTTTTTCCCCGTTAACCATTGAGGATATTGGACATACAAACATGGGTACACACTCATATGCGGGATATAAGCAAACACGAGGTTCGATGGACGCGTACACAAGAGACTCCGAAATACCCAACAAGACTTAGAGACTAAAATTTCTCTAAATGCATTCAGGATCCAAGTGTTTTCACACAAGGGTACCCCACACACATGTATGCTTATATATATATATATATATATATATATATATATATATATATATATTTACTATATGAATCGTGTAAAATTTGAAGATTATCATCCAAATCTTAATTTCCAATGGCTTTGCAAATTTAAATTCTATGCTTCCTCACTTAAGGATTAGGATGTCCGGAGATTCTCAGTAACTCCTAGGCTTTCATCCTTTGACCTTTGCTCATGGCTTTTTCCACGTTAACCCCTAAGGCTATTAGACATACAAACATGGGTACACACTCATATGGCGGGATGTAAGCAAACACGAGGTGAGGTGGACACGCACACACGAGACTCCAAAATACCCAACAAGATTAAAAGACTAAAATTTCTCAAAATGCATTAAGGATCGAAGTGCTTTCACACAAGGGTACCGCACACACATGTATGCTTTTATATATTTTTTTGACTATATAAATCGTGTAAAATTTCAAGATTATCATCCAAATCTTAATTTTCAAATGCTATTGCAAATTTAAATTCTTCTTCAATGCTTCCTCACTTAAGGATTGGGATGTCCTCATCTCGAAAAAATTGGGGCTATCTTTAGCTCTATACATTCTCTGCTTTTTCCAAGTCGCATCTTCAAGCGAGAGAAACTTCCATTTAACTAAGCATTCTTTTAGAAACCTATGTTGTAGAGATTTCTCGAATATCTTGGATTCTAATTCTAAATGTACCTTGCACTAGCAACAAGCATGATGAAGGAATAATCTTTTCTAAGATGTGCTCAGGCATTGGATGATACTTCTTTTCACTAGGTTGACACTGAAGAAGACATTGCGAACCTTAAGCTATGGAGAAAGAAGCAAGTCCTAAGATTTATCTCCAATATTGCTCGTAATACCCTAAGGTCTGCAAGATCTTCGTGTACTTTTGCGAGGGTTGTACATAAAGAAAAACCATATGGCCTTCCTTAAAATAACAACTCAACCTCTTGGGATCTACATGATTTTTATGTCTATCTTGACCAGCTTTGATATCTTTTCTTATAGATTGGATTTGATTGTCCGTCTCATCAAGCATCTTTGCTTCAAAATCTCTACCTTGATTAGGGGGTTAGACCAAGCCAAGGATGTAAGGAAATCTTCACCATAGATAGCTTTAAGAGGATTCATTACTAATACTTTTATAATAAGCATCATAGGCAAATTCTAATAGATGTAGGAAGTTCAACTATCTTTTTTGTTCACATCCACGAGTGGCTTTGAGGGTGTCTTCTATAACTTGATGACATCTTTCATGTTATGATCGCATGGGATGTTCTGTCATAAAATCCCTAGATTCTCTCAATCATCGCGTCAGCATTATGCAATGCATTCAATTCTTGGCATCTTCTTGTAGTACCAGTTGCATTTTGTGGAGATTCTTAGTAACTCCTCGACTTTCATGCGTTGAGCTCTGCTAATGGCCTTTTCCCCGTTAACCCCTAAGGCTATTGGACATACAATCATGATGGGTACACACTCATATGGCGGGATATAAGCAAAGACGCGTACGCACACACGAGACTCTGAAAAACCCAACAAGATTTAAAGACTAAAATTTCTCAAAATTCATTTGGGATCTAAGTGCTTTCACACAAGGGTACCCACACACACGTATGCTTCTATATATTTTCTTGACTATATGAATCGTGTAAAATTTCAAGATTATCATCCAAAATTCAATTTTCAAAGGCTTTTGCAAATTTCAATTCTTCTTCAATGCTTCCTCACTTAAGGATTGGTATGTCCTTATCTCGCGAATTGCGGCTATCTTTAGCCCTATAGATCCTCTTATTTTTCCAAATCACATCTTCAACAAGGAGAAACTTCCATTTAAATCAGCATTCTTTTAGAATCCTATGTTGTAGAGATTTCTCGAACATCTTGGGTTCCAATTCCATTAAACATCTTGACATGGAAGATACTGCGAAAGCTGTGGAGGAAGAAGCAAGTCATAAGATTTATCTCCAATATTCCTGGTAATACCATAAGGTCCACAAGATCTTGTGGTACTTTCATAAAGGTCGTACACAAAGAAAAAGTATATGGCCTCCCTCAAAATCACGATTCAACCTCTTGGGATCTACATAATGTTTATGTCTACCTTGACCAGCTTTGATATCTTTTCTTATAGATGGCATTTGATTGTCCATCTCATCAAGCATCTTTGCTTCAAAATCTCCATCCTCATTAGGGGGTCAGACCATAGATAGCTTTAAGAGGATTCATTACTAATACTTTTATAATGCGGATCATAGGGAAATTCTACTATATGTAGGAAGTTCAACTATCTTTCTTGTTCCTGTGCACAGAAAGCTTTGAGGGTGTCTTCTATAACTTGATTACCTCTTTCATGTTACGGTCGCATGCTATGTTATTTCATAGCGTCCCTACATTCTCTCAATCATCGCGCTGACATTATGCGATGCATTCAATTCTTGGTTGCTTCTTCTCCCCCTTGAATTTTATGGAGATTCTCGGTAACTCCTAGGCGAGAACTCATCCTTTGACCTTTGCTCATGGATTTTTCCCCGTTAACCCCTAAGGCTAATGGACATACAAACATGGGTACACACTCATATGGCGGGATATAAGCAAACACGAGGTGAGGTGGACACGCACGCACGAGACTCCGAAAATACTCAACAGGATTTAAAGACTAAAATTTCTCAAAATGCATCATGGAGATCGAAGTGCTTTCACAAAAGGGTACCCCACACACATGTATGCTTTTATATATATATTTTCGACTATATGAATCGTGTAAAATTTCAAGATTATCATCCAAATCTTGATTTTCAAAGGCTTCTGCAAATTTAAATTCTATGCCTCCTCACTTAAGGATTGGGATGTCCTGGGGCTATCTTTAGCTCTATATAGATCCTCTTCTTTTCCCAAGTCACATTTTCAACATGGAGAAACTTCCATTTACCTGGGTTCCAATTCTAAATGTACCTTGCACTAGCAAGCATGATAAAGTAATAATCCTTTCTAAGATGTGCTCAGGGTTTGGATGATACTTCTTCTCACTAGGTTGACATGGAAGAAGACGTTGTGAGCCTTAAGCTTTAGAGAAAGAAGCGATTCCTAAGATTTATCTCCAATATTGCTCCTAATACCGTAAGGTTCGCGAGATCTTCTTGTACTTTTGCAAGGGTTGTACATAAAGAAAAACCATATGGCCTCCCTCAAAATAACGACTCAACCTCTTGGTATCTACATAATGTTTATGTCTATCTTGACCAGCTTTGATATCTTTTCTTATAGATTGTATTTGATTGTCCATCTCATCAAGCATCTTTGCTTTTAAATCTCTACCTTGATTAGGGGGGCAACAGACCAGGCCAAGGATGTAAGGAAATCTTCACCATAGATAGCTTTAAGAGGATTCATTACTTATAATTTTATATTAAACATCATAGGCAAATTCTAATAGATATAGGAAGTTTAACTATCTTTTTTGTTCACATCCACAAGAGGCTTTGAGGGTGTCTTCTATAACTTGATGGAATCTTTCATGTTATGATCGCATGCGATGTTCTGTCATAAAATCCCTAGATTTTTTGAATCATCATGTCAACATTATGCGATGCATTCAATTCTTGGCATCTGCTTGTACCAGCAGTTGCATTTTGTGGAAAGGTACCCACACACATGTATGCTTTTATATATTTTCTTGACTATATGAATCGTGTAAAATTTTAAGATTATCATCCAAATCTTAATTTTCAAAGGCTTTTGCAAATTTAAATTCTATTTCAATGCTTCCTCACTTAAGGATTCGGATATCCTTATCTCGCGAAATTGAGGCTGTATAGATCCTCTTCTTTTCTCAAGTCGCATCTTTAACAGGGAGAAACTTCCATTTAACTAAGCATTCTTTTAGAATCCTATGTTGTAGAGATTTCTCAAAAATCTTGGGTTCCAATTTCAAATGTACCTTGCACTAACTAGCAAGCACGAGGAAGTAATAATCTTTTCTAAGATGTTCTCATGGTTTGGATGATACTTCTTCTCACTAGGTTAACATGGAAGATGCTGCAGAAGCTCTGGAGGAAGAAGCAAGTCATAAGATTTATCTCCAATATTCCTGGTAAGACCATAAGGTCCACAAGATCTTGTGGTACTTTCCCAAGGGTCGTAAACAAAGAAAAAGTATATGGCCTCCCTCAAAATCACGACTCAACCTCTTGGGATCTACATAATGTTTATGTCTACCTTGACCAGCTTCGATATCTTTCCTTATAGATGGCATTTGATTCTCCATCTCATCAAGCATCTTTGCTTCAAAATCTCTACCTTCATTAGGGGGTCAGACCAT
The DNA here is from genome assembly GCF_041138505.1 of Cibotium barometz. Classification (NCBI taxonomy): domain Eukaryota; kingdom Viridiplantae; phylum Streptophyta; class Polypodiopsida; order Cyatheales; family Cibotiaceae; genus Cibotium; species Cibotium barometz. The sequence continues at coordinate 1,050,530 of NC_141103.1, read as the reverse complement.
AGATAGCTTTAAGAGGATTCATTACTAATACTTTTATAATGCGGATCATAGGGAAATTCTACTATATGTAGGAAGTTCAACTATCTTTCTTGTTCCTGTGCACAGAAAGCTTTGAGGGTGTCTTCTATAACTTGATTACCTCTTTCATGTTACGGTCGCATGCTATGTTATTTCATAGCGTCCCTACATTCTCTCAATCATCGCGCTGACATTATGCGATGCATTCAATTCTTGGTTGCTTCTTCTCCCCCTTGAATTTTGTGGAGATTCTCGGTAACTCCTAAGCAAGAACTCATCCTTTGACCTTTGCTCATGGATTTTTTCCCGTTAACCCCTAAGGCTAATGGACATACAAACATGGGTACACACTCATATGGCGGGATATAAGCAAACACGAGGTGAGGTGGACACGCACGCACGAGACTCCGAAAATACCCAACAGGATTTAAAGACTAAAATTTCTCAAAATGCATCATGGAGATCGAAGTGCTTTCACAAAAGGGTACCCCACACACATGTATGCTTTTATATATATATTTTCGACTATATGAATCGTGTAAAATTTCACGATTATCATCCAAATCTTGATTTTCAAAGGCTTCTGCAAATTTAAATTCTATGCCTCCTCACTTAAGGATTGGGATGTCCTGGGGCTATCTTTAGCTCTATATAGATCCTCTTCTTTTCCCAAGTCACATCTTCAACATGGAGAAACTTCCATTTACCTGGGTTCCAGTTCTAAATGTACCTTGCACTAGCAAGCATGATAAAGTAATAATCCTTTCTAAGATGTGCTCAGGGTTTGGATGATACTTCTTCTCACTAGGTTGACATGGAAGAAGACGTTGTGAGCCTTAACCTTTAGAGAAAGAAGCGATTCCTAAGATTTATCTCCAATATTGCTCCTAATACCGTAAGGTTCGCAAGATCTTCTTGTACTTTTGCAAGGGTTGTACATAAAGAAAAACCATATGGCCTCCCTCAAAATAACGACTCAACCTCTTGGTATCTACATAATGTTTATGTCTATCTTGACCAGCTTTGATATCTTTTCTTATAGATTGTATTTGATTGTCCATCTCATCAAGCATCTTTGCTTTTAAATCTCTACCTTGATTAGGGGGTCAACAGACCAGGCCAAGGATGTAAGGAAATCTTCACCATAGATAGCTTTAAGAGGATTCATTACTTATAATTTTATATTAAACATCATAGGCAAATTCTAATAGATATAGGAAGTTTAACTATCTTTTTTGTTCACATCCACAAGAGGCTTTGAGGGTGTCTTCTATAACTTGATGGAATCTTTCATGTTATGATCGCATGCGATGTTCTCTCATAAAATCCCTAATTTTTTGAATCATCACGTCAACATTATGCGATGCATTCAATTCTTGGCATCTGCTTGTACCAGCAGTTGCATTTTGTGGAAAGGTACCCACACACATGTATGCTTTTATATATTTTCTTGACTATATGAATCGTGTAAAATTTTAAGATTATCATCCAAATCTTAATTTTCAAAGGCTTTTGCAAATTTAAATTCTATTTCAATGCTTCCTCACTTAAGGATTCGGATATCCTTATCTCGCGAAATCGAGGCTGTATAGATCCTCTTCTTTTCTCAAGTCGCATCTTTAACAGGGAGAAACTTCCATTTAACTAAGCATTCTTTTAGAATCCTATGTTGTAGAGATTTCTCAAAAATCTTGGGTTCCAATTTCAAATGTACCTTGCACTAACTAGCAAGCACGAGGAAGTAATAATCTTTTCTAAGATGTTCTCATGGTTTGGATGATACTTCTTCTCACTAGGTTGACATGGAAGATGCTGCAGAAGCTCTGGAGGAAGAAGCAAGTCATAAGATTTATCTCCAATATTCCTGGTAAGACCATAAGGTCCACAAGATCTTGTGGTACTTTCCCAAGGGTCGTAAACAAAGAAAAAGTATATGGCCTCCCTCAAAATCACGACTCAACCTCTTGGGATCTACATAATGTTTATGTCTACCTTGACCAGCTTCGATATCTTTCCTTATAGATGGCATTTGATTCTCCATCTCATCAAGCATCTTTGCTTCAAAATCTCTACCTTCATTAGGGGGTCAGACCAAGTCAAGGATGTAAGGAAATCTTGACCAAAGATAGCTTCAAGAGGATTCATTACTAATACTTTTATAATAAGGATCATAGGGAAATTCCACTATATGTAAGAAGGTGCACAGAAAGCTTTGAAGGTGTCTTCTATAACTTGATTACCTCTTTCATGTTGAGATTGCATGCTATGTTATGTCATAAGGTCCCTAGATTCTCTCAATCATCGCGCTAACATTATGCGATGCATTCAATTCTTGGCTGCTTCTTCTCCCATTTGCATTTTGTGGAGATTCTCATTTAGTAACTCCTAGGATCTCATCCTTTGACCTTTGCTAATGGCTTTTTCCCCATTAACCGTTGAGGATATTGGACATACAAACATGGGTACACACTCATATGGCGGGATATAAGCAAACACGAGGTTCGATGGACGCGTACACAAGAGACTCCGAAATACCCAACAAGACTTAGAGACTAAAATTTCTCTAAATGCATTCAGGATCCAAGTGTTTTCACACAAGGGTACCCCACACACATGTATGCTTTTATATATATATATATATATATATATTTACTATATGAATCGTGTAAAATTTGAAGATTATCATCCAAATCTTAATTTCCAATGGCTTTGCAAATTTAAATTCTATGCTTCCTCACTTAAGGATTAGGATGTCCGGAGATTCTCAGTAACTCCTAGGCTTTCATCCTTTGACCTTTGCTCATGGCTTTTTCCACGTTAACCCCTAAGGCTATTAGACATACAAACATGGGTACACACTCATATGGCGGGATGTAAGCAAACACGAGGTGAGGTGGACACGCACACACGAGACTCCAAAATACCCAACAAGATTAAAAGACTAAAAGTTCTCAAAATGCATTAAGGATCGAAGTGCTTTCACACAAGGGTACCGCACACACATGTATGCTTTTATATATTTTTTTGACTATATAAATCGTGTAAAATTTCAAGATTATCATCCAAATCTTAATTTTCAAAGGCTATTGCAAATTTAAATTCTTCTTCAATGCTTCCTCACTTAAGGATTGGGATGTCCTCATCTCGAAAAAATTGGGGCTATCTTTAGCTCTATACATTCTCTGCTTTTTCCAAGTCGCATCTTCAAGCGAGAGAAACTTCCATTTAACTAAGCATTCTTTTAGAAACCTATGTTGTAGAGATTTCTCGAATATCTTGGATTCCAATTCTAAATGTACCTTGCACTAGCAACAAGCATGATGAAGGAATAATCTTTTCTAAGATGTGCTCAGGCATTGGATGATACTTCTTTTCACTAGGTTGACACTGAAGAAGACATTGCGAACCTTAAGCTGTGGAGAAAGAAGCAAGTCCTAAGATTTATCTCCAATATTGCTCGTAATACCCTAAGGTCCGCAAGATCTTCGTGTACTTTTGCGAGGGTTGTACATAAAGAAAAACCATATGGCCTTCCTTAAAATAACAACTCAACCTCTTGGGATCTACATGATTTTTATGTCTATCTTGACCAGCTTTGATATCTTTTCTTATAGATTGGATTTGATTGTCCGTCTCATCAAGCATCTTTGCTTCAAAATCTCTACCTTGATTAGGGGGTTAGACCAAGCCAAGGATGTAAGGAAATCTTCACCATAGAAAGCTTTAAGAGGATTCATGACTAATACTTTTATAATAAACATCATAGGCAAATTCTAATAGATGTAGGAAGTTCAACTATCTTTTTTGTTCACATCCACGAGTGGCTTTGAGGGTGTCTTCTATAACTTGATGACATCTTTCATGTTATGATCGCATGGGATGTTCTGTCATAAAATCCCTAGATTCTCTCAATCATCGCGTCAACATTATGCAATGCATTCAATTCTTGGCATCTTCTTGTAGTACCAGTTGCATTTTGTGGAGATTCTCAGTAACTCCTCGACTTTCATGCATTGAGCTCTGCTAATGGCTTTTTCCCCGTTAACCCCTAAGGCTATTGGACATACAAACATGATGGGTACACACTCATATGGCGGGATATAAGCAAAGACGCGTACGCACACACGAGACTCTGAAAAACCCAACAAGATTTAAAGACTAAAATTTCTCAAAATTCATTTGGGATCTAAGTGCTTTCACACAAGGGTACCCACACACACGTATGCTTCTATATATTTTCTTGACTATATGAATCGTGTAAAATTTCAAGATTATCATCCAAAATTCAATTTTCAAAGGCTTTTGCAAATTTCAATTCTTCTTCAATGCTTCCTCACTTAAGGATTGGGATGTCCTTATCTCGCGAATTGCGGCTATCTTTAGCCCTATAGATCCTCTTATTTTTCCAAATCGCATCTTCAACAAGGAGAAACTTCCATTTAAATCAGCATTCTTTTAGAATCCTATGTTGTAGAGATTTCTCGAACATCTTGGGTTCCAATTCCATTAAACATCTTGACATGGAAGATGCTGCGAAAGCTGTGGAGGAAGAAGCAAGTCATAAGATTTATCTCCAATATTCCTGGTAAGACCATAAGGTCCACAAGATCTTGTGGTACTTTCATAAGGGTCGTAAACAAAGAAAAAGTATATGGCCTCCCTCAAAATCACGATTCAACCTCTTGGGATCTACATAATGTTTATGTCTTCCTTGACCAGCTTTGATATCTTTTCTTATAGATGGCATTTGATTGTCCATCTCATCAAGCATCTTTGCTTCAAAATCTCTGCCCTCGTTAGGGGGTCAGACCATAGATAGCTTTAAGAGGATTCATTACTAATACTTTTATAATGCGGATCATAGGGAAATTCTACTATATGTAGGAAGTTCAACTATCTTTCTTGTTCCTGTGCACAGAAAGCTTTGAGGGTGTCTTCTATAACTTGATTACCTCTTTCATGTTACGGTCGCATGCTATGTTATTTCATAGCGTCCCTACATTCTCTCAATCATCGCGCTGACATTATGCGATGCATTCAATTCTTGGTTGCTTCTTCTCCCCCTTGAATTTTGTGGAGATTCTCGGTAACTCCTAGGCGAGAACTCATCCTTTGACCTTTGCTCATGGATTTTTCCCCGTTAACCCCTAAGGCTAATGGACATACAAACATGGGTACACACTCATATGGCGGGATGTAAGCAAACACGAGGTGAGGTGGACACGCACGCACGAGACTCCGAAAATACCCAATAGGATTTAAAGACTAAAATTTCTCAAAATGCATCATGGAGATCGAAGTGCTTTCACAAAAGGGTACCCCACACACATGTATGCTTTTATATATATATTTTCGACTATATGAATCGTGTAAAATTTCAAGATTATCATCCAAATCTTGATTTTCAAAGGCTTCTGCAAATTTAAATTCTATGCCTCCTCACTTAAGGATTGGGATGTCCTGGGGCTATCTTTAGCTCTATATAGATCCTCTTCTTTTCCCAAGTCACATCTTCAACATGGAGAAACTTCCATTTACCTGGGTTCCAATTCTAAATGTACCTTGCACTAGCAAGCATGATAAAGTAATAATCCTTTCTAAGATGTGCTCAGGGTTTGGATGATACTTCTTCTCACTAGGTTGACATGGAAGAAGACGTTGTGAGCCTTAAGCTTTAGAGAAAGAAGCGATTCCTAAGATTTATCTCCAATATTGCTCGTAATACCGTAAGGTTCGCAAGATCTTCTTGTACTTTTGCAAGGGTTGTACATAAAGAAAAACCATATGGCCTCCCTCAAAATAACGACTCAACCTCTTAGTATCTACATAATGTTTATGTCTATCTTGACCAGCTTTGATATCTTTTCTTATAGATTGTATTTGATTGTCCATCTCATCAAGCATCTTTGCTTTTAAATCTCTACCTTGATTAGGGGGTCAACAAACCACGCCAAGGATGTAAGGAAATCTTCACCATAGATAGCTTTAAGAGGATTCATTACTTATAATTTTATATTAAACATCATAGGCAAATTCTAATAGATATAGGAAGTTTAACTATCTTTTTTGTTCACATCCACAAGAGGCTTTGAGGGTGTCTTCTATAACTTGATGGAATCTTTCATGTTATGATGGCATGCGATGTTCTGTCATAAAATCCCTAGATTTTTTGAATCATCACGTCAACATTATGCGATGCATTCAATTCTTGGCATCTGCTTGTACCAGCAGTTGCATTTTGTGGAAAGGTACCCACACACATGTATGCTTTTATATATTTTCTTGACTATATGAATCGTGTAAAATTTTAAGATTATCATCCAAATCTTAATTTTCAAAGGCTTTTGCAAATTTAAATTCTATTTCAATGCTTCCTCACTTAAGGATTCGGATATCCTTATCTCGCGAAATCGAGGCTGTATAGATCCTCTTCTTTTCTCAAGTCGCATCTTTAACAGGGAGAAACTTCCATTTAACTAAGCATTCTTTTAGAATCCTATGTTGTAGAGATTTCTCAAAAATCTTGGGTTCCAATTTCAAATGTACCTTGCACTAACTAGCAAGCACGAGGAAGTAATAATCTTTTCTAAGATGTTCTCATGGTTTGGATGATACTTCTTCTCACTAGGTTGACATGGAAGATGCTGCAGAAGCTCTGGAGGAAGAAGCAAGTCATAAGATTTATCTCCAATATTCCTGGTAAGACCATAAGGTCCACAAGATCTTGTGGTACTTTCCCAAGGGTCGTAAACAAAGAAAAAGTATATGGCCTCCCTCAAAATCACGACTCAACCTCTTGGGATCTACATAATGTTTATGTCTACCTTGACCAGCTTCGATATCTTTCCTTATAGATGGCATTTGATTCTCCATCTCATCAAGCATCTTTGCTTCAAAATCTCTACCTTCATTAGGGGGTCAGACCAAGTCAAGGATGTAAGGAAATCTTGACCAAAGATAGCTTCAAGAGGATTCATTACTAATACTTTTATAATAAGGATCATAGGGAAATTCCACTATATGTAAGAAGGTGCACAGAAAGCTTTGAAGGTGTCTTCTATAACTTGATTACCTCTTTCATGTTGAGATTGCATGCTATGTTATGTCATAAGGTCCCTAGATTCTCTCAATCATCGCGCTAACATTATGCGATGCATTCAATTCTTGGCTGCTTCTTCTCCCATTTGCATTTTGTGGAGATTCTCATTTAGTAACTCCTAGGATCTCATCCTTTGACCTTTGCTAATGGCTTTTTCCCCATTAACCGTTGAGGATATTGGACATACAAACATGGGTACACACTCATATGGCGGGATATAAGCAAACACGAGGTTCGATGGACGCGTACACAAGAGACTCCGAAATACCCAACAAGACTTAGAGACTAAAATTTCTCTAAATGCATTCAGGATCCAAGTGTTTTCACACAAGGGTACCCCACACACATGTATGCTTTTATATATATATATATATATATATATATATATATATATATATACTATATGAATCGTGTAAAATTTGAAGATTATCATCCAAATCTTAATTTCCAATGGCTTTGCAAATTTAAATTCTATGCTTCCTCACTTAAGGATTAGGATGTCCGGAGATTCTCAGTAACTCCTAGGCTTTCATCCTTTGACCTTTGCTCATGGCTTTTTCCACGTTAACCCCTAAGGCTATTAGACATACAAACATGGGTACACACTCATATGGCCGGATGTAAGCAAACACGAGGTGAGGTGGACACGCACACACGAGACTCCAAAATATCCAACAAGATTAAAAGACTAAAATTTCTCAAAATGCATTAAGGATCGAAGTGCTTTCACACAAGGGTACCGCACACACATGTATGCTTTTATATATTTTTTTGACTATATAAATCGTGTAAAATTTCAAGATTATCATCCAAATCTTAATTTTCAAAGGCTATTGCAAATTTAAATTCTTCTTCAATGCTTCCTCACTTAAGGATTGGGATGTCCTCATCTCGAAAAAATTGGGACTATCTTTAGCTCTATACATTCTCTGCTTTTTCCAAGTCGCATCTTCAAGCGAGAGAAACTTCCATTTAACTAAGCATTCTTTTAGAAACCTATGTTGTAGAGATTTCTCGAATATCTTGGATTCCAATTCTAAATGTACCTTGCACTAGCAACAAGCATGATGAAGGAATAATCTTTTCTAAGATGTGCTCAGGCATTGGATGATACTTCTTTTCACTAGGTTGACACTGAAGAAGACATTGCGAACCTTAAGCTGTGGAGAAAGAAGCAAGTCCTCAGATTTATCTCCAATATTGCTCGTAATACCCTAAGGTCCGCAAGATCTTCGTGTACTTTTGCGAGGGTTGTACATAAAGAAAAACCATATGGCCTTTCTTAAAATAACAACTCAACCTCTTGGGATCTACATGATTTTTATGTTTATCTTGACCAGCTTTGATATCTTTTCTTATAGATTGGATTTGATTGTCCGTCTCATCAAGCATCTTTGCTTCAAAATCTCTACCTTGATTAGGGGGTTAGACCAAGCCAAGGATGTAAGGAAATCTTCACCATAGATAGCTTTAAGAGGATTCATTACTAATACTTTTATAATAAGCATCATAGGCAATTTCTAATAGATGTAGGAAGTTCAACTATCTTTTTTGTTCACATCCACGAGTGGCTTTGAGGGTGTCTTCTATAACTTGATGACATCTTTCATGTTATGATCGCATGGGATGTTCTGTCATAAAATCCCTAGATTCTCTCAATCATCGCGTCAACATTATGCAATGCATTCAATTCTTGGCATCTTCTTGTAGTACCAGTTGCATTTTGTGGAGATTCTCAGTAACTCCTCGACTTTCATGCGTTGAGCTCTGCTAATGGCTTTTTCCCCGTTAACCCCTAAGGCTATTGGACATACAAACATGATGGGTACACACTCATATGGCGGGATATAAGCAAAGACGCATACGCACACACGAGACTCTGAAAAACCCAACAAGATTTAAAGACTAAAATTTCTCAAAATTCATTTGGGATCTAAGTGCTTTCACACAAGGGTACCCACACACACGTATGCTTCTATATATTTTCTTGACTATATGAATCGTGTAAAATTTCAAGATTATCATCCAAAATTCAATTTTCAAAGGCTTTTGCAAATTTCAATTCTTCTTCAATGCTTCCTCACTTAAGGATTGGGATGTCCTTATCTCGCGAATTGCGGCTATCTTTAGCCCTATAGATCCTCTTATTTTTCCAAATTGCATCTTCAACAAGGAGAAACTTCCATTTAAATCAGCATTCTTTTAGAATCCTATGTTGTAGAGATTTCTCGAACATCTTGGGTTCCAATTCCATTAAACATCTTGACATGGAAGATGCTGCGAAAGCTGTGGAGGAAGAAGCAAGTCATAAGATTTATCTCCAATATTCCTGGTAATACCATAAGGTCCACAAGATCTTGTGGTACTTTCATAAGGGTCGTAAACAAAGAAAAATTATATGGCCTCCCTCAAAATCACGACTCAACCTCTTGGGATCTATATAATGTTTATGTCTACCTTGACCAGCTTTGATATCTTTTCTTATAGATGGCATTTGATTGTCCATGTCATCAAGCATCTTTGCTTCAAAATCTCTACCCTCATTAGGGGGTCAGACCATAGATAGCTTTAAGAGGATTCATTACTAATACTTTTATAATGCGGATCATAGGGAAATTCTACTATATGTAGGAAGTTCAACTATCTTTCTTGTTCCTGTGCACAGAAAGCTTTGAGGGTGTCTTTTATAACTTGATTACCTCTTTCATGTTACGGTCGCATGCTATGTTATTTCATAGCGTCCCTACATTCTCTCAATCATCGCGCTGACATTATGCGATGCATTCAATTCTTGGTTGCTTCTTCTCCCCCTTGAATTTTGTGGAGATTCTCGGTAACTCCTAGGCGAGAACTCATCCTTTGACCTTTGCTCATGGATTTTTCCCCGTTAACCCCTAAGGCTAATGGACATACAAACATGGGTACACACTCATATGGCGGGATATAAGCAAACACGAGGTGAGGTGGACACGCACGCACGAGACTCCGAAAATACCCAACAGGATTTAAAGACTAAAATTTCTCAAAATGCATCATGGAGATCGAAGTGCTTTCACAAAAGGGTACCCCACACACATGTATGCTTTTATATATATATTTTCGACTATATGAATCGTGTAAAATTTCAAGATTATCATCCAAATCTTGATTTTCAAAGGCTTCTGCAAATTTAAATTCTATGCCTCCTCACTTAAGAATTGGGATGTCCTGGGGCTATCTTTAGCTCTATATAGATCCTCTTCTTTTCCCAAGTCACATCTTCAACATGGAGAAACCTCCATTTACCTGGGTTCCAATTCTAAATGTACCTTGCACTAGCAAGCATGATAAAGTAATAATCCTTTCTAAGATGTGCTCAGGGTTTGGATGATACTTCTTCTCACTAGGTTGACATGGAAGAAGACGTTGTGAGCCTTAAGCTTTAGATAAAGAAGCGATTCCTAAGATTTATCCCCAATATTGCTCGTAATACCGTAAGGTTCGCAAGATCTTCTTGTACTTTTGCAAGGGTTGTACATAAAGAAAAACCATATGGCCTCCCTCAAAATAACGACTCAACCTCTTGGTATCTACATAATGTTTATGTCTATCTTGACCAGCTTTGATATCTTTTCTTATAGATTGTATTTGATTGTCCATCTCATCAAGCATCTTTGCTTTTAAATCTCTACCTTGATTAGGGGGTCAACAGACCAGGCCAAGGATGTAAGGAAATCTTCACCATAGATAGCTTTAAGAGGATTCATTACTTATAATTTTATATTAAACATCATAGGCAAATTCTAATAGATATAGGAAGTTTAACTATCTTTTTTGTTCACATCCACAAGAGGCTTTGAGGGTGTCTTCTATAACTTGATGGAATCTTTCATGTTATGATCGCATGCGATGTTCTGTCATAAAATCCCTAGATTTTTTGAATCATCACGTCAACATTATGCGATGCATTCAATTCTTGGCATCTGCTTGTACCAGCAGTTGCATTTTGTGGAAAGGTACCCACACACATGTATGCTTTTATATATTTTCTTGACTATATGAATCGTGTAAAATTTTAAGATTATCATCCAAATCTTAATTTTCAAAGGCTTTTGCAAATTTAAATTCTATTTCAATGCTTCCTCACTTAAGGATTCGGATATCCTTATCTCGCAAAATCGAGGCTATATAGATCCTCTTCTTTTCTCAAGTCGCATCTTTAACAGGGAGAAACTTCCATTTAACTAAGCATTCTTTTAGAATCCTATGTTGTAGAGATTTCTCAAAAATCTTGGGTTCCAATTTCAAATGTACCTTGCACTAACTAGCAAGCACGAGGAAGTAATAATCTTTTCTAAGATGTTCTCATGGTTTGGATGATACTTCTTCTCACTAGGTTGACATGGAAGATGCTGCAGAAGCTCTGGAGGAAGAAGCAAGTCATAAGATTTATCTCCAATATTCCTGGTAAGACCATAAGGTCCACAAGATCTTGTGGTACTTTCCCAAGGGTCGTAAACAAAGAAAAAGTATATGGCCTCCCTCAAAATCACGACTCAACCTCTTGGGATCTACATAATGTTTATGTCTACCTTGACCAGCTTCGATATCTTTCCTTATAGATGACATTTGATTCTCCATCTCATCAAGCATCTTTGCTTCAAAATCTCTACCTTCATTAGGGGGTCAGACCAAGTCAAGGATGTAAGGAAATCTTGACCAAAGATAGCTTCAAGAGGATTCATTACTAATACTTTTATAATAAGGATCATAGGGAAATTCCACTATATGTAAGAAGGTGCACAGAAAGCTTTGAAGGTGTCTTCTATAACTTGATTACCTCTTTCATGTTGAGATTTCATGCTATGTTATGTCATAAGGTCCCTAGATTCTCTCAATCATCGCGCTAACATTATGCGATGCATTCAATTCTTGGCTGCTTCTTCTCCCATTTGCATTTTGTGGAGATTCTCATTTAGTAACTCCTAGGATCTCATCCTTTGACCTTTGCTAATGGCTTTTTCCCCGTTAACCATTGAGGATATTGGACATACAAACATGGGTACACACTCATATGGCGGGATATAAGCAAACACGAGGTTCGATGGACGCATACACAAGAGACTCCGAAATACCCAACAAGACTTAGAGACTAAAATTTCTCTAAATGCATTCAGGATCCAAGTGTTTTCACACAAGGGTACCCCACACACATGTATGCTTATATATATATATATATATATATATATATATACTATATGAATCGTGTAAAATTTGAAGATTATCATCCAAATCTTAATTTCCAATGGCTTTGCAAATTTAAATTCTATGCTTCCTCACTTAAGGATTAGGATGTCCGGAGATTCTCAGTAACTCCTAGGCTTTCATCCTTTGACCTTTGCTCATGGCTTTTTCCACGTTAACCCCTAAGGCTATTAGACATACAAACATGGGTACACACTCATATGGCGGGATGTAAGCAAACACGAGGTGAGGTGGACACGCACACACGAGACTCCAAAATATCCAACAAGATTAAAAGACTAAAATATCTCAAAATGCATTAAGGATCGAAGTGCTTTCACACAAGGGTACCGCACACACATGTATGCTTTTATATATTTTTTTGACTATATAAATCGTGTAAAATTTCAAGATTATCATCCAAATCTTAATTTTCAAAGGCTATTGCAAATTTAAATTCTTCTTCAATGCTTCCTCACTTAAGGATTGGGATGTCCTCATCTCGAAAAAATTGGGGCTATCTTTAGCTCTATACATTCTCTGCTTTTTCCAAGTCGCATCTTCAAGCGAGAGAAACTTCCATTTAACTAAGCATTCTTTTAGAAACCTATGTTGTAGAGATTTCTCGAATATCTTGGATTCCAATTCTAAATGTACCTTGCACGAGCAACAAGCATGATGAAGGAATAATCTTTTCTAAGATGTGCTCAGGCATTGGATGATACTTCTTTTCACTAGGTTGACACTGAAGAAGACATTGCGAACCTTAAGCTGTGGAGAAAGAAGCAAGTCCTAAGATTTATCTCCAATATTGCTCGTAATACCCTAAGGTCCGCAAGATCTTCGTGTACTTTTGCGAGGGTTGTACATAAAGAAAAACCATATGGCCTTTCTTAAAATAACAACTCAACCTATTGGGATCTACATGATTTTTATGTCTATCTTGACCAGCTTTGATATCTTTTCTTATAGATTGGATTTGATTGTCCGTCTCATCACGCATCTTTGCTTCAAAATCTCTACCTTGATTAGGGGGTTAGACCAAGCCAAGGATGTAAGGAAATCTTCACCATAGATAGCTTTAAGAGGATTCATTACTAATACTTTTATAATAAGCATCATAGGCAAATTCTAATAGATGTAGGAAGTTCAACTATCTTTTTTGTTCACATCCACGAGTGGCTTTGAGGGTGTCTTCTATAACTTGATGACATCTTTCATGTTATGATCGCATGGGATGTTCTGTCATAAAATCCCTAGATTCTCTCAATCATCGCGTCAACATTATGCAATGCATTCAATTCTTTGCATCTTCTTGTAGTACCAGTTGCATTTTGTGGAGATTCTCAGTAACTCCTCGACTTTCATGCGTTGAGCTCTGCTAATGGCTTTTTCCCCGTTAACCCCTAAGGCTATTGGACATACAAACATGATGGGTACACACTCATATGGCGCGATATAAGCAAAGACGCGTACGCACACACGAGACTCTGAAAAACCCAACAAGATTTAAAGACTAAAATTTCTCAAAATTCATTTGGGATCTAAGTGCTTTCACACAAGGGTACCCACACACACGTATGCTTCTATATATTTTCTTGACTATATGAATCGTGTAAAATTTCAAGATTATCATCCAAAATTCAATTTTCAAAGGCTTTTGCAAATTTCAATTCTTCTTCAATGCTTCCTCACTTAAGGATTGGGATGTCCTTATCTCGCGAATTGCGGCTATCTTTAGCCCTATAGATCCTCTTATTTTTCCAAATCGCATCTTCAACAAGGAGAAACTTCCATTTAAATCAGCATTCTTTTAGAATCCTATGTTGTAGAGATTTCTCGAACATCTTGGGTTAATATTCCATTAAACATCTTGACATGGAAGATGCTGCGAAAGCTGTGGAGGAAGAAGCAAGTCATAAGATTTATCTCCAATATTCCTGGTAATACCATAAGGTCCACAAGATCTTGTGGTACTTTCATAAGGGTCGTAAACAAAGAAAAAGTATATGGCCTCCCTCAAAATCACGACTCAACCTCAGGGATCTACATAATGTTTATGTCTACCTTGACCAGCTTTGATATCTTTTCTTATAGATGGCATTTGATTGTCCATGTCATCAAGCATCTTTGCTTCAAAATCTCTACCCTCATTAGGGGGTCAGACCATAGATTGCTTTAAGAGGATTCATTACTAATACTTTTATAATGCGGATCATAGGGAAATTCTACTATATGTAGGAAGTTCAACTATCTTTCTTGTTCCTGTGCACAGAAAGCTTTGAGGGTGTCTTCTATAACTTGATTACCTCTTTCATGTTACGGTCGCATGCTATGTTATTTCATAGCGTCCCTACATTCTCTCAATCATCGCGCTGACATTATGCGATGCATTCAATTCTTGGTTGCTTCTTCTCCCCCTTGAATTTTGTGGAGATTCTCGGTAACTCCTAGGCGAGAACTCATCCTTTGACCTTTTCTCATGGATTTTTCCCCGTTAACCCCTAAGGCTAATGGACATACAAACATGGGTACACACTCATATGGCGGGATATAAGCAAACACGAGGTGAGGTGGACACGCACGCACGAGACTCCGAAAATACCCAACAGGATTTAAAGACTAAAATTTCTCAAAATGCATCATGGAGATCGAAGTGCTTTCACAAAAGGGTACCCCACACACATGTATGCTTTTATATATATATTTTCGACTATATGAATCGTGTAAAATTTCAAGATTATCATCCAAATCTTGATTTTCAAAGGCTTCTGCAAATTTAAATTCTATGCCTCCTCACTTAAGAATTGGGATGTCCTGGGGCTATCTTTAGCTCTATATAGATCCTCTTCTTTTCCCAAGTCACATCTTTAACATGGAGAAACTTCCATTTACCTGGGTTCCAATTCTAAATGTACCTTGCACTAGCAAGCATGATAAAGTAATAATCCTTTCTAAGATGTGCTCAGGGTTTGGATGATACTTCTTCTCACTAGGTTGACATGGAAGAAGACGTTGTGAGCCTTAAGCTTTAGAGAAAGAAGCGATTCCTAAGATTTATCTCCAATATTGCTCGTAATACCGTAAGGTTCGCAAGATCTTCTTGTACTTTTGCAAGGGTTGTACATAAAGAAAAACCATATGGCCTCCCTCAAAATAACGACTCAACCTCTTGGTATCTACATAATGTTTATGTCTATCTTGACCAGCTTTGATATCTTTTCTTATAGATTGTATTTGATTGTCCATCTCATCAAGCATCTTTGCTTTTAAATCTCTACCTTGATTAGGGGGTCAACAGACCAGGCCAAGGATGTAAGGAAATCTTCACCATAGATAGCTTTAAGAGGATTCATTACTTATAATTTTATATTAAACATCATAGGCAAATTCTAATAGATATAGGAAGTTTAACTATCTTTTTTGTTCACATCCACAAGAGGCTTTGAGGGTGTCTTCTATAACTTGATGGAATCTTTCATGTTATGATCGCATGCGATGTTCTGTCATAAAATCCCTAGATTTTTTGAATCATCACGTCAACATTATGCGATGCATTCAATTCTTGGCATCTGCTTGTACCAGCAGTTGCATTTTGTGGAAAGGTACCCACACACATGTATGCTTTTATATATTTTCTTGACTATATGAATCGTGTAAAATTTTAAGATTATCATCCAAATCTTAATTTTCAAAGGCTTTTGCAAATTTAAATTCTATTTCAATGCTTCCTCACTTAAGGATTCGGATATCCTTATCTCGCGAAATCGAGGCTGTATAGATCCTCTTCTTTTCTCAAGTCGCATCTTTAACAGGGAGAAACTTCCATTTAACTAAGCATTCTTTTAGAATCCTATGTTGTAGAGATTTCTCAAAAATCTTGGGTTCCAATTTCAAATGTACCTTGCACTAACTAGCAAGCACGAGGAAGTAATAATCTTTTCTAAGATGTTCTCATGGTTTGGATGATACTTCTTCTCACTAGGTTGACATGGAAGATGCTGCAGAAGCTCTGGAGGAAGAAGCAAGTCATAAGATTTATCTCCAATATTCCTGGTAAGACCATAAGGTCCACAAGATCTTGTGGTTTTGCTCATGGATTTTTCCCCGTTAACCCCTAAGGCTAATGGACATACAAATATATGAATCATGTAAAATTGCAAGATTATCATCCAAATCTTAATTTTCAAAGGCTTTTGCAAATTTAAATTCTATGCCTCCTCACTTAAGGATTGGGATGTCCTGGGGCTACTATCTTTAGCTCTATATAGATCCTCTTCTTTTCCCAAGTCACATCTTCAACATGGAGAAACTTCCATTTACCTAAGCATTCTTTTAGAATCCTATGTTGTAGAGATTTCTTGAACATGCTGGGTTCCAATTCTAAATGTACCTCGCACTAGCAAGCATGATGAAGTAATAATATTTTCTAAGATCTGCTCAGGGTTTGGATGATATTTCTTCTCACTAGGTTGACATGGAAGAAGACGTTGCGAACCTTAAGCTTTGGAGAAAGAAGCGATTCCTAAGATTTATCTCCGATATTGCTCGTAATACCGTAAGGTTCGCAAGATCTTCTTGTACTTTTGCAAGGGTTGTACGTAAAGAAAAACCATATGGCCTCCCTCAAAATAACGACTCAACCTCTTGGTATCTACATAATGTTTATGTCTATCTTGACCAGCTTTGATATCTTTTGTTATAGATTGTATTTCATTGTCCATCTGATCAAGTATCTTTGCTTTAAAATCTTTACCTTGATTAGGGGGTCAACAGACCAAGCCAAGGATGTAAGGAAATCTTCACCATAGATAGCTTTTATGCAATGCATTCAATTCTTGGCTGCTTGTTCTCCCACTTGCATTTTGTGGAGATTCTCAGTAACTCCTAGGTTTTCATCCTTTGACCTTTGCTAATGGCTTTTTCCCCGTTAACCCCTAAGGCTATTAGACATACAAACATGGGTACACACTCATATGGCAGGATATAAGCAAACATGAGGTGAGGTGGACATGCACACACGAGACTCCGAAATACCCAACAAGATTTAAAGACTAAAATTTCTCAAAATGCATTAAGGATCGAAGTGCTTTCATACACATGTATGCTTTTATATATTTTTTTGACTATATGAATCGTGTCAAATTTCAAGATTATCATCCAAATCTTAATTTTCAAAGGCTTTTGCAAATTTAAATTTTTCTTCAATGCTTCCTCACTTAAGGATTGGGATCTCCTCATCTCGGAAAAATTGGGGCTATCTTTAGCTCTATACATCCTCTTCTTTTCCCAAGTCGCATCTTCAAGAGGGAGAAACTTCCATTTGACTAAGCATTCTTTTAAAATCCTATGTTGTAGAGATTTCTCGAACATCTTGGGTTCCCATTCTAGCAAGCATGATGAAGTAATAATATTTTCTAAGATGTGCTCAGGCATTGGATGATACTTCTTCTCATCACTAGGTTGACATGGAAGAAGACGTTGCGAACCTTAAGCTGTTGAGAAAGAAGCAAGTCCTAAGATTTATCTCCAATATTGCTCGTAATACCCTAAGGTCTGCAAGATCTTCGTGTACTTTTGCGAGGGTTGTACATAAAGAAAAACCATATGGCCTCCCTCAAAATAACAACTCAACCTCTTGGGATCTACATAATGTTTATGTCTATCTTGACCAGCTTTGATATCTTTTCTTATAGATTGGATTTGATTGTCCGTCTCATAAAGCATCTTTGCTTTAAAATCTCTACCTTGATTAGGGGGTTAGACCAAGCCAAGGATGTAAGGAAATCTTCACCATAGATAGCTTTAAGAGGATTCATTACTAATACTTTTATAATAAGCATCATAGGCAAATTCTAATAGATGTAGGAAGTTCAACTATCTTTTTTGTTCACATCCACGAGTGGCTTTGAGCGTGTCTTCTATAACTTGATGACATCTTTCATGTTATGATCGCATGGGATGTTCTGTCATAAAATCCCTAGATTCTCTCAATCATCACGTCAACATTATGCAATGCATTCAATTCTTGGCATCTTCTTGTAGTACCAGTTGCATTTTGTGGAGATTCTCAGTAACTCCTCGACTTTCATTCTTTGAGCTCTGCTAATGGCTTTTTCCCCGTTAACCGCTAAGGCTATTAGACATACAAACATGATGGGTACACACTCATATGGCGGGATATAAGCAAAGACGCGTACGCACACACGAGACTCTGAAAAACCCAACAAGATTTAAAGACTAAAATTTCTCCAAATTCATTTGGGATCTAAGTGCTTTCACACAAGGGTACCCACACACACGTATGCTTCTATATATTTTCTTGACTATATGAATCGTGTAAAATTTCAAGATTATCATCCAAAATTCAATTTTCAAAGGCTTTTGCAAATTTCAATTCTTCTTCAATGCTTCCTCACTTAAGGATTGGGATGTCCTTATCTCGCGAATTGCGGCTATCTTTAGCCCTATAGATCCTCTTATTTTTCCAAATCGCATCTTCAACAAGGAGAAACTTCCATTTAAATCAGCATTCTTTTAGAATCCTATGTTGTAGAGATTTCTCGAACATCTTGGGTTCCAATTCCATTAAACATCTTGACATGGAAGATGCTACGAAAGCTGTGGAGGAAGAAGCAAGTCATAAGATTTATCTCCAATATTCCTGGTAATACCATAAGGTCCACAAGATCTTGTGGTACTTTCATAAGGGTCGTAAACAAAGAAAAAGTATATGGCCTCCCTCAAAATCACGACTCAACCTCTTGGGATCTACATAATGTTTATGTCTACCTTGACCAGCTTTGATATCTTTTCTTATAGATGGCATTTGATTGTCCATCTCATCAAAGATCTTTGCTTCAAAATCTCTACCCTCATTAGGGGGTTAGACCATAGATAGCTTTAAGAGGATTCATTACTAATACTTTTATAATGCGGATCATAGGAAAATTCTACTATATGTAGGAAGTTCAACTATCTTTCTTGTTCCTGTGCACAGAAAGCTTTGAGGGTGTCTTCTATAACTTGATTACCTCTTTCATGTTACGGTCGCATGCTATGTTATTTCATAGCGTCCCTACATTCTCTCAATCATCGCGCTGACATTATGCGATGCATTCAATTCTTGGTTGCTTCTTCTCCCCCTTGAATTTTGTGGAGATTCTCGGTAACTCCTAGGCGAGAACTCATCCTTTGACCTTTGCTCATGGATTTTTCCCCGTTAACCCCTAAGGCTAATGGACATACAAACATGGGTACACATTCATATGGCGGGATATAAGCAAACACGAGGTGAGGTGGACACGCACGCACGAGACTCCGAAAATACCCAACAGGATTTAAAGACTAAAATTTCTCAAAATGCATCATGGAGATCGAAGTGCTTTCACACAAGGGTACCCCACACACATGTATGCTTTTATATATATATTTTCGACTATATGAATCATGTAAAATTTCAAGATTATCATCCAAATCTTGAGTTTCAAAGGCTTCTGCAAATTTAAATTCTATGCCTCCTCACTTAAGGATTGGGATGTCCTGGGGCTATCTTTAGCGCTATATAGATCCTCTTCTTTTCCCAAGTCACATCTTCAACATGGAGAAACTTCCATTTACCTGGGTTCCAATTCTAAATGTACCTTGTACTAGCAAGCATGATAAAGTAATAATCCTTTCTAAGATGTGCTCAGGGTTTGGATGATACTTCTTCTCACTAGGTTGACATGGAAGAAGACGTTGTGAGCCTTAAGCTTTAGAGAAAGAAGCGATTCCTAAGATTTATCTCCAATATTGCTCGTAATACCGTAAGGTTCGCAAGATCTTCTTGTACGTTTGCAAGGGTTATACATAAAGAAAAACCATATGGCCTCCCTCAAAATAACGACTCAACCTCTTGGTATCTACATAATGTTTATGTCTATCTTGACCAGCTTTGATATCTTTTCTTATAGATTGTATTTGATTGACCATCTCATCAAGCATCTTTGCTTTTAAATCTCTACCTTGATTAGGGGGTCAACAGACCAGGCCAAGGATGTAAGGAAATCTTCACCATAGATAGCTTTAAGAGGATTCATTACTTATAATTTTATATTAAACATCATAGGCAAATTCTAATAGATATAGGAAGTTTAACTATCTTTTTTGTTCACATCCACAAGAGGCTTTGAGGGTGTCTTCTATAACTTGATGGAATCTTTCATGTTATGATCGCATGCGATGTTCTGTCATAAAATCCCTAGATTTTTTGAATCATCACGTCAACATTATGCGATGCATTCAATTCTTGGCATCTGCTTGTACCAGCAGCAGTTGCATTTTGTGGAAAGGTACCCACACACATGTATGCTTTTATATATTTTCTTGACTATATGAATCGTGTAAAATTTTAAGATTATCATCCAAATCTTAATTTTCAAAGGCTTTTGCAAATTTAAATTCTATTTCAATGCTTCCTCACTTAAGGATTCGGATATCCTTATCTCGCGAAATCGAGGCTATATAGATCCTCTTCTTTTCTCAAGTCGCATCTTTAACAGAGAGAAACTTCCATTTAACTAAGCATTCTTTTAGAATCCTATGTTATAGAGATTTCTCAAAAATCTTGGGTTCCAATTTCAAATGTACCTTGCACTAACTAGCAAGCACGAGGAAGTAATAATCTTTTCTAAGATGTTCTCATGGTTTGGATGATACTTCTTCTCACTAGGTTGACATGGAAGATGCTGCAGAAGCTCTGGAGGAAGAAGCAAGTCATAAGATTTATCTCCAATATTCCTGGTAAGACCATAAGGTCCACAAGATCTTGTGGTACTTTCCCAAGGGTCGTAAACAAAGAAAAAGTATATGGCCTCCCTCAAAATCACGACTCAACCTCTTGGGATCTACATAATGTTTATGTCTACCTTGACCAGCTTCGATATCTTTCCTTATAGATGGCATTTGATTCTCCATCTCATCAAGCATCTTTGCTTCAAAATCTCTACCTTCATTAGGGGGTCAGACCAAGTCAAGGATGTAAGGAAATCTTGACCAAAGATAGCTTCAAGAGGATTCATTACTAATACTTTTATAATAAGGATCATAGGGAAATTCCACTATATGTAAGAAGGTGCACAGAAAGCTTTGAAGGTGTCTTCTATAACTTGATTACCTCTTTCATGTTAAGATTGCATGCTATGTTATGTCATAAGGTCCCTAGATTCTCTCAATCATCGCGCTAACATTATGCGATGCATTCAATTCTTGGCTGCTTCTTCTCCCATTTGCATTTTGTGGAGATTCTCATTTAGTAACTCCTAGGATCTCATCCTTTGACCTTTGCTAATGGCTTTTTCCCCGTTAACCATTGAGGATATTGGACATACAAACATGGGTAGACACTCATATGGCGGGATATAAGCAAACACGAGGTTCGATGGACGCGTACACAAGAGACTCCGAAATACCCAACAAGACTTAGAGACTAAAATTTCTCTAAATGCAATCAAGATCCAAGTGTTTTCACACAAGGGTACCCCACACACATGTATGCTTTTATATATATATATATATATATTTACTATATGAATCATGTAAAATTTGAAGATTATCATCCAAATCTTAATTTCCAATGGCTTTTGCAAATTTAAATTCTATGCTTCCTCACTTAAGGATTAGGATGTCCGGAGATTCTCAGTAACTCCTAGGCTTTCATCCTTTGACCTTTGCTAATGGCTTTTTCTGTAAGATTCCTCCCCCAAACCCCTTTTTGATGTCTAGTATCTTCTTCTATAATCAATCCCTCTTCAGAAATATAAAAGACTTGTTTCTAACTATTTTAACCTAGAGAGAGAAAATATTCTAGAGAGAGAATATTCAGATTTTTAATATTTTTGGATAGAAAATTATCTCATCTTATTAAAATAAGTTTCCCTGAAACAGAAATTCAAAAAGAACTTTCCAATGTGCAATTGGAATTAATTGAAAATGTGTATAAAGGACCTTAGTCTAAGGGTCTAGATTTTCAGAAATTTTTGGATTATGGTCCAATTAAGGTTCCTATGGACCAATAGCATCAATCCATGTGTAGGGAGGAGATAAATCCAATTTGAAAAAGAAGATACCCAAAAATGAGTAAATACTCACATAAGATGAAGAGTTGAAAATGTACAAGGTTTATTAGTAAAAAATTATGAGCAATATTAAAAGTATGACATATGTAAGGAAGAGGAGTTCTTTAAAGGAGGTGCATATTTCACATAAGATGAAGAGTTGAAAATGTACAAGGTTTATTAGTAAAAAATTATGAGCAATATTAAAAGTATGACATATGTAAGGAAGAGGAGTTCTTTAAAGGAGGTGCATATTTCACATAAGATGAAGAGTTGAAAATGTACAAGGTTTATTAGTAAAAAATTATGAGCAATATTAAAAGTATGACATATGTAAGGAAGGGGAGTTCTTTAAAGGAGGTGCATATTTCACATAAGATGAAGAGTTGAAAATGTACAAGGTTTATTAGTAAAAAAACTATGAGCAATATTAAAAATATGACATATGTAAGGAAGGGGAGTTCTTTAAAGGAGGTGCATATTTCACATGCTTGAATGAGTTTTAAACTCATAAAAATTGAGATATTTCATCTCTCCTCTCTCCTCATTCAAGTCTAGTTCCAAAAAGTTAGCTTAACTGACCTAAAAATGGTCAAATATTGACCAAACTGATTTAGAAAATTCTAGAATCAGTTTGTTTGGTTAGGAGCTCAATTTTTCCTATAAATAGAAGCCTCACCCTTGTTGAAAAATATATAGTGTTTATGCATCGTTACTCTACTCCACCTAAGCCAAGAACTGTGAATTCATTTAATAATTCACTAGTTTTTGGAGCTTCCCTCTTTCTTCAATCCCCATTAGTGGCTCCATCAACATACTTAACCAATTGATTGGTTGGGGGCCTCTACCGTGAACAAAGAATCAAGCAAGTTGTAAGGTAATTAGTGAATATTGATCTTTCTATAATTTCTCAATGTTTCTCTCTTCTCAACCCCTCTCAAGCTTGAGAAGTTTAATTGGTATGGTTTTTTTTTAAATGCTATTGAAGTTTGAATAGTAGTGAAGAGTTACATAATTTAATAAATGCTATTGAAGTTAATTTTCATTTATGTTTAAATTCTAATGATTCTTATGTAAATTCTCTCTCTCACTCAAGAAATGGTCATACTCATGACCCATTCTCAATCCAAATCAAGCTTTTCATAAAGCTTTTCCTTAACCCAAGATTAAGCTATGCTTGAGGCCAAATTAATGGCTTTTTCTTATGCTTTTAGTTTATGATTCAATCCATTATGGATTGAGGATCCAATTAGAGAATCATTTTAATTATTTCCTTAATGATAAGCTTTATCCCTTAGAAAAATTGAGATTTATCAGTCATAGCAGCGGAGCTATGGCAAAATTTTTATAAAAATTATGCATAAAAAATTTTCATTCAAAGCATAAAAAGAGGACTTCCTACCATATTCTAGGAATTATCATCCTAGATTAATTGAAAGAATTTCATTATAATCATGGAGAAATTGAATTTTAATATTATGCATAAAGGATAAGTTTTTATATCAAAAGTGTTATTTTTACCATTTTTATTTCATGCATAGAAGTATGCATAATGGATAAATTTTTATATCAAAAGTGTTATTTTTACCATTTTTATTTCATGCATAGAAGTATGCATAAAGGAAAAATTTTTATATCAAAAGTGTTACTTTTATCATTTTTAATTTTCATGCATAAAAGTATGCATAAAAGAAAATTTTTATATCAAAAGTGTTACTTTTATCATTTTTAATTTTCATGCATAGAAGTATGCGTAAAGGAAAATTTTTATATCAAAAGTGTTACTTTTATCATTTTTAATTTTCATGCATAGAAGTATGCATAAAGGAAAAATTTTTATATCAAAAGTGTTACTTTTATCATATTGGATTTCATGCATATAGGTATGCATAAAAGATATTCTTTTTATACTAAAAGTATGATTTTCCTCATAAATGGATTTTATGCTTAACTTAGATGCATAAGAGAAATTCTTTTATTCTAAAAGTATAATTCCCTACCAAATTGAAATCATGCATAAGAAGATGCATAAAAGATTGATTTTAATTTCGAAAGTGTTAGTCTCCTTAAATGGAATTTATGTATAAATAAATGTGTAGAGAAATCTTATATCAAATAAAAGAATTCTCTTTTTTTTTAAAAAAAAAGATATGAAATGTGATAAGATGTGATAAGAGGTGTATGAGATGTGATAAGAATTGATAAGATGCGTATGGAAAGTGATAGGATGTGATAAGAGGTGTGATAAGAGGTGATAAGATGCTTATGAAATAAGTTAGGATGTGATAAGATGAATTAAGATGTGTATGGGGGGATGAGGTAAGAAGTGTATGTGATAGGATAAGATGTATATGGGTTGTGATAGGGCGAGAATGGATGTGATGTAAAAGATTGGATGTGAAGGTATATGGGGTTATATAAATGGGAATGTGAAAATGGATGTATGTATGTGGATGTAGATGTGGATGTATGGGAATGTGGATGTGGATGTATGTGAATGTGAATGTAGATGTGGATGTGGATGTGGATGTATGCGAATGTGGATGTAGATGTGGATGTATAGATGTGAATGTGGAATGTGGATGTGGATGTATGTATGTATGTGGATGTAGATGTGGATGTATAGATGTGAATGGGAATGGGGATGTGGATGTATGTGAATGTGAATGTAGATGTGGATGTATGTGAATGTGAATGTAGATGTGAATGTGGAATGTGGATGTATGGGAATGTGGATGTGGATGTATGTGAATGTGAATGTAGATGTGGATGTGGATGTGGATGTATGTGAATGTGAATGTAGATGTGGATGTATAGATGTGAATGTGGAATGTGGATGTGGATGTATGTATGTATGTGGATGTAGATGTGGATGTATGGATGTGTATGTATGAATGTGGATATGGGATGTGGATGTATAAATGAGGATGTGAAAATGGAGGTAAGCATGTAGATGTGGATGCATGGATGTGAATGTGGATGTGGATGTGGATATGGATGTGTATGTATGAATGTGGATATGGGATGTGGATGTATAAATGAGGATGTGAAAATGGAGATAAGCATGTAGATGTGGATGTATGGATGTGAATGTGGATGTGGATGTGGATGTATGGATGTGGATATGGATGTGAATATATGATATGTGATGTGAAGGAATCTGAAGTGAAGAGATGGAAAAGGAGGTGATTGGATGAGTACACATATACATGGAATGTGGAATAAGTAATGTGGATTAATGAGGGATAATGTGGAAAAATGAGAGTTAATATAGAAACTGTATTTGTAAACTGTTTGTAAATGCTGTTTGTAAATGGCTGTTTTATGTCAAGAATGCTGGGGAAGCATTTTGACCGTCTTGTGATTAAGGTCATGGAGACCTAACTGATAAAGTTGCAACTGCTGATGGAGAGTCAATGGAGGACGTCTCGCGTAGCAAGGTCGACCGAGGTCTTGACCAGCCTCGGTTCGATTAAAATGGTGAGCTTCCGGTACGGTGGATGAGGGACCAAGGAAGCGGCCTATGAGTGAAGCGCTAGGTCACCTGCGAAGGATCCTAGAGGGTGCTGACCATACGGTGCTCGGGCTCTGGGTCGCCTAGGATACCCACGCGTGCGTCGAGGAAGATATTGGAACAAGGAGTAAGAGTTGTTTTGTGAAACCGGGCATGGATCTGGTTGACTGACCTTGCTGGTCCTCAACGGATGAGTCCATGGCTCTTTTATATGGATCTGTTGGTTGATCTTGCTGATCTTCAACGAGAGTCCATCTTGATAAGTGATTATATTGCCGAGTATTATGGGCTAGGAACTATGGAAACGGCCTCTGTGTGGACAGGTGGTGAGCGTTCTAGTTGCCAATGATGCCATAGATACTCTGAAGAAGGAATGATGGAAAATTATGAATCAACCGGATAAATTGGAAGATTGTGATCAATGGTACCATGCTTTCATTAAAGGATTATTTTAAAGTTAGCTGATGCTAAGAAAAGGCAATTTCATATTGGGTGTGTAAGTGGTGTGGCTAGTTTTATGTTTGCATGAATTTCCGGCTAGGGGGCCTTGGAACTCTTTTTCTTGGTACCCGGGACAAAACCTAACCAAATTCCAAATTGGATCCCATCACTACAGTGGTTGGGTGGTTGGCTAACCCATGAGACTGGATGGGGTTAGGCTGGACTGATGGATCCGTAAATCGAGATTTAAATTCTATTATTACGATAGATGAAGTAAATCTCGGATAGTAAATTGTTCTATGGATAGGAATCAACGGCTGTGCCTCTTGATGGGGAAAAAAGCGTTGATCCCAATGATCCAAGTGCAAGTTCTTCCTTGATCTGACCAAGTACCATTAGAGGTGCAGTCGGATCGGTTTGATTAGTAATGATCTGACTACGTTAGAGTAAAAAATTATCCTGGTGGAATCGCCCGTGCTTTCCGGGTAAGGGAAGTTTTTTTTCCGGGTTCGGTTTTGGAAAAACCGACGGATTAGTCTCTTGTCCGGATATCCGTGGACGAGGCCCCGAATGTGGGACCCCTGTCCCGTGCGAGAAGTGCTACTTCCGCTGCTAGTACCCGAATCCGTTGCTCGGTGGGAACAGGGGGATCTCACATTTTCCACGTTAACCCCTAAGGCTATTAGACATACAAACATGGGTACACACTCATATGGTGGGATGTAAAAGCAAACACGAGGTGAGGTGGACACGCACACACGAGACTCCAAAATACCCAACAAGATTAAAAGACTAAAATTTCTCAAAATGCATTAAGGATCGAAGTGCTTTCACACAAGGGTACCGCACACACATGTATGCTTTTATATATTTTTTTGACTATATAAATCGTGTAAAATTTCAAGATTATCATCCAAATCTTAATTTTCAAAGGCTATTGCAAATTTAAATTCTTCTTCAATGCTTCCTCACTTAAGGATTGGGATGTCCTCATCTCGACAAAATTGGGGCTATCTTTAGCTCTATACATTCTCTGCTTTTTCCAAGTCGCATCTTCAAGCGAGAGAAACTTCCATTTGACTAAGCATTCTTTTAGAAACCTATGTTGTAGAGATTTCTCGAATATCTTGGATTCCAATTCTAAATGTACCTTGCACTAGCAACAGGCATGATGAAGGAATAATCTTTTCTAAGATGTGCTCAGGCATTGGATGATACTTCTTTTCACTAGGTTGACACTGAAGAAGACATTGCGAACCTTAAGCTGTTGAGAAAGAAGCAAGTCCTAAGATTTATCTCCAATATTGCTCGTAATACCCTAAGGTCCACAAGATCTTCGTGTACTTTTGCGAGGGTTGTACATAAAGAAAAACCATATGGCCTTCCTTAAAATAACAACTCAACCTCTTGGGATCTACATGATTTTTATGTCTATCTTGACCAGCTTTGATATCTTTTCTTATAGATTGTATTTGATTGTCCATCTCATCAAGCATCTTTGCTTCAAAATCTCTACCTTGATTAGGGGGTTAGACCAAGCCAAGGATGTAAGGAAATCTTCACCATAGATAGCTTTAAGAGGATTCATTACTAATACTTTTATAATAAGCATCATAGGCAAATTCTAATAGATGTAGGAAGTTCAACTATCTTTTTTGTTCACATCCACGAGTGGCTTTGAGGGTGTCTTCTATAACTTGATGACATCTTTCATGTTATGATCGCATGGGATGTTCTGTCATAAAATCCCTAGATTCTCTCAATCATCGCGTCAACATTATGCGATGCATTCAATTCTTGGCATCTTCTTGTAGTACCAGTTGCATTTTGTGGAGATTCTCAGTAACTCCTCGACTTTCATGCTTTGAGCTCTGCTAATGGCTTTTTCCCCATTAACCCCTAAGGCTATTAGACATACAAACATGATGGGTACACACTCATATGGCGGGATATAAGCAAAGACGCGTACGCACACACGAGACTCTGAAAAACCCAACAAGATTTAAAGACTAAAATTTCTCAAAATTCATTTGGGATCTAAGTGCTTTCACACAAGGGTACCCACACACACGTATGCTTCTATATATTTTCTTGACTATATGAATCGTGTAAAATTTCAAGATTATCATCCAAAATTCAATTTTCAAAGGCTTTTGCAAATTTCAATTCTTCTTCAATGCTTCCTCACTTAAGGATTGGGATGTCCTTATCTCGCGAATTGCGGCTATCTTTAGCCCTATAGATCCTCTTATTTTTCCAAATCGCATCTTCAACAAGGAGAAACTTCCATTTAAATCAACATTCTTTTAGAATCCTATGTTGTAGAGATTTCTCGAACATCTTGGGTTCCAATTCCATTAAACATCTTGACATGGAAGATGCTGCGAAAGCTGTGGAGGAAGAAGCAACTCATAAGATTTATCTCCAATATTCCTGGTGTGAGGTGAAAAAAAGAAGAAAGAACCTGCCTCTATAGCTCTTCCACCTCCCAAACTTGGAAAAACTACCACGAACGGGGCACCACCAGCCACCGGCTGGAACACTCTCTTAACATTCGCCACCCACCCACACCATAAGACAGCTCAGAACCATGAAGGACAGATGATCATTCAACAAAAAAAGCATATACAACATCAACCATGTACAAACTCAGCAAATACACCAAAGACCAGGACTCTGGCCAGGATTTACTGCCAAGGGAATACACACCCTTGCGTCTGACGACCAAGCCTCTGTCTCCCGATCTCTGTAATCTCTAGAGGGCGCCCACACCAGCAACCCTTCTTCACTTTCTCTGTAGCCTGGCTACTCTCTATCTGCTGCTAGCCAATTGTCGTAGGCGAGCCCCACTGTCTCCGACCCACACATCAGCACCACTTCTGCATCCAACCCACACAAAAACCCAAGGCTCCCTCTCTGGTCAGCATCCACGCACTGCCTGCAATCACCGCCCACACAAGACTAGCTACTCTCTCCAGAAGGCGCCCACACCAGCTAACCTTCACTCAGCAGCTCCCACTCTCTGTATGTCGTGACCAGCAGCTTCACCAACCCCCAGAGCCTCGCACAATCCTCAACACCACAACCCACTGCTCACCGCAGCATCCCAAATACCTAGCCCAAGCCACATCACACGTACCCTTCAAACACAGCAGCCCTATCTGCTGCTCCAATCAGATGCCCACACTAGACATCACCCAAGAGACCTGTAGCCTCTTTCTCTGTTCACCCGGCTGTACTCCAGCTCACTTATAACCAACACACAAGGCCCACACCAGCCTTCACTTCTGCATCCATCAACCACTTCAGAGCCACAGCAGCTCTCCACTTCCCTGTATACTGTTCCTAGTAGCCCTCATGGCTCCCAATCTTCTTTTCTCTGCAGCATCAAACACACGGGCCTCAGACCTCTGCTCTTCTCTGCAGCAGCACCACTCTCCACATCTTTCACACCAGCCACCTTACTGCAGCTAGCTCCCTCTCTTTTCCTTTGCACCCCACGCCAGCTTCCAAAGGCGGCTCCTTCTCTAAAGACCTGCGGCTGGCTCTCCTCTCTCACGGCCCTTCCTCTTGTGCTGGCAGCCGGTCCCCCAGTCGACCAGCAGCCCACGCCTGCAGCTATCCCAGCAGCCCTCACTAGGCGCCTTACTCCAGTAGCTGCCACCCAGTCACCATAGCAGCTTCACCTTCAACTCTGCGCTGTCTGCACTTGACGAGGGGAGGCCCCACACACATTGTCCACCAGCCTCTCTACGCTCCTTGCTGCACACACACCTCTGCCTTCAGTTCTTCACTCACAGCTAGGCGGCTACCCTCTGCCTCTTCGCTTCTGCAGCCAGCGTCCACCTTTGGACCCCTCGTCCGTTGCAGCCCACTCGCAAGGCAACTCTCCCTTCTCTGTCTGGCGTCTCTTTCCAGCAAGGCGACGACCCCTTCTCTATCTGGCAGCTTTTATCTCTCCGCAAGGCGACGTCCCCCTCTCTACAGCACGGCGAGCCTCACTCTGGTCTTCTTCTTTTTTGCCTGGCTCCCAGGCCTCTCTCCTCTGCAGCAACTGGCGACCTCTTCTACTCGTCAAAAGCGGCCCTCTTCTTTCCCCGGCTCTCCTCTTGCTACCACACCAACCCGTCACCTTCTAGATTACCAGCTGGCCGCCACCTTTACCCTTCCATGTGGCCTTCTAAATTGGCCATGTGGATATATTAATATCATTTTTTTTAAAGGCCTCAAGCACAAAATGATGGCCACCCTCAAATAATAAAAGAGCCCCTTTTCTCCTTTCATCTTCAGAAAATACGGTGCCAACCCTTCCAAAACCAGAGCTGCTCGCAGTCTTCATCAGCTACATCATTAACTTGCTAAACACGATGATTACCCATCAATTTCTAATCTCGATGCTCTGCATTTAGCAACCACCGGCACACCACATTATTGCCATAAAAACTCCAGATCTCCAGCATTTTCTCCGGAAGTAACACGTGCATAAACCCACTCACGACCAAACCGCTCGGCCTGTACACTTGCTAGGGCATTCAGGGCAAAATTCATTTGCAAACCACTCGCACCATATGTACACTGATCCAAAAACCCTTTCAGATTTTAGCCTGACATACTTTGCCCAACCCCTAGCCTGCTGAATCATTTATGATCAGCAGAAAGCATATAACCATGTTTTTCTCCGATGACCATGTTTCCCTCCATCTATTCTCTGAGCATCATGCAATGTAACCAGCACATCTCTGTTCCAGGTGATCCAAGAAACACCGTCATCTTCCCCAGGCATAATCTTCCATCCCATATCCCACAACACAACACCAGAGCTTCTGGAGATAAAGCTCCTGACATAGACACCATCCCGTCTCATCTCAACCCCAAAATCCCTGATACGATCAGCACCAATATTGGAGAACCAGTGCAGCAACTCCTGCTGAGGGTAAAAACTGATGAAAGCCTCATCAAAAAAAACATGTTGTACCATAACACTTTCCTGTCCATCCACATAAGAAGCCTCACCATCAAAACCAGCCACCACAGGCAAAACAAACTCCTCTTCAATAGGCACCATTGCCAAAGCATCCACCTCAATCCCTGTATCCTCACCTTCATCAAGGCCACCAAGAAATTCACCTATTGCAGCATTCCTCTCATCCGTAGCCGTAGCATCATTCAAAGTCTTCTGGTGTTTCTCTTCTTTCATAGCCTCAATTCTGATCATGGCTTTTTTAACATTCATGCACATCTCATCATCCAGTTCCAACTCAGGCTCATCATCCTGTAGACTGTCTATTTCCCATTCATCCCACACAGGTTCATTATCCAAAGACTTAAAAGCAAGCTCTTTCACATCACATGCATACCTTTGCTCAGAATTCACTTGCACCTCCTCGCATTCCTCATGTATAGCTTCTTCTTGTTCAGCAACTTCATCACCAAGCACTTCCTCATCAATAACCACAGCATCCATTTCTGCATCCTCCTCACTCGATGAAGTATCCTCTGTTCCTTCACTAGTAGTGGTACTAGTGGTATCATCACTCGAATCAGCTTCACTCTCCTCTTCATTATTGACAGTTTTTGGTTATTCATATTAAACTGCTTCTTATCCCCTCTCCTGTCATACAGAGTAATAACCCCTTTCCTCCAATCCTGAACAGCCTTCACCGCTCTCAGCCATGGTCTTCCCAAAATGATGGGGAATGCACCCATCCCTGCAGGCATAACATGACAATCCACAAGCACCTTCACATCAAAAGCTTCCAATTCCAATTCCTTGACCATACCTAAGCATTTGACTTTCTGATGATTAGCCAGCCGAATACGAAATCCAGACGCTTCAGTAAAATCAAGACCAAGCCTCTCCACAGCTGCTAATGTGATCACACAAATCTGTGCTCCACCATCTATGTATGCCTCTCCCAGATTCTTCCCTTTATACCACACATTCACCACAGGACATATGTCAGGTAACTCCTGAACAGATAGAACAGTCACTATCCCTTTGGCAGGCTCCTTCTCTCTCGGGTTCACAAGTTTTTTCCACTGACGCTTCAAATTGGGAGCTAACTCTATCAATTGCCCAAAAGTAATGTTAGCCTTCCTTCCAGCCATGTCCTCTTGCAAGCTATAGCTATCCTGCCCACCCCCTAGTGGAAAATCAGTTACCTGAAACTTCCTACGAGGCTTCCTCTTCTGCTTGACCTTCACATCTTCTCCTTCCTTCACTTTACCTTTCTTCTTGCTGGGTCCTGCAGCATCCTTGTTTTCCCTTTCCTGTGGCATCCGCTTCCCCAAAGGCATCAAATCAGCTTCTGCCTCCTTCGTCCTCTCAAGGGTGACCACATCTATCACCTTAGTTTTACCCTTCTCTTCAGCTGTGATTCCACTCGGACCTGCTTGATCCCTGATATCAGTACCATAATCATTCGACCTGTCAGGTAGCTGTGAAGGTAGTGGGTACATATCACCACCCATATGCTGAGGCTTATCACAATCTGTACTCAGATGACCAAGTTCACCACAGTTCCAGCATGTAGGAATGAAATGACGGCCCCTACCGCGACCACGTCCATATCCTGCTTGTCCATCTCCCCCCTCATAATTAATGCCACGGCCTCTACCACGTCCACCACCTGTACTTCCCATTAAATTTAGGCTCAAATTCTTCATAAGATCAACCATCTGTTTCATATCCTGTCGCAATCCCTCATCAGAACCTACAGGAACCATAGGTACTCCCTGACTAGCTTGAGGCACCCTCTGCATAGCTTGGGCTTCAGTGGGCTTCATCCTCTCAATCACTGCACTCATGGGTGTAGCCTCCACTCTACGAATCTCTGGCTGTGCTACAACTGGAATCATCCCCAGCTGATTCAGCCGCTGCAGTTTCCAATCTTTTGACTTAGCAATTTCCACCGCATCCTCAAAAGACCTGGGCTTCTTCAGTTCCACTTTCCAGCGAATACTCCTCTTAAGTCCAGCTATAAACTTGTTCTTCTTCATCATATCAGGCGGTACCTGGTCTTCTCCCAAAGCCCTGCATAGAGTCTCCCATAGCAAAGAAAATTTCTTCATATAATCATCTATTGATTCAAACTCACCTTGTGTCAGAGCTTGCACCTCATGCCAAACCTTGTCGGGGTCTTCCACCTTCTTGAACCTGTTGCTGAGTGCTGTCTTCAGTCCATCCTCAGTCATCTCAATGCGTGGAACAGCATCCTTCAACGACTCCTCATAAGCCCTGTACCAGGTCCTTGCATCTCCCTTCAAGCAGATGCTCAACAGCCGCAACACCTGTACCTGCTCACTGATATGGTTCCTTATACATGCAACCTCCATCCTTTCCAAGAAGTCTGCCACATCCTCATTCGGGCCACCATAAAACTCTGGGTAAGACATCATCTTAACCCAAACTTCACTTCAATCCCAAGCAAAAAACCCAAAAACACTTTCCTTCAATCTCTCACTCTGGGGCATACACCCTCGTAAGAGAAATCCCTGAGCTATCCTCTGTCAAACTATACCACAAAGAGCCACTTCCTCAGTGACACAATGCCTGAGCAACTCCTCAGTGGGGGCACCAGAAGGATGTGAGGTGAAAAAAAGAAGAAAGAACCTGCCTCTATAGCTCTTCCACCTCCCAAACTTGGAAAAACTACCACGAACGGGGCACCACCAGCCACACCGGCTGGAACACTCTCTTAACATTCGCCACCCACCCACACCATAAGACAGCTCAGAACCATGAAGGACAGATGATCATTCAACAAAAAAAGCATATACAACATCAACCATGTACAAACTCAGCAAATACACCAAAGACCAGGACTCTGGCCAGGATTTACTGCCAAGGGAATACACACCCTTGCGTCTGACGACCAAGCCTCTGTCTCCCGATCTCTGTAATCTCCAGAGGGCGCCCACTCCAGCAACCCTTCTTCACTTTCTCTGTAGCCTGGCTCCTCTCTATCTGCTGCTAGCCAATTGTCGTAGGCGAGCCCCACTGTCTCTGGCCCACACATCAGCACCACTTCTGCATCCAACCCACACAAAAACCCAAGGCTCCCTCTCTGGTCAGCATCCACGCACTGCCTGCAATCACCGCCCACACAAGACCAGCTACTCTCTCCAGAAGGCACCCACACCAGCTAACCTTCACTCAGCAGCTCCCACTCTCTGTATGTCGTGACCAGCAGCTTCACCAACCCCCAGAGCCTCGCACAATCCTCAACACCACAACCCACTGCTCACCGCAGCATCCCAAATACCTAGCCCAAGCCACATCACACGTACCCTTCAAACACAGCAGCCCTATCTGCTGCTCCAATCAGATGCCCACACTAGACATCACCCAAGAGACCTGTAGCCTCTTTCTCTGTTCACCCGGCTGTACTCCAACTCACTTATAACCAACACACAAGGCCCACACCAGCCTTCACTTCTGCATCCATCAACCACTTCAGAGCCACAGCAGCTCTCCACTTCCCTGTATACTGTTCCTAGTAGCCCTCATGGCTCCCAATCTTCTTTTCTCTGCAGCATCAAACACACGGGCCTCAGACCTCTGCTCTTCTCTGCAGCAGCACCACTCTCCACGTCTTTCACACCAGCCACCTTACTGCAGCTAGCTCCCTCTCTTTTCCTTTGCACCCCACGCCAGCTTCCAAAGGCGGCTCCTTCTCTAAAGACCTGCGGCTGGCTCTCCTCTCTCACGGCCCTTCCTCTTGTGCTGGCAGCCGGTCCCCCAGTCGACCAGCAGCCCACGCCTGCAGCTATCCCAGCAGCCCTCACTAGGCGCCTTACTCCAGTAGCTGCCACCCAGTCACCATAGCAGCTTCACCTTCAACTCTGCGCTGTCTGCACTTGACGAGGGGAGGCCCCACACACATTGTCCACCAGCCTCTCTACGCTCCTTGCTGCACACACACCTCTGCCTTCAGTTCTTCACTCACAGCTAGGCGGCTACCCTCTGCCTCTTCGCTTCTGCAGCCAGCGTCCACCTTTGGACCCCTCGTCCGTTGCAGCCCACTCGCAAGGCAACTCTCCCTTCTCTGTCTGGCGTCTCTTTCCAGCAAGGCGACGACCCCTTCTCTATCTGGCAGCTTTTATCTCTCCGCAAGGCGACGTCCCCCTCTCTACAGCACGGCGAGCCTCACTCTGGTCTTCTTCTTTTTTGCCTGGCTCCCAGGCCTCTCTCCTCTGCAGCAACTGGCGACCTCTTCTACTCGTCAAAAGCGGCCCTCTTCTTTCCCCGGCTCTCCTCTTGCTACCACACCAACCCGTCACCTTCTAGATTACCAGCTGGCCGCCACCTTTACCCTTCCATGTGGCCTTCTAAATTGGCCATGTGGATATATTAATATCATTTTTTTTAAAGGCCTCAAGCACAAAATGATGGCCACCCTCAAATAATAAAAGAGCCCCTTTTCTCCTTTCATCTTCAGAAAATACGGTGCCAACCCTTCCAAAACCAGAGCTGCTCGCAGTCTTCATCAGCTGCATCATTAACTTGCTAAACACGATGATTACCCATCAATTTCTAATCTCGATGCTCTGCATTTAGCAACCACCGGCACACCACATTATTGCCATAAAAACTCCAAATCTCCAGCATTTTCTCCGGAAGTAACACGTGCATAAACCCACTCACGACCAAACCGCTCGGCCTGTACACTTGCCAGGGCATTCAGGGCAAAATTCATTTGCAAACCACTCGCACCATATGTACACTGATCCGAAAACCCTTTCAGATTTTAGCCTGACACCTGGTAATACCATAAGGTCCACAAGATCTTGTGGTACTTTCATAAGGGTCGTAAACAAAGAAAAAGTATATGGCTTCCCTCAAAATCACGACTCAACCTCTTGGGATCTACATAATGTTTATGTCTACATTGACCAGCTTTGATATCTTTTCTTATAGATGGCATTTGATTGTCCATCTCATCAAGCATCTTTGCTTCAAAATCTCTACCCTCATTAGGGGGTCAGACCATAGATAGCTTTAAGAGGATTCATTACTAATACTTTTATAATGCGGATCATAGGGAAATTCTACTATATGTAGGAAGTTCAACTATCTTTCTTGTTCCTGTGCACAGAAAGCTTTGAGGGTGTCTTCTATAACTTGATTACCTCTTTCATGTTACGGTCGCATGCTATGTTATTTCATAGCGTCCCTACATTCTCTCAATCATCGCACTGACATTATGCGATGCATTAAATTCTTGGTTGCTTCTTCTCCCCCTTGAATTTTGTGGAGATTCTCGGTAACTCCTAGGCGAGAACTCATCCTTTGACCTTTGCTCATGGATTTTTTCCCGTTAACCCCTAAGGCTAATGGACATACAAACATGGGTACACACTCATATGGCGGGATATAAGCAAACACGAGGTGAGGTGGACACGCACGCACGAGACTCCGAAAATACCCAACAGGATTTAAAGACTAAAATTTCTCAAAATGCATAATGGAGATCGAAGTGCTTTCACACAAGGGTACCCCACACAGATGTATGCTTTTATATATATATTTTCGACTATATGAATCATGTAAAATTTCAAGATTATCATCCAAATCTTGATTTTCAAAGGCTTCTGCAAATTTAAATTCTATGCCTCCTCACTTAAGGATTGGGATGTCCTGGGGCTATCTTTAGCGCTATATAGATCCTCTTCTTTTCCCAAGTCACATCTTCAACATGGAGAAACTTCCATTTACCTGGGTTCCAATTCTAAATGTACCTTGCACTAGCAAGCATGATAAAGTAATAATCCTTTCTAAGATGTGCTCAGGGTTTGGATGATACTTCTTCTCACTAGGTTGACATGGAAGAAGACGTTGTGAGCCTTAAGCTTTAGAGAAAGAAGCGATTCCTAAGATTTATCTCCAATATTGCTCGTAATACCGTAAGGTTCACAAGATCTTCTTGTACGTTTGCAAGGGTTGTACATAAAGAAAAACCATATGGCCTCCCTCAAAATAACGACTCAACCTCTTGGTATCTACATAATGTTTATGTCTATCTTGACCAGCTTTGATATCTTTTCTTATAGATTGTATTTGATTGTCCATCTCATCAAGCATCTTTGCTTTTAAATCTCTACCTTGATTAGGGGGTCAACAGACCAGGCCAAGGATGTAAGGAAATCTTCACCATAGATAGCTTTAAGAGGATTCATTACTTATAATTTTATATTAAACATCATAGGCAAATTCTAATAGATATAGGAAGTTTAACTATCTTTTTTGTTCACATCCACAAGAGGCTTTGAGGGTGTCTTCTATAACTTGATGGAATCTTTCATGTTATGATCGCATGCGATGTTCTGTCATAAAATCCCTAGATTTTTTGAATCATCACGTCAACATTATGCGATGCATTCAATTATTGGCATCTGCTTGTACCAGCAGTTGCATTTTGTGGAAAGGTACCCACACACATGTATGCTTTTATATATTTTCTTGACTATATGAATCGTGTAAAATTTTAAGATTATCATCCAAATCTTAATTTTCAAAGGCTTTTGCAAATTTAAATTCTATTTCAATGCTTCCTCACTTAAGGATTCCGATATCCTTATCTCGCGAAATCGAGGCTGTATAGATCCTCTTCTTTTCTCAAGTCGCATCTTTAACAGGGAGAAACTTCCATTTAACTAAGCATTCTTTTAGAATCCTATGTTGTAGAGATTTCTCAAAAATCTTGGGTTCCAATTTCAAATGTACCTTGCACTAACTAGCAAGCACGAGGAAGTAATAATCTTTTCTAAGATGTTCTCATGGTTTGGATGATACTTCTTCTCACTAGGTTGACATGGAAGATGCTGCAGAAGCTCTGGAGGAAGAAGCAAGTCATAAGATTTATCTCCAATATTCCTGGTAAGACCATAAGGTCCACAAGATCTTGTGGTACTTTCCCAAGGGTCGTAAACAAAGAAAAAGTATATGGCCTCCCTCAAAATCACGACTCAACCTCTTGGGATCTACATAATGTTTATGTCTACCTTGACCAGCTTCGATATCTTTCCTTATAGATGGCATTTGATTCTCCATCTCATCAAGCATCTTTGCTTCAAAATCTCTACCTTCATTAGGGGGTCAGACCAAGTCAAGGATGTAAGGAAATCTTGACCAAAGATAGCTTCAAGAGGATTCATTACTAATACTTTTATAATAAGGATCATAGGGAAATTCCACTATATGTAAGAAGGTGCACAGAAAGCTTTGAAGGTGTCTTCTATAACTTGATTACCTCTTTCATGTTAAGATTGCATGCTATGTTATGTCATAAGGTCCCTAGATTCTCTCAATCATCGCGCTAACATTATGCGATGCATTCAATTCTTGGCTGCTTCTTCTCCCATTTGCATTTTGTGGAGATTCTCATTTAGTAACTCCTAGGATCTCATCCTTTGACCTTTACTAATGGCTTTTTCCCCGTTAACCATTGAGGATATTGGACATACAAACATGGGTACACACTCATATGGCGGGATATAAGCAAACACGAGGTTCGATGGACGCGTACACAAGAGACTCCGAAATACCCAACAAGACTTAGAGACTAAAATTTCTCTAAATGCATTCAAGATCCAATTGTTTTCACACAAGGGTACCCCACACACATGTATGCTTTTATATATATATATATATATATATTTACTATATGAATCATGTAAAATTTGAAGATTATCATCCAAATCTTAATTTCCAATGGCTTTTGCAAATTTAAATTCTATGCTTCCTCACTTAAGGATTAGGATGTCCGGAGATTCTCAGTAACTCCTAGGCTTTCATCCTTTGACCTTTGCTAATGGCTTTTTCCACGTTAACCCCTAAGGCTATTAGACATACAAACATGGGTACACACTCATATGGTGGGATGTAAAAGCAAACACGAGGTGAGGTGGACACGCACACACGAGACTCCAAAATACCCAACAAGATTAAAAGACTAAAATTTCTCAAAATGCATTAAGGATCGAAGTGCTTTCACACAAGGGTACCGCACACACATGTATGCTTTTATATATTTTTTTGACTATATAAATCGTGTAAAATTTCAAGATTATCATCCAAATCTTAATTTTCAAAGGCTATTGCAAATTTAAATTCTTCTTCAATGCTTCCTCACTTAAGGATTGGGATGTCCTCATCTCGAAAAAATTGGGGCTATCTTTAGCTCTATACATTCTCTGCTTTTTCCAAGTCGCATCTTCAAGCAAGAGAAACTTCCATTTGACTAAGCATTCTTTTAGAAACCTATGTTGTAGAGATTTCTCGAATATCTTGGATTCCAATTCTAAATGTACCTTGCACTAGCAACAAGCATGATGAAGGAATAATCTTTTCTAAGATGTGCTCAGGCATTGGATGATACTTCTTTTCACTAGGTTGACACTGAAGAAGACATTGCGAACCTTAAGCTGTGGAGAAAGAAGCAAGTCCTAAGATTTATCTCCAATATTGCTCATAATACCCTAAGGTCCACAAGATCTTCGTGTACTTTTGCGAGGGTTGTACATAAAGAAAAACCATATGGCCTTCCTCAAAATAACAACTCAACCTCTTGGGATCTACATGATTTTTATGTCTATCTTGACCAGCTTTGATATCTTTTCTTATAGATTGTATTTGATTGTCCATCTCATCAAGCATCTTTGCTTCAAAATCTCTACCTTGATTAGGGGGTTAGACCAAGCCAAGGATGTAAGGAAATCTTCACCATAGATAGCTTTAAGAGGATTCATTACTAATACTTTTATAATAAGCATCATAGGCAAATTCTAATAGATGTAGGAAGTTCAACTATCTTTTTTGTTCACATCCACGAGTGGCTTTGAGGGTGTCTTCTATAACTTGATGACATCTTTCATGTTATGATTGCATGGGATGTTCTGTCATAAAATCCCTAGATTCTCTCAATCATCGCGTCAACATTATGCAATGCATTCAATTCTTGGCATCTTCTTGTAGTACTAGTTGCATTTTGTGGAGATTCTCAGTAACTCCTCGACTTTCATGCTTTGAGCTCTGCTAATGGCTTTTTCCCCGTTAACCCCTAAGGCTATTAGACATACAAACATGATGGGTACACACTCATATGGCGGGATATAAGCAAAGACGCGTACGCACACACGAGACTCTGAAAAACCCAACAAGATTTAAAGACTAAAATTTCTCAAAATTCATTTGGGATCTAAGTGCTTTCACACAAGGGTACCCACACACACGTATGCTTCTATATATTTTCTTGACTATATGAATCGTGTAAAATTTCAAGATTATCATCCAAAATTCAATTTTCAAAGGCTTTTGCAAATTTCAATTCTTCTTCAATGCTTCCTCACTTAAGGATTGGGATGTCCTTATCTCGCGAATTGCGGCTATCTTTAGCCCTATAGATCCTCTTATTTTTCCAAATCGCATCTTCAACAAGGAGAAACTTCCATTTAAATCAGCATTCTTTTAGAATCCTATGTTGTAGAGATTTCTCGAACATCTTGGGTTCCAATTCCATTAAACATCTTGACATGGAAGATGCAACTCATAAGATTTATCTCCAATATTCCTGGTAATACCATAAGGTCCACAAGATCTTGTGGTACTTTCATAAGGGTCGTAAACAAAGAAAAAGTATATGGCTTCCCTCAAAATCACGACTCAACCTCTTGGGATCTACATAATGTTTATGTCTACCTTGACCAGCTTTGATATCTTTTCTTATAGATGGCATTTGATTGTCCATCTCATCAAGCATCTTTGCTTCAAAATCTCTACCCTCATTAGGGGGTCAGACCATAGATAGCTTTAAGAGGATTCATTACTAATACTTTTATAATGCGGATCATAGGGAAATTCTACTATATGTAGGAAGTTCAACTATCTTTCTTGTTCCTGTGCACAGAAAGCTTTGAGGGTGTCTTCTATAACTTGATTACCTCTTTCATGTTACGGTCGCATGCTATGTTATTTCATAGCGTCCCTACATTCTCTCAATCATCGCGCTGACATTATGCGATGCATTCAATTCTTGGTTGCTTCTTCTCCCCCTTGAATTTTGTGGAGATTCTCGGTAACTCCTAGGCGAGAACTCATCCTTTGACCTTTGCTCATGGATTTTTCCCCGTTAACCCCTAAGGCTAATGGACATACAAACATGGGTACACACTCATATGGCAGGATATAAGCAAACACGAGGTGAGGTGGACACGCACGCACGAGACTCCGAAAATACCCAACAGGATTTAAAGACTAAAATTTCTCAAAATGCATCATGGAGATCGAAGTGCTTTCACACAAGGGTACCTCACACACATGTATGCTTTTATATATATATTTTCGACTATATGAATCATGTAAAATTTCAAGATTATCATCCAAATCTTGATTTTCAAAGGCTTCTGCAAATTTAAATTCTATGCCTCCTCACTTAAGGATTGGGATGTCCTGGGGCTATCTTTAGCGCTATATAGATCCTCTTCTTCTCCCAAGTCACATCTTCAACATGGAGAAACTTCCATTTACCTGGGTTCCAATTCTAAATGTACCTTGCACTAGCAAGCATGATAAAGTAATAATCCTTTCTAAGATGTGCTCAGTGTTTGGATGATACTTCTTCTCACTAGGTTGACATGGAAGAAGACGTTGTGAGCCTTAAGCTTTAGAGAAAGAAGCGATTCCTAAGATTTATCTCCAATATTGCTCGTAATACCGTAAGGTTCGCAAGATCTTCTTGTACGTTTGCAAGGGTTGTACATAAAGAAAAACCATATGGCCTCCCTCAAAATAACGACTCAACCTCTTGGTATCTACATAATGTTTATGTCTATCTTGACCAGCTTTGATATCTTTTCTTATAGATTGTATTTGATTGTCCATCTCATCAAGCATCTTTGCTTTTAAATCTCTACCTTGATTAGGGGATCAACAGACCAGGCCAAGGATGTAAGGAAATCTTCACCATAGATAGCTTTAAGAGGATTCATTACTTATAATTTTATATTAAACATCATAGGCAAATTCTAATAGATATAGGAAGTTTAACTATCTTTTTTGTTCACATCCACAAGAGGCTTTGAGGGTGTCTCCTATAACTTGATGGAATCTTTCATGTTATGATCGCATGCGATGTTCTGTCATAAAATCCCTAGATTTTTTGAATCATCACGTCAACATTATGCGATGCATTCAATTCTTGGCATCTGCTTGTACCAGCAGTTGCATTTTGTGGAAAGGTACCCACACACATGTATGCTTTTATATATTTTCTTGACTATATGAATCGTGTAAAATTTTAAGATTATCATCCAAATCTTAATTTTCAAAGGCTTTTGCAAATTTAAATTCTATTTCAATGCTTCCTCACTTAAGGATTCGGATATCCTTATCTCGCGAAATCGAGGCTGTATAGATCCTCTTCTTTTCTCAAGTCGCATCTTTAACAGGGAGAAACTTCCATTTAACTAAGCATTCTTTTAGAATCCTATGTTGTAGAGATTTCTCAAAAATCTTGGGTTCCAATTTCAAATGTACCTTGCACTAACTAGCAAGCACGAGGAAGTAATAATCTTTTCTAAGATATTCTCATGGTTTGGATGATACTTCTTCTCACTAGGTTGACATGGAAGATGCTGCAGAAGCTCTGGAGGAAGAAGCAAGTCATAAGATTTATCTCCAATATTCCTGGTAAGACCATAAGGTCCACAAGATCTTGTGGTACTTTCCCAAGGGTCGTAAACAAAGAAAAAGTATATGGCCTCCCTCAAAATCACGACTCAACCTCTTGGGATCTACATAATGTTTATGTCTACCTTGACCAGCTTCGATATCTTTCCTTATAGATGGCATTTGATTCTCCATCTCATCAAGCATCTTTGCTTCAAAATCTCTACCTTCATTAGGGGGTCAGACCAAGTCAAGGATGTAAGGAAATCTTGACCAAAGATAGCTTCAAGAGGATTCATTACTAATACTTTTATAATAAGGATCATAGGGAAATTCCACTATATGTAAGAAGGTGCACAGAAAGCTTTGAAGGTGTCTTCTATAACTTGATTACCTCTTTCATGTTAAGATTGCATGCTATGTTATGTCATAAGGTCCCTAGATTCTCTCAATCATCGCGCTAACATTATGCGATGCATTATATTCTTGGCTGCTTCTTCTCCCATTTGCATTTTGTGGAGATTCTCATTTAGTAACTCCTAGGATCTCATCCTTTGACCTTTGCTAATGGCTTTTTCCCCGTTAACCATTGAGGATATTGGACATACAAACATGGGTACACACTCATATGGCGGGATATAAGCAAACACGAGGTTCGATGGACGCGTACACAAGAGACTCCGAAATACCCAACAAGACTTAGAGACTAAAATTTCTCTAAATGCATTCAAGATCCAAGTGTTTTCACACAAGGGTACCCCACACACATGTATGCTTCTATATATATATATATATATATTTACTATATGAATCGTGTAAAATTTGAAGATTATCATCCAAATCTTAATTTCCAATGGCTTTTGCAAATTTAAATTCTATGCTTCCTCACTTAAGGATTAGGATGTCCGGAGATTCTCAGTAACTCCTAGGCTTTCATCCTTTGACCTTTGCTAATGGCTTTTTCCACGTTAACCCCTAAGGCTATTAGACATACAAACATGGGTACACACTCATATGGTGGGATGTAAGCAAACACGAGGTGAGGTGGACACGCACACACGAGACTCCAAAATACCCAACAAGATTAAAAGACTAAAATTTCTCAAAATGCATTAAGGATCGAAGTGCTTTCACACAAGGGTACCGCACACACATGTATGCTTTTATATATTTTTTTGACTATATAAATCGTGTAAAATTTTAAGATTATCATC
The DNA here is from genome assembly GCF_041138505.1 of Cibotium barometz. NCBI lineage: Eukaryota > Viridiplantae > Streptophyta > Polypodiopsida > Cyatheales > Cibotiaceae > Cibotium > Cibotium barometz. The sequence goes on along the minus strand of NC_141103.1, from coordinate 1,006,258 downwards.
CAAATCTTAATTTTCAAAGGCTATTGCAAATTTAAATTCTTCTTCAATGCTTCCTCACTTAAGGATTGGGATGTCCTCATCTCGAAAAAATTGGGGCTATCTTTAGCTCTATACATTCTCTACTTTTTCCAAGTCGCATCTTCAAGCGAGAGAAACTTCCATTTGACTAAGCATTCTTTTAGAAACCTATGTTGTAGAGATTTCTCGAATATCTTGGATTCCAATTCTAAATGTACCTTGCACTAGAAACAAGCATGATGAAGGAATAATCTTTTCTAAGATGTGCTTAGGCATTGGATGATACTTCTTTTCACTAGGTTGATATGAAGAAGACATTGCGAACCTTAAGCTGTGGAGAAAGAAGCAAGTCCTAAGATTTATCTCCAATATTGCTCGTAATACCCTAAGGTCCACAAGATCTTCGTGTACTTTTGCGAGGGTTGTACATAAAGAAAAACCATATGGCCTTCCTTAAAATAACAACTCAACCTCTTGGGATCTACATGATTTTTATGTCTATCTTGACCAGCTTTGATATCTTTTCTTATAGATTGTATTTGATTGTCCATCTCATCAAGCATCTTTGCTTCAAAATCTCTACCTTGATTAGGGGGTTAGACCAAGCCAAGGATGTAAGGAAATCTTCACCATAGATAGCTTTAAGAGGATTCATTACTAATACTTTTATAATAAGCATCATAGGCAAATTCTAATAGATGTAGGAAGTTCAACTATCTTTTTTGTTCACATCCACGAGAGGCTTTGAGAGTGTCTTCTATAACTTGATGACATCTTTCATGTTATGATCGCATGGGATGTTCTGTCATAAAATCCCTAGATTCTCTCAATCATCGCGTCAACATTATGCGATGCATTCAATTCTTGGCATCTTCTTGTAGTACCAGTTGCATTTTGTGGAGATTCTCAGTAACTCCTCCGCTTTCATGCTTTGAGCTCTGCTAATGGTTTTTTCCCCGTTAACCCCTAAGGCTCTTGGACATACAAACATGATGGGTACCACTCATATGGCGGGATATAAGCAAATACAAGGTGAGGTGGACGCGTACGCACACACGAGACTCTGAAATACCCAACAAGATTTAAAGACTAAAATTTCTCAAAATTCATTTGGGATCTAAGTGCTTTTACACAAGGGTACCCACACACACATATGCTTTTATATATTTTCTTGACTATATGAATCGTTTAAAATTTCAAGGTTATCATCCAAAATTTAATTTTAAAAGTCTTTTACAAATTTCAATTCTTCTTCAATGCTTCCTCACTTAAGGATTGGGATGTCCTTATCTCGCAAATTGGGGCTATCTTTAGCTCTATAGATCCTCCTATTTTCCCAAGTCGCATCTTCAAAAGGGAACATTCTTTTAGAATTCTATGTTGTAGAGATTTCTCGAACATCTTAAGTTCCAATTCTAAATGTACCTTGCACTAGCAACAAGCATGATGAAGGAATAATCTTTTCTAAGATGTGCTCAGGCATTGGATGATACTTCTTTTCACTAGGTTGACACTGAAGAAGACATTGCGAACCTTAAGTTGTGGAGAAAGAAGCAAGTCCTAAGATTTATCTCCAATATTGCTGGTAATACCCTAAGGTCCACAAGATCTTCGTGTACTTTTGTGAGGGTTGTACATAAAGAAAAACCATATGGCCTTCCTTAAAATAACAACTCAACCTCTTGGGATCTACATGATTTTTATGTCTATCTTGACCAGCTTTGATATCTTTTCTTATAGATTGTATTTGATTGTCCATCTCATCAAGCATCTTTGCTTCAAAATCTCTACCTTGATTAGAGGGTTAGACCAAGCCAAGGATGTAAGGAAATCTTCACCATAGATAGCTTTAAGAGGATTCATTACTAATACTTTTATAATAAGCATCATAGGCAAATTCTAATAGATGTAGGAAGTTCAACTATCTTTTTTGTTCACATCCACGAGAGGCTTTGAGAGTGTCTTCTATAACTTGATGACATCTTTCATGTTATGATCGCATGGGATGTTCTGTCATAAAATCCCTAGATTCTCTCAATCATCGCGTCAACATTATGCGATGCATTCAATTCTTGGCATCTTCTTGTAGTACCAGTTGCATTTTGTGGAGATTCTCAGTAACTCCTCCGCTTTCATGCTTTGAGCTCTGCTAATGGTTTTTTCCCCGTTAACCCCTAAGGCTCTTGGACATACAAACATGATGGGTACCACTCATATAGCGGGATATAAGCAAATACAAGGTGAGGTGGACGCGTACGCACACACGAGACTCTGAAATACCCAACAAGATTTAAAGACTAAAATTTCTCAAAATTCATTTGGGATCTAAGTGCTTTTACACAAGGGTACCCACACACACATATGCTTTTATATATTTTCTTGACTATATGAATCGTTTAAAATTTCAAGGTTATCATCCAAAATTTAATTTTCAAAGTCTTTTACAAATTTCAATTCTTCTTCAATGCTTCCTCACTTAAGGATTGGGATGTCCTTATCTCGCAAATTGCAGCTATCTTTAGCTCTATAGATCCTCCTATTTTCCCAAGTCGCATCTTCAAAAGGGAACATTCTTTTAGAATTCTATGTTGTAGAGATTTCTCGAACATCTTAAGTTCCAATTCTAAATGTACCTTGCACTAGCAACAAGCATGATGAAGGAATAATCTTTTCTAAGATGTGCTCAGGCATTGGATGATACTTCTTTTCACTAGGTTGACACTGAAGAAGACATTGCGAACCTTAAGCTGTGGAGAAAGAAGCAAGTCCTAAGATTTATCTCCAATATTGCTCGTAATACCCTAAGGTCCACAAGATCTTCGTGTACTTTTGCGAGGGTTGTACATAAAGAAAAACCATATGGCCTTCCTTAAAATAACAACTCAACCTCTTGGGATCTACATGATTTTTATGTCTATCTTGACCAGCTTTGATATCTTTTCCTATAGATTGTATTTGATTGTCCATCTCATCAAGCATCTTTGCTTCAAAATCTCTACCTTGATTAGGGGGTTAGACCAAGCCAAGGATGTAAGGAAATCTTCACCATAGATAGCTTTAAGAGGATTCATTACTAATACTTTTATAATAAGCATCATAGGCAAATTCTAATAGATGTAGGAAGTTCAACTATCTTTTTTGTTCACATCCACGAGAGGCTTTGAGAGTGTCTTCTATAACTTGATGACATCTTTCATGTTATGATCGCATGGGATGTTGTCATAAAATCCCTAGATTCTCTTAATCATCGCGTCAACATTATGCGATGCATTCAATTCTTGGCATCTTCTTGTAGTACCAGTTGCATTTTGTGGAGATTCTCAGTAACTCCTCCGCTTTCATGCTTTGAGCTCTGCTAATGGTTTTTTCCCCGCTAACCCCTAAGGCTCTTGGACATACAAACATGATGGGTACCACTCATATGGCGGGATATAAGCAAATACAAGGTGAGGTGGACACGTACGCACACATGAGACTCTGAAATACCCAACAAGATTTAAAGACTAAAATTTCTCAAAATTCATTTGGGATCTAAGTGCTTTTACACAAGGGTACCCACACACACATATGCTTTTATATATTTTCTTGACTATATGAATCGTTTAAAATTTCAAGGTTATCATCCAAAATTTAATTTTCAAAGTCTTTTACAAATTTCAATTCTTCTTCAATGCTTCCTCACTTAAGGATTGGGATGTCCTTATCTCGCAAATTGCGGCTATCTTTAGCTCTATAGATCCTCCTATTTTCCCAAGTCGCATCTTCAAAAGGGAACATTCTTTTAGAATTCTATGTTGTAGAGATTTCTCGAACATCTTAAGTTCCAATTGGCGACAACTCATCCTTTGATCTTTGCTCGTGGATTTTTCCCCGTTAACCCCTAAGGCTAATGGACATACAAACATGATCTTACTTTTCAAAGGCTTTTGCAAATTGAAATTCTATGCCTCCTCACTTAAGGATTGGGATGTCCTGGGGCTACTATCTTTAGCTTTATATAGATCCTCTTCTTTTCCCAAGTCACATGTTCAACATGGAGAAACTTCCATTTACCTAAGCATTCTTTTAGAATCCTATGTTGTAGAGATTTCTCGAACATCCTGGGTTCCAATTCTAAATGTACCTCGCACTAGCAAGCATGATGAAGTAATAATCTTTTCTAAGATCTGCTCAGGGTTTGGATGATACTTCTTCTCACTAGGTTGACATGGAAGAAGACGTTGCGAACCTTAAGCTTTGGAGAAAGAAGCGATTCCTAAGATTTATCTCCAATATTGCTCGTAATACCGTAAGGTTTGCAAGATCTTCTTGTACTTTTGCAAGGGTTGTACGTAAAGAAAAACCATATGGCCTCCCTCAAAATAACGACGCGATTCCTAAGATTTATCTCCAATATTGCTCGTAATACCGTAAGGTTCGCAAGATCTTCTTGTACTTTTGCAAGGGTTGTACATAAAGAAAAACCATATGGCCTCCCTCAAAATAACGACTCAACCTCTTGGTATCTACATAATGTTTATGTCTATCTTGACCAGCTTTGATATCTTTTGTTATAGATTGTATTTCATTGTCCATCTGATCAAGTATCTTTGATTTAAAATCTCTACCTTGATTAGGGGGTCAACAGACCAAGCCAAGGATGTAAGGAAATCTTCACCATAGATAGCTTTTATGCAATGCATTCAATTCTTGGCTGCTTGTTCTCCCACTTGCATTTTGTGGAGATTCTTAGTAACTCCTAGGCTTTCATCCTTTGACCTTTGCTAATGGCTTTTTCCCCGTTAACCCCTAAGGCTATTAGACATACAAACATGGGTACACACTCATATGGCAGGACACGCACACACGAGACTCCAAAATACCCAACAAGATTTAAAGACTAAAATTTCTCAAAATGCATTAAGGATCGAAGTGCTTTCATACACATGTATGCTTTTATATATTTTTTTGACTATATGAATCGTGTCAAATTTCAAGATTATCATCCAAATCTTAATTTTCAAAGGCTTTTGCAAATTTAAATTCTTCTTCAATGCTTCCTCACTTAAGGATTGGGATGTCCTCATCTCAGAAAAATTGGGGCTATCTCAACTTCCATTTGACTAAGCATTCTTTTAAAATCCTATGTTGTAGAGATTTCTCGAACATCTTGGGTTCCCATTCTAGCAAGCATGATGAAGTAATAATATTTTCTAAGATGTGCTCAGGCATTGGATGATACTTCTTCTGATCACTAGGTTGACATGGAAGAAGACGTTGCGAACCTTAAGCTGTTGAGAAAGAAGCAAGTCCTAAGATTTATCTCCAATATTGCTCGTAATACCCTAAGGTCCGCAAGATCTTCGTGTACTTTTGCGAGGGTTGTACATAAAGAAAAACCATATGGCCTCCCTCAAAATAACAACTCAACCTCTTGGGATCTACATAATGTTTATGTCTATCTTGACCAGCTTTGATATCTTTTCTTATAGATTGGATTTGATTGTCCATCTCATCAAGCATCTTTGCTTCAAAATCTCTACCTTGATTAGGGGGTTAGACCAAGCCAAGGATGTAAGGAAATCTTCACCATAGGTAGCTTTAAGAGGATTCATTACTAATACTTTTATAATAAGCATCATAGGCAAATTCTAATAGATGTAGGAAGTTCATCTATCTTTTTTGTTCACATCCACGAGAGGCTTTGAGAGTGTCTTCTATAACTTGATGACATCTTTCATGCTATGATCGTATGGGATGTTCTGTCATTAAATCCCTAGATTCTCTCAATCATCGCGTCAACATTATATGATGCATTCAATTCTTGGCATCTTCTTGTAGTACCAGTTGCATTTTGTGGAGATTCTCAGTAACTCCTCCGCTTTCATGCTTTGAGCTCTGCTAATGGCTTTTTCCCCGTTAACCCCTAAGGCTATTGGACATACAAACATGATGGGTACCACTCATATGGCGGGATATAAGCAAAGACAAGGTGAGGTGGACGCGTACGCACACACGAGACTCTGAAATACCCAACAAGATTTAAAGACTAAAATTTCTCAAAATTCATTTGGGATCTAAGTGCTTTTACACAAGGGTACCCACACACACATATGCTTTTATATATTTTCTTGACTATATGAATCGTTTAAAATTTCAAGATTATCATCCAAAATTTAATTTTCAAAGTCTTTTACAAATTTCAATTCTTCTTCAATGCCTCCTCACTTAAGGATTGGGATGTCCTTATCTCGCAAATTGGGGCTATCTTTAGCTCTATAGATCCTCCTATTTTCCCAAGTCGCATCTTCAAAAGGGAACATTCTTTTAGAATTCTATGTTGTAGAGATTTCTCGAACATCTTAATTTCCAATTGGCGACAACTCATCCTTTGATCTTTGCTCATGGATTTTTCCCCGTTAACCCCTAAGGCTAATGGACATACAAATATATGAATCATGTAAAATTGCAAGATTATCATCCAAATCTTAATTTTCAAAGGTTTTTGCAAATTTAAATTCTATGCCTCCTCACTTAAGGATTGGGATGTCCTGGGGCTACTATCTTTAGCTCTATATAGATCCTCTTCTTTTCCCAAGTCACATCTTCAACATGGAGAAACTTCCATTTACCTAAGCATTCTTTTAGAATCCTATGTTGTAGAGATTTCTCGAACATGCTGGGTTCCAATTCTAAATGTACCTCGCACTAGCAAGCATGATGAAGTAATAATATTTTCTAAGATCTGCTCAGGGTTTGGATGATACTTCTTCTCACTAGGTTGACATGGAAGAAGACATTGCGAACCTTAAGCTTTGGAGAAAGAAGCGATTCCTAAGATTTATCTCCGATATTGCTCGTAATACCGTAAGGTTCGCAAATCTTCTTGTACTTTTGCAAGGGTTGTACGTAAAGAAAAACCATATGGCCTCCCTCAAAATAACGACTCAACCTCTTAGTATCTACATAATGTTTATGTCTATCTTGACCAGCTTTGATATCTTTTGTTATAGATTGTATTTCATTGTCCATCTGATCAAGTATCTTTGCTTTAAAATCTCTACCTTGATTAGGGGGTCAACAGACCAAGCCAAGGATGTAAGGAAATCTTCACCATAGATAGCTTTTATGCAATGCATTCAATTCTTGGCTGCTTGTTCTCCCACTTGCATTTTGTGGAGATTCTCAGTAACTCCTAGGCTTTCATCCTTTGACCTTTGCTAATGGCTTTTTCCCCGTTAACCCCTACGGCTATTAGACATACAAACATGGGTACACACTCATATGGCAAGATATAAGCAAACACGAGGTGAGGTGGACACGCACACACGAGACTCGGAAATACCCAACAAGATTTAAAGACTAAAATTTCTCAAAATGCATTAAGGATCGAAGTGCTTTCATACACATGTATGCTTTTATATATTTTTTTGACTATATGAATCGTGTCAAATTTCAAGATTATCATCCAAATCTTAATTTTCAAAGGCTTTTGCAAATTTAAATTCTTCCTCAATGCTTCCTCACTTAAGGATTGGGATGTCCTCATCTCGGAAAAATTAGGGCTATCTTTAGCTCTATACATCCTCTTCTTTTCCCAAGTCGCATCTTCAAGAGGGAGAAACTTCCATTTGACTAAGCATTCTTTTAAAATCCTATGTTGTAGAGATTTCTCGAATATCTTGGGTTCCCATTCTAGCAAGCATGATGAAGTAATAATATTTTCTAAGATGTGCTCAGGCATTGGGGATGATACTTCTTCTCATCACTGGGTTGACATGGAAGAAGACGTTGCGAACCTTAAGCTGTTGAGAAAGAAGCAAGTCCTAAGATTTATCTCCAATATTGCTCGTAATACCCTAAGGTCTGCAAGATCTTCGTGTATTTTTGCGAGGGTTGTACATAAAGAAAAATCATATGGCCTCCCTCAAAATAACAACTCAACCTCTTGGGATCTACATAATGTTTATGTCTATCTTGACCAGCTTTGATATCTTTTCTTATAGATTGGATTTGATTGTCTGTCTCATCAAGCATCTTTGCTTCAAAATCTCTACCTTGATTAGAGGGTTAGACCAAGCCAAGGATGTAAGGAAATCTTCACCATAGATAGCTTTAAGAGGATTCATTACTAATACTTTTATAATAAGCATCATAGGCAAATTCTAATAGATGTAGGAAGTTCAACTATCTTTTTTGTTCACATCCACGAGTGGCTTTGAGGGTGTCTTCTATAACTTGATGACATCTTTCATGTTATGATCGCATGGGATGTTCTGTCATAAAATCCCTAGATTCTCTCAATCATCGCGTCAACATTATGCAATGCATTCAATTCTTGGCATCTTCTTGTAGTACCAGTTGCATTTTGTGGAGATTCTCAGTAACTCCTCGACTTTCATGCTTTGAGCTCCGCTAATGGCTTTTTCCCCGTTAACCCCTAAGGCTATTGGACATACAAACATGATGGGTACACACTCATATGGCGGGATATAAGCAAAGACGCGTATGCACACACGAGACTCTGAAAAACCCAACAAGATTTAAAGACTAAAATATCTCAAAATTCATTTGGGATCTAAGTGCTTTCACACAAGGGTACCCACACACACGTATGCTTCTATATATTTTCTTGACTATATGAATCGTGTAAAATTTCAAGATTATCATCCAAAATTCAATTTTCAAAGGCTTTTGCAAATTTCAATTCTTCTTCAATGCTTCCTCACTTAAGGATTGGGATGTCCTTCTCTCGCGAATTGCGGCTATCTTTAGCCCTATAGATCCTCTTATTTTTCCAAATCGCATCTTCAACAAGGAGAAACTTCCATTTAAATCAGCATTCTTTTAGAATCCTATGTTGTAGAGATTTCTCGAACATCTTGGGTTCCAATTCCATTAAACATCTTGACATGGAAGATGCTGCGAAAGCTGTGGAGGAAGAAGCAAGTCATAAGATTTATCTCCAATATTCCTGGTAATACCATAAGGTCCACAAGATCTTGTGGTACTTTCATAAGGGTCGTAAACAAAGAAAAAGTATATGGCCTCCCTCAAAATCACGATTCAACCTCTTGGGATCTACATAATGTTTATGTCTACCTTGACCAGCTTTGATATCTTTTCTTATAGATGGCATTTGATTGTCCATATCATCAAGCATCTTTTCTTCAAAATCTCTACCCTCATTAGGGGGTCAGACCATAGATAGCTTTAAGAGGATTCATTACTAATACTTTTATAATGCGGATCATAGGGAAATTCTACTATATGTAGGAAGTTCAACTATCTTTCTTGTTCCTGTGCATAGAAAGCTTTGAGGGTGTCTTCTATAACTTGATTACCTCTTTCACGTTACGGTCACATGCTATGTTATTTCACGTTACGGTCATTATGCGATGCATTCAATTCTTGGTTGCTTCTTCTCCCCCTTGAATTTTGTGGAGATTCTCGGTAACTCCTAGGCGAGAACTCATCCTTTGACCTTTGCTCATGGATTTTTCCCCGTTAACCCCTAAGGCTAATGGACATACAAACATGGGTACACACTCATATGGCGGGATATAAGCAAACACGAGGTGAGGTGGACACGCACGCATGAGACTCCGAAAATACCCAACAGGATTTAAAGACTAAAATTTCTCAAAATGCATCATGGAGATCGAAGTGCTTTCACACAAGGGTACCCCACACACATGTATGCTTTTATATATATATTTTCGACTATATGAATCGTGTAAAATTTCAAGATTATCATCCAAATCTTGATTTTCAAAGGCTTCTGCAAATTTAAACTCTATGCCTCCTCACTTAAGGATTGGGATGTCCTGGGGCTACTATCTTTAGCTCTATATAGATCCTCTTCTTTTCCCAAGTCACATCTTCAACATGGAGAAACTTCCATTTACCTGGGTTCCAATTCTAAATGTACCTTGCACTAGCAAGCATGATAAAGTAATAATCCTTTCTAAGATGTGCTCAGGGTTTGGATGATACTTCTTCTCACTAGGTTGACATGGAAGAAGACGTTGTGAGCCTTAAGCTTTAGAGAAAGAAGCGATTCCTAAGATTTATCTCCAATATTGCTCGTAATACCGTAAGGTTCGCAAGATCTTCTTGTACTTTTGAAGGGGTTGTACATAAAGAAAAACCATATGGCCTCCCTCAAAATAACGACTCAACCTCTTGGTATCTACATAATGCCATGTCTATCTTGACCAGCTTTGATATCTTTTCTTATAGATTGTATTTGATTGTCCATCTCATCAAGCATCTTTGCTTTTAAATCTCTACCTTGATTAGGGGGTCAATAGACCAGGCCAAGGATGTAAGGAAATCTTCACCATAGATAGCTTTAAGAGGATTCATTACTTATAATTTTATATTAAACATCATAGGCAAATTCTAATAGATATAGGAAGTTTAACTATCTTTTTTGTTCACATCCACAAGAGGCTTTGAGGGTGTCTTCTATAACTTGATGGAATCTTTCATGTTATGATCGCATGCGATGTTCTGTCATAAAATCCCTAGATTTTTTGAATCATCACGTCAACATTATGCGATGCATTCAATTCTTGGCATCTGCTTGTACCAGCAGTTGCATTTTGTGGAAAGGTACCCACACACATGTATGCTTTTATATATTTTCTTGACTATATGAATCGTGTAAAATTTTAAGATTATCATCCAAATCTTAATTTTCAAAGGCTTTTGCAAATTTAAATTCTATTTCAATGCTTCCTCACTTAAGGATTCGGATATCCTTATCTCGCGAAATCGAGGCTGTATAGATCCTCTTCTTTTCTCAAGTCGCATCTTTAATAGGGAGAAACTTCCATTTAACTAAGCATTCTTTTAGAATCCTATGTTGTAGAGATTTCTCAAAAATCTTGGGTTCCAATTTCAAATGTACCTTGCACTAACTAGCAAGCACGAGGAAGTAATAATCTTTTCTAAGATGTTCTCATGGTTTGGATGATACTTCTTCTCACTAGGTTGACATGGAAGATGCTGCAGAAGCTCTGGAGGAAGAAGCAAGTCATAAGATTTATCTCCAATATTCCTAGTAAGACCATAAGGTCCACAAGATCTTGTGGTACTTTCCCAAGGGTCATAAACAAAGAAAAAGTATATGGCCTCCCTCAAAATCACGACTCAACCTCTTGGGATCTACATAATGTTTATGTCTACCTTGACCAGCTTCGATATCTTTCCTTATAGATGGCATTTGATTCTCCATCTCATCAAGCATCTTTGCTTCAAAATCTCTACCTTCGTTAGGGGGTCAGACCAAGTCAAGGATGTAAGGAAATCTTGACCAAAGATAGCTTCAAGAGGATTCAGTACTAATACTTTTATAATAAGGATCATAGGGAAATTCCACTATATGTAAGAAGGTGCACAGAAAGCTTTGAAGGTGTCTTCTATAACTTGATTACCTCTTTCATGTTAAGATTGCATATGTTATGTCATAAGGTCCCTAGATTCTCTCAATCATCTCGCTAACATTATGCGATGCATTCCATTCTTGGCTGCTTCTTCTCCCATTTGCATTTTGTGGAGATTCTCATTTAGTAACTCCTAGGATCTCATCCTTTGACCTTTGCTAATGGCTTTTTCCCCGTTAACCATTGAGGATATTGGACATACAAACATGGGTACACACTCATATGGCGGGATATAAGCAAACACGAGGTTCGATGGACGCGTACACAAGAGACTCCGAAATACCCAACAAGACTTAGAGACTAAAATTTCTCTAAATGCATTCAGGATCCAAGTGTTTTCACACAAGGGTACCCCACACACATGTATGCTTATATATATATATATATATATATATATATATATATATATATTTACTATATGAATCGTGTAAAATTTAAAGATTATCATCCAAATCTTAATTTCCAATGGCTTTTGCAAATTTAAATTCTATGCTTCCTCACTTAAGGATTAGGATGTCCGGAGATTCTCAGTAACTCCTAGGCTTTCATCCTTTGACCTTTGCTAATGGCTTTTTCCACGTTAACCCCTAAGGCTATTAGACATACAAACATGGGTACACACTCATATGGCGGGATGTAAGCAAACACGAGGTGAGGTGGACACGCACACACGAGACTCCAAAATACCCAACAAGATTAAAAGACTAAAATTTCTCAAAATGCATTAAGGATCGAAGTGCTTTCACACAAGGGTACCGCACACACATGTATGCTTTTATATATTTTTTTGACTATATAAATCGTGTAAAATTTCAAGATTATCATCCAAATCTTAATTTTCAAAGTCTATTGCAAATTTAAATTCTTCTTCAATGCTTCCTCACTTAAGGATTGGGATGTCCTCATCTCGAAAAAAATTGGGGCTATCTTTAGCTCTATACATTCTCTGCTTTTTCCAAGTCGCATCTTCAAGCGAGAGAAACTTCCATTTAACTAAGCATTCTTTTAGAAACCTATGTTGTAGAGATTTCTCGAATATCTTGGATTCCAATTCTAAATGTACCTTGCACTAGCAACAAGCATGATGAAGGAATAATCTTTTCTAAGATGTGCTCAGGCACTGGATGATACTTCTTTTCACTAGGTTGACACTGAAGAAGACATTGCGAACCTTAAGCTGTTGAGAAAGAAGCAAGTCCTAAGATTTATCTCCAATATTGCTCGTAATACCCTAAGGTCCACAAGATCTTCGTGTACTTTTGCGAGGGTTGTACATAAAGAAAAACCATATGGCCTTCCTTAAAATAACAACTCAACCTCTTGGGATCTACATGATTTTTATGTCTATCTTGACCAGCTTTGATATCTTTTCTTATAGATTGTATTTGATTGTCCATCTCATCAAGCATCTTTGCTTCAAAATCTCTACCTTGATTAGGGGGTTAGACCAAGCCAAGGGTGTAAGGAAATCTTCACCATAGATAGCTTTAAGAGGATTCATTACTAATACTTTTATAATAAGCATCATAGGCAAATTCTAATAGATGTAGGAAGTTCAACTATCTTTTTGTTCACATCCACGAGAGGCTTTGAGAGTGTCTTTTATAACTTGATGACATCTTTCATGTTATGATCGCATGGGATGTTCTGTCATAAAATCCCTAGATTCTCTCAATCATCGCGTCAACATTATGCGATGCATTCAATTCTTGGCATCTTCTTGTAGTACCAGTTGCATTTTGTGGAGATTCTCAGTAACTCCTCCGCTTTCATGCTTTGAGCTCTGCTAATGGTTTTTTCCCCGCTAACCCCTAAGGCTCTTGGACATACAAACATGATGGGTACCACTCATATGGCGGGATATAAGCAAATACAAGGTGAGGTGGATGCGTACGCACACACGAGACTCTAAAATACCCAACAAGATTTAAAGACTAAAATTTCTCAAAATTCATTTGGGATCTAAGTGCTTTTACACAAGGGTACCCACACACACATATGCTTTTATATATTTTCTTGACTATATTAATCGTTTAAAATTTCAAGGTTATCATCCAAAATTTAATTTTCAAAGTCTTTTACAAATTTCAATTCTTCTTCAATGCTTCCTCACTTAAGGATTGGGATGTCCTTATCTCGCAAATTGGGGCTATCTTTAGCTCTATAGATCCTCCTATTTTCCCAAGTCGCATCTTCAAAAGGGAACATTCTTTTAGAATTCTATGTTGTAGAGATTTCTCGAACATCTTAAGTTCCAATTGGCGACAACTCATCCTTTGATCTTTGCTCGTGGATATTTCCCCGTTACCCCTAAGGCTAATGGACATACAAACATGATCTTACTTTTCAAAGGCTTTTGCAAATTTAAATTCTATGCCTCCTCACTTAAGGATTGGGATGTCCTGGGGCTACTATCTTTAGCTCTATATAGATCCTCTTCTTTTCCCAAGGCACATGTTCAACATGGAGAAACTTCCATTTACCTAAGCATTCTTTTAGAATCCTATGTTGTAGAGATTTCTCGAACATCCTGGGTTCCAATTCTAAATGTACCTCGCACTAGCAAGCATGATGAAGTAATAATCTATTCTAAGATCTGCTCAGGGTTTGGATGATACTTCTTCTCACTAGGTTGACATGGAAGAAGAGGTTGCAAACCTTAAGCTTTGGAGAAAGAAGCGATTCCTAAGATTTATCTCCAATATTGCTCGTAATACCGTAAGGTTCGCAAGATCTTCTTGTACTTTTGCAAGGGTTGTACGTAAAGAAAAACCATATGGCCTCCCTCAAAATAACGACGCAATTCCTAAGATTTATCTCCAATATTGCTCGTAATACCGTAAGGTTTGCAAGATCTTCTTGTACTTTTGCAAGGGTTGTACGTAAAGAAAAACCATATGCCTCCCTCAAAATAACGACTCAACCTCTTGGTATCTACATAATGTTTATGTCTATCTTGACCAGCTTTGATATCTTTTGTTATAGATTGTATTTCATTGTCCATCTGATCAAGTATCTTTGCTTTAAAATCTCTACCTTGATTAGGGGGTCAACAGACCAAGCCAAGGATGTAAGGAAATCTTCACCATAGATAGCTTTTATGCAATGCATTCAATTCTTGGCTGCTTGTTCTCCCACTTGCATTTTGTGGAGATTCTCAGTAACTCCTAGGCTTTCATCCTTTGACCTTTGCTAATGGCTTTTTCCCCGTTAACCCCTAAGGCTATTAGACATACAAACATGGGTACACACTCATATGGCAGGATATAAGCAAACACGAGGTGAGGTGGACACGCACACACGAGACTCCAAAATACCCAACAAGATTTAAAGACTAAAATTTCTCAAAATGCATTAAGGATCGAAGTGCTTTCATACACATGTATGCTTTTATATATTTTTTTGACTATATGAATCGTGTCAAATTTCAAGATTATCATCCAAATCTTAATTTCCAAAGGCTTTTGCAAATTTAAATTTTTCTTCAATGCTTCCTCACTTAAGGATTGGGATGTCCTCATCTCGGAAAAATTGGGGCTATCTCAACTTCCATTTGACTAAGCATTCTTTTAAAATCCTATGTTGTACAGATTTCTCGAACATCTTGGGTTCCCATTCTAGCAAGCATGATGAAGTAATAATCTTTTCTAAGATGTGCTCAGGCATTGGATGATACTTCTTCTCATCACTAGGTTGACATGG
Source organism: Cibotium barometz (assembly GCF_041138505.1). NCBI lineage: Eukaryota > Viridiplantae > Streptophyta > Polypodiopsida > Cyatheales > Cibotiaceae > Cibotium > Cibotium barometz. The sequence goes on along the minus strand of NC_141103.1, from coordinate 991,109 downwards.
AAGAAGACGTTGCGAACCTTAAGCTGTTGAGAAAGAAGCAAGTCCTAAGATTTGTCTCCAATATTGCTCGTAATACCCTAAGGTCCGCAAGATCTTCGTGTACTTTTGCGAGGGTTGTACATAAAGAAAAACCATATGGCCTCCCTCAAAATAACAACTCAACCTCTTGGGATCTACATAATGTTTATGTCTATCTTGACCAGCTTTGATATCTTTTCTTATAGATTGGATTTGATTGTCCGTCTCATCAAGCATCTTTGCTTCAAGATCTCTACCTTGATTAGGGGGTTAGACCAAGCCAAGGATGTAAGGAAATCTTCACCATAGATAGCTTTAAGAGGATTCATTACTAATACTTTTATAATAAGCATCATAGGCAAATTCTAATAGATGTAGGAAGTTCAACTATCTTTTTTGTTCACATCCACGAGTGGCTTTATGGGTGTCTTCTATAACTTGATGACATCTTTCATGTTATGATCGCATGGGATGTTCTGTCATAAAATCCCTAGATTCTCTCAATCATCGCGTCAACATTATGCAATGCATTCAATTCTTGGCATCTTCTTGTAGTACCAGTTGCATTTTGTGGAGATTCTCAGTAACTCCTCCGCTTTCATGCTTTAAGCTCTGCTAATGGCTTTTTCCCCGTTAACCCCTAAGGCTATTGGACATACAAACATGATGGGTACACACTCATATGGCGGGATATAAGCAAAGACAAGGTGAGGTGGACGCGTACGCACACACGAGACTCTGAAATACCCAACAAGATTTAAAGACTAAAATTTCTCAAAATTCATTTGGGATCTAAGTGCTTTTACACAAGGGTACCCACACACACATATGCTTTTATATATTTTCTTGACTATATGAATCGTTTAAAATTTCAAGATTATCATCCAAAATTTAATTTTCAAAGTCTTTTACAAATTTCAATTCTTCTTCAATGCTTCCTCACTTAAGGATTGGGATGTCCTTATCTCGCAAATTGGGGCTATCTTTAGCTCTATAGATCCTCCTATTTTCCAAAGTCGCATCTTCAAAAGGGAACATTCTTTTAGAATTCTATGTTGTAGAGATTTCTCGAACATCTTAAGTTCCAATTGGCGACAACTCATCCTTTGATCTTTGCTCATGGATTTTTCCCCGTTAACCCCTAAGGCTAATGGACATACAAATATATGAATCATGTAAAATTGCAAGATTATCATCCAAATCTTAATTTTCAAAGGTTTTTGTAAATTTAAATTCTATGCCTCCTCACTTAAGGATTGGGATGTCCTGGGGCTACTATCTTTAGCTCTATATAGATCCTCTTCTTTTCCCAAGTCACATCTTCAACATGGAGAAACTTCCATTTACCTAAGCATTCTTTTAGAATCCTATGTTGTAGAGATTTCTCGAACATGCTGGGTTCCAATTCTAAATGTACCTCGCACCAGCAAGCGCAAAGAAGTAATAATATTTTCTAAGATCTGCTCAGGGTTTGGATGATACTTCTTCTCACTAGGTTGACAGGGAAGAAGATGTTGCGAACCTTAAGCTTTGGAGAAAGACGCGATTCCTAAGATTTATCTCCGATATTGCTCGTAATACCGTAAGGTTCGCAAGATCTTCTTGTACTTTTGCAAGGGTTGTACGTAAAGGAAAACCATATGGCCTCCCTCAAAATAATGACTCAACCTCTTGGTATCTACATAATGTTTATGTCTATCTTGACCAGCTTTGATATCTTTTGTTATAGATTGTATTTCATTGTCCATCTGATCAAGTATCTTTGCTTTAAAATCTCTACCTTGATTAGGGGGTCAACAGACCAAGCCAAGAATGTAAGGAAATCTTCACCATAGATAGCTTTTATGCAATGCATTCAATTCTTGGCTGCTTGTTCTCCCACTTGCATTTTGTGGAGATTCTCAGTAACTCCTAGGTTTTCATCCTTTGACCTTTGCTAATGGCTTTTTCCCCGTTAACCCCTAAGGCTATTAGACATACAAACATGGGTACACACTCATATGGCAGGATATAAGCAAACACGAGGTGAGGTGGACACGCACACATGAGACTCCGAAATACCCAACAAGATTTAAAGACTAAAATTTCTCAAAATGCATTAAGGATCGAAGTGCTTTCATACACATGTATGCTTTTATATATTTTTTTGACTATATGAATCGTGTCAAATTTCAAGATTATCATCCAAATCTTAATTTTCAAAGGCTTTTGCAAATTTAAATTCTTCTTCAATGCTTCCTCACTTAAGGATTGGGATGTCCTCATCTCGAAAAAATTGGGGCTATCTTTAGCTATATAGATCCTCCTATTTTCCCAAGTCGCATCTTCAAAAGGGAACATTCTTTTAGAATTCTATGTTGTAGAGATTTCTCGAACATCTTAAGTTCCAATTGGCGACAACTCATCCTTTGATCTTTGCTCATGGATTTTTCCCCGTTAACCCCTAAGGCTAATGGACATACAAATATATGAATCATGTAAAATTGCAAGATTATCATCCAAATCTTAATTTTGAAAGGCTTTTGCAAATTTAAATTCTATGCCTCCTCACTTAAGGATTGGGATGTCCTGGGGCTACTATCTTTAGCTCTATATAGATCCTCTTCTTTTCCCAAGTCACATCTTCAACATGGAGAAACTTCCATTTACCTAAGCATTCTTTCAGAATCCTATGTTGTAGAGATTTCTCGAACATGCTGGGTTCCAATTCTAAATGTACCTCGCACTAGCAAGCATGATGAAGTAATAATATTTTCTAAGATCTTCTCAGGGTTTGGATGATACTTCTTCTCACTAGGTTGACAGGGAAGAAGATGTTGCGAACTTTAAGCTTTGGAGAAAGAAGCGATTCCTAAGATTTATCTCCGATATTGCTCGTAATACCGTAAGGTTTGCAAGATCTTCTTGTACTTTTGCAAGGGTTGTACGTAAAGAAAAACCATATGGCCTCCCTCAAAATAACGACTCAACCTCTTGGTATCTACATAATGTTTATGTCTATCTTGACCAGCTTTGATATCTTTTGTTATAGATTATATTTCATTGTCCATCTGATCAAGTATCTTTGCTTTAAAATCTCTACCTTGATTAGGGGGTCAATAGACCAAGCCAAGGATGTAAGGAAATCTTCACCATAGATAGCTTTTATGCAATGCATTCAATTCTTGGCTGCTTGTTCTCCCACTTGCATTTTGTGGAGATTCTCAGTAACTCCTAGGTTTTCATCCTTTGACCTTTGCTAATGGCTTTTTCCCCGTTAACCCCTAAGGCTATTAGACATACAAACATGGGTACACACTCATATGGCAGGATATAAGCAAACACGAGGTGAGGTGGACACGCACACACGAGACTCCGAAATACCCAACAAGATTTAAAGACTAAAATTTCTCAAAATGCATTAAGGATCGAAGTGCTTTCATACACATGTATGCTTTTATATATTTTTTTGACTATATGAATCGTGTCAAATTTCAAGATTATCATCCAAATCTTAATTTTCAAAGGCTTTTGCAAATTTAAATTCTTCTTCAATGCTTCCTCACTTAAGGATTGGGATGTCCTCATCTTGGAAAAATTGGGGCTATCTTTAGCTCTATACATCCTCTTCTTTTCCCAAGTCGCATCTTCAAGAGGGAGAAACTTCCATTTGACTAAGCATTCTTTTAAAATCCTATGTTGTAGAGATTTCTCGTACATCTTGGGTTCCCAATCTAGCAAGCATGATGAAGTAATAATATTTTCTAAGATGTGCTCAGGCATTGGATGATACTTCTTCTCATCACTAGGTTGACATGGAAGAAGACGTTGTGAACCTTAAGCTGTTGAGAAAGAAGCAAGTCCTAAGATTTATCTCCAATATTGCTCGTAATACCCTAAGGTCTGCAAGATCTTCGTGTACTTTTGCGAGGGTTGTACATAAAGAAAAACCATATGGCCTCCCTCAAAATAACAACTCAACCTCTTGGGATCTACATAATGTTTATGTCTATCTTGACCAGCTTTGATATCTTTTCTTATAGATTGGATTTGATTGTCCGTCTCATCAAGCATCTTTGCTTCAAAATCTCTACCTTGATTAGGGGGTTAGACCAAGCCAAGGATGTAAGGAAATCTTCACCATAGATAGCTTTAAGAGGATTCATTACTAGTACTTTTATAATAAGCATCATAGGCAAATTCTAATAGATGTAGGAAGTTCAACTATCTTTTTTGTTCACATCTACGACTGGCTTTGAGGGTGTCTTCTATAACTTGATGACATCTTTCATGTTATGATCGCATGGGATGTTCTGTCATAAAATCCCTAGATTCTCTCAATCATCGCGTCAACATTATGCAATGCATTCAATTCTTGGCATCTTCTTGTAGTACCAGTTGCATTTTGTGGAGATTCTCAGTAACTCCTAGACTTTCATACTTTGAGCTCTGCTAATGGCTTTTTCCCCGTTAACCCCTAAGGCTATTGGACATACAAACATGATGGGTACACACTCATATGGCGGGATATAAGCAAAGACGCGTACGCACACACGAGACACACACGTATGCTTCTATATATTTTCTTGACTATATGAATCGTGTAAAATTTCAAGATTATCATCCAAAATTCAATTTTCAAAGGCTTTTGCAAATTTCAATTCTTCTTCAATGCTTCCTCACTTAAGGATTGGGATGTCCTTCTCTCGCGAATTGCGGCTATCTTTAGCCCTATAGATCCTCTTATTTTTCCAAATTGCATCTTCAACAAGGAGAAACTTCCATTTAAATCAGCATTCTTTTAGAATCCTATGTTGTAGAGATTTCTCGAACATCTTGGGTTCCAATTCCATTAAACATCTTGACATGGAAGATGCTGCGAAAGCTGTGGAGGAAGAAGCAAGTCATAAGATTTATCTCCAATATTCCTGGTAATACCATAAGGTCCACAAGATCTTGTGGTACTTTCATAAGGGTCGTAAACAAAGAAAAAGTATATGGCCTCCCTCAAAAGCACGACTCAACCTCTTGGGATCTACATAATGTTTATGTCTACCTTGACCAGCTTTGATATCTTTTCTTATAGATGGCATTTGATTGTCCATCTCATCAAGCATCTTTGCTTCAAAATCTCTACCCTCATTAGGGGGTCAGACCATAGATAGCTTTAAGAGGATTCATTACTAATACTTTTATAATGCGGATCATAGGGAAATTCTATTATATGTAGGAAGTTCAACTATCTTTCTTGTTCCTGTGCACAGAAAGCTTTGAGGGTGTCTTCTATAACTTGATTACCTCTTTCATGTTACGGTCGCATGCTATGTTATTTCATAGCGTCCCTACATTCTCTCAATCATCGCGCTGACATTATGCGATGCATTCAATTCTTGGTTGCTTCTTCTCCCCCTTGAATTTTGTGGAGATTCTCGGTAACTCCTAGGCGAGAACTCATCCTTTGACCTTTGCTCATGGATTTTTCCCCGTTAACCCCTAAGGCTAATGGACATACAAACATAGGTACACACTCATATGGCGGGATATAAGCAAACACGAGGTGAGGTGGACACGCACGCACGAGACTCTGAAAATACCCAAAGAGGATTTAAAGACTAAAATTTCTCAAAATGCATCATGGAGATCGAAGTGCTTTCACACAAGGGTACCCCACACACATGTATGCTTTTATATATATATTTTCGACTATATGAATCGTGTAAAATTTCAAGATTATCATCCAAATCTTGATTTTCAAAGGCTTCTGCAAATTTAAATTCTATGCCTCCTCACTTAAGGATTGGGATGTCCTGGGGCTACTATCTTTAGCTCTATATAGATCCTCTTCTTTTCCCAAGTCACATCTTCAACATGGAGAAACTTCCATTTACCTGGGTTCCAATTCTAAATGTACCTTGCACTAGCAAGCATGATAAAGTAATAATCTTTTCTAAGATGTGCTGAGGGTTTAGATGATACTTCTTCTCACTAGGTTGACATGGAAGAAGACGTTGTGAGCCTTAAGCTTTAGAGAAAGAAGCGATTCCTAAGATTTATCTCCCTTATTGCTCGTAATACCGTAAGGTTCGCAAGATCTTCTTGTACTTTTGCAAGGGTTGTACATAAAGAAAACCCATATGGCCTCCCTCAAAATAACGACTCAACCTCTTGGTATCTACATAATGTTTACGTCTATCTTGACCAGCTTTGATATCTTTTCTTATAGATTGTATTTGATTGTCCATCTCATCAAGCATCTTTGCTTTTAAATCTCTACCTTGATTAGGGGGTCAACAGACCAGGCCAAGGATGTAAGGAAATCTTCACCATAGATAGCTTTAAGAGGATTCATTACTTATAATTTTATATTAAACATCATAGGCAAATTCTAATAGATATAGGAAGTTTAACTATCTTTTTTGTTCACATCCACAAGAGGCTTTGAGGGTGTCTTCTATAACTTGATGGAATCTTTCATGTTATGATGGCATGCGATGTTCTGTCATAAAATCCCTAGATTTTTTGAATCATCACGTCAACATTATGCGATGCATTCAATTCTTGGCATCTGCTTGTACCAGCAGTTGCATTTTGTGGAAAGGTACCCACACACATGTATGCTTTTATATATTTTCTTGACTATATGAATCGTGTAAAATTTTAAGATTATCATCCAAATCTTAATTTTCAAAGGCTTTTGCAAATTTAAATTCTATTTCAATGCTTCCTCACTTAAGGATTCGGATATCCTTATCTCGCGAAATCGAGGCTGTATAGATCCTCTTCTTTTCTCAAGTCGCATCTTTAACAGAGAGAAACTTCCATTTAACTAAGCATTCTTTTAGAATCCTATGTTATAGAGATTTCTCAAAAATCTTGGGTTCCAATTTCAAATGTACCTTGCACTAACTAGCAAGCACGAGGAAGTAATAATCTTTTCTAAGATGTTCTCATGGTTTGGATGATACTTCTTCTCACTAGGTTGACATGGAAGATGCTGCAGAAGCTCTGGAGGAAGAAGCAAGTCATAAGATTTATCTCCAATATTCCTGGTAAGACCATAAGGTCCACAAGATCTTGTGGTACTTTCCCAAGGGTCGTAAACAAAGAAAAAGTATATGGCCTCCCTCAAACTCACGACTCAACCTCTTGGGATCTACATAATGTTTATGTCTACCTTGACCAGCTTCGATATCTTTCCTTATAGATGGCATTTGATTCTCCATCTCATCAAGCATCTTTGCTTCAAAATCTCTACCTTCATTAGGGGGTCAGACCAAGTCAAGGATGTAAGGAAATCTTGACCAAAGATAGCTTCAAGAGGATTCATTACTAATACTTTTATAATAAGGATCATAGGGAAATTCCACTATATGTAAGAAGCTGCATAGAAAGCTTTGAAGGTGTCTTCTATAACTTGATTACCTCTTTCATGTTAAGATTGCATGCTATGTTATGTCATAAGGTCCCTAGATTCCCTCAATCATCGCGCTAACATTATGCGATGCATTCAATTCTTGGCTGCTTCTTCTCCCATTTGCATTTTGTGGAGATTCTCATTTAGTAACTCCTAGGATCTCATCCTTTGACCTTTGCGAATGGCTTTTTCCCCGTTAACCATTGAGGATATTGGACATACAAACATGGGTACACACTCATATGGCGGGATATAAGCAAACACGAGGTTCGATGGACGCGTACACAAGAGACTCCGAAATACCCAACAAGACTTAGAGACTAAAATTTCTCTAAATGCATTCAGGATCCAAGTGTTTTCACACAAGGTTACCCCACACACATGTATGCTTAGGTGAGGTGGACACGCACACACGAGACTCCAAAATACCCAACAAGATTAAAAGACTAAAATTTCTCAAAATGCATTAAGGATCAAAGTGCTTTCACACAAGGGTACCGCACACACATGTATGCTTTTATATATTTTTTTGACTATATAAATCGTGTAAAATTTCAAGATTATCATCCAAATCTTAATTTTCAAAGGCTATTGCAAATTTAAATTCTTCTTCAATGCTTCCTCACTTAAGGATTGGGATGTCCTCATCTCGAAAAAATTGGGGCTATCTTTAGCTCTATACATTCTCTGCTTTTTCCAAGTCGCATCTTCAAGCGAGAGAAACTTCCATTTAACTAAGCATTCTTTTAGAAACCTATGTTGTAGAGATTTCTCGAATATCTTGGATTCCAATTCTAAATGTACCTTGCACTAGCAACAAGCATGATGAAGGAATAATCTTTTCTAAGATGTGCTCAGGCATTGGATGATACTTCTTTTCACTAGGTTTACACTGAAGAAGACATTGCGAACCTTAAGCTGTGGAGAAAGAAGCAAGTCCTAAGATTTATCTCCAATATTGCTCGTAATACCCTAAGGTCCACAAGATCTTCGTGTACTTTTGTGAGGGTTGTACATAAAGAAAAACCATATGGCCTTCCTTAAAATAACAACTCAACCTCTTGGGATCTACATGATTTTTATGTCTATCTTGACCAGCTTTGATATCTTTTCTTATAGATTGTATTTGATTGTCCATCTCATCAAGCATCTTTGCTTCAAAATCTCTACCTTGATTAGGGGGTTAGACCAAGCCAAGGGTGTAAGGAAATCTTCACCATAGATAGCTTTAAGAGGATTCATTACTAATACTTTTATAATAAGCATCATAGGCAAATTCTAATACATGTAGGAAGTTCAACTATCTTTTTTGTTCACATCCACGAGAGGCTTTGAGAGTGTCTTCTATAACTTGATGACATCTTTCATGTTATGATCGCATGGGATGTTCTGTCATAAAATCCCTAGATTCTCTCAATCATCGCGTCAACATTATGCGATGCATTCAATTCTTGGCATCTTCTTGTAGTACCAGTTGCATTTTGTGGAGATTCTCAGTAACTCCTCCGCTTTCATGCTTTGAGCTCTGCTAATGGTTTTTTCCCCGCTAACCCCTAAGGCTCTTGGACATACAAACATGATGGGTACCACTCATATGGCGGGATATAAGCAAATACAAGGTGAAGTGGACGCGTACGCACACACGAGACTCTGAAATACCCAACAAGATTTAACGACTAAAATTTCTCAAAATTCATTTGGCATCTAAGTGCTTTTACACAAGGGTACCCACACACACATATGCTTTTATATATTTTCTTGACTATATGAATCGTTTAAAATTTCAAGGTTATCATCAAAAATTTAATTTTAACTCTTTACTCTAACGTAGTCAAGATCATTACTGATCAAACTGATCTGACTGCACCTTTAACGGTACTTGGTCAAATCAAGGAAGAACTTGCACTTGGATCATTGGGATCAACGCTTTTTTCCCCATCAAGAGGCACAGCCGTTGATTCCTATCCATAGAACAATTTCTATCCGGGATTTACTTCATCTATCGTAATAATAGAAATTAAATCTCGATTTACGGATCCATCAGTCCAGCCTAACCCCATCCGATCCCATGGGTTAGCCAACCGCCCAACCACTGTAGTGATGGGATCCAATTTTGGAATTTGGTTAGGTTTTGTCCCGGGTACCAAGGAAAAGAGTTCCAAGGCCCCCTAGCCGGAAGTTCATGCAAACATAGAACTAGCCACACCACTTACACACCCAATATGAAATTGCCTTTTTCTTAGCATCAACTAACTTTAAAACAATCCTTTAATGAAACCATAGTACCACTGATCATAATCTTCCAATTTATCCGGTTGATTCATAATTTCCCATCATTCCTTCATCAGAGTATCTATGGCATCATTGGCAACTAGAACGCTCACCACCTGTCCACACAGAGGCCGTTTCCATAGTTCCTAGCCCATAATACTCGGCAATATAATCACTTATCAAGATGGACTCTCATTGAAGATCAGCAAGATCAACCAACAGATCCATATAAAAGAGCCATGGACTCATCCGTTGAGGACCAGCAAGGTCAGTCAACCAGATCCATGCCCGGTTTCACAAAACAACTCTTACTCCTTGTTCCAATATCTTCCTCGACGCACGCGTGGGTATCCTGGGCGACCCAGAGCCCGAGCACCGTATGGTCAGCACCCTCTAGGATCCTTCGCAGGTGACCTAGAGCTTCACTCATAGGCCGCTTCCTTGGTCCCTCATCCACCGTACTGGAAGCTCACCATTTAAATCGAACCGAGGCTGGTCAAGACCTCGGTCGACGTTGCTACGCGAGACGTCCTCCATTGACTCTCCGTCAGAAGTTGCAACTTTAACAATTAGGTCTTCATGACCTTAATCCACAAGATGGTCAAAATGCTTCCCCAGCATTCTTGACATAAAACAGTCATTTACAAACAGTCACAAATTACAGTTTCTAAATCGAACTCTCGTCTTTCCACATTATCCCTCCTTAATCCACATTACTTATTCCACATTCCATGTATATGTGTACTCATCCAATCACCTCCTTTTCCATCTCTTCACTTCAGATTCCTTCACATCACATATCATATATTCACATCCATATCCACATCCATACATCCACATCCACATCCACATTCACATCCATACATCCACATCTACATGCTTATCTCCATTTTCACATCCTCATTTATACATCCACGTCCCATATCCACATTCATACATACACATCCATATATCCACATCTACATCCACATACATACATACATCCACATCCACATTCCACATTCACATCTATACATCCACATCTACATTCACATTCACATACATCCACATCCACATTCCCATACATCCACATCTATACATCCACATTCCACATTCACATCTACATTCACATTCACATACATCCACATCTACATTCACATTCACATACATCCACATCCCCATTCCCATTCACATCTATACATCCACATCTACATCCACATACATACATACATCCGCATCCACATTCCACATTCACATCTATACATCCACATCTACATTCACATTCACATACATCCACATCCACATTCCCATACATCCACATCTATACATCCACATTCCACATTCACATCTACATTCACATTCACATACATCCACATCTACATTCACATTCACATACATCCACATCCCCATTCCCATTCACATCTATACATCCACATCTACATCCACATACATACATACATCCACATTCCACATTCACATCTATACATCCACATCTACATCCACATTCACATACATCCACATCCACATTTCCATTCACATCTATACATCCACATCCATTCACATCTATACATCCACATCTACATCCACATTTACATCTATGCATATACATCTTCATGCATATATCCATTTTCATGTTCATACATCCACACTCCCATCCCCATATCCACACATCCACATACATACATCCATTTTCACATTCCCATTTATATAACCCCATATACCTTCACATCTAATCTTTTACATCACATCCATTCTCGCCCTATCACAACCCATATACATCTTATCCTATCACATACACTTCTTACCTCATCCCCCCATACACATCTTAATTCATCTTATCATATCCTAACTTATTTCATAAGCATCTTATCACCTCTTAACACACCTCTTATCACATCCTATCACTTTCCATACGCATCTTATCAATTCTTATCACATCTCATACACCTCTTATCACATCTTATCACATTTCATATCTTTTTTTTTTTTAAAAAGAGAATTCTTTTATTTGATATAAGATTTCTCTACACATTTATTTATACATAAATTCCATTTAAGGAGACTAACACTTTCGAAATTAAAATCAATCTTTTATGCATCTTCTTATGCATGATTTCAATTTGGTAGGGAATTATACTTTTAGAATAAAAGAATTTCTCTTATGCATCTAAGTTAAGCATAAAATCCATTTATGAGGAAAATCATACTTTTAGTATAAAAAGAATATCTTTTATGCATACCTATATGCATGAAATCCAATATGATAAAAGTAACACTTTTGATATAAAAATTTTTCCTTTATGCATACTTCTATGCATGAAAATTAAAAATGATAAAAGTAACACTTTTGATATAAAAATTTTCCTTTATGCATACTTCTATGCATGAAAATTAAAAATGATAAAAGTAACACTTTTGATATAAAAATTTTCTTTTATGCATACTTTTATGTATGAAAAAAAATGATAAAAGTAACACTTTTGATATAAAAATTTATCCATTATGCATACTTCTATGCATGAAAATAAAAATGGTAAAAATAACACTTTTGATATAAAAATTTTCTTTTATGCATACTTTTATGTATGAAATAAAAATGATAAAAGTAACACTTTTGATATAAAAATTTATCCATTATGCATACTTCTATGCATGAAAATAAAAATGGTAAAAATAACACTTTTGATATAAAAATTTATCCTTTATGCATAATATTAAAATTTAATTTCTCCATGATTATAATGAAATTCTTTCAATTAATCTAGGATGATGATTCCTAGAATATGGTAGGAAGTCCTCTTTTTATACTTTGAATGAAATTATTTTATGCATAATTTTTATAAAAATTTTGCCATAGCTCCGCTGCTATGACTGATAAATCTCAATTTTTCTAAGGGATAAAGCTTATCATTAAGGAAATAATTAAAATAATCTCTAATTGGATCCTTAATCCCTAATAGATTGAATCATCAATATACATAAACTAAAAGCATAGAAAAAAAAGCCATTAATTTGGCCTCAAGCATAGCTTAATCTTGGGTTAAGGAAAAGCTTTATGAAAAGCTTGATTTGGATTGAGAATGGGTCATGAGTATGACCAATTCTTAAGTGAGAGAGAGAATTTACATAAAAATCATTAGAATTTAAACATAAATGAAAATTAACCTCAATAGCATTTATTAAATTATGTAACTCTTCACTACTATTCACCAATAAACTTCAATAGCATTTAAAAACAACATACCAATTAAGCTTCTCAAGCTTGAGAGGGGTTGAGAAGAGAGAAACATTGAGAAATTATAGAAAAGAGCAATGTTCACTAATTACCTTACAAGTTGCTTGATTCTTTGTTCACGGTAGAGGCCCCCAACCAATCAATTGGTTAAGTATGTTGATGGAGCCACTAATGGGAATTGAAGAAAGAGGGAAGCTCCAAAAACTAGTGAATTATTAAATGAATTCACAGTTCTTGGCTTAGGTGGAGTAGAGTAACGATGCATAAACACTATCTATTTTTCAACAAAGGTGAGGCTTCTATTTATAGGAAAAATTGAGCTCCTAATCAAACAAACTGATTCTAGAATTTTCTAAATCAGTTTGGTCAATATTTGACCATTTTTAGGTCAGTTAAGCTAACTTTTTGGAACTAGACTTAAATGAGGAGAGAGGAGAGATGAAATATCTCAATTTTTATGAGTTTAAAACTCATTCAAGCATGTGAAATATGCACCTCCTTTAAAGAACTCTCTTTCCTTACATATGTGTCATAATGGAATCATTTTAATATTGCTCATAGTTTTTTACTAATAAACCTTGTACATTTTCAACTCTTCATCTTATGTGAAATATGCACATCCTTTAAAGAACTCCCCTTCCTTACATATGTGTCATAATGGAATCATTTTAATATTGCTCATAGTTTTTTACTAATAAACCTTGTACATTTTCAACTCTTCATCTTATGTGAGCATTTAAGGGACTCCCCTTCCTTACATATGTGTCATAATAAAATCATTATTCCCAAAATATCTCATATTTTTAATATTGCTCATAGTTTTTTACTAATAAACCTTGTACATTTTCAACTCTTCACCTTATGTGAGCATTTACTCATTTTTGGGTATCTTCTTTTTTACAAATTGGATTTATCTACTCCCTACACATGGATTGATGCTATTGGTCCATAGGAACCTTAATTGGACCATAGTCTAAAGATTTCTGAAAATCTAGACCCTTAGGCTAAGGTTCTTTATAGCTATTTTCAATTAATTCCAATTGCACATTGGAAAATTCTTTTTGAATTTCTGTTTCAGGGGAACTCATCTGAATTAGAAGAGATATTTTTCTATCCAAAAATATTCAAAATCTGAATATTCTCTCTCTAGAATATTTTTCTCTCTCTAGGCTAAAACAGATAGAAACAAGGTCTTTATATTTCTGAAGAGGGATTGATTACAGGGAAAGATACTAGACATCAAAAAGGGGGTGGGGGAGGAATCTTACATAGATTGTATTTGATTGTCCATCTCATCAAGCATCTTTGCTTTTAAATCTCTACCTTGATTAGGGGGTCAACAGACCAGGCCAAGGATGTAAGGAAATCTTCACCATAGATAGCTTTAAGAGGATTCATTACTTATAATTTTATATTAAACATCATAGGCAAATTCTAATAGATATAGGAAGTTTAACTATCTTTTTTGTTCACATCTACAAGAGGCTTTGAGGGTGTCTTCTATAACTTGATGGAATCTTTCATGTTATGATCGCATGCGATGTTCTGTCATAAAATCCCTAGATTTTTTGAATCATCACGTCAACATTATGCGATGCATTCAATTCTTGGCATCTGCTTGTACCAGCAGTTGCATTTTGTGGAAAGGTACCCACACACATGTATGCTTTTATATATTTTCTTGACTATATGAATCGTGTAAAATTTTAAGATTATCATCCAAATCTTAATTTTCAAAGGCTTTTGCAAATTTAAATTCTATTTCGATGCTTCCTCACTTAAGGATTCGGATATCCTTATCTCGCGAAATCGAGGCTGTATAGATCCTCTTCTTTTCTCAAGTCGCATCTTTAACAGGGAGAAACTTCCATTTAACTAAGCATTCTTTTAGAATCCTATGTTGTAGAGATTTCTCAAAAATCTTGGGTTCCAATTTCAAATGTACCTTGCACTAACTAGCAAGCACAAGGAAGTAATAATCTTTTCTAAGATGTTCTCATGGTTTGGATGATACTTCTTCTCACTAGGTTGACATGGAAGATGCTGCAGAAGCTCTGGAGGAAGAAGCAAGTCATAAGATTTATCTCCAATATTCCTGGTAAGACCATAAGGTCCACAAGATCTTGTGGTACTTTCCCAAGGGTCGTAAACAAAGAAAAAGTATATGGCCTCCCTCAAAATCACGACTCAACCTCTTGGGATCTACATAATGTTTATGTCTACCTTGACCAGCTTCGATATCTTTCCTTATAGATGGCATTTGATTCTCCATCTCATCAAGCATCTTTGCTTCAAAATCTCTACCTTCATTAGGGGGTCAGACCAAGTCAAGGATGTAAGGAAATCTTGACCAAAGATAGCTTCAAGAGGATTCATTACTAATACTTTTATAATAAGGATCATAGGGAAATTCCACTATATGTAAGAAGGTGCACAGAAAGCTTTGAAGGTGTCTTCTATAACTTGATTACCTCTTTCATGTTAAGATTGCATGCTATGTTATGTCATAAGGTCCCTAGATTCTCTCAATCATCGCGCTAGCATTATGCGATGCATTCAATTCTTGGCTGCTTCTTCTCCCATTTGCATTTTGTGGAGATTCTCATTTAGTAACTCCTAGGATCTCATCCTTTGACCTTTGCTAATGGCTTTTTCCCCGTTAACCATTGAGGATATTGGACATACAAACATGGGTACACACTCATATGGCGGGATATAAGCAAACACGAGGTTTGATGGACGCGTACACAAGAGACTCTGAAATACCCAACAAGACTTAGAGACTAAAATTTCTCTAAATGCATTCAGGATCCAAGTGTTTTCACACAAGGGTACCCCACACACATGTATGCTTATATATATATATATATATATATTTACTATATGAATCGTGTAAAATTTGAAGATTATCATCCAAATCTTAATTTCCAATGGCTTTTGCAAATTTAAATTCTATGCTTCCTCACTTAAGGATAAGGATGTCCGGAGATCCTCAGTAACTCCTAGGCTTTCATCCTTTGACCTTTGCTAATGGATTTTTCCACGTTAACCCCTAAGGCTATTAGACATACAAACATGGGTACACACTCATATGGCGGGATGTAAGCAAACACGAGGTGAGGTGGACACGCACACACGAGACTCCAAAATACCCAACAAGATTAAAAGACTAAAATTTCTCAAAATGCATTAAGGATCGAAGTGCTTTCACACAAGGGTACCGCACACACATGTATGCTTTTATATATTTTTTTGACTATATAAATCGTGTAAAATTTCAAGATTATCATCCAAATCTTAATTTTCAAAGGCTATTGCAAATTTAAATTCTTCTTCAATGCTTCCTCACTTAAGGATTGGGATGTCCTCATCTCGAAAAAATTGGGGCTATCTTTAGCTCTATACATTCTCTGCTTTTTCTAAGTCGCATCTTCAAGCGAGAGAAACTTCCATTTAACTAAGCATTCTTTTAGAAACCTATGTTGTAGAGATTTCTCGAATATCTTGGATTCCAATTCTAAATGTACCTTGCACTAGCAACAAGCATGATGAAGGAATAATCATTTCTAAGATGTGCTCAGGCATTGGATGATACTTCTTTTCACTAGGTTGACACTGAAGTAGACATTGCGAACCTTAAGCTGTGGAGAAAGAAGCAAGTACTAAGATTTATCTCCAATATTGCTCGTAATACCCTAAGGTCCACAAGATCTTCGTGTACTTTTGCGAGGGTTGTACATAAAGAAAAACCATATGGCCTTCCTTAAAATAACAACTCAACCTCTTGGGATCTACTTGATTTTTATGTCTATCTTGACCAGCTTTGATATCTTTTCTTATAGATTGTATTTGATTGTCCATCTTATCAAGCATCTTTGCTTCAAAATCTCTACCTTGATTAGGGGGTTAGACCAAGCCAAGGATGTAAGGAAATCTTCACCATAGATAGCTTTAAGAGGATTCATTACTAATACTTTTATAATAAGCATCATAGGCAAATTCTAATAAATGTAGGAAGTTCAACTATCTTTTTTGTTCACATCCACGAGAGGCTTTGAGAGTGTCTTCTATAACTTGATGACATCTTTCATGTTATGATCGCATGGGATGTTCTGTCATAAAATCCCTAGATTCTCTCAATCATCGCGTCAACATTATGCGATGCATTCAATTCATGGCATCTTCTTGTAGTACCAGTTGCATTTTGTGGAGATTCTCAGTAACTCCTCCGCTTTCATGCTTTGTGCTCTGCTAATGGTTTTTTCCCCGTTAAACCCTAAGGCTCTTGGACATACAAACATGATGGGTACCACTCATATGGCGGGATATAAGCAAATACAAGGTGAGGTGGACGCGTACGCACACACGAGACTCTGAAATACCCGACAAGATTTAAAGACTAAAATTTCTCAAAATTCATTTGGGATCTAAG
Organism: Cibotium barometz; assembly: GCF_041138505.1. Taxonomy (NCBI): domain Eukaryota; kingdom Viridiplantae; phylum Streptophyta; class Polypodiopsida; order Cyatheales; family Cibotiaceae; genus Cibotium; species Cibotium barometz. Next base: position 973,781 of record NC_141103.1, on the reverse strand, counting down.
TGCTTTTACACAAGGGTACCCACACACACATATGCTTTTATATATTTTCTTGACTATATAAATCGTTTAAAATTTCAAGGTTATCATCCAAAATTTAATTTTCAAAGTCTTTTACAAATTTCAATTCTTCTTCAATGCTTCCTCACTTAAGGATTGGGATGTCCTTATCTCGCAAATTGGGGCTATCTTTAGCTCTATAGATCCTCCTATTTTCCCAAGTCGCATCTTCAAAAGGGAACATTCTTTTAGAATTCTATGTTGTAGAGATTTCTCGAACATCTTAAGTTCCAATTCTAAATGTACCTTGCACTAGCAACAAGCATGATGAAGGAATAATCTTTTCTAAGATGTGCTCAGGCATTGGATGATACTTCTTTTCACTAGGTTGACACTGAAGAAGACATTGCAAACCTTAAGCTGTGGAGAAAGAAGCAAGTCCTAAGATTTATCTCCAATATTGCTCATAATACCCTAAGGTCCACAAGATCTTCGTGTACTTTTGCGAGGGTTGTACATAAAGAAAAACCATATGGCCTTCCTTAAAATAACAACTCAACCTCTTGGGATCTACATGATTTTTATGTCTATCTTGACCAGCTTTGATATCTTTTCTTATAGATTGTATTTGATTGTCCATCTCATCAAGCATCTTTGCTTCAAAATCTCTACCTTGATTAGGGGGTTAGACCAAGCCAAGGGTGTAAGGAAATCTTCACCATAGATAGCTTTAAGAGGATTCATTACTAATACTTTTATAATAAGCATCGTAGGCAAATTCTAATAGATGTAGGAAGTTCATCTATCTTTTTTGTTCACATCCACGAGAGGCTTTGAGAGTGTCTTCTATAACTTGATGACATCTTTCATGTTATGATCGCATGGGATGTTCTGTCATAAAATCCCTAGATTCTCTCAATCATCGCGTCAACATTATGCGATGCATTCAATTCTTGGCATCTTCTTGTAGTACCAGTTGCATTTTGTGGAGATTCTCAGTAACTCCTCCGCTTTCATGCTTTGAGCTCTGCTAATGGTTTTTTCCCCGCTAACCCCTAAGGCTCTTGGACATACAAACATGATGGGTACCACTCATATGGCGGGATATAAGCAAAGACAAGGTGAGGTGGACGCGTACGCACACACGAGACTCTGAAATACCCAACAAGATTTAAAGACTAAAATTTCTCAAAATTCATTTGGGATCTAAGTGCTTTTACACAAGGGTACCCACACACACATATGCTTTTATATATTTTCTTGACTATATGAATCGTTTAAAATTTCAAGGTTATCATCCAAAATTTAATTTTCAAAGTCTTTTACAAATTTCAATTCTTCTTCAATGCTTCCTCACTTAAGGATTGGGATGTCCTTATCTCGCAAATTGGGGCTATCTTTAGCTCTATAGATCCTCCTATTTTCCCAAGTCGCATCTTCAAAAGGGAACATTCTTTTAGAATTCTATGTTGTAGAGATTTCTCGAACATCTTAGGTTCCAATTGGCGACAACTCATCCTTTGATCTTTGCTCATGGATTTTTCCCCATTAACCCCTAAGGCTAATGGACATACAAACATGATCTTACTTTTCAAAGGCTTTTGCAAATTTAAATTCTATGCCTCCTCACTTAAGGATTGGGATGTCCTGGGGCTACTATCTTTAGCTCTATATAGATCCTCTTCTTTTCCCAAGTCACATGTTCAACATGGAGAAACTTCCATTTACCTAAGCATTCTTTTAGAATCCTATGTTGTAGAGATTTCTCGAACATCCTGGGTTCCAATTCTAAATGTACCTCGCACTAGCAAGCATGATGAAGTAATAATCTTTTCTAAGATCTGCTCAGGGTTTGGATGATACTTCTTCTCACTAGGTTGACATGGAAGAAGACGTTGCGAACCTTAAGCTTTGGAGAAAGAAGCGATTCCTAAGATTTATCTCCAATATTGCTCGTAATACCGTAAGGTTCGCAAGATCTTCTTGTACTTTTGCAAGGGTTGTACGTAAAGAAAAACCATATGGCCTCCCTCAAAATAACGACGCGATTCCTAAGATTTATCTCCAATATTGCTCGTAATACCGTAAGGTTCGCAAGATCTTCTTGTAATTTTGCAAGGGTTGTACGTAAAGAAAAACCATATGGCCTCCCTCAAAATAACGACTCAACCTCTTGGTATCTACATAATGTTTATGTCTATCTTGACCAGCTTTGATATCTTTTGTTATAGATTGTATTTCATTGTCCATCTGATCAAGTATCTTTGCTTTAAAATCTCTACCTTGATTAGGGGGTCAACAGACCAAGCCAAGGATGTAAGGAAATCTTCACCATAGATAGCTTTTATGCAATGCATTCAATTCTTGGCTGCTTGTTCTCCCACTTGCATTTTGTGGAGATTCTCAGTAACTCCTAGGCTTTCATCCTTTGACCTTTGCTAATGGCTTTTTCCCGGTTAACCCCTAAGGCTATTAGACATACAAACATGGGTACACACTCATATGGCAGGATATAAGCAAACACGAGGTGAGGTGGACACGCACACACGAGACTCCAAAATACCCAACAAGATTTAAAGACTAAAATTTCTCAAAATGCATTAAGGATCGAAGTGCTTTCATACACATGTATGCTTTTATATATTTTTTTGACTATATGAATCGTGTCAAATTTCAAGATTATCATCCAAATCTTAATTTTCAAAGGCTTTTGCAAATTTAAATTCTTCTTCAATGCTTCCTCACTTAAGGATTGGGATGTCCTCATCTCGGAAAAATTGGGGCTATCTTTAGCTCTATACATCCTCTTCTTTTCCCAAGTCGCATCTTCAAGAGGGAGAAACTTCCATTTGACTAAGCATTCTTTTAAAATCCTATGTTGTAGAGATTTCTCGAACATCTTGGGTTCCCATGAAGCAAAGATGCTTGATGAGATGGACAATCAAATCCAATCTATAAGAAAAGATATCAAAGCTGGTCAAGATAGACATAAACATTATGTAGATCCCAAGAGGTTGAGTTGTTATTTTGAGGGAGGCCATATGGTTTTTCTTTATGTACAACCCTCGCAAAAGTACACGAAGATCTTGCGGACCTTAGGGTATTACGAGCAATATTGGAGATAAATCTTAGGACTTGCTTCTTTCTCAACAGCTTAAGGTTCGCAACGTCTTCTTCCATGTCAACCTAGTGATGAGAAGAAGTATCATCCAATGCCTGAGCACATCTTAGAAAATATTATTACTTCATCATGCTTGCTAGTCAATTCTTCTTCAATGCTTCCTCACTTAAGGATTGGGATGTCCTTATCTCGCAAATTGGGGCTATCTTTAGCTCTATAGATCCTCCTATTTTCCCAAATCGCATCTTCAAAAGGGAACATTCTTTTAGAATTCTATGTTGTAGAGATTTCTCGAACATCTTAAGTTCCAATTGGCGCCAACTCATCCTTTGATCTTTGCTCATGGATTTTTCCCCGTTTACCCCTAAGTCTAATGGACATACAAATATATGAATCATGTAAAATTGCAAGATTATCATCCAAATCTTAATTTTCAAAGGCTTTTGCAAATTTAAATTCTATGCCTCCTCACTTAAGGATTGGGATGTCCTGGGGCTACTATCTTTAGCTCTATATAGATCCTCTTCTCTTCCCAAGTCACATCTTCAACATGGAGAAACTTCCATTTACCTAAGCATTCTTTTAGAATCCTATGTTGTAGAGATTTCTCGAACATGCTGGGTTCCAATTCTAAATGTACCTCGCACTAGCAAGCATGATGAAGTAATAATATTTTCTAAGATCTGCTCAGGGTTTGGATGATACTTCTTCTCACTAGGTTGACAGGGAAGAAGATGTTGCGAACCTTAAGCTTTGGAGAAAGAAGCGATTCCTAAGATTTATCTCCGATATTGCTCGTAATACCGTAAGGTTTGCAAGATCTTCTTATACTTTTGCAAGGGTTGTACGTAAAGAAAAACCATATGGCCTCCCTCAAAATAACGACTCAACCTCTTGGTATCTACATAATGTTTATGTCTATCTTGACTAGCTTTGATATCTTTTGTTATAGATTGTATTTCATTGTCCATCTGATCAAGTATCTTTGCTTTAAAATCTCTACCTTGATTAGGGGGTCAACAGACCAAGCCAAGGATGTAAGGAAATCTTCACCATAGATAGCTTTTATGCAATGCATTCAATTCTTGGCTGCTTGTTCTCCCACTTGCATTTTGTGGAGATTCTCAGTAACTCCTAGGTTTTCATCCTTTGACCTTTGCTAATGGCTTTTTCCCCATTAACCCCTAAGGCTATTAGACATACAAACATGGGTACACACTCATATGGCAGGATATAAGCAAACACGAGGTGAGGTGGACACGCACACGCGAGACTCCAAAATACCCAACAAGATTTAAAGACTAAAATTTCTCAAAATGCATTAAGGATCGAAGTGCTTTCATACACATGTATGCTTTTATATATTTTTTTGACTATATGAATCGTGTCAAATTTCAAGATTATCATCCAAATCTTAATTTTCAAAGGCTTTTGCAAATTTAAATTCTTCTTCAATGCTTCCTCACTTAAGGATTGGGATGTCCTCATCTCGGAAAAATTGGGGCTATCTTTAGCTCTATATATCCTCTTCTTTTCCCAAGACGCATCTTCAAGAGGGAGAAACTTCCATTTGACTAAGCATTCTTTTAAAATCCTATGTTGTAGAGATTTCTCGAACATCTTGGGTTCCCATTCTAGCAAGCATGATGAAGTAATAATATTTTCCAAGATGTGCTCAGGCATTGGATGATACTTCTTCTCATCACTAGGTTGACATGGAAGAAGACGTTGCGAACCTTAAGCTGTTGAGAAAGAAGCAAGTCCTAAGATTTATCTCCAATATTGCTCGTAATACCCTAAGGTCCGCTAGATCTTCTTGTATTTTTGCGAGGGTTGTACATAAAGAAAAACCATATGGCCTCCCTCAAAATAACAACTCAACCTCTTGGGATCTACATAATGTTTATGTCTATCTTGACCAGCTTTGATATCTTTTCTTATAGATTGGATTTGATTGTCCGTCTCATCAAGCATCTTTGCTTCAAAATCTCTACCTTGATTAGGGGGTTAGACCAAGCCAAGGATGTAAGGAAATCTTCACCATAGATAGCTTTGAGAGGATTCATTACTAATACTTTTATAATAAGCATCATAGGCAAATTCTAATAGATGTAGGAAGTTCAACTATCTTTTTTGTTCACATCCACGAGTGGCTTTGAGGGTGTCTTCTATAACTTGATGACATCTTTCATGTTATGATCGCATGGGATGTTCTGTCATAAAATCCCTAGATTCTCTCAATCATCGCGTCAACATTATGCAATGCATTCAATTCTTGGCATCTTCTTGTAGTACCAGTTGCATTTTGTGGAGATTCTCAGTAACTCCTCGACTTTCATGCTTTGAGCTCTGCTAATGGCTTTTTCCCCATTAACCCCTAAGGCTATTGGACATACAAACATGATTGGTACACACTCATATGGCGGGATATAAGCAAAGACGCGTACGCACACACGAGACTCTGAAAAACCCAACAAGATTTAAAGACTAAAATTTCTCAAAATTCATTTGGGATCTAAGTGCTTTCACACAAGGGTACCCACACACACGTATGCTTCTATATATTTTCTTGACTATATGAATCGTGTAAAATTTCAAGATTATCATCCAAAATTCAATTTTCAAAGGCTTTTGCAAATTTCAATTCTTCTTCAATGCTGCCTTACTTAAGGATTGGGATGTCCTTATCTCGCGAATTGCGGCTATCATTAGCCCTATAGATCCTCTTATTTTTCCAAATCGCATCTTCAACAAGGAGAAACTTCCATTTAAATCAGCATTCTTTTAGAATCCTATGTTGTAGAGATTTCTCGAACATCTTGGGTTCCAATTCCATTAAACATCTTGACATGGAAGATGCTGCGAAAGCTGTGGAGGAAGAAGCAAGTCATAAGATTTATCTCCAATATTCCTGGTAATACCATACGGTCCACAAGATCTTGTGGTACTTTCATAAGGGTTGTAAACAAAGAAAAAGTATATGGCCTCCCTCAAAATCACGACTCAACCTCTTGGGATCTACATAATGTTTATGTCTACCTTGACCAGCTTCGATATCTTTCCTTATAGATGGCATTTGATTCTCCATCTCATCAAGCATCTTTGCTTCAAAATCTCTACCTTCATTAGGGGGTCAAACCAAGTCAAGGATGTAAGGAAATCTTGACCAAAGATAGCTTCAAGAGGATTCATTACTAATACTTTTATAATAAGGATCATAGGGAAATTCCACTATATAAAAGAAGGTGCAGAGAAAGCTTTGAAGGTGTCTTCTATAACTTGATTACCTCTTTCATGTTAAGATTGCATGCTATGTTATGTCATAAGGTCCCTAGATTCTCTCAATCATCGCGCTAACATTATGCGATGCATTCAATTCTTGGCTGCTTCTTCTCCCATTTGCATTTTGTGGAGATTCTCATTTAGTAACTCCTAGGATCTCATCCTTTGACCTTTGCTAATGGCTTTTTCCCCGTTAACCATTGAGGATATTGGACATACAAACATGGGTACACACTCATATGGCGGGATATAAGCAAACACGAGGTTCGATGGACGCGTACACAAGAGACTCCGAAATACCCAACAAGACTTAGAGAGACTAAAATTTCTCTAAATGCATTCAGGATCCAAGTGTTTTCACACAAGGGTACCCCACACACATGTACGCTTATATATATATATATATATATATTTACTATATGAATCGTGTAAAATTTGAAGATTATCATCCAAATCTTAATTTCCAATGGCTTTTGCAAATTTAAATTCTATGCTTCCTCACTTAAGGATTAGGATGTCCGGAGATCCTCAGTAACTCCTAGGATTTCATCCTTTGACCTTTACTAATGGCTTTATCCACGTAAACCCCTAAGGCTATTAGACATACAAACATGGGTACACACTCATATGGCGGGATGTAAGCAAACACGAGGTGAGGTGGACACGCACACACGAGACTCCAAAATACCCAACAAGATTAAAAGACTAAAATTTCTCAAAATGCATTAAGGATCGAAGTGCTTTCACACAAGGGTACCGCACACACATGTATGCTTTTATATATTTTTTTGACTATATAAATCGTGTAAAATTTCAAGATTATCATCCAAATCTTAATTTTCAAAGGCTATTGCAAATTTAAATTCTTCTTCAATGCTTCCTCACTTAAGGATTGGGATGTCCTCATCTCGAAAAAATTGGGGCTATCTTTAGCTCTATACATTCTCTGCTTTTTCCAAGTCGCATCTTCAAGCGAGAGAAACTTCCATTTAACTAAGCATTCTTTTAGAAACCTATGTTGTAGAGATTTCTTGAATATTTTGGATTCCAATTCTAAATGTACCTTGCACTAGCAACAAGCATGATGAAGGAATAATTATTCTAAGATGTGCTCAGGCATTGGATGATACTTCTTTTCACTAGGTTGACACTGAAGAAGACATTGCGAACCTTAAGCTGTGGAGAAAGAAGCAAGTCCTAAGATTTATCTCCAATATTGCTCGTAATATCCTAAGGTCCACAAGATCTTCGTGTACTTTTGCGAGGGTTGTACATAAAGAAAAACCATATGGCCTTCCTTAAAATAACAACTCAACCTCTTGGGATCTACTTGATTTTTATGTCTATCTTGACCAGCTTTGATATCTTTTCTTATAGATTGTATTTGATTGTCCATCTTATCAAGCATCTTTGCTTCAAAATCTCTACCTTGATTAGGGGGTTAGACCAAGCCAAGGATGTAAGGAAATCTTCACCATAGATAGCTTTAAGAGGATTCATTACTAATACTTTTATAATAAGCATCATAGGCAAATTCTAATAAATGTAGGAAGTTCAACTATCTTTTTTGTTCACATCCACGAGAGGCTTTGAGAGTGTCTTCTATAACTTGATGACATCTTTCATGTTATGATCGCATGGGATGTTCTGTCATAAAATCCCTAGATTCTCTCAATCATCGCGTCAACATTATGCGATGCATTCAATTCATGGCATCTTCTTGTAGTACCAGTTGCATTTTGTGGAGATTCTCAGTAACTCCTCCGCTTTCATGCTTTGTGCTCTGCTAATGGTTTTTTCCCCGTTAAACCCTAAGGCTCTTGGACATACAAACATGATGGGTACCACTCATATGGCGGGATATAAGCAAATACAAGGTGAGGTGGACGCGTACGCACACACGAGACTCTGAAATACCCAACAAGATTTAAAGACTAAAATTTCTCAAAATTCATTTGGGATCTAAGTGCTTTTACACAAGGGTACCCACACACACATATGCTTTTATATATTTTCTTGACTATATGAATCGTTTAAAATTTCAAGGTTATCATCCAAAATTTAATTTTCAAAGTCTTTTACAAATTTCAATTCTTCTTCAATGCTTCCTCACTTAAGGATTGGGATGTCCTTATCTCGCAAATTGGGGCTATCTTTAGCTCTATAGATCCTCCTATTTTCCCAAGTCGCATCTTCAAAAGGGAACATTCTTTTAGAATTCTATGTTGTAGAGATTTCTCGAACATCTTAAGTTCCAATTCTAAATGTACCTTGCACTAGCAACAAGCATGATGAAGGAATAATCTTTTCTAAGATGTGCTCAGGCATTGGATGATACTTCTTTTCACTAGGTTGACACTGAAGAAGACATTGCGAACCTTAAGCTGTGGAGAAAGAAGCAAGTCCTAAGATTTATCTCCAATATTGCTCGTAATACCCTAAGGTCCACAAGATCTTCGTGTACTTTTGCGAGGGTTGTACATAAAGAAAAACCATATGGCCTTCCTTAAAATAACAACTCAACCTCTTGGGATCTACATGATTTTTATGTCTATCTTGACCAGCTTTGATATCTTTTCTTATAGATTGTATTTGATTGTCCATCTCATCAAGCATCTTTGCTTCAAAATCTCTACCTTGATTAGGGGGTTAGACCAAGCCAAGGGTGTAAGGAAATCTTCACCATAGATAGCTTTAAGAGGATTCATTACTAATACTTTTATAATAAGTATCATAGGCAAATTCTAATAGATGTAGGAAGTTCAACTATCTTTTTTGTTCACATCCACGAGAGGCTTTGAGAGTGTCTTCTATAACTTGATGACATCTTTCATGTTATGATCGCATGGGATGTTCTGTCATAAAATCCCTAGATTCTCTCAATCATCGCGTCAACATTATGCGATGCATTCAATTCTTGGCATCTTCTTGTAGTACCAGTTGCATTTTGTGGAGATTCTCAGTAACTCCTCCGCTTTCATGCTTTGAGCTCTGCTAATGGTTTTTTCCCCGCTAACCCCTAAGGCTCTTGGACATACAAACATGATGGGTACCACTCATATGGCGGGATATAAGCAAATACAAGGTGAGGTGGACGCGTACGCACACACGAGACTCTGAAATACCCAACAAGATTTAAAGACTAAAATTTCTCAAAATTCATTTGGGATCTAAGTGCTTTTACACAAGGGTACCCACACACACATATGCTTTTATATATTTTCTTGACTATATGAATCGTTTAAAATTTCAAGGTTATCATCCAAAATTTAATTTTCAAAGTCTTTTATAAATTTCAATTCTTCTTCAATGCTTCCTCACTTAAGGATTGGGATGTCCTTATCTCGCAAATTGGGGCTATCTTTAGCTCTATAGATCCTCCTATTTTCCCAAGTCGCATCTTCAAAAGGGAACATTCTTTTAGAATTCTATGTTGTAGAGATTTCTCGAACATCTTAAGTTCCAATTGGCGACAACTCATCCTTTGATCTTTGCTCGTGGATTTTTCCCCGTTAACCCCTAAAGCTAATGGACATACAATGTAAGATTCCTCCCCCACCCCCTTTTTGATGTCTAGTATCTTTCCCTGTAATCAATCCCTCTTCAGAAATATAAAGACCTTGTTTCTATCTGTTTTAGCCTAGAGAGAGAAAAATATTCTAGAGAGAGAATATTCAGATTTTGAATATTTTTGGATAGAAAAATATCTCTTCTAATTCAGATGAGTTCCCCTGAAACAGAAATTCAAAAAGAATTTTCCAATGTGCAATTGGAATTAATTGAAAATAGCTATAAAGAACCTTAGCCTAAGGGTCTAGATTTTCAGAAATCTTTAGACTATGGTCCAATTAAGGTTCCTATGGACCAATAGCATCAATCCATGTGTAGGGAGGAGATAAATCCAACTTGTAAAAAGAAAATACCCAAAAATGAGTAAATGCTCACATGAGGTGAAGAGTTGAAAATGTACAAGGTTTATTAGTAAAAAACTATGAGCAATATTAAAAATATGACATATGTAAGGAAGGGGAATTCTTTAAAGGAGGTGCATATTTCACATAAGATGAAGAGTTGAAAATGTACAAGGATTATTAGTAAAAAACTATGAGCAATATTAAAAATATGACATATGTAAGGAAGGGGAATTCTTTAAAGGAGGTGCATATTTCACATAAGATGAAGAGTTGAAAATGTACAAGGATTATTAGTAAAAAACTATGAGCAATATTAAAAATATGACATATGTAAGGAAGGGGAATTCTTTAAAGGAGGTGCATATTTCACATAAGATGAAGAGTTGAAAATGTACAAGGATTATTAGTAAAAAACTATGAGCAATATTAAAAATATGACATATGTAAGGAAGGGGAATTCTTTAAAGGAGGTGCATATTTCACATAAGATGAAGAGTTGAAAATGTACAAGGTTTATTAGTAAAAAAACTATGAGCAATATTAAAATGATTCCATTATGACACATATGTAAGGAAGGGGAGTTCTTTAAAGGAGGTGCATATTTCACATGCTTGAATGAGTTTTAAACTCATAAAAATTGAGATATTTCATCTCTCCTCTCTCCTCATTCAAGTCTAGTTCCAAAAAGTTAGCTTAACTGATCTAAAAATGGTCAAATATTGACCAAACTGATTTAGAAAATTCTAGAATCAGTTTGTTTGGTTAGGAGCTCAATTTTTCCTATAAATAGAAGCCTCCCCCTTGTTGAAAAATATATAGTATTTATGCATCGTTACTCTACTCCACCTAAGCCAAGAACTGTGAATTCATTTAATAATTCACTAGTTTTTGGAGCTTCCCTCTTTCTTCAATCCCCATTAGTGGCTCCATCAACATACTTAACCAATTGATTGGTTGGGGGCCTCTACCGTGAACAAAGAATCAAGCAAGTTGTAAGGTAATTAGTGAATATTGATCTTTCTATAATTTCTCAATGTTTCTCTCTTCTCAACCCCTCTCAAGCTTGAGAAGTTTAATTGGTATGGTTTTTTTTTAAATGCTATTGAAGTTTGAATAGTAGTGAAGAGTTACATAATGCTATTGAAGTTAATTTTCATTTATGTTTAAATTCTAATGATTCTTATGTAAATTCTCTCTCTCACTCAAGAAATGGTCATACTCATGACCCATTCTCAATCCAAATCAAGCTTTTCATAAAGCTTTTCCTTAACCCAAGATTAAGCTATGCTTGAGGCCAAATTAATGGCTTTTTCTTATGCTTTTAGTTTATGTATATTGATGATTCAATCCATTATGGATTAAGGATCCAATTAGAGAATCATTTTAATTATTTTCTTAATGATAAGCTTTATCCCTTAGAAAAATTGAGATTTATCAGTCATAGCAGCAGAGTTATGGCAAAATTTTTATAAAAATTATGCATAAAAAAATTTTCATTCAAAGCATAAAAAGAGGACTTCCTACCATATTCTAGGAATCATCATCCTAGATTAATTGAAAGAATTTCATTATAATCATGGAGAAATTGAATTTTAATATTATGCATAAAGGATAAATTTTTATATCAAAAGTGTTATTTTTACCATTTTTATTTCATACATAAAAGTATGCATAAAAGAAAATTTTTATATCAAAAGTGTTACTTTTATCATTTTTAATTTTCATGCATAGAAGTATGCATAAAGGAAAATTTTTATATCAAAAGTGTTACTTTTATCATTTTTAATTTTCATGCATAGAAGTATGCATAAAGGAAAAATTTTTATATCAAAAGTGTTACTTTTATCATATTGGATTTCATGCATATAGGTATGCATAAAAGATATTCTTTTTATACTAAAAGTATGATTTTCCTCATAAATGGATTTTATGCTTAACTTAGATGCATAAGAGAAATTCTTTTATTCTAAAAGTATAATTCCCTACCAAATTGAAATCATGCATAAGAAGATGCATAAAAGATTGATTTTAATTTCGAAAGTGTTAGTCTCCTTAAATGGAATTTATGTATAAATAAATGTGTAGAGAAATCTTATATCAAATAAAAGAATTCTCTTTTTTTAAAAAAAGATATGAAATGTGATAAGATGTGATAAGAGGTGTATGAGATGTGATAAGAATTGATAAGATGCATATGGAAAGTGATAGGATGTGATAAGAGGTGTGATAAGAGGTGATAAGATGCTTATGAAATAAGTTAGGATGTGATAAGATGAATTAAGATGTGTATGGGGGGATGAGGTAAGAAGTGTATGTGATAGGATAAGATGTATATGGGTTGTGATAGGGCGAGAATGGATGTGATGTAAAAGATTAGATGTAAATGGGATGTGGATGTATAAATGAGGATGTGAAAATGGAGGTAAGCATGTAGATGTGGAAATGAATTTATTTAATGATGAGTTCTATATAAGGGATATTTATCCCCGTATTCTGTTGGGTTGACCAGAATATAAGGAACCCTAGAGTAAATTGGATCTTAAGAAAAAGAGTTGTCCTCTACTTGGCGAGATGAGGACATCTCGCACTTTTTTAAGTGGGGTAGAATGTAAGATTCATCCCCAGCCTTCGAGGCATACAGGAGTAAGAATCTCCCTTTTTGATCTTAAAATTATTCCCTCTCAAAAATAAAAGAAAGATTCTGTTTAAAAAAAAAAGGAAGACCCTTTCCCTAGAATACTTCTCAGGAGTCACGCTGTTTTAAGGATTCAGAACAATGAGTTCAGAAGTGAAAATCGGTGTTTTGGATACCAAGGTTTTGGTCTTCATTCGAGTACGGCACAAAAGAAGTTCTTTATCTATTGGGGAGTTTAAGAAGTTATCCCCCAGATATTGAGCCTTATCTGACTTCAAAGAAAGTAAGTGACTTAGCTTACGAACTTCTTTTATCTCCTCATCTCAAAGTTCTTAATGCCTTCTATAGAAAATTGTGCCAAACCCAAATCATGGAAAGACGGTAAAACTTCAGTGGCAAGTTACCGTTGGCTTCTAAGTTACGCTAGCTCCTTCCTTTATATAAGTCGTAACTTTTACTTGTCGCTCACAGTAATCTTACTTCCATCGATCTCCTTTCTTTCTTAATCTCCTTCATGGCTTGGCAACAAGAACTAGTTTTATCCATAATGATTCCCCATCTTCAAGACGCAAGTGAATCTGTGAAGAAGGATTTTATAGAGCAGTATGAGCGCTCACTTTTCCCTCACTTGGGAACTTCTGTAGCGCAAACCAAATGGCGGACCTATCAAAACATAACTAGGGTAACACCCTGGGGTCAGCAGCACTTTCGTAACAATGTCCGCTTGGCCATGGTTATTGAAGCTTTGGGTTTGGGTCCCCGATACTACTGCGTCATGAGATCAAGGCATCCTGGGTTTTCCGAGCGGGTCTTCTTACTGGCGTGTTTTCTTCCTCATGAGAAGATATGCCTTTACCCCGTTTTTGGCTTGCCTCTCAGAGGTCCTTTTGTTAGAACACCTCATACCACTGAGATAGGCGCAGCAATAACCCACAGAATCATTCCCATAGATGAGTTACCTTATACTTGTGCAGCTTGTGAGGACTGCTTTTGTGACCATATGATGGACGGGCTTATGGAAGTGTAAAGAGTTCCTCTATCTTTACTGTATAAGTTCCGAGAATGAATAAAGTTTAAATCTTGTTCATATTTTGAATCTTGCTCTCTTTAAGAATTATCTTGGTGGTTAATCTTGATTAAAATTTTTCTCTAAGTCTCATATTCGTGCATCTTGCGAAATTATCCCAGTTTGCGAGATGAGGACATCTCGGATTTTTTTAAGTGGGGTAGAATGTAAGATTCCTCCCCCACCCCCTTTTTGATGTCTAGTATCTTTCCCTGTAATCAATCCCTCTTCAGAAATATAAAGACCTTGTTTCTATCTGTTTTAGCCTAGAGAGAGAAAAATATTCTAGAGAGAGAATATTCAGATTTTGAATATTTTTGGATAGAAAAATATCTCTTCTAATTCAGATGAGTTCCCCTGAAACAGAAATTCAAAAAGAATTTTCCAATGTGCAATTGGAATTAATTGAAAATAGCTATAAAGAACCTTAGCCTAAGGGTCTAGATTTTCAGAAATCTTTAGACTATGGTCCAATTAAGGTTCCTATGGACCAATAGCATCAATCCATGTGTAGGGAGGAGATAAATCCAACTTGTAAAAAGAAAATACCCAAAAATGAGTAAATGCTCACATGAGGTGAAGAGTTGAAAATGTACAAGGTTTATTAGTAAAAAACTATGAGCAATATTAAAAATATGACATATGTAAGGAAGGGGAATTCTTTAAAGGAGGTGCATATTTCACATAAGATGAAGAGTTGAAAATGTACAAGGATTATTAGTAAAAAACTATGAGCAATATTAAAAATATGACATATGTAAGGAAGGGGAATTCTTTAAAGGAGGTGCATATTTCACATAAGATGAAGAGTTGAAAATGTACAAGGATTATTAGTAAAAAACTATGAGCAATATTAAAAATATGACATATGTAAGGAAGGGGAATTCTTTAAAGGAGGTGCATATTTCACATAAGATGAAGAGTTGAAAATGTACAAGGATTATTAGTAAAAAACTATGAGCAATATTAAAAATATGACATATGTAAGGAAGGGGAATTCTTTAAAGGAGGTGCATATTTCACATAAGATGAAGAGTTGAAAATGTACAAGGTTTATTAGTAAAAAAACTATGAGCAATATTAAAATGATTCCATTATGACACATATGTAAGGAAGGGGAGTTCTTTAAAGGAGGTGCATATTTCACATGCTTGAATGAGTTTTAAACTCATAAAAATTGAGATATTTCATCTCTCCTCTCTCCTCATTCAAGTCTAGTTCCAAAAAGTTAGCTTAACTGATCTAAAAATGGTCAAATATTGACCAAACTGATTTAGAAAATTCTAGAATCAGTTTGTTTGGTTAGGAGCTCAATTTTTCCTATAAATAGAAGCCTCCCCCTTGTTGAAAAATATATAGTGTTTATGCATCGTTACTCTACTCCACCTAAGCCAAGAACTGTGAATTCATTTAATAATTCACTAGTTTTTGGAGCTTCCCTCTTTCTTCAATCCCCATTAGTGGCTCCATCAACATACTTAACCAATTGATTGGTTGGGGGCCTCTACCGTGAACAAAGAATCAAGCAAGTTGTAAGGTAATTAGTGAATATTGATCTTTCTATAATTTCTCAATGTTTCTCTCTTCTCAACCCCTCTCAAGCTTGAGAAGTTTAATTGGTATGGTTTTTTTTTAAATGCTATTGAAGTTTGAATAGTAGTGAAGAGTTACATAATGCTATTGAAGTTAATTTTCATTTATGTTTAAATTCTAATGATTCTTATGTAAATTCTCTCTCTCACTCAAGAAATGGTCATACTCATGACCCATTCTCAATCCAAATCAAGCTTTTCATAAAGCTTTTCCTTAACCCAAGATTAAGCTATGCTTGAGGCCAAATTAATGGCTTTTTCTTATGCTTTTAGTTTATGTATATTGATGATTCAATCCATTATGGATTAAGGATCCAATTAGAGAATCATTTTAATTATTTTCTTAATGATAAGCTTTATCCCTTAGAAAAATTGAGATTTATCAGTCATAGCAGCAGAGTTATGGCAAAATTTTTATAAAAATTATGCATAAAAAAATTTTCATTCAAAGCATAAAAAGAGGACTTCCTACCATATTCTAGGAATCATCATCCTAGATTAATTGAAAGAATTTCATTATAATCATGGAGAAATTGAATTTTAATATTATGCATAAAGGATAAATTTTTATATCAAAAGTGTTATTTTTACCATTTTTATTTCATACATAAAAGTATGCATAAAAGAAAATTTTTATATCAAAAGTGTTACTTTTATCATTTTTAATTTTCATGCATAGAAGTATGCATAAAGGAAAATTTTTATATCAAAAGTGTTACTTTTATCATTTTTAATTTTCATGCATAGAAGTATGCATAAAGGAAAAATTTTTATATCAAAAGTGTTACTTTTATCATATTGGATTTCATGCATATAGGTATGCATAAAAGATATTCTTTTTATACTAAAAGTATGATTTTCCTCATAAATGGATTTTATGCTTAACTTAGATGCATAAGAGAAATTCTTTTATTCTAAAAGTATAATTCCCTACCAAATTGAAATCATGCATAAGAAGATGCATAAAAGATTGATTTTAATTTCGAAAGTGTTAGTCTCCTTAAATGGAATTTATGTATAAATAAATGTGTAGAGAAATCTTATATCAAATAAAAGAATTCTCTTTTTTTAAAAAAAGATATGAAATGTGATAAGATGTGATAAGAGGTGTATGAGATGTGATAAGAATTGATAAGATGCATATGGAAAGTGATAGGATGTGATAAGAGGTGTGATAAGAGGTGATAAGATGCTTATGAAATAAGTTAGGATGTGATAAGATGAATTAAGATGTGTATGGGGGGATGAGGTAAGAAGTGTATGTGATAGGATAAGATGTATATGGGTTGTGATAGGGCGAGAATGGATGTGATGTAAAAGATTAGATGTAAATGGGATGTGGATGTATAAATGAGGATGTGAAAATGGAGGTAAGCATGTAGATGTGGATGCATGGATGTGAATGTGGATGTGGATGTGGATGTGGATATGGATGTGTATGTATGAATGTGGATATGGGATGTGGATGTATAAATGAGGATGTGAAAATGGAGATAAGCATGTAGATGTGGATGTATGGATGTGAATGTGGATGTGGATGTGGATGTATGGATGTGGATATGGATGTGAATATATGATATGTGATGTGAAGGAATCTGAAGTGAAGAGATGGAAAAGGAGGTGATTGGATGAGTACACATATACATGGAATGTGGAATAAGTAATGTGGATTAATGAGGGATAATGTGGAAAAATGAGAGTTAATATAGAAACTGTATTTGTAAACTGTTTGTAAATGCTGTTTGTAAATGGCTGTTTTATGTCAAGAATGCTGGGGAAGCATTTTGACCGTCTTGTGATTAAGGTCGTGGAGACCTAACTGATAAAGTTGCAACTGCTGACGGAGAGTCAATGGAGGACGTCTCGCGTAGCAAGGTCGACCGAGGTCTTGACCAGCCTCGGTTCGATTAAAATGGTGAGCTTCCGGTACGGTGGATGAGGGACCAAGGAAGCGGCCTATGAGTGAAGCGCTAGGTCACCTGCGAAGGATCCTAGAGGGTGCTGACCATACGGTGCTCGGGCTCTGGGTCGCCTAGGATACCCACGCGTGCGTCGAGGAAGATATTGGAACAAGGAGTAAGAGTTGTTTTGTGAAACCGGGCATGGATCTGGTTGACCGACCTTGCTGGTCCTCAACGGATGAGTCCATGGCTCTTTTATATGGATCTGTTGGTTGATCTTGCTGATCTTCAACGAGAGTCCATCTTGATAAGTGATTATATTGCCGAGTATTATGGGCTAGGAACTATGGAAACGGCCTCTGTGTGGACAGGTGGTGAGCATTCTAGTTGCTAATGATGCCATAGATACTCTGATGAAGGAATGATGGGAAATTATGAATCAACTGGATAAATTGGAAGATTGTGATCAGTGGTACTATGGTTTCATTAAAGGATTGTTTTAAAGTTAGCTGATGCTAAGAAAAAGGCAATTTTCATATTGGGTGTGTAAGTGGTGTGGCTAGTTTTATGTTTGCATGAATTTCCGGCTAGGGGGCCTTGGAACTCTTTTCCTTGGTACCCGGGACAAAACCTAACCAAATTCCAAATTGGATCCCATCACTACAGTGGTTGGGCGGTTGGCTAACCCATGGGATCGGATGGGGTTAGGCTGGATTGATGGATCCGTAAATTGAGATTTAATTTCTATTATTACAATAGATGAAGTAAATCCCGGATAGAAATTGTTCTATGGATAGGAATCAACGGCTGTGCCTCTTGATGGGGAAAAAAGCGTTGATCCCAATGATCCAAGTGCAAGTTTCTTCCTTGATTTGACCAAGTACCGTTAAAGGTGCAGTCAGATCAGTTGATCCGTAATGATCTTGACTACGTTAGAGTAAAGAGTTATCCTGGTGGAATTGCCCATGCTTTCCGGGTAAAGGAAGTTTTTCCGGTTTCGGTTTTGGACAAACCGACGGATTAGTCTCTTGTCCGGATATCCGTGGGCGAGGCCCCGAGTGTGAGACCCCTACCCGCGCATGATGTGTTACTTCCGCTGCTAGTACCCCGAATCCGTTGCGCGGTGGGAACAGGGATCTCACATACAAACATGATCTTACTTTTCAAAGGCTTTTGCAAATTTAAATTCTATGCCTCCTCACTTAAGGATTGGGATGTCCTGGGGCTACTATCTTTAGCTCTATATAGATCCTCTTCTTTTCCCAAGTCACATGTTCAACATGGAGAAACTTCCATTTACCTAAGCATTCTTTTAGAATCCTATGTTGTAGAGATTTCTCGAACATCCTGGGTTCCAATTCTAAATGTACCTCGCACTAGCAAGCATGATGAAGTAATAATCTTTTCTAAGATCTGCTCAGGGTTTGGATGATACTTCTTCTCACTAGGTTGACATGGAAGAAGACGTTGCGAACCTTTAGCTTTGCAGAAAGAAGCGATTCCTAAGATTTATCTCCAATATTGCTCGTAATACCGTAAGGTTCGCAAGATCTTCTTGTACTTTTGCAAGGGTTGTACGTAAAGAAAAACCATATGGCCTCCCTCAAAATAACGACACGATTCCTAAGATTTATCTCCAATATTGCTCGTAATACCGTAAGGTTCGCAAGATCTTCTTGTACTTTTGCAAGGGTTGTACGTAAAGAAAAACCATATGGCCTCCCTCAAAATAACGACTCAACCTCTTGGTATCTACATAATGTTTATGTCTATCTTGACCAGCTTTGATATCTTTTGTTATAGATTGTATTTCATTGTCCATCTGATCAAGTATCTTTGCTTTAAAATCTCTACCTTGATTAGGGGGTCAACAGACCAAGCCAAGGATGTAAGGAAATCTTCACCATAGATAGCTTTTATGCAATGCATTCAATTCTTGGCTGCTTGTTCTCCCACTTGCATTTTGTGGAGATTCTCAGTAACTCCTAGGCTTTCATCCTTTGACCTTTGCTAATGGCTTTTTCCCCGTTAACCCCTAAGGCTATTAGACATACAAACATGGGTACACACTCATATGGCAGGATATAAGCAAACACGAGGTGAGGTGGACACGCACACACGAGACTCCAAAATACCCAACAAGATTTAAAGACTAAAATTTCTCAAAATGCATTAAGGATCGAAGTGCTTTCATACACATGTATGCTTTTATATATTTTTTTGACTATATGAATCGTGTCAAATTTCAAGATTATCATCCAAATCTTAATTTTCAAAGGCTTTTGCAAATTTAAATTCTTCTTCAATGCTTCCTCACTTAAGGATTGGGATGTCCTCATCTCGAAAAAATTGGGGCTATCTCAACTTCCATTTGACTAAGCATTCTTTTAAAATCCTATGTTGTAGAGATTTCTCGAACATCTTGGGTTCCCATTCTAA
This sequence comes from Cibotium barometz, assembly GCF_041138505.1. Taxonomy (NCBI): domain Eukaryota; kingdom Viridiplantae; phylum Streptophyta; class Polypodiopsida; order Cyatheales; family Cibotiaceae; genus Cibotium; species Cibotium barometz. The sequence continues at coordinate 953,834 of NC_141103.1, read as the reverse complement.
CAAGCATGATGAAGTAATAATCTTTTCTAAGATGTGCTCAGGCATTGGATGATACTTCTTCTCATCACTAGGTTGACACTGAAGCAGACGTTGCGAACCTTAAGCTGTGGAGAAAGAAGCAAGTCCTAAGATTTATCTCCAATATTGCTCGTAATACCCTAAGGTCCGCAAGATCTTCGTGTACTTTTGCGAGGGTTGTACATAAAGAAAGACCATATGGCCTTCCTTAAAATAACAACTCAACCTCTTGGGATCTACTTGATTTTTATGTCTATCTTGACCAGCTTTGATATCTTTTCTTATAGATTGTATTTGATTGTCCATCTTATCAAGCATCTTTGCTTCAAAATCTCTACCTTGATTAGGGGGTTAGACCAAGCCAAGGATGTAAGGAAATCTTCACCATAGGTAGCTTTAAGAGGATTCATTACTAATACTTTTATAATAAGCATCATAGGCAAATTCTAATAAATGTAGGAAGTTCAACTATCTTTTTTGTTCACATCCACGAGAGGCTTTGAGAGTGTCTTCTATAACTTGATGACATCTTTCATGTTATGATCGCATGGGATGTTCTGTCATAAAATCCCTAGATTCTCTCAATCATCGCATCAACATTATGCGATGCATTCAATTCTTGGCATCTTCTTGTAGTACCAGTTGCATTTTGTGGAGATTCTCAGTAACTCCTCCGCTTTCATGCTTTGTGCTCTGCTAATGGCTTTTTCCCCGTTAACCCCTAAGGCTCTTGGACATACAAACATGATGGGTACCACTCATATGGCAGGATATAAGCAAATACAAGGTGAGGTGGACGCGTACGCACACACGAGACTCTGAAATACCCGACAAGATTTAAAGACTAAAATTTCTCAAAATTCATTTGGGATCTAAGTGCTTTTACACAAGGGTACCCACACACACATATGCTTTTATATATTTTCTTGACTATATGAATCGTTTAAAATTTCAAGATTATCATCCAAAACTTAATTTTCAAAGTCTTTTACAAATTTCAATTCTTCTTCAATGCTTCCTCACTTAAGGATTGGGATGTCCTTATCTCGCAAATTGGGGCTATCTTTAGCTCTATAGATCCTCCTATTTTCCCAAGTCGCATCTTGAAAAGGGAACATTCTTTTAGAATTCTATGTTGTAGAGATTTCTCGAACATCTTAAGTTCCAATTCTAAATGTACCTTGCACTAGCAACAAGCATGATGAAGGAAAAAAACTTTTCTAAGATGTGCTCAGGCATTGGATGATACTTCTTTTCACTAGGTTGACACTGAAGAAGACATTGCGAACCTTAAGCTGTGGAGAAAGAAGCAAGTCCTAAGATTTATCTCCAATATTGCTCGTAATACCCTAAGGTCCACAAGATCTTCGTGTACTTTTGCGAGGGTTGTACATAAAGAAAAACCATATGGCCTTCCTTAAAATAACAACTCAACCTCTTGGAATCTACATGATTTTTATGTCTATCTTGACCAGCTTTGATATCTTTTCTTATAGATTGTATTTGATTGTCCATCTCATCAAGCATCTTTGCTTTAAAATCTCTACCTTGATTAGGGGGTTAGACCAAGCCAAGGGTGTAAGGAAATCTTCACCATAGATAGCTTTAAGAGGATTCATTACTAATACTTTTATAATAAGCATCATAGGCAAATTCTAATAGATGTAGGAAGTTCAACTATCTTTTTTGTTCACATCCACGAGAGGCTTTGAGAGTGTCTTCTATAACTTGATGACATCTTTCATGTTATGATTGCATGGGATGTTCTGTCATAAAATCCCTAGATTCTCTCAATCATCGCGTCAACATTATGCGATGCATTCAATTCTTGGCATCTTCTTGTAGTACCAGTTGCATTTTGTGGAGATTCTCTGTAACTCTTCCGCTTTCATGCTTTGAGCTCTGCTAATGGTTTTTTCCCCGCTAACCCCTAAGACTCTTGGACATACAAACATGATGGGTACCACTCATATGGCGGGATATAAGCAAAGACAAGGTGAGGTGGACGCGTACGCACACACGAGACTCTGAAATACCCAACAAGATTTAAAGACTAAAATTTCTCAAAATTCATTTGGGATCTAAGTGCTTTTACACAAGGGTACCCACACACACATATGCTTTTATATATTTTCTTGACTATATGAATCCTTTAAAATTTCAAGGTTATCATCCAAAATTTAATTTTCAAAGTCTTTTACAAATTTCAATTCTTCTTCGATGCTTCCTCACTTAAGGATTGGGATGTCCTTATCTCGCAAATTGGGGCTATCTTTAGCTCTATAGATCCTCCTATTTTCCCAAGTCGCATCTTCAAAAGGGAACATTCTTTTAGAATTCTATGTTGTAGAGATTTCTCGAACATCTTAAGTTCCAATTGGCGACAACTCATCCTTTGATCTTTGCTCGTGGATTTTTCCCCGTTAACCCCTAAGGCTAATGGACATACAAACATGATCTTACTTTTCAAAGGCTTTTGCAAATTTAAATTCTATGCCTCCTCACTTAAGGATTGGGATGTCCTGGGGCTACTATCTTTAGCTCTATATAGATCCTCTTCTTTTCCCAAGTCACATGTTCAACATGGAGAAACTTCCATTTACCTAAGCATTCTTTTAGAATCCTATGTTGTAGAGATTTCTCGAACATCCTGGGTTCCAATTCTAAATGTACCTCGCACTAGCAAGCATGATGAAGTAATAATCTTTTCTAAGATCTGCTCAGGGTTTGGATGATACTTCTTCTCACTAGGTTGACATGGAAGAAGACGTTGCGAACCTTAAGCTTTGGAGAAAGAAGCGATTCCTAAGATTTATCGCCAATATTGCTCGTAATACCGTAAGGTTCGCAAGATCTTCTTGTACTTTTGCAAGGGTTGTACGTAAAGAAAAACCATATGGCCTCCCTCAAAATAACGATGCGATTCCTAAGATTTATCTCCAATATTGCTCGTAATACCGTAAGGTTCGCAAGATCTTCTTGTACTTTTGCAAGGGTTGTACGTAAAGAAAAACCATATGGCCTCCCTCAAAATAACGACTTAACCTCTTGGTATCTACATAATGTTTATGTCTATCTTGACCAGCTTTGATATCTTTTATTATAGATTGTATTTCATTGTCCATCTGATCAAGTATCTTTGCTTTAAAATCTCTACCTTGATTAGGGGGTCAACAGACCAGGCCAAGGATGTAAGGAAATCTTCACCATAGATAGCTTTTATGCAATGCATTCAATTCTTGGCTGCTTGTTCTCCCACTTGCATTTTGTGGAGATTCTCAGTAACTCCTAGGCTCTCATCCTTTGACCTTTGCTAATGGCTTTTTCCCCGTTAACCCCTAAGGCTATTAGACATACAAACATGGGTACACACTCATATGGCAGGATATAAGCAAACACGAGGTGAGGTGGACACGCACACACGAGACTCCAAAATACCCAACAAGATTTAAAGACTAAAATTTCTCAAAATGCATTAAGGATCGAAGTGCTTTCATACACATGTATGCTTTTATATATTTTTTTGACTATATGAATCGTGTCAAATTTCAAGATTATCATCCAAATCTTAATTTTCAAAGGCTTTTGCAAATTTAAATTCTTCTTCAATGCTTCCTCACTTAAGGATTGGGATGTCCTCATCTCGAAAAAATTGGGGCTATCTCAACTTCCATTTGACTAAGCATTCTTTTAAAATCCTATGTTGTAGAGATTTCTCGAACATCTTGGGTTCCCATTCTAGCAAGCATGATGAAGTAATATTCTTTTCTAAGATGTGCTCAGGCATTGGATGATACTTCTTCTCATCACTAGGTTGACATGGAAGAAGACGTTGCGAACCTGAAGCTGTTGAGAAAGAAGCAAGTCCTAAGATTTATCTCCAATATTGCTCGTAATACCCTAAGGTCCGCAAGATCTTCGTGTACTTTTGCGAGGGTTGTACATAAAGAAAAACCATATGGCCTCCCTCAAAATAACAACTCAACCTCTTGGGATCTACATAATGTTTATGTCTATCTTGACCAGCTTTGATATCTTTTCATAGATTGGATTTGATTGTCCATCTCATCAAGCATCTTTGCTTCAAAATCTCTACCTTGATTAGGGGGTTAGACCAAGCCAAGGATGTAAGGAAATCTTCACCATAGGTAGCTTTAAGAGGATTCATTACTAATACTTTTATAATTAGCATCATAGGCAAATTCTAATAGATGTAGGAAGTTCATCTATCTTTTTTGTTCACATCCACGAGAGGCTTTGAGAGTGTCTTCTATAACTTGATGACATCTTTCATGTTATGATCGTATGGGATGTTCTGTCATAAAATTCCTAGATTCTCTCAATCATCGCGTCAACATTATGCGATGCATTCAATTCTAGGCATCTTCTTGTAGTACCAGTTGCATTTTGTGGAGATTCTCAGTAACTCCTCCGCTTTCATGCTTTGAGCTCTGCTAATGGCTTTTTCCCCGTTAACCCCTAAGGCTATTGGACATACAAACATGATGGGTACCACTCATATGGTGGGATATAAGCAAAGACAAGGTGAGGTGGACGCGTACGCACACAGGAGACTCTGAAATACCCAACAAGATTTAAAGACTAAAATTTCCCAAAATTCATTTGGGATCTAAGTGCTTTTACACAAGGGTACCCACACACACATATGCTTTTATATATTTTCTTGACTATATGAATCGTTTAAAATTTCAAGGTTATCATCCAAAATTTAATTTTCAAAGTCTTTTACAAATTTCAATTCTTCTTCAATACTTCCTCACTTAAGGATTGGGATGTCCTTATCTCGCAAATTGGGGCTATCTTTAGCTCTATAGATCCTCCTATTTTCCCAAGTCGCATCTTCAAAAGGGAACATTCTTTTAGAATTCTATGTTGTAGAGATTTCTCGAACATCTTAAGTTCCAATTGGCGACAACTCATCCTTTGATCTTTGCTCATGGATTTTTCCCCGTTAACCCCTAAGGCTAATGGACATACAAATATATGAATCATGTAAAATTGCAAGATTATCATCCAAATCTTAATTTTCAAAGGCTTTTGCAAATTTAAATTCTATGCCTCCTCACTTAAGGATTGGGATGTCCTGGGGCTACTATCTTTAGCTCTATATAGATCCTCTTCTTTTCCCAAGTCACATCTTCAACATGGAGAAACTTCCATTTACCTAAGCATTCTTTTAGAATCCTATGTTGTAGAGATTTCTCGAACATGCTGGGTTCCAATTCTAAATGTACCTCGCACTAGCAAGCATGATGAAGTAATAATATTTTCTAAGATCTGCTCAGGGTTTGGATGATACTTCTTCTCACTAGGTTGACAGGGAAGAAGATGTTGCGAACCTTAAGCTTTGGAGAAAGAAGCGATTCCTAAGATTTATCTCCGATATTGCTCGTAATACCGTAAGGTTCGCAAGATCTTCTTGTACTTTTGCAAGGGTTGTACGTAAAGAAAAACCATATGGCCTCCCTCAAAATAACGACTCAACCTCTTGGTATCTACATAACGTTTATGTCTATCTTGACCAGCTTTGATATCTTTTGTTATAGATTGTATTTCATTGTCCATCTGATCAAGTATCTTTGCTTTAAAATCTCTACCTTGATTAGGGGGTCAACAGACCAAGCCAAGGATGTAAGGAAATCTTCACCATAGATAGCTTTTATGCAATGCATTCAATTCTTGGCTTCTTGTTCTCCCACTTGCATTTTGTGGAGATTCTCAGTAACTCCTAGGTTTTCATCCTTTGACCTTTGCTAATGGCTTTTTCCCCGTTAACCCCTAAGGCTATTAGACATACAAACATGGGTACACACTCATATGGCAGGATATAAGCAAACACGAGGTGAGGTGGACACGCACACACGAGACTCCAAAATACCCAACAAGATTTAAAGACTAAAATTTCTCAAAATGCATTAAGGATCGAAGTGCTTTCATACACATGTATGCTTTTATATATATATTTTTACTATATGAATCGTGTCAAATTTCAAGATTATCATCCAAATCTTAATTTTCAAAGGCTTTTTCAAATTTAAATTCTTCTTCAATGCTTCCTCACTTAAGGATTGGGATGTCCTCATCTCGGAAAAATTGGGGCTATCTTTAGCTCTATACATCCTCTTCTTTTCCCAAGTCGCATCTTCAAGAGGGATAAACTTCCATTTGACTAAGCATTCTTTTAAAATCCTATGTTGTAGAGATTTCTCGAACATCTTGGGTTCCCATTCTAGCAAGCATGATGAAGTAATAATATTTTCTAAGATGTGCTCAGGCATTGGATGATACTTCTTCTCATCACTAGGTTGACATGGAAGAAGACGTTGCGAACCTTAAGCTGTTGAGAAAGAAGCAAGTCCTAAGATTTATCTCCAATATTACTCGTAATACCCTAAGGTCCGCAAGATCTTCGTGTACTTTTGCGAGGGTTGTACATAAAGAAAAACCATATGGCCTCCCTCAAAATAACAACTCAACCTCTTGGGATCTACATAATGTTTATGTCTATCTTGACCAGCTTTGATATCTTTTCTTATAGATTGGATTTGATTGTCCGTCTCATCAAGCATCTTTGCTTCAAAATCTCTACCTTGATTAGGGGGTTAGACCAAGCCAAGGATGTAAGGAAATCTTCACCATAGATAGCTTTAAGAGGATTCATTACTAATACTTTTATAATAAGCATCATAGGCAAATTCTAATAGATGTAGGAAGTTCAACTATCTTTTTTGTTCACATCCACGAGTGGCTTTGAGGGTGTCTTCTATAACTTGATGACATCTTTCATGTTATGATCGCATGGGATGTTCTGTCATAAAATCCCTAGATTCTCTCAATCATCGCGTCAACATTATGCAATGCATTCAATTCTTGGCATCTTCTTGTAGTACCAGTTGCATTTTGTGGAGATTCTCAGTAACTCCTCGACTTTCATGCTTTGAGCTCTGCTAATGGCTTTTTCCCCGTTAACCCCTAAGGCTATTGGACATACAAACATGATTGGTACACACTCATATGGCGGGATATAAGCAAAGACGCATACGCACACACGAGACTCTGAAAAACCCAACAAGATTTAAAGACTAAAATTTCTCAAAATTCATTTGGGATCTAAGTGCTTTCACACAAGGGTACCCACACACACGTATGCTTCTATATATTTTCTTGACTATATGAATCGTGTAAAATTTCAAGATTATCATCCAAAATTCAATTTTCAAAGGCTTTTGCAAATTTCAATTCTTCTTCAATGCTTCCTCACTTAAGGATTGGGATGTCCTTATCTCGCGAATTGCCTCTATCTTTAGCCCTATAGATCCTCTTCTTTTTCCAAATCGCATCTTCAACAAGGAGAAACTTCCATTTAAATCAGCATTCTTTTAGAATCCTATGTTGTAGAGATTTCTCGAACATCTTGGGTTCCAATTCCATTAAACATCTTGACATGGAAGATGCTGCGAAAGCTGTGGAGGAAGAAGCAAGTCATAAGATTTATCTCCAATATTCCTGGTAATACCATAAGGTCCACAAGATCTTGTGGTACTTTCATAAGGGTCGTAAATAAAGAAAAAGTATATGGCCTCCCTCAAAATCACAACTCAACCTCTTGGGATCTACATAATGTTTATGTCTACCTTGACCAGCTTTGATATCTTTTCTTATAGATGGCATTTGATTGTCCATCTCATCAAGCATCTTTGCTTCAAAATCTCTACCCTCATTAGGGGGTCAGACCATAGATAGATTTAAGAGGATTCATTACTAATACTTTTATAATGCGGATCATAGGGAAATTCTACTATATGTAGGAAGTTCAACTATCTTTCTTGTTCCTGTGCTGTAAGATCCTTGTTCCCACCGAGCAACGGATTCGGGGTACTGGCAGCGGAAGTAGCGCTTCTCGCACGGGACAGGGGTCCCACACTCGGGGCCTCGCCCACGGATATCCGGATAAGAGACTAATCCGTCGGTTGTTCCAAAATCGAACCCAGAAAAACTTCCTTTATCGGAAGCACGGGTGATTCCACCAGGATAACTTTTTACTCTAACGTAGTCAAGATCATTTCTGATCGAGATGATCCAATTACATCTATAAGATACTTAGTCAGTTCAAGGAAGAAACTTGCACTTGGATCATTGGGATCAACACTTTTTTCCCCATTCAAGAGGCACAGCCGTTGATTCCTATCCATAGAACAGTTACTGTCCGGGATTTATTTTTTCTATCGTAAAAACAAAAGTTTGAGTCTCGATTTACGGATCCATCAGTCCAGCCTAACCCCATCCGATCCCATGGGTTAGCCAACTGCCCAACCACTGTAGTGATGGGATCCAATTAAGAATTTGGTTAGATTTTGTCCCGGGTACCAAGGAAAGAGTCCCGAGGCCCCCTAGCCGGATGTTCATGCAAAAATAAAACTAGTCACACCACTCACACACCCAATATGAAATTGCCTTTTCACAGATTCAACCAGTTTAAAACCATCCTTTAAAAAAAACCATAGTATCACTGATCACCATCTTCCAATTTATCCAGTTGATTCTCAATTTTCCCATCATTCCTTCATCAGAGTATCTATGGCATCATTGGCAACTAGGACGCTCACCACCTGTCCACTTAGGGGTCGTTTCCTAATCCCTAGCCCATAATACTCGGCAATATAATCACTTATCAAGATGGACTCTCGTTGAAGATCAGCAAGATCAACCAACAGATCCATATAAAGAGCCATGGACTCATCCATTGAAGACCAGCAAGGTCAATCAACCAGATCCATGCCCGATTTCAGAAAACAACTCCAACTCTGTTCCAATATCTTCCTCGACGCACGCGTGGGTATCCTAGGCGACCCAGAGCCCGAGCACCGTATGGTCAACACCCTCTAGGATCCTTCGCAGGTGACCTAGCGCTTCACTCATAGGCCGCTTCCTTGGCCCCTCATCCACCGTACCGGAAGCTCACCATTTTAATCGCACCGAGGCTGGTCAAGACCACGGCCGACCTTGCTACGCGAGACGTCCTTCATTGACTCTCCGTCAGCAGTTGCAACTTTATCATCACGACCTTAATCACAAGACGGCCAAAATGCTCCCCCCAGCATTCTTGACATAAAACAATCATTTACAAACAGCATTTACAAACAGTTTACAAATACAGTTTCTATATTAACTCTCATTTTTCCACATTATCCCTCATCAACCCACCTTACTTATTCCACATTCCATATCCACATTCACATCCATACATCCACATCTACATGCATACGTTCATATCTACACACATACATCCACAACTCCATGCATACATCCACATCCACGTTCACATTTACATCCATACATTTATATCTACATGCATACATCCACCTCCACATTCACATCCACATCTATAAGTCTATACATCTACATCTACATGCATACATCCACAACTCCATTCACATCCACATCTATACATCTACATCCATACATCCACATCTCCATTCACATCTACATCTATACATCTACATCTACATGCATCCATCCACATCTCCATTTACATCCTCATCTATACATCTATTTCTACATGCATACATCCACATCTCCATGCATACATCCACCTCCACATTCACATTCACATCTATACATCTACATCTATATGCATACATCCACCTCCACATTTACATCCACATCTACATGCATACATCCACCTCCACATCTACATCCACATCTACATCTACATGCATACATCCACCTCCACATCCACATCTACTTCTATACATCTACATCCACATCTACATCTACATGCATACATCCACCTCCACATCCACATCTACTTCTATACATCTACATCTACATGCATACATCCACATCTCCATTCACATCTACATCTATACATCTACATCTACATGCATCCATCCACCTCCACATCCACATCCACATCTATACATCTATATCCACATGCATACATCCACATCTCCACTCACATCTACATCTATACATCTACATCTACATGCATCCATCCACATCTCCATTTACATCCTCATCTATACATCTACTTCTACATGCATACAGCCACATCTCCATACATAATAAAATTCTTTTAATTAATCTAGGATGATAGTTCCTAGAATATGGTAGGAAGTCCTCTTTTTATGCTTTGAATGAAATTATTTTATGCATAATTTTTATAAAAATTTTTCCATAGCTCCGCTGCTATGATCTCGGTTGGCATGTATTGTTGGCATTGCTTTGTATTTTAAGGCATGGTCAAGTGGCTATGAGCTATTTTGAATGGATTCAGTATGAGGGCCTCTATTATGAGATTTCTCTGAGCTTTTTGCCAAGTGTGGTGGATATGTTTGCCAAGTGCTCTAAACAAGATAAGCCCAACAAGTGGAAGGTAAGCAAATAATGAAGTGTTTTGAATGGATCCAATGTGAGTATCCATGTGTGACAGATGTTTATGTGTCTTTCCTTCGCAAAGTTGTCTTTTTAAATGGGGTGTGTAGCTCCTACCCGTCAGAGACGGGTCGCGCAACTAGTGCGGGACAATTTGGAGGCTAGAAAACTTGAAAAAGAGGAGTGTTTTGGAGGTAGCACAACATCACATAATTGTGTAGTCATAGAGTAGTATTAACCAAGCATACACTTCTTTTCTCAAATTCATAGTTTTTAAATCGTTTTACAACCTTTTTGTTACTTTTAGTACAAAATATATCTAGGTTATGGTCCATGCCTTTACCAATACAATGGTTGTCAATTCCTATTCACTAGCATGAATTAACATAAGGGTAGGTGTATATTTTTAAGGGTAACATAGTTGTGAAGCAAGTAGGAATCATCATTGCCACAATGGTTGTCAATTCCTATTCACTAGCATGAATTAACATAAGGGTAGGTGTATATTTTTAAGGGTAACATGGTCCATACCTTTACCAATACAATGGTTGTCAATTCCTATTCACTAGCATGAATTAACATAAGGGTAGGTGTATATTTCTAAGGGTAACATAGTTGTGAAGCAAGTAGGAATCATCATTGCCACAATGGTTGTCAATTCCTATTCACTAGCATGAATTAACATAAGGGTAGGTGTATATTTTTAAGGGTAACATAGTTGTGAAGCAAGTAGGAATCATCATCATTGCCACATAACTTGACTGAGTCCTTGATCATCACTGAGACCACCTAATTAACAGCATGCATGCTAGCCCAAACATCCAACTATTCAATCTATTCTCATATTATGCTTATACACAAAAAATACATATGGCTTGTTTACACATTGTATGTAGTACCACATTATTCTTATGCGTTTTTATAGTCTTAATAACAAGTCTCAAAAACCATCTCAATTTTTCTAAGGGATAAAGCTTATCATTAAGGAAATAATTAAAATGATCTCTAATTGGATCATTCATCCATAATGGATTGAATCATCAATATACATAAACTAAAAGCATAGAAAAAAGCCATTAATTTGGCCTCAAGCATAGCTTAATCTTGGGTTAAGGAAAAGCTTTATGAAAAGCTTGATTTGGATTGAGAATGGGTCATGAGTATGACCATTTCTTGAGTGAGAGAGAGAAATTACATAAAAACCATTAGAATTTAAACATAAATGGAAATTAACTTCAATAGCATTTATTAAATTATGTAACTCTTCACTACTATTCACCAATTAACTTCAATAGCATTTAAAAAACCATACCAATTAAGCTTCTCAAGCTTGATAGGGGTTGAGAAGAGAGAAACATTGAGAAATTATAGAAAAGATCAATATTCACTAATTACCTTACAATTTGCTTGATTCTTTGTTCACGGTAGAGGCCCCCAACCAATCAATTGGTTAAGTATGTTGATGGAGCCACCAATGGGGATTGAAGAAAGAGGGAAGCTCCAAAAACTAGTGAATTATTAATGAATTCATAGTTCTTGGCTTAGGTGGAGTAGAGTAACGATGCATAAACACTATATCTACATAAAGAATTCACAATTCTTGGCTTAGGTGGAGTAGAGTAACAATGCATAAGACACTATATTTTTTTCAACAAGGGAAGGCTTCTATTTATAGGAAAATTTGAGCTCCTAACCAAACAAACCGATTCTACAATTTTCCAAGTCAGTTTGGTCACTTTTTGACTATTTTTAGGTCAGTTAAGCTAACTTTTTGGAACTAGACTTGAATGAGGAGAGAGGAGAGATAAAATATCTCAATTTTTATGAGTTTAAAACTTATTCAAGCATGTGAAATATGCACCTCCTTTAAAGAACTCCCCTTCCTTGCATATGTGTCATAATGGAATCATTTTAATATTGCTCATAGTTTTTTATTAATAAACCTTGTACATTTTCAACTCTTCATCTTATGTGAAATATGCACCTCCTTTAAAGAACTCCCCTTCCTTACATATGTGTCATAATGGAATCATTTTAATATTGCTCATAGTTTTTTACTAATAAACCTTGTATGTAAGATTCCTCTCCCAACCCCTTGTTGATGTCTAGTATCTTCTCCTGTAATCAATCCCTCTTCAGAAATATAAAGACCTTGTTTCTAACTATTTTAGCCTAGAGAGAGAAAATATTCTAGAGAGAGAATATTCAGATTTTGAATATTTTTGGATAGAAAAATATCTCTTATAATTCAGATGAGTTCCCCTGAAACAGAAATTCAAAAAGAATTTTCCAATGTGCAATTGGAATTAATTGGAAATAGGTATAAAGAACCTTAGTCTAAGGGTCTAGATTTTCAGAAATCTTTAGACTATGGTCCAATTAAGGTTCCTATGGGCCAATAGCATCAATCCATGTGTAGGGAAGAGATAAATCCAAATTTGTAAAAAGAAGATACCCAAAAATGAGTAAATGCTCACATAAGGTGAAGAGTTGAAAATGTACAAGGTTTATTAGTAAAAAACTATGAGCAATATTAAAATGATGCCATTATGACACATATGTAAGGAAGGGGAATTCTTTAAAGGAGGTGCATATTTCACATAAGATGAAGAGTTGAAAATGTACAAGGTTTATTAGTAAAAAACTATGAGCAATATTAAAATGATTCCATTATGACACATATGTAAGGAAGGGGAATTCTTTAAAGGAGGTGCATATTTCACATAACATGAAGAGTTGAAAATGTACAAGGTTTATTAGTAAAAAAAACTATGAGCAATATTAAAATGATTCCATTATGACACATATGTAAGGAAGGGGAGTTCTTTAAAGGAGGTGCATATTTCACATGCTTGAATGAGTTTTAAACTCATAAAAATTGAGATATTTCATCTCTCCTCTCTCCTCATTCAAGTCTAGTTCCAAAAAGTTAGCTTAACTGACCTAAAAATGGTCAAATATTGACCAAACTGATTTAGAAAATTCTAGAATCAGTTTGTTTGGTTAGGAGCTCAATTTTTCCTATAAATAGAAGCCTCCCCCTTGTTGAAAAATATATAGTGTTTATGCATCGTTACTCTACTCCACCTAAGCCAAGAACTGTGAATTCATTTAATAATTCACTAGTTTTTGGAGCTTCCCTCTTTCTTCAATCCCCATTAGTGGCTCCATCAACATACTTAACCAATTGATTGGTTGGGGGCCTCTACCGTGAACAAAGAATCAAGCAATTTGTAAGGTAATTAGTGAATATTGCTCTTTTCTATAATTTCTCAATGTTTCTCTCTTCTCAACCCCTCTCAAGCTTGAGAAGCTTAATTGGTATGGTTTTTTAAATGCTATTGAAGTTAATTGAATAGTAGTGAAGAGTTACATAATTTAATAAATGCTATTGAAGTTAATTTCTATTTATGTTTAAATTCTAATGGTTTTTATGTAATTTCTCTCTCTCACTCAAGAAATGGTCATAGTCATGACCCATTCTCAATCCAAAAGAAACTTTTCATAAAGCTTTTTCTTAATCCAAGATTAAGCTATGCTTGAGGTCAAATTAATGGTTTTTTTTCTATGCTTTTAGTTTATGCATATTGATGATTCAATCCATTATGGATTAATGATCCAATTAGAGATCATTTTAATTATTTCCTTAATGATAAGCTTTATCCCTTAGAAAAATTGAGATTTATCAGTCATAGCAGCGGAGCTATGGCAAAATTTTTATAAAAATTATGCATAAAATAATTTCATTCAAAGCATAAAAAGAGGACTTCCTACCATATTCTAGGAATTATCATCCTAGACTAATTGAAAGAATTTCATTATAATCATGGAGAAATTGATTTTTTATATTATGCATAAAGAATAAGTTTTTATATCAAAAGTGTTACTTTTATCATTTTTATTTACTTGCATAGAAGTATGCATAATGGATAAATTTTTATATCAAAAGTGTTACTTTTATCATTTTTATTTACATGCATAGAAGTATGCATAATGGATAAATTTTTATATCAAAAGGGTTACTTTTATCATTTTTACTTACATGCATAGAAGTATGCATAATGGATAAATTTTTATATCAAAAGTGTTACTTTTATCATTTTTATTTACATGCATAGAAGTATGCATAATGGATAAATTTTTATATCAAAAGTGTTACTTTTAGCATAATTGAATTTCATGCATAGAGGTATGCATAAGAGATGAATATTTTATTATAAAAGTGTTACTTTTATAATAATTAAAATTCATGCATAGAGGTATGCATCAGAGATGAATATTTTATTATAAAAGTGTTACTTTTAGCATAATTGAATTTCATGCATAGAGGTATGCATAAGAGACGATTATTTTATTATAAAGTGTTACTTTTAGCATAATTGAATTTCATGCATAGAGGTATGCATAAGAGATGATTATTTTATTATAAAAGTGTTACTTTTAGCATAATTGAATTTCATGCATAGAAGTATGTATAAAAGATATGGGAAGTGATAAGATATGATAAGATGCATATAAGATGAGTTAAGATGTGATAAGATGTGTATGGGATGAGATAAGAAGTGTATGAGATGAGATAAGATGTATATGGGTTGTGATAGGGTGAGAATGGATGTGATATAAAAGATTAGATATGAAGGCATATGGGGTTATATGAATGGGAATGTGAAAATGGATGTATGTATGTGGATGTGTGGATGTGGAGATGGTAGTGTGGATGTATGCATGTGAAAATGGATGTATGCATGAAGATGTATATGCATAGATGTGAATGTGGATGTAGACGTGGTTGTATAGAAGTGAATGTGGAATGTGGATATGGATGTATGTATGTATGTGGATGTAGATGTGGATGTATAGATGTGAATGGGAATATAGATGTGGATATAGATGTGAATGTGAATGTAGATGTGGATGTATGTGAATGTGGATGTAGATGTGGTTGTATAGATGTGAATGTGGAACGTGGATGTGGATGTATGTATGTATGTGGATGTAGATGTGTATGTATAGATGTGAATGGGAATGTGGATGTGGATATATGTGAATGTGGATGTAGATGTGGATGTATAGATGTGAATGTGGGATGTGGATGTGGATGTATGTATGTATTTGGATGTAGATGTGGATGTATAGATGTGAATGTGGAATGTGGATGTGGATGTATGTATGTATGTGGATGTAGATGTGGATGTATAGATGTGAATGGGAATGTGGATGTGGATGTATGTATGTATGTGGATATGGATGTATGAATGAGGACGTGATAGTGGATGTATGTATGTGGATATGGATGTATGAATGAGGACGTGATAGTGGATGTATGCATGTGGATGTAGATATGGATGTAGATGTGGATGTATAGATGTGAATGGGAATGTGGATGTGGATGTATGTATGTATGTGGATATGGATGTATGAATGAGGACGTGATAGTGGATGTATGCATATGGATGTGGATGTATGAATGAAGACGTGATAGTGGATGTATGCATGTGGATGTGGATATGGATGTGTATGTATGAATGTGGATATGGGATGTGGATGTATAAATGAGGATGTGAAAATGGAGGTAAGCATGTAGATGTGGATGTATGGATGTGAATATATGATATGTGATGTGAAGGAATCTGAAGTGAAGAGATGGAAAATGATGTGATTGGATGAGTACACATATAAATGGAATGAGGAATAAGTAATGTGGATTATATGAGGGATAATGTGGAAAAATTAGAGTTAATATAGAAATTGTATTTGTAAACTGTTTGTAAATACTGTTTGTAAATGGCTGTTTTATGTCAAGAATGCTGGGAAAGCATTTTGACCGTTTTGTGATTAAGGTCATGGAGACCTAACTGATAAAGTTGCAACTGCTGACGGAGAGTCAATGGAGGACGTCTCGCGTAGCAAGGTCGGCCGAGGTCTTGACCAGCCTCGGTTCGATTAAAATGGTGAGCTTCCGGTACGGTGGATGAGGGACCAAGGAAGCGGCCTATGAGTGAAGCGCTAGGTCACCTGCGAAGGATCCTAGAGGGTGCTGACCATACGGTGCTCGGGCTCTGGGTCGCCCAGGATACCCACGCGTGCGTCGAGGAAGATATTGGAACAAGGAGAAAGAGTTGTTTTGTGAAACCGGGCATGGATCTGGTTGATTGACCTTGCTGGTCTTCAATGGATGAGTCCATGGCTCTTTATATGGATCTGTTGGTTGATCTTGCTGATCTTCAACGAGAGTCCATCTTGATTTTTATAAGTGATTATATTGCCGAGTATTATGGGCTAGGAACTATTGAAAAGGCCCCTGTGTGGACAGGTGGTGAGCGTTCTAGTTGCCAATGATGCCATAGATACTCTGATGAAGGAATGATGGAAAATTATGAATCAACTGGATAAATTGGAAGATTGTGATCAGTGGTACTATGGTTTCATTAAAGGATTGTTTTAAAGTTAGCTGATGCTAAGAAAAAGGCAATTTTCATATTGGGTGTGTAAGTGGTGTGGCTAGTTTTATGTTTGCATGAACTTCCGGCTAGGGGGCCTTGGAACTCTTTTCCTTGGTACCCGGGACAAAACCTAACCAAATTCCAAATTGGATCCCATCACTACAGTGGTTGGGCGGTTGGCTAACCCATGGGATCGGATGGGGTTAGGCTGGACTGATGGATCCGTAAATCGAGATTTAATTTCTATTATTACGATAGATGAAGTAAATCCCGGATAGAAATTGTTCTATGGATAGGAATCAACGGCTGTGCCTCTCTTGATGGGGAAAAAAGCATTGATCCCAATGATCCAAGTGCAAGTTTCTTCCTTGATTTGACCAAGTACCGTTAAAGGTGCAGTCAGATCAGTTGATCCGTAATGATCTTGACTACGTTAGAGTTAAGAGTTATCCTGGTGGAATCGCCCATGCTTTCCGGGTAAAGGAAGTTTTTCCGGTTTCGGTTTTGGACAAACCGACGGATTAGTCTCTTGTCCGGATATCCGTGGGCGAGGCCCCGAGTGTGGGTCCCTGCCCCGCGCATGAAGTGCTACTTCCGCTGCTAGTACCCCGAAACCGTTGCGCGGTGGAGACAGGGATCTCACAGTTGGTATCAGAGCATTTGGTTAATAAAGATCAACTGAGAAACCAATTATGTCAAAAATTTATCAAGAAGCACAAAGAAGGTTGTAATTGTGTGATATAATTCATACAATTTGATATTCAAACTGAAATTCATAATTTGGTAATTGGGTCTTTAGATGGAAGTACCGCAATTATATAGAATCCTTGACTTGCTTGAGGCCTAGACATGATGGTATTTACCTTATAATTCCAAGGGCCGTGACTATCCGTATATACCGAGAGTATAACTGCAGCTCTTTACTGACAGTATATACGAGTAAATCTAAGACTTGAAATTATAAGCGTTAATGCTATCCAGATGATGAATTCGAATGTGGTTGATATGATTTTTAATTCTGTTTGAGAATTGATGAATTGATTTGGATTCTGATTGAAAAATGATGATCCCTCAAAATTGGTTGAAGTGTAATAAGCTGAGCGAAACCTCAATGAGGATGAATGGGACGAGTCCCTGTGATGATATTCATAACTGGAATGATGATAATGATTTCAGCAAATCACTATGAGATTAGTGGATTGTGCTGTCAAAGTGCTACTGTTAACACTTGACTTGGTATATCAAGTTAAGGGATGACAAATTGAAAACTTGCTTGACTGAAATTCCCGTGGAGGAATGTTCAGAAAGAAAAATTTTCGATCTGATGGACCATTATCGTGTTAAAGATATGAATGATATGATCTGAAATGAATTGTTATTTAATGATGAGTTCTATATAAGGGATATTTATCCCCGTATTCTGTTGGGTTGACCAGAATATAAGGAACCCTAGAATAAATTGGATCTTAAGAAAAAGAGTTGTCCTCTACTTGGCGAGATGAGGACATCTCGCACTTTTTTAAGTGGGGTAGAATGTAAGATTCCTCCCCTGCCTTTGAGGTATACAGGAGTAAGAATCTCCCTTTTTGATCTTATAATTATTCCCTCTCTAAAATAAAAGAAAGATTCTGTTTAAAAAAAAAGGAAGACCCTTTTCCTAGAATACTTCTCAGGAGTCACGCTGTTTTAAGGATTCAGAACAATGAGTTCAGAAGTGAAAATCGATGTTTTGGATACCAAGGTTTTGGTTTTCATTTGAGTACGGCCCAAAAGAAGTTCTTTATCTCTTGGGGAGTATAAGAACTTATCCCCCAGATATTGTGAGCCTTATATCTGAATTCAATGAAAGTAGGTGACTTAGCCTACAAGCTTCTTTTACCTCCTCATCTCAAAGTTCTTAATGTATTTCATAGAAATATGTGCCAAACCCAAATCATGGAAAGACGGTAAAACTTCAGTGGCAAGTTACCGTTGGCTTCTAAGTTACGCTAGCTCCTTCCTTTATATAAGTCGTAACTTTTACTTGTCGTTCACAGTAATCTTACTCCCATCGATCTCCTTTCTTTCTTAATCTCCTTCATGGCTTGGCAACAAGAATTAGTTTTATCCATAATGATTCCTCACCTTCAAGACGCAAGTGAGTCTGTGAAGAAGGATTTTATAGAACAGTATGAGCGCTCACTTTTTCCTCACCTAGGAACTTCTGTAGCGCAGACCAAATGGCGGACCTATCAAGACATAACTAGGGTAACACCCTGGGGTCAGCAGCACTTTCGTAACAATGTCCGCTTGGCCATGGTTATCGAAGCCTTGGGTTTGGGTCCTCGATACTACTGCGTCATGAGATCAAGACATCTTGGGTTTTCTGAGCGGGTCTTCTTACTGGCGTGTTTTCTTCCTCATGAGAAGATATGCCTTTACCCCGTTTTTGGCTTGCCTCTCAGAGGTCCTTTTGTTAGAACACCTCATACCACTGAGATAGGCGCAGCAATAACCCACAGAATCATTCCCATAGATGAGTTACCTTATACTTGTGCAGCTTGTGAGGACTGCTTTTGTGACCATATGATGGACGGGCTTATGGAAGTGTAAAGAGTTCCTCTATCTTTACTGTATAAGTTCCGAGAATGAATAAAGTTTAAATCTTGTTCGTATTTTGAATCTTGCTCTCTTTAAGACTTATCTTGGTGGTTAATCTTGATTAAAATTTTTCTCTGAGTCTCATATTCGTGAATCTTGCGAAATTACCCCCAGTTTGCGAGATGAGGGCATCTCGCGTTTTTTAAGTGGGGTAGAATGTAAGATTCCTCTCCCAACCCCTTGTTGATGTCTAGTATCTTCCCCTGTAATCAATCCCTCTTCAGAAATATAAAGACCTTGTTTCTAACTATTTTAGCCTAGAGAGAGAAAATATTCTAGAGAGAGAATATTCAGATTTTGAATATTTTTGGATAGAAAAATATCTCTTATAATTCAGATGAGTTCCCCTGAAACAGAAATTCAAAAAGAATTTTCCAATGTGCAATTGGAATTAATTGGAAATAGGTATAAAGAACCTTAGTCTAAGGGTCTAGATTTTCAGAAATCTTTAGACTATGGTCCAATTAAGGTTCCTATGGGCCAATAGCATCAATCCATGTGTAGGGAAGAGATAAATCCAAATTTGTAAAAAGAAGATACCCAAAAATGAGTAAATGCTCACATAAGGTGAAGAGTTGAAAATGTACAAGGTTTATTAGTAAAAAACTATGAGCAATATTAAAATGATGCCATTATGACACATATGTAAGGAAGGGGAATTCTTTAAAGGAGGTGCATATTTCACATAAGATGAAGAGTTGAAAATGTACAAGGTTTATTAGTAAAAAACTATGAGCAATATTAAAATGATTCCATTATGACACATATGTAAGGAAGGGGAATTCTTTAAAGGAGGTGCATATTTCACATAAGATGAAGAGTTGAAAATGTACAAGGTTTATTAGTAAAAAAAACTATGAGCAATATTAAAATGATTCCATTATGACACATATGTAAGGAAGGGGAGTTCTTTAAAGGAGGTGCATATTTCACATGCTTGAATGAGTTTTAAACTCATAAAAATTGAGATATTTCATCTCTCCTCTCTCCTCATTCAAGTCTAGTTCCAAAAAGTTAGCTTAACTGACCTAAAAATGGTCAAATATTGACCAAACTGATTTAGAAAATTCTAGAATCAGTTTGTTTGGTTAGGAGCTCAATTTTTCCTATAAATAGAAGCCTCCCCCTTGTTGAAAAATATATAGTGTTTATGCATCGTTACTCTACTCCACCTAAGCCAAGAACTGTGAATTCATTTAATAATTCACTAGTTTTTGGAGCTTCCCTCTTTCTTCAATCCCCATTAGTGGCTCCATCAACATACTTAACCAATTGATTGGTTGGGGGCCTCTACCGTGAACAAAGAATCAAGCAATTTGTAAGGTAATTAGTGAATATTGCTCTTTTCTATAATTTCTCAATGTTTCTCTCTTCTCAACCCCTCTCAAGCTTGAGAAGCTTAATTGGTATGGTTTTTTAAATGCTATTGAAGTTAATTGAATAGTAGTGAAGAGTTACATAATTTAATAAATGCTATTGAAGTTAATTTCTATTTATGTTTAAATTCTAATGGTTTTTATGTAATTTCTCTCTCTCACTCAAGAAATGGTCATAGTCATGACCCATTCTCAATCCACAAGAAACTTTTCATAAAGCTTTTTCTTAATCCAAGATTAAGCTATGCTTGAGGTCAAATTAATGGTTTTTTTTCTATGCTTTTAGTTTATGCATATTGATGATTCAATCCATTATGGATTAATGATCCAATTAGAGATCATTTTAATTATTTCCTTAATGATAAGCTTTATCCCTTAGAAAAATTGAGATTTATCAGTCATAGCAGCGGAGCTATGGCAAAATTTTTATAAAAATTATGCATAAAATAATTTCATTCAAAGCATAAAAAGAGGACTTCCTACCATATTCTAGGAATTATCATCCTAGACTAATTGAAAGAATTTCATTATAATCATGGAGAAATTGATTTTTTATATTATGCATAAAGAATAAGTTTTTATATCAAAAGTGTTACTTTTATCATTTTTATTTACTTGCATAGAAGTATGCATAATGGATAAATTTTTATATCAAAAGTGTTACTTTTATCATTTTTATTTACATGCATAGAAGTATGCATAATGGATAAATTTTTATATCAAAAGGGTTACTTTTATCATTTTTACTTACATGCATAGAAGTATGCATAATGGATAAATTTTTATATCAAAAGTGTTACTTTTATCATTTTTATTTACATGCATAGAAGTATGCATAATGGATAAATTTTTATATCAAAAGTGTTACTTTTAGCATAATTGAATTTCATGCATAGAGGTATGCATAAGAGATGAATATTTTATTATAAAAGTGTTACTTTTATAATAATTAAAATTCATGCATAGAGGTATGCATAAGAGATGAATATTTTATTATAAAAGTGTTACTTTTAGCATAATTGAATTTCATGCATAGAGGTATGCATAAGAGACGATTATTTTATTATAAAGTGTTACTTTTAGCATAATTGAATTTCATGCATAGAGGTATGCATAAGAGATGATTATTTTATTATAAAAGTGTTACTTTTAGCATAATTGAATTTCATGCATAGAAGTATGCATAAAAGATATGGGAAGTGATAAGATATGATAAGATGCATATAAGATGAGTTAAGCTGTGATAAGATGTGTATGGGATGAGATAAGAAGTGTATGAGATGAGATAAGATGTATATGGGTTGTGATAGGGTGAGAATGGATGTGATATAAAAGATTAGATATGAAGGCATATGGGGTTATATGAATGGGAATGTGAAAATGGATGTATGTATGTGGATGTGTGGATGTGGAGATGGTAGTGTGGATGTATGCATGTGAAAATGGATGTATGCATGAAGATGTATATGCATAGATGTGAATGTGGATGTAGACGTGGTTGTATAGAAGTGAATGTGGAATGTGGATATGGATGTATGTATGTATGTGGATGTAGATGTGGATGTATAGATGTGAATGGGAATATAGATGTGGATATAGATGTGAATGTGAATGTAGATGTGGATGTATGTGAATGTGGATGTAGATGTGGTTGTATAGATGTGAATGTGGAACGTGGATTTGGATGTATGTATGTATGTGGATGTAGATGTGTATGTATAGATGTGAATGGGAATGTGGATGTGGATATATGTGAATGTGGATGTAGATGTGGATGTATAGATGTGAATGTGGAATGTGGATGTGGATGTATGTATGTATTTGGATGTAGATGTGGATGTATAGATGTGAATGTGGAATGTGGATGTGGATGTATGTATGTATGTGGATGTAGATGTGGATGTATAGATGTGAATGGGAATGTGGATGTGGATGTATGTATGTATGTGGATATGGATGTATGAATGAGGACGTGATAGTGGATGTATGTATGTGGATATGGATGTATGAATGAGGACGTGATAGTGGATGTATGCATGTGGATGTAGATATGGATGTAGATGTGGATGTATAGATGTGAATGGGAATGTGGATGTGGATGTATGTATGTATGTGGATATGGATGTATGAATGAGGACGTGATAGTGGATGTATGCATGTGGATGTGGATGTATGAATGAAGACGTGATAGTGGATGTATGCATGTGGATGTGGATGTATGGATGTGGATATGGATGTGTATGTATGAATGTGGATATGGGATGTGGATGTATAAATGAGGATGTGAAAATGGAGGTAAGCATGTAGATGTGGATGTATGGATGTGAATGTGGATGTGGATGTGGATGTATGGATGTGAATATATGATATGTGATGTGAAGGAATCTGAAGTGAAGAGATGGAAAATGATGTGATTGGATGAGTACACATATAAATGGAATGAGGAATAAGTAATGTGGATTATATGAGGGATAATGTGGAAAAATTAGAGTTAATATAGAAATTGTATTTGTAAACTGTTTGTAAATACTGTTTGTAAATGGCTGTTTTATGTCAAGAATGCTGGGAAAGCATTTTGACCGTTTTGTGATTAAGGTCATGGAGACCTAACTGATAAAGTTGCAACTGCTGACGGAGAGTCAATGGAGGACGTCTCGCGTAGCAAGGTCGGCCGAGGTCTTGACCAGCCTCGGTTCGATTAAAATGGTGAGCTTCCGGTACGGTGGATGAGGGACCAAGGAAGCGGCCTATGAGTGAAGCGCTAGGTCACCTGCGAAGGATCCTAGAGGGTGCTGACCATACGGTGCTCGGGCTCTGGGTCGCCCAGGATACCCACGCGTGCGTCGAGGAAGATATTGGAACAAGGAGAAAGAGTTGTTTTGTGAAACCGGGCATGGATCTGGTTGATTGACCTTGCTGGTCTTCAATGGATGAGTCCATGGCTCTTTATATGGATCTGTTGGTTGATCTTGCTGATCTTCAACGAGAGTCCATCTTGATTTTTATAAGTGATTATATTGCCGAGGATTATGGGCTAGGAACTATTGAAAAGGCCCCTGTGTGGACAGGTGGTGAGCGTTCTAGTTGCCAATGATGCCATAGATACTCTGATGAAGGAATGATGGGAAATTATGAATCAACTGGATAAATTGGAAGATTGTGATCAGTGGTACTATGGATTCATTAAAGGATTGTTTTAAAGTTAGCTGATGCTAAGAAAAAGGCAATTTTCATATTGGGTGTGTAAGTGGTGTGGCTAGTTTTATGTTTGCATGAACTTCCGGCTAGGGGGCCTTGGAACTCTTTTCCTTGGTACCCGGGACAAAACCTAACCAAATTCCAAATTGGATCCCATCACTACAGTGGTTGGGCGGTTGGCTAACCCATGGGATCGGATGGGGTTAGGCTGGACTGATGGATCCGTAAATCGAGATTTAATTTCTATTATTACGATAGATGAAGTAAATCCCGGATAGAAATTGTTCTATGGATAGGAATCAACGGCTGTGCCTCTCTTGATGGGGAAAAAAGCGTTGATTCCAATGATCCAAGTGCAAGTTTCTTCCTTGATTTGACCAAGTACCGTTAAAGGTGCAGTCAGATCAGTTGATCCGTAATGATCTTGACTACGTTAGAGTTAAGAGTTATCCTGGTGGAATCGCCCATGCTTTCCGGGTAAAGGAAGTTTTTCCGGTTTCGGTTTTGGACAAACCGACGGATTAGTCTCTTGTCCGGATATCCGTGGGCGAGGCCCCGAGTGTGGGTCCCTGCCCCGCGCATGAAGTGCTACTTCCGCTGCTAGTACCCCGAAACCGTTGCGCGGTGGAGACAGGGATCTCACATTGTACATTTTCAACTCTTCATCTTATGTGAGCATTTAAGGGACTCCCCTTCCTTACATATGTGTCATAATAAAATCATTATTCCCAAAATATCTCATATTTTTAATATTGCTCATAGTTTTTTACTAATAAACCTTCTACATTTTCAACTCTTCATCTTATGTGAGCATTTACTCATTTTTGGGTATCTTCTTTTTACAATTTGGATTTATCTCCTCCCTACACATGGATTGATGCTATTGACCCATAGGAACCTTAATTGGACCATAATCCAAAGATTTATGAAAATCTAGACCCTTAGACTAAGGTTCTTTATACCTATTTCTAATTAATTCCAATTGCACATTGGAAAATTCTTTTTGAATTTCTGTTTCAGGGGAATTCATCTTAATTATATGAGATATTTTTCTATCCAAAAATATTCAAAATCTGAATATTCTCTCTCTAGAATAATTTTCTCTCTCTAGGTTAAAACAGTTAGGATCAAGGTCTTTATATTTCTGAAGAGGGATTGATTACAGGGGAAGATACTAGACATCAAAAGGGGTTGGGGGAGGAATCTTACATTCTACCCCACTTAAAAAAACGCGAGATGTCCTCATCTCGCAACTTGGGATAATTTCGCAAGATGCACGAATATGAGACTTAGAGAAAAATTTTAATCACGATTAACCACCAAGAAAAGTCTTAAAGAGAGCAAGATTCAAAATAAGAACAAGATTTAAACTTTATTCATTCACGGAACTTATATAGTAAAGATAGAAGAACTCTTTACACTTCCATAAGCCCGTCCATCATATGGTCACAAAAGCAGTCCTCACAAGCTGCACAAGTATAGGGTAACTCATCTATGGGAATGATTCTGCTGGTTATTTCCGTACCTATCTCAGTGGTATGAGGTGATCTAACAAAAGGACCTCTGAGAGGTAAGCCAAAAACGAGGTAGAGGCATATCTTCTCATGAGGAAGAAAACACGCCAGTAAGAAGACCCGCTCAGAAAATCCAAGATGTCTTGATCTCATGACGCAGTAGTATCGAGGACCCAAACCCAAGGCTTCAATAACCATGGCCAAGCGGACATTGTTACGAAAGTGCTGCTGACCCCAGGGTGTTACCCTAGTTATGTTTTGATAGGTTCGCCATTTGGTCTGAGCTACAGAAGTTCCCAAGTGAGGGAAAAGTGAGTACTCATACTGTTCTATAAAATCTTTCTTCACAGACTCGCTTGCGTCTTGAAGGTGAGAAATCATCAGGGATAAAACTAATTCCTGTTGCCAAGCCATGAAGGAGATTAAGAAAGAAAGGAGATTGATGGGAGTAAAATTACTGTGAGCGGCAAATAAAAGTTACGACTTATATAAAGGAAGGAGCTAGCGTAACCTAGAAGCCAACGGTAACTTGCCACTGAAGTTTTACCGTCTTTTCATGATTTGTGTTTGACACATTTTTCTATAGAAGGTATTAAGAATTTTGAGATGAGGAGATAAAAGAAGCTTGTAGGCTAAGTCACCTACTTTCATTGAATTTAGATATAAGGGTCACAATATCTGGGGGATAACTTCTTATACTCTCCAAAGATAAAGAACTTCTTTTGGGCCGTACTCGAATGAAAACCAAAACCTTGGTATCCAAAACACCGATTCTCACTTTTGAACTCATTGTTCTAAATCTTTAAAACAGGTGGGACTCCTGAGAAGTATTCTAGGGAAAGAGTCTTCCTTTTTTAAACAAAAACTCTCTTTTATTTTAGAGAGGGAATAATTATAAGATCAGAAAGGAAGATTCTTACTCCAGTATACCTCGAAGGTTGGGGAGGAATCTTACATGTGTACAGAAAGCTTTGAGGGTGTCTTCTATAACTTGATTACCTCTTTCATGTTACGGTCGCATGCTATGTTATTTCATAGCGTCCCTACATTCTCTCAATCATCGCACTGACATTATGCAATGCATTCAATTCTTGGTTGCTTCTTCTCCCCCTTGAATTTTGTGGAGATTCTCGGTAACTCCTAGGCGAGAACTCATCCTTTGACCTTTGCTCATGGATTTTTCCCCGTTAACCCCTAAGGCTAATGGACATACAAACATGGGTACACACTCATATGGCGGGATATAAGCAAACACGAGGTGAGGTGGACACGCACGCACGAGACTCCGAAAATACCCAACAGGATTTAAAGACTAAAATTTCTCAAAATGCATCATGGAGATCGAAGTGCTTTCACACAAGGGTACCCCACACACATGTATGCTTTTATATATATATTTTCGACTATATGAATCGTGTAAAATTTCAAGATTATCATCCAAATCTTGATTTTCAAAGGCTTCTGCAAATTTAAATTCTATGCCTCCTCACTTAAGGATTGGGATGTCCTGGGGCTATCTTTACCTCTATATAGATCCTCTTCTTTTCCCAAGTCACATCTTCAACATGGAGAAACTTCCATTTACCTGGGTTCCAATTCTAAATGTACCTTGCACTAGCAAGCATGATAAAGTAATAATCTTTTCTAAGATGTGCTCAGGGTTTGGATGATACTTCTTCTCACTAGGTTGACATGGAAGAAGACGTTGTGAGCCTTAAGCTTTAGAGAAAGAAGCGTTTCCCTAGATTTTTCTCCAATATTGCTCGTAATACCGTAAGGTTCGCAAGATCTTCTTGTACTTTTGCAAGGGTTGTACATAAAGAAAAACCATATGGCCTCCCTCAAAATAACGACTCAACCTCTTGGTATCTACATAATGTTTATGTCTATCTTGACCAGCTTTGATATCTTTTCTTATAGATTGTATTTGATTGTCCATCTCATCAAGCATCTTTGCTTTTAAATCTCTACCTTGATTAGGGGGTCAACAGACCAGGCCAAGGATGTAAGGAAATCTTCACCATAGATAGCTTTAAGAGGATTCATTACTTATAATTTTATATTAAACATCATAGGCAAATTCTAATAGATATAGGAAGTTTAACTATCTTTTTTGTTCACATCCACAAGAGGCTTTGAGGGTGTCTTCTATAACTTGATGGAATCTTTCATGTTATGATCGCATGCGATGTTCTGTCATAAAATCCCTAGATTTTTTGAATAATCACGTCAACATTATGCGATGCATTCAATTCTTGGCATCTGCTTGTACCAGCAGTTGCATTTTGTGGAAAGGTACCCACACACATGTATGCTTTTATATATTTTCTTGACTATATGAATCGTGTAAAATTTTAAGATTATCATCCAAATCTTAATTTTCAAAGGCTTTTGCAAATTTAAATTCTATTTCAATGCTTCCTCACTTAAGGATTCGGATATCCTTATCTCGCGAAATCGAGGCTGTATAGATCCTCTTCTTTTCTCAAGTCGCATCTTTAACAGGGAGAAACTTCCATTTAACTAAGCATTCTTTTAGAATCCTATGTTGTAGAGATTTCTCAAAAATATTGGGTTCCAATTTCAAATGTACCTTGCACTAACTAGCAAGCACGAGGAAGTAATAATCTTTTCTAAGATGTTCTCATGGTTTGGATGATACTTCTTCTCACTAGGTTGACATGGAAGATGCTGCAGAAGCTCTGGAGGAAGAAGCAAGTCATAAGATTTATCTCCAATATTCCTGGTAAGACCATAAGGTCCACAAGATCTTGTGGTACTTTCCCAAGGGTCGTAAACAAAGAAAAAGTATATGGCCTCCCTCAAAATCACGACTCAACCTCTTGGGATCTACATAATGTTTATGTCTACCTTGACCAGCTTCGATATCTTTCCTTATAGATGGCATTTGATTCTCCATCTCATCAAGCATCTTTGCTTCAAAATATCTACCTTCATTAGGGGGTCAGACCAAGTCAAGGATGTAAGGAAATCTTGACCAAAGATAGCTTCAAGAGGATTCATTACTAATACTTTTATAATAAGGATCATAGGGAAATTCCACTATATGTAAGAAGGTGCACAGAAAGCTTTGAAGGTGTCTTCTATAACTTGATTACCTCTTTCATGTTAAGATTGCATGCTATGTTATGTCATAAGGTCCCTAGATTCTCTCAATCATCGTGCTAACATTATGCGATGCATTCAATTCTTGGCTGCTTCTTCTCCCATTTGCATTTTGTGGAGATTCTCATTTAGTAACTCCTAGGATCTCATCCTTTGACCTTTGCTAATGGCTTTTTCCCCGTTAACCATTGAGGATATTGGACATACAAACATGGGTACACACTCATATGGCGAGATATAAGCAAACACGAGGTTCGATGGACGCGTACACAAGAGACTCCGAAATACCCAACAAGACTTAGAGACTAAAATTTCTCTAAATGCATCCAGGATCCAAGTGTTTTCACACAAGGGTACCCCACACACATGTATGCTTATATATATATATATATATATATATATATATATATATATATACTATATCAATCGTGTAAAATTTGAAGATTATCATCCAAATCTTAATTTCCAATGGCTTTTGCAAATTTAAATTCTATGCTTCCTCACTTAAGGATTAGGATGTCCGGAGATCCTCAGTAACTCCTAGGCTTTCATCCTTTGACCTTTGCTAATGGCTTTTTCCACGTTAACCCCTAAGGCTATTAGACATACAAACATGGGTACACACTCATATGGCGGGATGTAAGCAAACACGAGGTGAGGTGGACAAGCACACACGAGACTCCAAAATACCCAACAAGATTAAAAGACTAAAATTTCTCAAAATGCATTAAGGATCGAAGTGCTTTCACACAAGGGTACCGCACACACATGTATGCTTTTATATATTTTTTTGACTATATAAATCGTGTAAAATTTCAAGATTATCATCCAAATCTTAATTTTCAAAGGCTATTGCAAATTTAAATTCT
This sequence comes from Cibotium barometz, assembly GCF_041138505.1. NCBI lineage: Eukaryota > Viridiplantae > Streptophyta > Polypodiopsida > Cyatheales > Cibotiaceae > Cibotium > Cibotium barometz. The sequence continues at coordinate 924,255 of NC_141103.1, read as the reverse complement.
TCTTCAATGCTTCCTCACTTAAGGATTGGGATGTCCTCATCTCGAAAAAATTGGGGCTATCTTTAGCTCTATACATTCTCTGCTTTTTCCAAGTCGCATCTTCAAGCGAGAGAAACTTCCATTTAACTAAGCATTCTTTTAGAAACCTATGTTGTAGAGATTTCTCGAATATCTTGGATTCTAATTCTAAATGTACCTTGCACTAGCAACAAGCATGATGAAGGAATAATATTTTCTAAGATGTGCTCAGGCATTGGATGATACTTCTTTTCACTAGGTTGACACTGAAGAAGACATTGCGAACCTTAAGCTGTGGAGAAAGAAGCAAGTCCTAAGATTTATCTCCAATATTGCTCGTAATACCCTAAGGTCCACAAGATCTTCGTGTACTTTTGCAAGGGTTGTACATAAAGAAAAACCATATGGCCTTCCTTAAAATAACAACTCAACCTCTTGGGATCTACATGATTTTTATGTCTATCTTGACCAGCTTTGATATCTTTTCTTATAGATTGTATTTGATTGTCCATCTCATCAAGCATCTTTGCTTCAAAATCTCTACCTTGATTAGGGGGTTAGACCAAGCCAAGGATGTAAGGAAATCTTTACCATAGATAGCTTTAAGAGGATTCATTACTAATACTTTTATAATAAGCATCATAGGCAAATTCTAATAGATGTAGGAAGTTCAACTATCTTTTTTGTTCACATCCACGAGAGGCTTTGAGAGTGTCTTCTATAACTTGATGACATCTTTCATGTTATGATCGCATGGGATGTTCTGTCATAAAATCCCTAGATTCTCTCAATCATCGCGTCAACATTATGCGATGCATTCAATTCATGGCATCTTCTTGTAGTACCAGTTGCATTTTGTGGAGATTCTCAGTAACTCCTCCGCTTTCATGCTTTGAGCTCTGCTAATGGTTTTTTCCCCGCTAACCCCTAAGGCTCTTGGACATACAAACATGATGGGTACCACTCATATGGCGGGAGATAAGCAAATACAAGGTGAGGTGGACGCGTACGCACACACGAGACTCTGAAATACCCAACAAGATTTAAAGACTAAAATTTCTCAAAATTCATTTGGGATCTAAGTGCTTTTACACAAGGGTACCCACACACACATATGCTTTTATATATTTTCTTGACTATATGAATCGTTTAAAATTTCAAGGTTATCATCCAAAATTTAATTTTCAAAGTCTTTTACAAATTTCAATTCTTCTTCAATGCTTCCTCACTTAAGGATTGGGATGTCCTTATCTCGCAAATTGGGGCTATCTTTAGCTCTATAGATCCTCCTATTTTCCCAAGTCGCATCTTCAAAAGGGAACATTCTTTTAGAATTCTATGTTGTAGAGATTTCTCGAACATCTTAAGTTCCAATTCTAAATGTACCTTGCACTAGCAACAAGCATGATGAAGGAATAATCATTTCTAAGATGTGCTCAGGCATTGGATGATACTTCTTTTCACTAGGTTGACACTGAAGAAGACATTGCGAACCTTAAGCTGTGGAGAAAGAAGCAAGTCCTAAGATTTATCTCCAATATTGCTCGTAATACCCTAAGGTCCACAAGATCTTCGTGTACTTTTGCAAGGGTTGTACATAAAGAAAAACCATATGGCCTTCCTTAAAATAACAACTCAACCTCTTGGGATCTACATGATTTTTATGTCTATCTTGACCAGCTTTGATATCTTTTCTTATAGATTGTATTTGATTGTCCATCTCATCAAGCATCTTTGCTTCAAAATCTCTACCTTGATTAGGGGGTTAGACCAAGCCAAGGATGTAAGGAAATCTTTACCATAGATAGCTTTAAGAGGATTCATTACTAATACTTTTATAATAAGCATCATAGGCAAATTCTAATAGATGTAGGAAGTTCAACTATCTTTTTTGTTCACATCCACGAGAGGCTTTGAGAGTGTCTTCTATAACTTGATGACATCTTTCATGTTATGATCGCATGGGATGTTCTGTCATAAAATCCCTAGATTCTCTCAATCATCGCGTCAACATTATGCGATGCATTCAATTCTTGGCATCTTCTTGTAGTACCAGTTGCATTTTGTGGAGATTCTCAGTAACTCCTCCGCTTTCATGCTTTGAGCTCTGCTAATGGTTTTTTCCCCGCTAACCCCTAAGGCTCTTGGACATACAAACATGATGGGTACCACTCATATGGCGGGAGATAAGCAAATACAAGGTGAGGTGGACGCGTACGCACACACGAGACTCTGAAATACCCAACAAGATTTAAAGACTAAAATTTCTCAAAATTCATTTGGGATCTAAGTGCTTTTACACAAGGGTACCCACACACACATATGCTTTTATATATTTTCTTGACTATATGAATCGTTTAAAATTTCAAGGTTATCATCCAAAATTTAATTTTCAAAGTCTTTTACAAATTTCAATTCTTCTTCAATGCTTCCTCACTTAAGGATTGGGATGTCCTTATCTCGCAAATTGGGGCTATCTTTAGCTCTATAGATCCTCCTATTTTCCCAAGTCGCATCTTCAAAAGGGAACATTCTTTTAGAATTCTATGTTGTAGAGATTTCTCGAACATCTTAAGTTCCAATTCTAAATGTACCTTGCACTAGCAACAAGCATGATGAAGGAATAATCATTTCTAAGATGTGCTCAGGCATTGGATGATACTTCTTTTCACTAGGTTGACACTGAAGAAGACATTGCGAACCTTAAGCTGTGGAGAAAGAAGCAAGTCCTAAGATTTATCTCCAATATTGCTCGTAATACCCTAAGGTCCACAAGATCTTCGTGTACTTTTGCAAGGGTTGTACATAAAGAAAAACCATATGGCCTTCCTTAAAATAACAACTCAACCTCTTGGGATCTACATGATTTTTATGTCTATCTTGACCAGCTTTGATATCTTTTCTTATAGATTGTATTTGATTGTCCATCTCATCAAGCATCTTTGCTTCAAAATCTCTACCTTGATTAGGGGGTTAGACCAAGCCAAGGATGTAAGGAAATCTTTACCATAGATAGCTTTAAGAGGATTCATTACTAATACTTTTATAATAAGCATCATAGGCAAATTCTAATAGATGTAGGAAGTTCAACTATCTTTTTTGTTCACATCCACGAGAGGCTTTGAGAGTGTCTTCTATAACTTGATGACATCTTTCATGTTATGATCGCATGGGATGTTCTGTCATAAAATCCCTAGATTCTCTCAATCATCGCGTCAACATTATGCGATGCATTCAATTCTTGGCATCTTCTTGTAGTACCAGTTGCATTTTGTGGAGATTCTCAGTAACTCCTCCGCTTTCATGCTTTGAGCTCTGCTAATGGTTTTTTCCCCGCTAACCCCTAAGGCTCTTGGACATACAAACATGATGGGTACCACTCATATGGCGGGAGATAAGCAAATACAAGGTGAGGTGGACGCGTACGCACACACGAGACTCTGAAATACCCAACAAGATTTAAAGACTAAAATTTCTCAAAATTCATTTGGGATCTAAGTGCTTTTACACAAGGGTACCCACACACACATATGCTTTTATATATTTTCTTGACTATATGAATCGTTTAAAATTTCAAGGTTATCATCCAAAATTTAATTTTCAAAGTCTTTTACAAATTTCAATTCTTCTTCAATGCTTCCTCACTTAAGGATTGGGATGTCCTTATCTCGCAAATTGGGGCTATCTTTAGCTCTATAGATCCTCCTATTTTCCCAAGTCGCATCTTCAAAAGGGAACATTCTTTTAGAATTCTATGTTGTAGAGATTTCTCGAACATCTTAAGTTCCAATTCTAAATGTACCTTGCACTAGCAACAAGCATGATGAAGGAATAATCATTTCTAAGATGTGCTCAGGCATTGGATGATACTTCTTTTCACTAGGTTGACACTGAAGAAGACATTGCGAACCTTAAGCTGTGGAGAAAGAAGCAAGTCCTAAGATTTATCTCCAATATTGCTCGTAATACCCTAAGGTCCACAAGATCTTCGTGTACTTTTGCGAGGGTTGTACATAAAGAAAAACCATATGGCCTTCCTTAAAATAACAACTCAACCTCTTGGGATCTACATGATTTTTATGTCTATCTTGACCAGCTTTGATATCTTTTCTTATAGATTGTATTTGATTGTCCATCTCATCAAGCATCTTTGCTTCAAAATCTCTACCTTGATTAGGGGGTTAGACCAAGCCAAGGGTGTAAGGAAATCTTCACCATAGATAGCTTTAAGAGGATTCATTACTAATACTTTTATAATAAGCATCATAGGCAAATTCTAATAGATGTAGGAAGTTGAACTATCTTTTTTGTTCACATCCACGAGAGGCTTTGAGAGTGTCTTCTATAACTTGATGACATCTTTCATGTTATGATTGCATGGGATGTTCTGTCATAAAATCCCTAGATTCTCTCAATCATCGCGTCAATATTATGCGATGCATTCAATTCTTGGCACCTTCTTGTAGTACCAGTTGCATTTTGTGGAGATTCTCAGTAACTCCTCCGCTTTCATGCTTTGAGCTCTGCTAGTGGTTTTTTCCCCGCTAACCCCTAAGGCTCTTGGACATACAAACATGATGGGTACCACTCATATGGCGGGATATAAGCAAATACAAGGTGAGGTGGACGCGTACGCACACACGAGACTCTGAAATACCCAACAAGATTTAAAGACTAAAATTTCTCAAAATTCATTTGGGATCTAAGTGCTTTTACACAAGGGTACCCACACACACATATGCTTTTATATATTTTCTTGACTATATGAATCGTTTAAAATTTCAAGGTTATCATCCAAAATTTAATTTTCAAAGTCTTTTACAAATTTCAATTCTTCTTCAATGCTTCCTCACTTAAGGATTGGGATGTCCTTATCTCGCAAATTGGGGCTATCTTTAGCTCTATAGATCCTCCTATTTTCCCAAGTCGCATCTTCAAAAGGGAACATTCTTTTAGAATTCTATGTTGTAGAGATTTCTCGAACATCTTAAGTTCCAATTCTAAATGTACCTTGCACTAGCAACAAGCATGATGAAGGAATAATCATTTCTAAGATGTGCTCAGGCATTGGATGATACTTCTTTTCACTAGGTTGACACTGAAGAAGACATTGCGAACCTTAAGCTGTGGAGAAAGAAGCAAGTCCTAAGATTTATCTCCAATATTGCTCGTAATACCCTAAGGTCCACAAGATCTTCGTGTACTTTTGCGAGGGTTGTACATAAAGAAAAACCATATGGCTTTCCTTAAAATAACAACTCAACCTCTTGGGATCTACATGATTTTTATGTCTATCTTGACCAGCTTTGATATCTTTTCTTATAGATTGTATTTGATTGTCCATCTCATCAAGCATCTTTGCTTCAAAATCTCTACCTTGATTAGGGGGTTAGACCAAGCCAAGGGTGTAAGGAAATCTTCACCATAGATAGCTTTAAGAGGATTCATTACTAATACTTTTATAATAAGCATCATAGGCAAATTCTAATAGATGTAGGAAGTTCAACTATCTTTTTTGTTCACATCCACGAGAGGCTTTGAGAGTGTCTTCTATAACTTGATGACATCTTTCATGTTATGATTGCATGGGATGTTCTGTCATAAAATCCCTAGATTCTCTCAATCAGCGCGTCAACATTATGCGATGCATTCAATTCTTGGAATCTTCTTGTAGTACCAGTTGCATTTTGTGGAGATTCTCAGTAACTCCTCCGCTTTCATGCTTTGAGCTCTGCTAGTGGTTTTTTCCCCGCTAACCCCTAAGGCTCTTGGACATACAAACATGATGGGTACCACTCATATGGCGGGATATAGGCAAATACAAGGTGAGGTGGACGCGTACGCACACACAAGACTCTGAAATACCCAACAAGATTTAAAGACTAAAATTTCTCAAAATTCATTTGGGATCTAAGTGCTTTTACACAAGGGTACCCACACACACATATGCTTTTATATATTTTCTTGACTATATGAATCGTTTAAAATTTCAAGGTTATCATCCAAAATTTAATTTTCAAAGTCTTTTACAAATTTCAATTCTTCTTCAATGCTTCCTCACTTAAGGATTGGGATGTCCTTATCTCGCAAATTGGGGCTATCTTTAGCTCTATAGATCCTCCTATTTTCCCAAGTCGCATCTTCAAAAGGGAACATTCTTTTAGAATTCTATGTTGTAGAGATTTCTCGAACATCTTAAGTTCCAATTCTAAATGTACCTTGCACTAGCAACAAGCATGATGAAGAAATAATCATTTCTAAGATGTGCTCAGGCATTGGATGATACTTCTTTTCACCAGGTTGACACTGAAGAGGAGAAAGAAGCAAGTCCTAAGATTTATCTCCAATATTGCTCGTAATACCCTAAGGTCCACAAGATCTTTGTGTACTTTTGCGAGGGTTGTACATAAAGAAAGACCATATGGCCTTCCTTAAAATAACAACTCAACCTCTTGGGATCTACATGATTTTTATGTCTATCTTGACCAGCTTTGATATCTTTTCTTATAGATTGTATTTGATTGTCCATCTCATCAAGCATCTTTGCTTCAAAATCTCTACCTTGATTAGGGGGTTAGACCAAGCCAAGGGTGTAAGGAAATCTTCACCATAGATAGCTTTAAGAGGATTCATTACTAATACTTTTATAATAAGCATCATAGGCAAATTCTAATAGATGTAGGAAGTTCAACTATCTTTTTTGTTCACATCCACGAGAGGCTTTGAGAGTGTCTTCTATAACTTGATGACATCTTTCATGTTATGATTGCATGGGATGTTCTGTCATAAAATCCCTAGATTCTCTCAATCATCGCGTCAACATTATTGGATGCATTCAATTCTTGGCATCTTCTTGTAGTACCAGTTGCATTTTGTGGAGATTCTTAGTAACTCCTCCGCTTTCATGCTTTGAGCTCTGAAATTTCTCGAATATCTTGGATTCCAATTCTAAATGTACCTTGCACTAGCAACAAGCATGATGAAGGAATAATCTTTTCTAAGATGTGCTCAGGCATTGGATGATACTTCTTTTCACTAGGTTGACACTGAAGAAGACATTGCGAACCTTAAGCTGTGGAGAAAGAAGCAAGTCCTAAGATTTATCTCCAATATTTCTCGTAATACCCTAAGGTCCACAAGATCTTCGTGTACTTTTGCGAGGGTTGTACATAAAGAAAAACCATATGGCCTTCCTTAAAATAACAACTCAACCTCCTGGGATCTACATGATTTTTATGTCTATCTTGACCAGCTTTGATATCTTTTCTTATAGATTGTATTTGATTGTCCATCTCATCAAGCATCTTTGCTTCAAAATCTCTACCTTGATTAGGGGGTTAGACCAAGCCAAGGATGTAAGGAAATCTTCACCATAGATAGCTTTAAGAGGATTCATTACTAATACTTTTATAATAAGCATCATAGGCAAATTCTAATAGATGTAGGAAGTTCAACTATCTTTTTTGTTCACATCCACGAGAGGCTTTGAGAGTGTCTTCTATAACTTGATGACATCTTTCATGTTATGATCGCATGGGATGTTCTGTCATAAAATCCCTAGATTCTCTCAATCATCGCGTCAACATTATGCGATGCATTCAATTCATGGCATCTTCTTGTAGTACCAGTTGCATTTTGTGGAGATTCTCAGTAACTCCTCCGCTTTCATGCTTTGAGCTCTGCTAATGGTTTTTTCCCCGTTAACCCCTAAGGCTCTTGGACATACAAACATGATGGGTACCACTCATATGGCAGGATATAAGCAAATACAAGGTGAGGTGGACGCGTACGCACACACGAGACTCTGAAATACCCAACAAGATTTAAAGACTAAAATTTCTCAAAATTCATTTGGGATCTAAGTGCTTTTACACAAGGGTACCCACACACACATATGCTTTTATATATTTTCTTGACTATATGAATCGTTTAAAATTTCAAGATTATTATCCAAAATTTAATTTTCAAAGTCTTTTACAAATTTCAATTCTTCTTCAATGCTTCCTCACTTAAGGATTGGGATGTCCTTATCTCGCAAATTGGGGCTATCTTTAGCTCTATAGATCCTCCTATTTTCCCAAGTCGCATCTTCAAAAGGGAACATTCTTTTAGAATTCTATGTTGTAGAGATTTCTCGAACATCTTAAGTTCCAATTCTAAATGTACCTTGCACTAGCAACAAGCATGATGAAGGAATAATCTTTTCTAAGATGTGCTCAGGCATTGGATGATACTTCTTTTCACTAGGTTGACACTGAAGAAGAAGACATTGCGAACCTTAAGCTGTGGAGAAAGAAGCAAGTCCTAAGATTTATCTCCAATATTGCTCGTAATACCCTAAGGTCCACAAGATATTCATGTACTTTTGCGAGGGTTGTACATAAAGAAAAACCATATGGCCTTCCTTAAAATAACAACTCAACCTCTTGGGATCTACATGATTTTTATGTCTATCTTGACCAGCTTTGATATCTTTTCTTATAGATTGTATTTGAATGTCCATCTCATCAAGCATCTTTGCTTCAAAATCTCTACCTTGATTAGGGGGTTAGACCAAGCCAAGGGTGTAAGGAAATCTTCACCATAGATAGCTTTAAGAGGATTCATTACTAATACTTTTATAATAAGCATCATAGGCAAATTCTAATAGATGTAGGAAGTTCAACTATCTTTTTTGTTCACATCCACGAGAGGCTTTGAGAGTGTCTTCTATAACTTGATGACATCTTTCATGTTATGATCGCATGGGATGTTCTGTCATAAAATCCCTAGATTCTCTCAATCATCGCGTCAACATTATGCGATGCATTCAATTCTTGGCATCTTCTTGTAGTACCAATTGCATTTTGTGGAGATTCTTAGTAACTCCTCCGCTTTCATGCTTTGAGCTTTGCTAATGGCTTTTTCCCTGCTAACCCCTAAGGCTCTTGGACATACAAACATGATGGGTACCACTCATATGGCGGGATATAAGCAAATACAAGGTGAGGTGGACGCGTACGCACACACGAGACTCTGAAATACCCAACAAGATTTAAAGACTAAAATTTCTCAAAATTCATTTGGGATCTAAGTGCTTTTACACAAGGGTACCCACACACACATATGCTTTTATATATTTTCTTGACTATATGAATCGTTTAAAATTTCAAGGTTATCATCCAAAATTTAATTTTCAAAGTCTTTTACAAATTTCAATTCTTCTTCAATGCTTCCTCACTTAAGGATTGGGATGTCCTTATCTCGCAAATTGGGGCTATCTTTAGCTCTATAGACCCTCCTATTTTCCCAAGTCGCATCTTCAAAAGGGAACATTCTTTTAGAATTCTATGTTATAGAGATTTCTCGAACATCTTAAGTTCCAATTGGCGACAACTCATCCTTTTGCTCGTGGATTTTTCCCCGTTAACCCCTAAGGCTAATGGACATACAAACATGATCTTACTTTTCAAAGGCTTTTGCAAATTTAAATTCTATGCCTCCTCACTTAAGGATTGGGATGTCCTGGGGCTACTATCTTTAGCTCTATATAGATCCTCTTCTTTTCCCAAGTCACATGTTCAACATGGAGAAACTTCCATTTACCTAAGCATTCTTTTAGAATCCTATGTTGTAGAGATTTCTCGAACATCCTGGGTTCCAATTCTAAATGTACCTCGCACTAGCAAGCATGATGAAGTAATAATCTTTTCTAAGATCTGCTCAGGGTTTGGATGATACTTCTTCTCACTAGGTTGACATGGAAGAAGACGTTGCGAACCTTAAGCTTTGGAGAAAGAAGCGATTCCTAAGATTTATCTCCAATATTGCTCGTAATACCGTAAGGTTCGCAAGATCTTCTTGTACTTTTGCAAGGGTTGTACGTAAAGAAAAACCATATGGCCTCCCTCAAAATAACGACGCGATTCCTAAGATTTATCTCCAATATTGCTCGTAATACCGTAAGGTTCGCAAGATCTTCTTGTACTTTTGCAAGGGTTGTACGTAAAGAAAAACCATATGGCCTCCCTCAAAATAACGACTCAACCTCTTGGTATCTACATAATGTTTATGTCTATCTTGACCAGCTTTGATATCTTTTGTTATAGATTGTATTTCATTGTCCATCTTGTGAGATCCCTGTCCCCACCATGCGACGGATTCGGGGTACTAGCAGTGAAAGTAGCACTTCATGCGCGGGGCAGGGACCCACACTCGGGGCCTCGCCCACGGATATCCGGACAAGAGACTAATCCGTCGGTTTGTCCAAAACCGAAACCGAAAAAACTTCCTTTACCCGGAAGACATGGGCGATTCCACCAGGATAACTCTTTACTCTAACGTAGTCAAGATCATTACGGATCAACTGATCTGACTTCACCTTTAACAGTACTTGGTCAAATCAAGGAAGAAACTTGCACTTGGATCATTGGGATCAACACTTTTTTCCCCATCAAGAGGCACAGCCGTTGATTCCTATCCATAGAACAATTTCTATCCGGGATTTACTTCATCTATCGTAATAATAGAAATTAAATCTCGATTTACGGATCCATCAGTCCAGCCTAACCCCATCCGATCCCATGGGTTAGCCAACCGCCCAACCCCACTGTAGCGATGGGATCCAATTTGGAATTTGGTTAGGTTTTGTCCCGGGTACCAAGGAAAAGAGTTCCAAGGCCCCCTAGCCGGAAGTTCATGCAAACATAAAACTAGCCACACCACTTACACACCCAATATGAAATTGCCTTTTTCTTAGCATCGGCTAACTTTAAAACAATCCTTTAATGAAACCATAGTACCACTGATCACAATCTTCCAATTTATCTGGTTGATTCATAATTTCCCATCATTCCTTCATCAGAGTATCTATGGCATCATTGGCAACTAGAACGCTCACCACCTGTCCACACAGGGGCCTTTTCAATAGTTCCTAGCCCATAATACTCAGCAATATAATCACTTATAAAAATCAAGATGGACTCTCGTTGAAGATCAGCAAGATCAACCAACAGATCCATATAAAGAGCCATGGACTCATCCATTGAAGACCAACAAGGTCAATCAACCAGATCCATGCCCGGTTTCACAAAAATCTAGGGGGACAAAATCTCTTTCTCAAATAGGTTTCCAAAAATCCAGGGGGACAAAATCTCTTTCTCAAATAGGTTTTTAGGTCATTCCAAGATTGGGTATTTCTATTTAGATGGTTGGTGTCACAGTGGTTCCTCCATGCTACCCTGGCTGTTTCCACTATTTTCAACCGGCCAAGAGCTATTTTGCTCAGCTCATTATAACCTGTGACGTCAAAATACTCTTCCATGGCTTCCACCCATTTCTCCACAGTCTCACCCAGGTTCTCCCCTTCTCCTTTGAAGGGTCCTGGTTGAGTCCTATGAAGAGCCTTGCGAACATCAGGATCAAGTTCGTTATCTTCAGTGACAGGGTCTGGCTGCTGACGGCTACGATTTCCTCGTCTCATGATTCTGTCAAAAATTTATATATTAGAGAGAGAATAGTTATAAGATTAGAGAGGAGATTCTTATTTTTGAATACCTCAAAAACTGGGGAGAATTCTTACATTCTACCCCACTTAAAAAAAAGCGCGAGATGTCCTCATCTCGTAGGAAGAGAACAACTCTTTTTCTTACGACCCAAATTATTCTGGGATTCCTTACATTCTGGTCGACCCAACAGAATACCTTCTGAACATTCCTCCACGGGAAATTTTAGTTAAGCAAGTTCTCAATTTGTCATCCCTTAACTTGATCTACCGGTCAAGTGTTAACAGTAGCAATCTGACAGCACAACCCACTAATCTCTTCGTGATTTGCTGAAATCATTATCATCATTCCAGTTATGAATATCATCACTGGGACTTGTCCCATTCATCCTCATTGTGATTTCGCTCAGCTTATTACATTTCAACTAAATTTCAGAAATCATCATTTTTCAATCAGAATCCAAATCAATTTATCAATTCTCAAACAGAATTAAAAATCATATCAACCACATTCGAAATCATCCTCTGGATAGCATTAACGCTTATAATTTCAAGTCTTAGATTTACTCATATATACTGTCAGTAAAGAGCTGCAATATACTCTCGGTATATACGGGTAGTCACGGCCCTTGGAATTATAAGGTAAATACCATCATGTCTAGGCCTCAAGCAAGTCAGGGATTCTGTATAATTGCGGTACTTCCATCTGAAGACTCAATTACCAAATTACAAATTTCAGTTTGAATATCAAATTGTATGAATTATATCACACAATTATAATCTTTTTGTGTTTCTTGATAAATTTTTGACATATTTGTCTTCTCAGTTGATCTTTGTTAACCAAAGGCTCTGATACCAACTGTGAGATCCCTGTCCCCACCATGCGACGGATTCGGGGTACTAGCAGCAAAAGTAGCACTTCATGCGCGGGGCAGGGACCCACACTCGGGGCCTCGCCCACGGATATCCGGACAAGAGACTAATCCGTCGGTTTGTCCAAAACCGAAACCGGAAAAACTTCCTTTACCCGGAAAGCATGGGCGATTCCACCAGGATAAATCTTTACTCTAACGTAGTCAAGATCATTACGGATCAACTGATCTAACTGCACCTTTAACGGTACTTGGTCAAATCAAGGAAGAAACTTGCACTTGGATCATTGGGATCAACGCTTTTTTCCCCATCAAGAGGCACAGCCGTTGATTCCTATCCATAGAATAATTTCTATCCGGGATTTACTTCATCTATCGTAATAATAGAAATTAAATCTCGATTTACGGATCCATCAGTCCAGCCTAACCCCATCCGATCCCATGGGTTAGCCAACCGCCCAACCACTGTAGTGATGGGATCCAATTTGGAATTTGGTTAGGTTTTGTCCCGGGTACCAAGGAAAAGAGTTCCAAGGCCCTCTAGCCGGAAGTTCATGCAAACATAAAACTAGCCACACCACTTACACACCCAATATGAAATTTCCTTTTTCTTAGCATCGGCTAACTTTAAAACAATCCTTTAATGAAACCATAGTACCACTAATCACAATCTTCCAATTTATCTGGTTGATTCATAATTTCCCATCATTCCTTCATCAGAGTATCTATGGCATCATTGGCAACTAGAACGCTCACCACCTGTCCACACAGGGGCCTTTTCAATAGTTCCTAGCCCATAATACTCGGCAATATAATCACTTATAAAAATCAAGATGGACTCTCGTTGAAGATCAGCAAGATCAACCAATAGATCCATATAAAGAGCCATGGACTCATCCATTGAAGACCAGCAAGGTCAATCAACCAGATCCATGCCCGGTTTCACAAAACAACTCTTACTCCTTGTTCCAATATCTTCCTCGACGCACGCGTGGGTATCCTGGGCGACCCAGAGCCCGAGCACCGTATGGTCAGCACCCTCTAGGATCCTTCGCAGGTGACCTAGCGCTTCACTCATAGGCCGCTTCCTTGGTCCCTCATCCACCGTACCGGAAGCTCACCATTTTAATCGAACCGAGGCTGGTCAAGACCTCGGCCGACCTTGCTACGCGAGGAGTACGCGAGACGTCCTCCATTGACTCTCCGTCAGCAGTTGCAACTTTATCAGTTAGGCTCCACGACCTTAATCACAAGACGGTCAAAATGCTTTCCCAGCATTCTTGACATAAAACAGCCATTTACAAACAGCATTTACAACAGTTTACAAATACAGTTTTTATATTAACTCTCATTTTTTCACATTATCCCTCATTAATCACATTACTTATTCCACATTCCATTTATATATGTACTCATCCAATCACATCATTTTCCATCTCTTCACTTCAGATTCCTTCACATCACATATCATATATTCACATCCACATCCATATCCCTATCCACATCCATTTATATATGTACTCATCTAATCACATCATTTTCCATCTCTTCACTTCAGATTCCTTTACATCACATATCATATATTCACATCTATACATTGACATCTACATCCACATTCACATACATCCACATCCACATTTCCATACATCTACATCCACATTCACATACATCCACATCCATATTCCCATTCACATCTATACATCCACATCCACATTCCCATTCACATCTATACATCCACATCTACATCCACATACATACATACATCCACATCCACATCCACATTCCCATTCACATCTATACATCCACATCTACATCCACATACATACATACATCCACATCCACATTCCACATTCACATCTATACATCCACATCTACATCCACATTCACATACATCCACATCCACATTCCCATTCACATCTATACATCCACATTCACATCTATGCATATACATCCTCATGCATACATCCACATTCACATTCACATCTATACATCCACATCTACATCCACATTCACATCTATGCATATACATCTTCATGCATACATCTACATCCACATTCACATCTATGCATCTACATCCATATTCACATCTATGCATATACATCTCCATGCATACATCCATTTTCACATTCATACATCTACACTCCCATCTCCACATCCACACATCCATATACATACATCCATTTCCACATTCCCATTCATATAACCCCATATGCCTTCACATCTAATCTTTTACATCACATCCATTCTCGCCCTATCACAACCCTTATCCTATCACATACACTTCTTATCTCATCCTATACACATCTTAATTCATCTTATCACCTCCTAACTTATTTCATAAGCATCTTATCACCTCTTATCACATCTTATACACTTCTTATCACATCCTATCACCTCTCATTTCTATTTATAGAATACAAGAGAATTCTTATAGTTGATATAAGATTTCTTTACACATATATTTATGCATAAATTCCATTTAAGGAGATTAATACTTTCGAAGTAAAAATCAATCTTTTATGCATCTTCCTATACATAAATTCATTTTAAATGAAAATGACACTTTTGAATTAAAATTCAATCTTTCATGCATCTTCCTATGCATGAATTCAATTTAGATGAGAATGACACCTTTGAATCAATCTTTTATGCATCTTCCTATGCATAAATTCAATTTGGTAGGAATTACACTTTTAGAATAAAAGAATTTCTCTTATGCATCTAAGTTACGCATAAAATCCCTTTATGATGAAAATCACACTTTTAGTATAAAAAGAATATCTTTTATGCATACTTCTATGCATGAAATCCAAATATGATAAAAGTAACACTTTTATAATAAAATAATCAACTTTTATGCATACCTCTATGCATGAAATCCAATATGATAAAAGTAACACTTTTGATATAAAAAATTTTCCTTTATGCATACTTCTATGCATGAAAATTAAAAATGATAAAAGTAACACTTTTGATATAAAAAATTTTCCTTTATGCATACTTCTATGCATGAAAATTCAAAATGATAAGAGTAACACTTTTGATATAAAAAATTTTCCTTTATGCATACTTCTATGCATGAAAATTAAAATGATAAAAGTAACACTTTCAATATAAACAAATTATCCTTTATGCATACTTCTATGCATGAAAATTAAAATTTAATAAAAGTAACACTTTTATGTTAAAATAATAATCTTTTATGCATAGCTCTATGCATGAAAATCAATGATGCATAATATAAAAATCAATTTCTCTATGATTACAATGAATATCTTTCAATTAATCTAGGATGATAATTCCTAGAATATGGTAGGAAGTCCTCTTTTTATGCTTTGAATGAAATTATTTTATGCATAATTTTTATAAAAATTTTGCCATAGCTCCGCTGCTATGACTGATAAATCTCAATTTTTCTAAGGGATAAAGCTTATCATTAAGAAAATAATTAAAATGATCTCTAATTGGATTATCAATCCATAATGGATTGAATCATTAATATACATAAACTAAAAACATAGAAAAAAAACCATTAATTTGGTCTCAAGCATAGCTTAATCTTGGGTTAAGGAAAAGCTTTATGAAAAGCTTGATTTGGATTGAGAATGGGTCATGAGTATGACCCTTTCTTGAGTGAGAGAGAGAATTTACATAAAAACCATTAGAATTTAAACATAAATGGAAATTAACTTCAATAGTATTTATTAAATTATGTAACTCTTCACTACTATTCAACAATTAACTTCAATAGCATTTAAAAAACCATACCAATTAAGCTTCTCAAGCTTGAGAGGGGTTGAGAAGAGAGAAACATTGAGAAATTATAGAAAAGGTCAATATTCACTAATTACCTTACAAATTGCTTGATTCTTTGTTCACGGTAGAGGCCCCCAACCAATCAATTAGTTAAGTATGTTGATGGAGCCACTAATTGGGATTGAAGAAAGAGGGAAGCTCCAAAAACTAGTGAATTATTAAATGAATTCACAGTTCTTGGCTTAGGTGGAGTAGAGTAACGATGCATAAACACTATATATTTTTCAACAAGGGTGAGGCTTCTATTTATAGGAAAAATTGAGCTCCTAACCAAACAAACTGATTCTAGAATTTTCTAAATCAGTTTGGTCAATATTTGACCATGTTTAGGTTGGTTAAGCTAACTTTTTGGAACTAGACTTGAATGAGGAGAGAGAAGAGATGAAATATCTCAATTTTTATGAGTTTAAAACTCATTCAAGCATGTGAAATATGCACTTCCTTTAAAGAACTCCCCTTCCTTACATATGTGTCATAATGGAATCATTTTAATATTGCTCATAGTTTTTTACTAATAAACCTTGTACATTTTCAACTCTTCATCTTATGTGAAATATGCACCTCCTTTAAAGAACTCCCCTTCCTTACATATGTGTCATAATGGAATCATTTTAATATTGCTCGTAGTTTTTTTTTTACTAATAAACCTTGTACATTTTCAACTCTTCATCTTATGTGAAATATGCACCTCCTTTAAAGAACTCCCCTTCCTTACATATGTGTCATAATGGAATCATTTTAATATTGCTCATAGTTTTTTACTAATAAACCTTGTACATTTTCAACTCTTCATCTTATGTGAGCATTTACTCATTTTTGGGTATCTTCTTTTACAAATTGGATTTATCTCCTCCCTACACATGGATTGATGCTATTGGCCCATAGGAACCTTAATTGGACCATAATCCAAAAATTTCTGAAAATCTAGACCCTTAGACTAAGGTTCTTTATACCTATTTCCAATTAATTCCAATTGCACATTGGAAAATTCTTTTTGAATTTCTGTTTCAGGGGAACTCATCTGAATTATAAGAGATATTTTTCTATCCAAAAATATTCAAAATCTGAAAATTCTCTCTCTAGAATAATTTTTCTCTCTCTAGGCTAAAATAGTTAGCAACAAGGTCTTTATATTTCTGAAGAGGGTTGATTACAAGGGAAGATACTAGACATCAAAAAGGGGTTGGGGGAGGAATCTTACACATCTGATCAAGTATCTTTGCTTTAAAATCTCTACCTTGATTAGGGGGTCAACAGACCAAGCCAAGGATGTAAGGAAATCTTCACCATAGATAGCTTTTATGCAATGCATTCAATTCTTGGCTGCTTGTTCTCCCACTTGCATTTTGTGGAGATTCGCAGTAACTCCTAGGCTTTCATCCTTTGACCTTTGCTAATGGCTTTTTCCCCGTTAACCCCTAAGGCTATTAGACATACAAACATGGGTACACACTCATATGGCAGGATATAAGCAAACACGAGGTGAGGTGGACACGCACACACGAGACTCCAAAATACCCAACAAGATTTAAAGACTAAAATTTCTCAAAATGCATTAAGGATCGAAGTGCTTTCATACACATGTATGCTTTTATATATTTTTTTGACTATATGAATCGTGTCAAATTTCAAGATTATCATCCAAATGTTAATTTTCAAAGGCTTTTGCAAATTTAAATTCTTCTTCAATGCTTCCTCACTTAAGGATTGGGATGTCCTCATCTCGAAAAAATTGGGGCTATCTCAACTTCCATTTGACTAAGCATTCTTTTAAAATCCTATGTTGTAGAGATTTCTCGAACATCTTGGGTTCCCATTCTAGCAAGCATGATGAAGTAATAATCTTTTCTAAGATGTGCTCAGGCATTGGATGATACTTCTTCTCATCACTAGGTTGACATGGAAGAAGACGTTGCGAACCTTAAGCTGTTGAGAAAGAAGCAAGTCCTAAGATTTATCTCCAATATTGCTCGTAATACCCTAAGGTCCGCAAGATCTTCGTGTACTTTTGCAAGGGTTGTACATAAAGAAAAACCGTATGGCCTCCCTCAAAATATCAACTCAACCTCTTGGGATCTACATAATGTTTATGTCTATCTTGACCAGCTTTGATATATTTTCTTATAGATTGGATTTGATTGTCCATCTCATCAAGCATCTTTGCTTCAAAATCTCTACCTTGATTAGGGGGTTAGACCAAGCCAAGGATGTAAGGAAATCTTCACCATAGGTAGCTTTAAGAGGATTCATTACTAATACTTTTATAATAAGCATCATAGGCAAATTCTAATAGATGTAGGAAGTTCATCTATCTTTTTTGTTCACATCCACGAGAGGCTTTGAGAGTGTCTTCTATAACTTGATGACATCTTTCATGTTATGATCGTATGGGATGTTCTGTCATAAAATCCCTAAATTCTCTCAATCATCGCGTCAACATTATGCGATGCATTCAATTCTTGGCATCTTCTTGTAGTACCAGTTGCATTTTGTGGAGATTCTCAGTAACTCCTCCGCTTTCATGCTTTGAGCTCTGCTAATGGCTTTTTCCCCGTTAACCCCTAAGGCTATTGGACATACAAACATGATGGGTACCACTCATATGGTGGAATATAAGCAAAGACAAGGTGAGGTGGACGCGTACGCACACACGAGACTCTGAAATACCCAACAAGATTTAAAGACTAAAATTTCTCAAAATTCATTTGGGATCTAAGTGCTTTTACACAAGGGTACCCACACACACATATGCTTTTATATATTTTCTTGACTATATGAATCGTTTAAAATTTCAAGATTATCATCCAAAATTTAATTTTCAAAGTCTTTTACAAATTTCAATTCTTCTTCAATGCTTCCTCACTTAAGGATTGGGATGTCCTTATCTTGCAAATTGGGGCTATCTTTTGCTCTATAGATCCTCCTATTCTCCCAAGTCACATCTTCAAAAGGGAACATTCTTTTAGAATTCTATGTTGTAGAGATTTCTCGAACATCTTAAGTTCCAATTGGCGACAACTCATCCTTTGATCTTTGCTCATGGATTTCTCCCCGTTAACCCCTAAGGCTAATGGACATACAAATATATGAATCATGTAAAATTGCAAGATTATCATCCAAATCTTAATTTTCAAAGGCTTTTGCAAATTTAAATTCTATGCCTCCTCACTTAAGGATTGGGATGTCCTGGGGCTACTATCTTTAGCTCTATATAGATCCTCTTCTTTTCCCAAGTCACATCTTCAACATGGAGAAACTTCCATTTACCTAAGCATTCTTTTAGAATCCTATGTTGTAGAGATTTCTCGAACATGCTGGGTTCCAATTCTAAATGTACCTCGCACTAGCAAGCATGATGAAGTAATAATATTTTCTAAGATCTGCTCAGGGTTTGGATGATACTTCTTCTCACTAGGTTGACAGGGAAGAAGATGTTGCGAACCTTAAGCTTTGGAGAAAGAAGCGATTCCTAAGATTTATCTCCGATATTGCTCGTAATACCGTAAGGTTCGCAAGATCTTCTTGTACTTTTGCAAGGGTTGTACGTAAAGAAAAACCATATGGCCTCCCTCAAAATAACGACTCAACCTCTTGGTATCTACATAACGTTTATGTCTATCTTGACCAGCTTTGATATCTTTTGTTATAGATTGTATTTCATTGTCCATCTGATCAAGTATCTTTGCTTTAAAATCTCTACCTTGATTAGGGGGTCAACAGACCAAGCCAAGGATATAAGGAAATCTTCACCATAGATAGCTTTTATGCAATGCATTCAATTCTTGGCTGCTTGTTCTCCCACTTGCATTTTGTGGAGATTCTCAGTAACTCCTAGGCTTTCATCCTTTGACCTTTGCTAATGGCTTTTTCCCCGTTAACCCCTAAGGCTATTAGACATACAAACATGGGTACACACTCATATGGCAGGATATAAGCAAACACGAGGTGAGGTGGACACGCACACACGAGACTCCAAAATACCCAACAAGATTTAAAGACTAAAATTTCTCAAAATGCATTAAGGATCGAAGTGCTTTCATACACATGTATGCTTTTATATATTTTTTTGACTATATGAATCGTGTCAAATTTCAAGATTATCATCCAAATCTTAATTTTCAAAGGCTTTTGCAAATTTAAATTCTTCTTCAATGCTTCCTCACTTAAGGATTGGGATGTCCTCATCTCGAAAAAATTGGGGCTATCTTTAGCTCTATACATCCTCTTCTTTTCCCAAGTCGCATCTTCAAGAGGGAGAAACTTCCATTTGACTAAGCATTCTTTTAAAATCCTATGTTGTAGAGATTTCTCGAACATCTTGGGTTTCCATTCTAGCAAGCATGATGAAGTAATAATATTTTCTAAGATGTGCTCAGGCATTGGATGATACTTCTTCTCATCACTAGGGGTGGTTGCAAGATCAGGGTGCCCAGTTTTGTCCACTCAGGCACCCTGTAAATAGTAAAAAAACAGGCATTTGTTTACCTTTAGTGGCTAATCTCTCCTAGTAAATGAAGGAATTTCATTTCAAGTTCTTTTGTTGGAACATCATATTCGAAGTTGGAAATATAGTTGCATAATTTGATTAAGCATTAGATAGTCAAAAGTCCTCATTTTCTTAGGTAAGAGTCAATGTATACACCCTGTCCCAAATTTGAGCTGATTCCATAAAATGCTAATATCTTTTACATATAAACTCATAAGAGATTCCCACTTTGTACCTTAGATCTTCACATAATATGGAGCTTAACTTGATTTTTCGAGAAAATTTTAAGATATTTGTCTATTTTCTTTAAATATTTCAAGGTCTTTAAAGTGTTATAATATACACCACTTTTTGTACCCACAATAGCTACCACTTAAAATCCTCAATCTTGTAGATCAAAAGAGTGGGTAGATACTGAGACATTAGTAGAATGTGGTGGTTAGTGAAAATTGCAAATCCAATGGTTGGATTTTTAATGATCTCTTTTTTAAAATTCTTCCAGACTATCAGGAGGCCTGCAAATATTAATAATCTAATTAGTAAAATTGCATTTTTGATGTGAATCATCTAAAACCTATAGGGACTAGTGTACTTGTAATGGTGCATCTACAGAAAAATAAATTGGATCACTCTAAGTATGGAAAGATCATTTGTTTATCATTTCATCATATTTTTAATTAATTTTGATTAATTAGACTAATTTATATTAATTTAAGTTATATTGGGTTAATTCAAGGGCAAGCATATTTTCTATTATTTGCTTGATCTCATTTTAATTACCTTGCTCCCTAAAATTTGCTCTCCAAGCAATGTCCCAGTCCAGCAGAAACTGGATAAAACTCGACACCCTGATCTTGCAACAACCCCTAGGTTGACATGGAAGAAGACGTTGCGAACCTAAAGATGTTGAGAAAGAAGCAAGTCCTAAGATTTATCTCCAATATTGCTCGTAATACCCTAAGGTCCGCAAGATCTTCGTGTACTTTTGCGAGGGTTGTACATAAAGAAAAACCATATGGCCTCCCTCAAAATAACAACTCAACCTCTTGGGATCTACATAATGTTTATGTCTATCTTGACCAGCTTTGATATCTTTTCTTATAGATTGGATTTGATTGTCCGTCTCATCAAGCATCTTTGCTTCAAAATCTCTACCTTGATTAGGGGGTTAGACCAAGCCAAGGATGTAAGGAAATCTTCACCATAGATAGCTTTAAGAGGATTCATTACTAATACTTTTATAATAAGCATCATAGGCAAATTCTAATAGATGTAGGAAGTTCAACTATCTTTTTTGTTCACATCCACGTGTGGCTTTGAGGGTGTCTTCTATAACTTGATGACATCTTTCATGTTATGATCGCATGGGATGTTCTGTCATAAAATCCCTAGATTCTCTCAATCATCGCGTCAACATTATGCAATGCATTCAATTCTTGGCATCTTCTTGTAGTACCAGTTGCATTTTGTGGAGATTCTCAGTAACTCCTCGACTTTCATGCTTTGAGCTCTGCTAATGGCTTTTTCCCCGTTAACCCCTAAGGCTATTAGACATACAAACATGATTGGTACACACTCATATGGCGGGATATAAGCAAAGACGCGTACGCACACACGAGACTCTGAAAAACCCAACAAGATTGAAAGACTAAAATATCTCAAAATTCATTTGGGATCTAAGTGCTTTCACACAAGGGTACCCACACACACGTATGCTTCTATATATTTTCTTGACTATATGAATCGTGTAAAATTTCAAGATTATCATCCAAAATTCAATTTTCAAAGGCTTTTGCAAATTTCAATTCTTCTTCAATGCTTCCTCACTTAAGGATTGGGATGTCCTTATCTCGCGAATTGCGGCTATCTTTAGCCCTATAGATCCTCTTATTTTTCCAAATCGCATCTTCAACAAGGAGAAACTTCCATTTAAACCAGCATTCTTTTAGAATCCTATGTTGTAGAGATTTCTTGAACATCTTGGGTTTCAATTCCATTAAACATCTTGACATGGAAGATGCTGCGAAAGCTGTGGAGGAAGAAGCAAGTCATAAGATTTATCTCCAATATTCCTGGTAATACCATAAGGTCCACAAGATCTTGTGGTACTTTCATAAGGGTCGTAAACAAAGAAAAAGTATATGGCCTCCCTCAAAATCACGACTCAACCTCTTGGGATCTACATAATGTTTATGTCTACCTTGACCAGCTTTGATATCTTTTCTTATAGATGGCATTTGATTGTCCATCTCATCAAGCATCTTTGCTTCAAAATCTCTACCCTCATTAGGGGGTCAGACCATAGATAGCTTTAAGAGGATTCATTACTAATACTTTTATAATGCGGATCATAGGGAAATTCTACTATATGTAGGAAGTTCAACTATCTTTCTTGTTCCTGTGCACAGAAAGCTTTGAGGGTGTCTTCTATAACTTGATTACCTCTTTCATGTTACGGTCGCATGCTATGTTATTTCATAGCATCCCTACATTCTCTCAATCATCGCGCTGACATTATGCGATGCATTCAATTCTTGGTTGCTTCTTCTCCCCCTTGAATTTTGTGGAGATTCTCGGTAACTCCTAGGCGATAACTCATCCTTTGACCTTTGCTCATGGATTTTTCCCCGTTAACCCCTAAGGCTAATGGACATACAAATATGGGTACACACTCATATGGCGGGATATAAGCAAACACGAGGTGAGGTGGACACGCACGCACGAGACTCCGAAAATACCCAATAGGATTTAAAGACTAAAATTTCTCAAAATGCATCATGGAGATCGAAGTGCTTTCACACAAGGGTACCCCACACACATGTATGCTTTTATATATATATTTTCAACTATATGAATCGTGTAAAATTTCAAGATTATCATCCAAATCTTGATTTTCAAAGGCTTCTGCAAATTTAAATTCTATGCCTCCTCACTTAAGGATTGGGATGTCCTGGGGCTATCTTTAGCTCTATATAGATCCTCTTCTTTTCCCAAGTCACATCTTCAACATGGAGAAACTTCCATTTACCTGGGTTCCAATTCTAAATGTACCTTGCCCTAGCAAGCATGATAAAGTAATAATCTTTTCTAAGATGTGCTCAGGGTTTGGATGATTCTTCTTCTCACTAGGTTGACATGGAAGAAGACGTTGTGAGACTTAAGCTTTAGAGAAAGAAGCGATTCCTAAGATTTATCTCCAATATTGCTCGTAATACCGTAAGGTTCGCAAGATCATCTTGTACTTTTGCAAGGGTTGTACATAAAGAAAAACCATATGGCCTCCCTCAAAATAACGACTCAACCTCTTGGTATCTACATAATGTTTATGTCTATCTTGACCAGCTTTGATATCTTTTCTTATAGATTGTATTTGATTGTCCATCTCATCAAGCATCTTTGCATTTAAATCTCTACCTTGATTAGGGGGTCAACAGACCAGGCCAAGGATGTAAGGAAATCTTCACCATAGATAGCTTTAAGAGGATTCATTACTTATAATTTTATATTAAACATCATAGGCAAATTCTAATAGATATAGGAAGTTTAACTATCTTTTTTGTTCACATCCACAAGAGGCTTTGAGGGTGTCTTCTATAACTTGATGGAATCTTTCATGTTATGATGGCATGCGATGTTCTGTCATAAAATCCCTAGATTTTTTGAATCATCACGTCTACATTATGCGATGCATTCAATTCTTGGCATCTGCTTGTACCAGCAGTTGCATTTTGTGGGGTACCCACACACATGTATGCTTTTATATATTTTCTTGACTATATGAATCGTGTAAAAATTTAAGATTATCATCCAAATCTTAATTTTCAAAGGCTTTTGCAAATTTAAATTCTATTTCAATGCTTCCTCACTTAAGGATTCAGATATCCTTATCTCGCGAAATCGAGGCTGTATAGATCCTCTTCTTTTCTCAAGTCGCATCTTTAACAGGGAGAAACTTCCATTTAACTAAGCATTCTTTTAGAATCCTATGTTGTAGAGATTTCTCAAAAAACTTGGGTTCCAATTTCAAACATACCTTGCACTAACTAGCAAGCATGAGGAAGTAGTAATCTTTTCTAAGATGTTCTCATGGTTTGGATGATACTTCTTCTCACTAGGTTGACATGGAAGATGCTGCAGAAGCTCTGGAGGAAGAAGCAAGTCATAAGATTTATCTCCAATATTCCTGGTAAGACCATAAGGTCCACAAGATCTTGTGGTACTTTCTTAAGGGTCGTAAACAAAGAAAAAGTATATGGCCTCCCTCAAAATCACGACTCAACCTCTTGGGATCTACATAATGTTTATGTCTACCTTGACCAGCTTCGATATCTTTCCTTATAGATGGCATTTGATTCTCCATCTCATCAAGCATCTTTGCTTCAAAATCTCTACCTTCATTAGGGGGTCAGACCAAGTCAAGGATGTAAGGAAATCTTGACCAAAGATAGCTTCAAGAGGATTCATTACTAATACTTTTATAATAAGGATCATAGGGAAATTCCACTATATGTAAGAAGGTGCACAGAAAGCTTTGAAGGTGTCTTCTATAACTTGATTACCTCTTTCATGTTAAGATTGCATGCTATGTTATGTCATAAGGTCCCTAGATTCTCTCAATCATCGCGCTAACATTATGCGATGCATTCAATTCTTGGCTACTTCTTCTCCCATTTGCATTTTGTGGAGATTCTCATTTAGTAACTCCTAGGATCTCATCCTTTGACCTTTGCTAATGGCTTTTTCCCCGTTAACCATTGAGGATATTGGACATACAAACATAGGTACACACTCATATGGCGGGATATAAGCAAACACGAGGTTCGATGGACGCGTACACAAGAGACTCCGAAATACCCAACAAGACTTAGAGACTAAAATTTCTCTAAATGCATTTAGGATCCAAGTGTTTTCACACAAGGGTACCCCACACACATGTATGCTTATATATATATATATATATATATCTACTATATGAATCGTGTAAAATTTGAAGATTATCATCCAAATCTTAATTTCCAATGGCTTTTGCAAATTTAAATTCTATGCTTCCTCACTTAAGGATTAGGATGTTCGGAGATTCTCAGTAACTCCTAGGCTTTCATCCTTTGACCTTTGCTAATGGCTTTTTCCACGTTAACCCCTAAGGCTATTAGACATACAAACATGGGCACACACTCATATGGCGGGATGTAAGCAAACACGAGGTGAGGTGGACACGCACACACGAGACTCCAAAATACCCAACAAGATTAAAAGACTAAAATTTCTCAAAATGCATTAAGGATCGAAGTGCTTTCACACAAGGGTACCGCACACACATGTATGCTTTTATATATTTTTTTGACTATATAAATCGTGTAAAATTTCAAGATTATCATCCAAATCTTAATTTTCAAAGGCTATTGCAAATTTAAATTCTTCTTCAATGCTTCCTCAATTAAGGATTGGGATGTCCTCATCTCGAAAAAATTGGGGCTATCTTTAGCTCTATACATTCTCTGCTTTTTCCAAGTCGCATCTTCAAGCGAGAGAAACTTCCATTTAACTAAGCATTCTTTTAGAAACCTATGTTGTAGAGATTTCTCGAATATCTTGGATTCCAATTCTAAATGTACCTTGCACTAGAGCAACAAGCATGATGAAGGAATAATCTTTTCTAAGATGTGCTCAGGCATTGGATGATACTTCTTTTCACTAGGTTGACACTGAAGAAGACATTGCGAACCTTAAGCTGTGGAGAAAGAAGCAAGTCCTAAGATTTATCTCCAATATTGCTCGTAATACCCTAAGGTCCGCAAGATCTTCGTGTACTTTTGCGAGGGTTGTACATAAAGAAAAACCATATGGCCTTCCTTAAAATAACAACTCAACCTCTTGGGATCTACATGATTTTTATGTCTATCTTGACCAGCTTTGATATCTTTTCTTATAGATTGTATTTGATTGTCCATCTCATCAAGCATCTTTGCTTCAAAATCTCTACCTTGATTAGGGGGTTAGACCAAGCCAAGGATGTAAGGAAATCTTCACCATAGATAGCTTTAAGAGGATTCATTACTAATACTTTTATAATAAGCATCATAGGCAAATTCTAATAGATGTAGGAAGTTCAACTATCTTTTTTGTTCACATCCACGAGAGGCTTTGAGAGTGTCTTCTATAACTTGATGACATCTTTCATGTTATGATCGCATGGGATGTTCTGTCATAAAATCCCTAGATTCTCTCAATCATCGCGTCAACATTATGTGATGCATTCAATTCATGGCATCTTCTTGTAGTACCAGTTGCATTTTGTGGAGATTCTCAGTAACTCCTCCGCTTTCATGCTTTCAGCTCTGCTAATGGTTTTTTCCCCGTTAACCCCTAAGGCTCTTAGACATACAAACATGATGGGTACCACTCATATGGCGGGATATAAGCAAATACAGGGTGAGGTGGACGCGTACGCACACACGAGACTCTGAAATACCCAACAAGATTTAAAGACTAAAATTTCTCAAAATTCATTTGGGATCTAAGTGCTTTTACACAAGGGTACCCACACACACATATGCTTTTATATATTTTCTTGGCTATATGAATCGTTTAAAATTTCAAGGTTATCATCCAAAATTTAATTTTCAAAGTCTTTTACAAATTTCAATTCTTCTTCAATGCTTCCTCACTTAAGGATTGGGATGTCCTTATCTCGCAAATTGGAGCTATCTTTAGCTCTATAGATCCTCCTATTTTCCCAAGTCGCATCTTCAAAAGGGAACATTCTTTTAGAATTCTATGTTGTAGAGATTTCTCGAACATCTTAAGTTCCAATTCTAAATGTACCTTGCACTAGCAACAAGCATGATGAAGGAATAATCTTTTCTAAGATGTGCTCAGGCATTGGATGATACTTCTTTTCACTAGGTTGACACTGAAGAAGAAGACATTGCGAACCTTAAGCTGTGGAGAAAGAAGCAAGACCTAAGATTTATCTCCAATATTGCTCGTAATACCCTAAGGTCCACAAGATCTTCGTGTACTTTTGCGAGGGTTGTACATAAAGAAAAACCATATGGCCTTCCTTAAAATAACAACTCAACCTCTTGGGATCTACATGATTTTTATGTCTATCTTGACCAGCTTTGATATCTTTTCTTATAGATTGTATTTGATTGTCCATCTCATCAAGCATCTTTGCTTCAAAATCTCTACCTTGATTAGGGGGTTAAACCAAGCCAAGGGTGTAAGGAAATCTTCACCATAGATAGCTTTAAGAGGATTCATTACTAATACTTTTATAATAAGCATCATAGGCAAATTCTAATAGATGTAGGAAGTTCAACTATCTTTTTTGTTCACATCCACGAGAGGCTTTGAGAGTGTCTTCTATAACTTGATGACATCTTTCATGTTATGATCGCATGGGATGTTCTGTCATAAAATCCCTAGATTCTCTCAATCATCGCGTCAACATTATGTGATGCATTCAATTCATGGCATCTTCTTGTAGTACCAGTTGCATTTTGTGGAGATTCTCAGTAACTCCTCCGCTTTCATGCTTTGAGCTCTGCTAATGGTTTTTTCCCCGTTAACCCCTAAGGCTCTTGGACATACAAACATGATGGGTACCACTCATATGGCGGGATATAAGCAAATACAGGGTGAGGTGGACGCGTACGCACACACGAGACTCTGAAATACCCAACAAGATTTAAAGACTAAAATTTCTCAAAATTCATTTGGGATCTAAGTGCTTTTACACAAGGGTACCCACACACACATATGCTTTTATATATTTTCTTGACTATATGAATCGTTTAAAATTTCAAGGTTATCATCCAAAATTTAATTTTCAAAGTCTTTTACAAATTTCAATTCTTCTTCAATGCTTCCTCACTTAAGGATTGGGATGTCCTTATCTCGCAAATTGGGGCTATCTTTAGCTCTATAGATCCTCCTATTTTCCCAAGTCGCATCTTCAAAAGGGAACATTCTTTTAGAATTCTATGTTGTAGAGATTTCTTGAACATCTTAAGTTCCAATTCTAAATGTACCTTGCACTAGCAACAAGCATGATGAAGGAATAATCTTTTCTAAGATGTGCTCAGGCATTGGATGATACTTCTTTTCACTAGGTTGACACTGAAGAAGAAGACATTGCGAACCTTAAGCTGTGGAGAAAGAAGCAAGACCTAAGATTTATCTCCAATATTGCTCGTAATACCCTAAGGTCCACAAGATCTTCGTGTACTTTTGCGAGGGTTGTACATAAAGAAAAACCATATGGCCTTCCTTAAAATAACAACTCAACCTCTTGGGATCTACATGATTTTTATGTCTATCTTGACCAGCTTTGATATCTTTTCTTATAGATTGTATTTGATTGTCCATCTCATCAAGCATCTTTGCTTCAAAATCTCTACCTTGATTAGGGGGTTAAACCAAGCCAAGGGTGTAAGGAAATCTTCACCATAGATAGCTTTAAGAGGATTCATTACTAATACTTTTATAATAAGCATCATAGGCAAATTCTAATAGATGTAGGAAGTTCAACTATCTTTTTTGTTCACATCCACGAGAGGCTTTGAGAGTGTCTTCTATAACTTGATGACATCTTTCATGTTATGATCGCATGGGATGTTCTGTCATAAAATCCCTAGATTCTCTCAATCATCGCGTCAACATTATGCGATGCATTCAATTCTTGGCATCTTCTTGTAGTACCAGTTGCATTTTGTGGAGATTCTCAGTAACTCCTCCGCTTTCATGCTTTGAGCTCTGCTAATGGTTTTTTCCCCGCTAACCCCTAAGGCTCTTGGACATACAAAC
This sequence comes from Cibotium barometz, assembly GCF_041138505.1. NCBI lineage: Eukaryota > Viridiplantae > Streptophyta > Polypodiopsida > Cyatheales > Cibotiaceae > Cibotium > Cibotium barometz. The sequence continues at coordinate 894,770 of NC_141103.1, read as the reverse complement.
ATGATGGGTACCACTCATATGGCAGGATATAAGCAAATACAAGGTGAGGTGGACGCGTACGCACACACGAGACTCTGAAATACCCAACAAGATTTAAAGACTAAAATTTCTCAAAATTCATTTGGGATCTAAGTGCTTTTACACAAGGGTACCCACACACACATATGCTTTTATATATTTTCTTGACTATATGAATCGATTAAAATTTCAAGGTTATCATCCAAAATTTAATTTTCAAAGTCTTTTACAAATTTCAATTCTTCTTCAATGCTTCCTCACTTAAGGATTGGGATGTCCTTATCTCGCAAATTGGGGCTATCTTTAGCTCTATAGACCCTCCTATTTTCCCAAGTCGCATCTTCAAAAGGGAACATTCTTTTAGAATTCTATGTTGTAGAGATTTCTCGAACATCTTAAGTTCCAATTGGCGACAACTCATCCTTTGATCTTTGCTCGTGGATTTTTCCCCGTTAACCCCTAAGGCTAATGGACATACAAACATGATCTTACTTTTCAAAGGCTTTTGCAAATTTAAATTCTATGCCTCCTCACTTAAGGATTGGGATGTCCTGGGGCTACTATCTTTAGCTCTATATAGATCCTCTTCTTTTCCCAAGTCACATGTTCAACATGGAGAAACTTCCATTTACGAAAGTATAACTGTAGCTCTTTACTGACAGTATATACGAGTAAATCTAAGACTTGAAATTATAAGCATTAATGCTATCCAGATGATGATTTTGAATGTGGTTGATATGATTTTTAATTCTGTTCGAGAATTGATGAATTGAATTGGATTCTGATTGAAAAATGACGATTTTTAAAATTTAGTTGAAATGTAATAAGCTGAGCGAAACCACAATGAGGATGAATGGGACGAGTCCCAGTGATGATATTCATAACTGGAATGATGATAATGATTTCAGCAAATCACTATGAGATTAGTGGATTGTGCTGTCAGATTGCTACTGTTAACACTTGAGACGGTAGATTAAGTTAAGGGATGACAAATTGAGAGCTTGCTTAACTAAAATTCCTGTGGAGGAATGTCCAAAAGGAAAATTTTCAGTCTAATGGACCATTATCGTGTTAAAGATATGAATGATATGATCTGAATGAATTGTTATTTAATGATGAGTTCTATATAAGGGATAATGATCCCCGTATTCTGTTGGGTTGACCAGAATATAAGGAACCCCAGAATAAATTGGATCTTAAGAAAAAGAGTTGTCCTCTACCTTGCGAGATGAGGACATCTCGCACTTTTCAAGTGGGGTAGAATGTAAGATTCTCCCCCAGCCTTCGAGGTATACAGGAGTAAGAATCTCCCTTTCTGATCTTATAATTATTCTCTCTCTAAAATAAAAGAAAGATTCTGTTTAAAAAAGGAAGAACCTTTTCCCTGAATACTTCTCAAGAGTCCCACCTGTTTTAAGATTCAGAACAATGAGTTCAGAAGTGAGAATCGATGTTTTGGATATCAAGGTTTTGGTCTTCATTCGAGTACGGCCCAAAAGAAGTTCTTTATCTCTTGGGAAGTATAAGAAGTTATCTCCTAGATATTGTGGACCAAAGAAAGTAGGTGATTTAGCTTACGAACTTCTTTTATCTCCTCATCTCAAAGTTCTAAATGCCTTCTATAGAAAAATATGCTAAACCCAAATCATGGAAAGACGGTAAAACTTCAGTGGCAAGTTACCGTTGGCTTCTAAGTTACGCTAGCTCCTTCCTTTATATAAGTCGTAACTTTTACTTGTCGTTCACAGTAATCTTACTTCCATCGATCTTCTTTCTTTCTTAATCTCCTTCATGGCTTGGCAACAAGAATTAGTTTTATCCATAATGATTCCTCACCTTCAAGACGCAAGTGAGTCTGTGAAGAAGGATTTTATAGAACAGTATGAGCGCTCACTTTTTCCTCACCTAGGAACTTCTGTAGCGCAGACCAAATGGCGGACCTATCAAGACATAACTAGGGTAACACCCTGGGGTCAGCAGCACTTTCGTAACAATGTCCGCTTGGCCATGGTTATCGAAGCCTTGGGTTTGGGTCCTCGATACTACTGCGTCATGAGATCAAGACATCTTGGGTTTTCTGAGCGGGTCTTCTTACTGGCGTGTTTTCTTCCTCATGAGAAGATATGCCTTAACCCCGTTTTTGGCTTGCCTCTCAGAGGTCCTTTTGTTAGAACACCTCATACCACTGAGATAGGCGCAGCAATAACCCACAGAATCATTCCCATAGATGAGTTACCTTATACTTGTGCAGCTTGTGAGGACTGCTTTTGTGACCATATGATGGACGGGCTTATGGAAGTGTAAAGAGTTCCTCTATCTTTACTGTATAAGTTCCGAGAATGAATAAAGTTTAAATCTTGTTCGTATTTTGAATCTTGCTCTCTTTAAGACTTATCTTGGTGGTTAATCTTGATTAAAATTTTTCTCTAAGTCTCATATTCGTGAATCTTGCGAAATTATCACAAGTTACGAGATGAGGACATCTCGCATTTTTTAAGTGGGGTAGAATGTAAGATTCCTCCCCCAACCTCTTTTTGATGTCTAGTATCTTCCCCTGTAATCGACCCTCTTCAGAAATATAAAGACCCTGTTGCTAACTATTTTAGCCTAGAGAGAGAAAAATTATTCTAGAGAGAGAATATTCAGATTTTGAATATTTTTGGATAGAAAAATATCTCTTATAATTCAGATGAGTTCCCCTGAAATAGAAATTCAAAAAGAATTTTCCAATGTGCAATTGGAATTAATTGGAAATAGGTATAAAGAACCTTAGTCTAAGGGTCTAGATTTTCAGAAATCTTTAGACTATGGTCCAATTAAGGTTCCTATGGACCAATAGCATCAATCCATGTGTAGGGAAGAGATAAATCCAAATTTGTAAAAAGAAGATACCCAAAAATGAGTAAATGCTCACATAAGGTGAAGAGTTGAAAATGCACAAGGTTTATTAGTAAAAAACTATGAGCAATATTAAAAATATGAGATATTTTGGGTATCCAAAAATGAGTAAATGCTCACATAAGATGAAGAGTTGAAAATGTACAAGGTTTATTAGTAAAAAACTATGAGCAATATTAAAATGATTCCATTATGACACATATGTAAGGAAGGGGAATTCTTTAAAGGAGGTGCATATTTCACATAAGATGAAGAGTTGAAAATGTACAACGTTTATTAGTAAAAAACTATGAGCAATATTAAAATGATTCCATTATGACACATATGTAAGGAAGGGGAATTCTTTAAAGGAGGTGCATATTTCACATAAGATGAAGAGTTGAAAATGTACAAGGTTTATTAGTAAAAAACTATGAGCAATATTAAAATGATTCCATTATGACACATATGTAAGGAAGGGGAATTCTTTAAAGGAGGTGCATATTTCACATAAGATGAAGAGTTGAAAATGTACAAGGTTTATTAGTAAAAAAAAACTATGAGCAATATTAAAATGATTCCATTATGACACATATGTAAGGAAGGGGAGTTCTTTAAAGGAGGTGCATATTTCACATGCTTGAATGAGTTTTAAACTCATAAAAATTGAGATGTTTCATCTCTCCTCTCTCCTCATTCAAGTCTAGTTCCAAAAAGTTAGCTTAACTGACCTAAAAATGGTCAAATATTGACCAAACTGATTTAGAAAATTCTAGAATCAGTTTGTTTGGTTAGGAGCTCAATTTTTCCTATAAATAGAAGCCTTCCCCTTGTTGAAAAATGGATAGTGTTTATGCATCGTTACTCTACTCCACCTAAGCCAAGAACTGTGAATTCATTTAATAATTCACTAGTTTTTGGAGCTTCCCTCTTTCTTCAATCCCCATTAGTGGCTCCATCAACATACTTAACCAATTGATTGGTTGGGGGCCTCTACCGTGAACAAAGAATCAAGCAAGTTGTAAGGTAATTAGTGAATATTGATCTTTCTATATTTTCTCAATGGTTCTCTCTTCTCAACCCCTCTCAAGCTTGAGAAGCTTAATTGGTATGGTTTTTTTAAATGCTATTGAAGTTAATTGGTGATTAGTAGTGAAGAGTTACATGATTTAATAAATGCTATTGAAGTTAATTTCCATTTATGTTTAAATTCTAATAGTTTTTATGTAATTTCTCTCTCTCACTCAAGAAATGGTCATACTCATGACCCATTCTCAATCCAAATCAAGCTTTTCATAAAGCTTTTCCTTAACCCAAGATTAAGCTATGCTTGAGGCCAAATTAATGGCTTTTTTCTATGCTTTTAGTTTATGTATATTGATGATTCAATCCATTATGGATTAATGAGCCAATTAGAGATCATTTTTTTCCTTAATGATAAGCTTTATCCCTTAGAAAAATTGAGATTTATCAGTCATAGCAGCGGAGCTATGGCAAAATTTTTATAAAAACTATGCATAAAATAATCTCATTCAAAGCATAAAAAGAGGACTTCCTACCATATTCTAGGAATTATCTTCCTAGATTAATCGAAAGAATTTCATTACAATCATGGAGAAATTGAATTTTAATATCATGCATAAAGGATAAGTTTTTATATCAAAAGTGTTATTTTTACCATTTTTATTTCATGCATAGAAGTATGCATAATGGATAAATTTTTATATCAAAAGTGTTATTTTTACCATTTTTATTTTCATGCATAATGGATAAATTTTTATATCAAAAGTGTTATTTTTACCATTTTTATTTCATGCATAGAAGTATGCATAATGGATAAATTTTTATATCAAAAGTGTTATTTTTACCATTTTTATTTCATGCATAAATGGATAAATTTTTATATCAAAAGTGTTATTTTTATCATTTTTATTTTCATGCATAGAAGTATGCATAAAGGATAAATTTTTATATGAAAAGTGTTATTTTTATCATTTTTATTTTCATGCATAGAAGTATGCATAAAGGATAAATTTTTATATCAAAAGTGTTACTTTTATCATTTTTAATTTTCATGCATAGAAGTATGCATAAAGGAAAATTTTTTTTATCAAAAGTGTTACTTTTATCATTTTTAATTTTCATGCATAGAAGTATAAATAAAGGAAAAATTTTTATATCAAAAGTGTTACTTTTATCATATTGGATTTCATGCATAGAGGTATGCATAAAAGTTGATTATTTTATTATAAAAGTGTGACTTTTATCATAATTGAATTTCATGCATAGAGGTATGCATAAAAGTTGATTATTTTATTGTAAGAGTGTTACTTTTATCATATTGGAATTCATGCATATAGGTATGCATAAAAGATATTCTTTTTATACTAAAAGTGTGATTTTCCTCATAAATGGATTTTATGCTTAACTTAGATGCATAAGAGAAATTCTTTTATTCTAAAAGTGTAATTTCCTACCAAATTGAATTTATGCATAAGAAGATGCATAAAAGATTGATTTTAAATTCGAAAGTGTTAGTCTCCTTAAATGGAATTTATGTATAAATAAATGTGTAGAGAAATCTTATATCAAATATAAGAATTCTCTTTTAAAAAAAAAAAGAGATATGAAATGTGATAAGAGGTGATAAGAGGTGTATGAGATGTGATAAGAATTGATAAGATGCGTATGGAAAGTGATAGGATGTGATAAGAGGTGTATGAGAAGTGATAAGAATTGATAAGATGCGTATGGAAAGTGATAGGATGTGATAAGAGGTGTATGAGATGTGATAAGAATTGATAAGATGCGTATGGAAAGTGATAAGAGGTGATAAGAGGTGTATGAGATGTGAAAAGATGTGATAAGATGTGTATGAGATGTGATAGAATGTGTTAAGATGAGTTAGGATGTGTTAAGATGTATATGGGATGTGTTAGGACGAGAATGGATGTAATATGGTTGTATGAATGTGATGTGGATGTATACATGTAGATGTATATGTATGAATGTGAATGTTGATGTGGATGTGGATGTATGGATGTAGATACGGATGTGTATGTATGTATGTGGATGTGTATGTAAGAATGAGGATGTGAAAATGGATGTATGTATGTAGATGTGGATGTATGGATGTATGTATGTAGATGTGGATGTATGTATGTAGATGTGGATGTATGAATATGAATATGGATGTGTGGATGTGGAAATGGAGGTATGGATGTATGAATGTAGATGTGGATGTATGCATGTAGATGCGTATGTATGAATGTGAAATTGGATGTATGATGTGGACGTACGAACATGGATATGTATGTAGAATAATGAATATGAAGATGTATGTGAGATAATGTAGTCTATATGAGTGAATGGATGAGAACGAGTACACACTGAATGGAATGTGGAATAAGTAATGTGGTCCGAGAGTGGATAATATGGAAAGACAAGAGTTCGTTATAGAAATTGTATTTGTGACTGCTTGTAAATGACTGTTTTATGTCAAGAATGCTGGAGAAGCATTTTGACCGTCTTGAGGATTAAGGTCATGAAGACTGAACTGATAAAGTTGCAACTGCTGACGGAGAGTCAATGGAGGACGTCTCGCGTAGCAAGGTCGATCGAGGTCTTGACCAGCCTCGGCTCGATTTAAATGGTGAGCTTCCGGTACGGTGGATGAGGGACCAAGGAAGCGGCCTATGAGTGAAGCGCTAGGTCACCTGCGAAGGATCCTAGAGGGTGCTGACCATACGGTGCTCGGGCTCTGGGTCGCCGAAGATACCCACACGTGCGTCGTGGAAGATATTGGAATAAGGAGTAAGAGTTGTTTTCTGAAGCCGGGCATGGATCTGGTTGATTGACCTTGCTGGTCCTCAACAGATGAGTCCATGGCTCTTTTATATGGATCTGTGGGTTGATCTTGCTGATCTTCCATGGAGACTCCATTCTATTATATGAATATATTGCCGGTTACTATGAGCTAGGAACCATGGAAAAGGCCCCTGAGAGAACAGGTGGTGAGCGTTTTGGTTGCCAATGATGCCATAAGTATACCGATGAAAGAATGACTGGAAATAAGGATTCAACCAGAGACTTTGAGGATTGTCATCAGTGACATAATGGTTTTATTAAAGGATTGTTTTAAAGCTAGTTGATGCTAAGAAAAAGGCAATTTCATATTGGGTGTGTAAGTGGTATGACTAGTTTTATGTTTGCATGAACTTCCGGCTAGGGGGCCTTGGAACTCTTTTCCTTGGTACCCGAGACAAAACCTAACCAAATTCCAAATTGGATCCTATCACTACAGTGGTTGGGTGGTTGGCTAACCCATGGGATCGGATGGGGTTAGGCTGGACTGATGGATCCGTAAATCGAGATTTAATTTCTATTATTACGATAGATGAAGTAAATCCCGGATAGAAATTGTTCTATGGATAGGAATCAACGGCTGTGCCTCTTGATGGGGAAAAAAGCGTTGATCCCAATGATCCAAGTGCAAGTTCTTCCTTGATTTGACCAAGTACCGTTAAAGGTGCAGTCAGATCAGTTTGATCAGTAATGATCTTGACTACGTTAGAGTAAAGAGTTATCCTGGTGGAATCGCCCGTGCTTTCCGGGTAAAGGAAGTTTTCCCGGTTTCGGTTTTGGACAAACCGACGGATTAGTCTCTTGTCCGGATATCCGTGGGCGAGGCCCCGAGTGTGGGACCCCTGTCCCGCGCGAGAAGTGCTACTTCCGCTGCTAGTACCCCGAATCCGTTGCTCGGTGGGAACAGGGACCTCACAGTTGGTATCAGAGCAGGTTTTGAAAGCTAATAAAGATAATTAAATTCTTATCTGAAATTGGTAATAAGAATTCAGAAACAGCATTTTCATAATGTATTTTCATTCCGTAAGCTTCTTTAATGAAGAAATTTTAATCAAAGAAATTGTTTTTATAGATGGAAGTTCCCCATTTATCTGGTATTCCCGACCTCACCCAGTCTCAAGATATGATTGCATTTGCCTTCGAGCATCTCATCTCTTCCGCTTCAACACGAACAAGCCGAGCAAGACTCGCACGCCATTTCGAGGAATTATATTTTCCTAACCCAGTGGAGAGACAACAGCATAAGTGGGTTGCAGGGCTATATATCCACGCCTCTTATAACCGGCGTGCAATGCTGAGGCAGAACCTCTCATTGGCCATGATTTTGATAAAGCTGAAAATGACGCGTGGTGTCATTCTATATCTTTCAACGCCTCAAAATTTCAGACGTGCTTGCCGAGTTTATAGACTCCTTAGTCGATTTATCCCTAAGGAGAAAATAATAGCTCCCTTCGCAGTTAGAGAACTTATGTAACAGGGCATGACTATGGCCGAGTACGGTCCTCTTATATGTCTTTCGAGGAGATTTTGAACTCAGAGCCGAGTTGCTCTATGTATATATTGTAACTTTTATATAAATAAAGAAACGTTTTTCGGTTAAAAAAATTCCTGTTGAATAAATGATTGTTTATGGCGAACGATCTACTGCTGATAAAGAAAAAAAAAATCTCTTATCGGACATATGTCATAGATCTCCATTAAGATCTTATCTTGTATAAGAAATTGTTTTTCGAACTCTTAAGTCTTAGGATCTCGTGAATAATATCAAAATAAAATTTTAATAATATATAAATTTTGGCAAAATCATGAGACGAGGAAACCGTGGTCGTCAGCCAGACCCTGTCTCTGAAGATGACGAGCTTGACCTTAATGTTCGCAAGGCTCCTCATAGGTCTCAGCCAAGACCCTTCAAAGGAGAAGGGGAGAACTTGGGTGAGGCTGTGGAGAAATGGGTGGAAGCCTTGGAAGAGTATTTTGATGTCACAGGATACAATCATCAGAGCAATTGGCTAATAAAGATCAACTGAGAAGCCAAATATGTCAAAAATTTATCAAGAAACACAAAAAGGTTGTAATTGTGTGATATAATTCATACAATTTGATATTCAAACTGAAAAATTTGTAATTTAGTAATTGGGTTTTCAGATGCCGCAATTGTATGGAACCCTGACTTGCTTGAGGCCTAGACATGATGGTATCTATCTTATAGTTCCAAGTATCATGACTACCCGTATATACCGAGAGTATAACTGCAGCTCTTTACTGACAGTATATACGAGTAAATCTAAGATTTGAAATTATAAGCGTTAATGCTATCCAGATGATGATTTTGAATGTGGTTGATATGATTTTTAATTCTGTTTGAGAATTGATGAATTGAATTGGATTCTGATTGAAAAATGACGATTTCTGAAATTTAGTTGAAATGTAATAAGCTGAGCGAAACCACAATGAGGATGAATGGGACGAGTCCCAGTGATGATATTCATAACTGGAATGATGATAATGATTTCAGCAAATCACTATGAGATTAGTGGATTGTGCTGTCAGATTGCTACTGTTAACACTTGAGACGGTAGATTAAGTTAAGGGATGACAAATTGAGAGCTTGCTTAACTAAAATTCCTGTGGAGGAATGTTCAAAAGGAAAATTTTCAGTCTAATGGACCATTATCGTGTTAAAGATATGAATGATATGATCTGAATGAATTGTTATTTAATGATGAGTTCTATATAAGGGATAATTATCCCCGTATTCTGTTGGGTTGACCAGAATATAAGGAACCCCAGAATAAATTGGATCTTAAGAAAAAGAGTTGTCCTCTACCTTGCGAGATGAGGACATCTCGCACTTTTCAAGTGGGGTAGAATGTAAGATTCTCCCCCAGCCTTCGAGGTATACAGGAGTAAGAATCTCCCTTTCTGATCTTATAATTATTCTCTCTCTAAAATAAAAGAAAGATTCTGTTTAAAAAAGGAAGAACCTTTTCCCTGAATACTTCTCAAGAGCCCCACCTGTTTTAAGATTCAGAACAATGAGTTCAGAAGTGAGAATCGATGTTTTGGATATCAAGGTTTTGGTCTTCATTCGAGTACGGCCCAAAAGAAGTTCTTTATCTCTTGGGAAGTATAAGAAGTTATCTCCCAGATATTGTGGACCAAAGAAAGTAGGTGATTTAGCTTACGAACTTCTTTTATCTCCTCATCTCAAAGTTCTAAATGCCTTCTATAGAAAAATATGCCAAACCCAAATCATGGAAAGACGGTAAAACTTCAGTGGCAAGTTACCGTTGGCTTCTAAGTTACGCTAGCTCCTTCCTTTATATAAGTCGTAACTTTTACTTGTCGTTCACAGTAATCTTACTTCCATCGATCTTCTTTCTTTCTTAATCTCCTTCATGGCTTGGCAACAAGAATTAGTTTTATCCATAATGATTCCTCACCTTCAAGACGCAAGTGAGTCTGTGAAGAAGGATTTTATAGAACAGTATGAGCGCTCACTTTTTCCTCACCTAGGAACTTCTGTAGCGCAGACCAAATGGCGGACCTATCAAGACATAACTAGGGTAACACCCTGGGGTCAGCAGCACTTTCGTAACAATGTCCACTTGGCCATGGTTATCGAAGCCTTGGGTTTGGGTCCTCGATACTACTGCGTCATGAGATCAAGACGTCTTGGGTTTTCTGAGCGGGTCTTCTTACTGGCATGTTTTCTTCCTCATGAGAAGATATGCCTTTACCCCGTTTTTGGCTTGCCTCTCAGAGGTCCTTTTGTTAGAACACCTCATACCACTGAGATAGGCGCAGCAATAACCCACAGAATCATTCCCATAGATGAGTTACCTTATACTTGTGCAGCTTGTGAGGACTGCTTTTGTGACCATATGATGGACGGGCTTATGGAAGTGTAAAGAGTTCCTCTATCTTTACTGTATAAGTTCCGAGAATGAATAAAGTTTAAATCTTGTTCGTATTTTGAATCTTGCTCTCTTTAAGACTTATCTTGGTGGTTAATCTTGATTAAAATTTTTCTCTAAGTCTCATATTCATGAATCTTGCGAAATTATCACAAGTTGCGAGATGAGGACATCTCGCATTTTTTAAGTGGGGTAGAATGTAAGATTCCTCCCCCAACCTCTTTTTGATGTCTAGTATCTTCCCCTGTAATCAACCCTCTTCAGAAATATAAAGACCCTGTTGCTAACTATTTTAGCCTAGAGAGAGAAAAATTATTCTAGAGAGAGAATATTCAGATTTTGAATATTTTTGGATAGAAAAATATCTCTTATAATTCAGATGAGTTCCCCTGAAACAGAAATTCAAAAAGAATTTTCCAATGTGCAATTGGAATTAATTGGAAATAGGTATAAAGAACCTTAGTCTAAGGGTCTACATTTTCAGAAATCTTTAGACTATGGTCCAATTAAGGTTCCTATGGGCCAATAGCATCAATCCATGTGTAGGGAAGAGATAAATCCAAATTTGTAAAAAGAAGATACCCAAAAATGAGTAAATGCTCACATAAGGTGAAGAGTTGAAAATGCACAAGGTTTATTAGTAAAAAACTATGAGCAATATTAAAAATATGAGATATTTTGGGTATCCAAAAATGAGTAAATGCTCACATAAGATGAAGAGTTGAAAATGTACAAGGTTTATTAGTAAAAAACTATGAGCAATATTAAAATGATTCCATTATGACACATATGTAAGGAAGGGGAATTCTTTAAAGGAGGTGCATATTTCACATAAGATGAAGAGTTGAAAATGTACAACGTTTATTAGTAAAAAACTATGAGCAATATTAAAATGATTCCATTATGACACATATGTAAGGAAGGGGAATTCTTTAAAGGAGGTGCATATTTCACATAAGATGAAGAGTTGAAAATGTACAAGGTTTATTAGTAAAAAACTATGAGCAATATTAAAATGATTCCATTATGACACATATGTAAGGAAGGGGAATTCTTTAAAGGAGGTGCATATTTCACATAAGATGAAGAGTTGAAAATGTACAAGGTTTATTAGTAAAAAAAAACTATGAGCAATATTAAAATGATTCCATTATGACACATATGTAAGGAAGGGGAGTTCTTTAAAGGAGGTGCATATTTCACATGCTTGAATGAGTTTTAAACTCATAAAAATTGAGATATTTTATCTCTCCTCTCTCCTCATTCAAGTCTAGTTCCAAAAAGTTAGCTTAACTGACCTAAAAATGGTCAAATATTGACCAAACTGATTTAGAAAATTCTAGAATCAGTTTGTTTGGTTAGGAGCTCAATTTTTCCTATAAATAGAAGCCTCCCCCTTGTTGAAAAATGGATAGTGTTTATGCATCGTTACTCTACTCCACCTAAGCCAAGAACTGTGAATTCATTTAATAATTCACTAGTTTTTGGAGCTTCCCTCTTTCTTCAATCCCCATTAGTGGCTCCATCAACATACTTAACCAATTGATTGGTTGGGGGCCTCTACCGTGAACAAAGAATCAAGCAAGTTGTAAGGTAATTAGTGAATATTGATCTTTCTATATTTTCTCAATGGTTCTCTCTTCTCAACCCCTCTCAAGCTTGAGAAGCTTAATTGGTATGGTTTTTTTAAATGCTATTGAAGTTAATTAGTGATTAGTAGTGAAGAGTTACATGATTTAATAAATGCTATTGAAGTTAATTTCCATTTATGTTTAAATTCTAATAGTTTTTATGTAATTTCTCTCTCTCACTCAAGAAATGGTCATACTCATGACCCATTCTCAATCCAAATCAAGCTTTTCATAAAGCTTTTCCTTAACCCAAGATTAAGCTATGCTTGAGGCCAAATTAATGGCTTTTTTCTATGCTTTTAGTTTATGTATATTGATGATTCAATCCATTATGGATTAATGAGCCAATTAGAGATCATTTTTTTCCTTAATGATAAGCTTTATCCCTTAGAAAAATTGAGATTTATCAGTCATAGCAGCGGAGCTATGGCAAAATTTTTATAAAAACTATGCATAAAATAATCTCATTCAAAGCATAAAAAGAGGACTTCCTACCATATTCTAGGAATTATCTTCCTAGATTAATCGAAAGAATTTCATTACAATCATGGAGAAATTGAATTTTAATATCATGCATAAAGGATAAGTTTTTATATCAAAAGTGTTATTTTTACCATTTTTATTTCATGCATAGAAGTATGCATAATGGATAAATTTTTATATCAAAAGTGTTATTTTTACCATTTTTATTTTCATGCATAATGGATAAATTTTTATATCAAAAGTGTTATTTTTACCATTTTTATTTCATGCATAGAAGTATGCATAATGGATAAATTTTTATATCAAAAGTGTTATTTTTACCATTTTTATTTCATGCATAAATGGATAAATTTTTATATCAAAAGTGTTATTTTTATCATTTTTATTTTCATGCATAGAAGTATGCATAAAGGATAAATTTTTATATGAAAAGTGTTATTTTTATCATTTTTATTTTCATGCATAGAAGTATGCATAAAGGAAAATTTTTTTTATCAAAAGTGTTACTTTTATCATTTTTAATTTTCATGCATAGAAGTATGCATAAAGGAAAAATTTTTATATCAAAAGTGTTACTTTTATCATATTGGATTTCATGCATAGAGGTACGCATAAAAGTTGATTATTTTATTATAAAAGTGTGACTTTTATCATAATTGAATTTCATGCATAGAGGTATGCATAAAAGTTGATTATTTTATTGTAAGAGTGTTACTTTTATCATATTGGAATTCATGCATATAGGTATGCATAAAAGATATTCTTTTTATACTAAAAGTGTGATTTTCCTCATAAATGGATTTTATGCTTAACTTAGATGCATAAGAGAAATTCTTTTATTCTAAAAGTGTAATTTCCTACCAAATTAAATTTATGCATAAGAAGATGCATAAAAGATTGATTTTAAATTCGAAAGTGTTAGTCTCCTTAAATGGAATTTATATATAAATAAATGTGTAGAGAAATCTTATATCAAATATAAGAATTCTCTTTTTTAAAAAAAAAGAGATATGAAATGTGATAAGAGGTGATAAGAGGTGTATGAGATGTGATAAGAATTGATAAGATGCGTATGGAAAGTGATAGGATGTGATAAGAGGTGTATGAGAAGTGATAAGAATTGATAAGATGCGTATGGAAAGTGATAGGATGTGATAAGAGGTGTATGAGATGTGATAAGAATTGATAAGATGCGTATGGAAAGTGATAAGAGGTGATAAGAGGTGTATGAGATGTAAAAAGATGTGATAAGATGTGTATGAGATGTGATAGAATGTGTTAAGATGAGTTAGGATGTGTTAAGATGTATATGGGATGTGTTAGGACGAGAATGGATGTAATATGGTTGTATGAATGTGATGTGGATGTATACATGTAGATGTATATGTATGAATGTGAATGTTGATGTGGATGTGGATGTATGGATGTAGATACGGATGTGTATGTATGTATGTGGATGTGTATGTAAGAATGAGGATGTGAAAATGGATGTATGTATGTAGATGTGGATGTATGGATGTATGTATGTAGATGTGGATGTATGTATGTAGATGTGGATGTATGAATATGAATGTGGATGTGTGGATGTGGAAATGGAGGTATGGATGTATGAATGTAGATGTGGATGTATGCATGTAGATGCGTATGTATGAATGTGAAATTGGATGTATGATGTGGACGTACGAACATGGATATGTATGTAGAATAATGAATATGAAGATGTATGTGAGATAATGTAGTCTATATGAGTGAATGGATGAGAACGAGTACACACTGAATGGAATGTGGAATAAGTAATGTGGTCCGAGAGTGGATAATATGGAAAGACAAGAGTTCGTTATAGAAATTGTATTTGTGACTGTTTGTAAATGACTGTTTTATGTCAAGAATGCTGGAGAAGCATTTTGACCGTCTTGAGGATTAAGGTCATGAATACATCCATTTTCACATTCATACATCCACTTTCACATTCATACATCCATACATCCACATTCATACATCCACATCCACATCCACATTCACATCCATACATCTACATCTACATGCTTATCTCCATTTTCACATCCTCATTTATACATCCACATCCCATATCCACATTCATACATACACATCCATATCCACATCCACATGCATACATACATCCACATCCACATTCCCATTCACATATATACATCCATATCTACATGCACATTCACATCCATACATCCACATCTATATGCTCATTCACATCCATACATCCACATTCATGCATCCACATCTACATGCATACATCCATACATCCACATCCACATTTACATCCATGCATCCACATCTACATCCTCATTCACATCCACATTCATACATCCATACATCCACATTCATACATCCACATCCACATCCACATTCACCATACATCCACATCTACATGCTTATCTCCATTTTCACATCCTCATTTATACATCCACATCCCATATCCACATTCATACATACACATCCATATCCACATCCACATGCATCTTATCATATCTTATCACTTCCCATATCTTTTATGCATACCTCTATGCATGAAATTCAATTATGCTAAAAGTAACACTTTTATAATAAAATATTCAACTTTTATGCATACCTCTATGCATGAAATCCAATATGATAAAAGTAACACTTTTGATATAAAAAAATTATCCTTTATGCATACTTCTATGCATGAAAATTAAAAATGATAAAAGTAACACTTTTGATATAAAAATTTTCCTTTATGCATACTTCTATGCATGAAAATTAAAAATGATAAAAGTAACACTTTTAATATAAAAAAATTATCCTTTATGCATACTTCTATGCATGAAAATTAAAAATGATAAAAGTAACACTTTTGATATAATTTTTTTTTTCCTTTATACATACTTCTATGCATGAAAATTTAAAGAACTCCCCTTCCTTACATATGTCATACTTTTAATATTGCTCATAATTTTTTACTAATAAACCTTGTACATTTTCAACTCTTCATCTTATGTGAGCATTTACTCATTTTTGGGTATCTTCTTTTACAAATAGGATTTATCTCCTCCCTACACATGGATTGATGCTATTGGCCCATAGGAACCTTAATTGGACCATAGTCTAAAGATTTCAGAAAATCTAGACCCTTAGACTAAGGTTCTTTATACCTATTTTCAATTAATTCCAATTGCACATTGGAAAATTCTTTTTGAATTTCTGTTTCAGGGGAACTCATCTGAATTATAAGAGATATTTTTCTATCCAAAAATATTCAAAATCTGAATATTCTCTCTCTAGAATATTTTCTCTCTCTAGGCTAAAATAGTTAGAAACAAGGTCTTTATATTTCTGAAGAGGGGTTGATTACAGGGGAAGATACTAGACATCAAAAAAGGGTTGGGAGAGGAATCTTACATTCTACCCCACGTAAAAAACGCGAGATGTCCTCATCTCGCAGGTGGAGTATGATTTCTTTCATCACATCTTCTTCTGCTTCAATCACATTCAACTTTACGCCTTGGAAGTGGACGGTCGATTTTGCCCTGGTATTCTGCTGGAGTATGGATGACTTGAGAACTGTCGGTTAAGTCCTTGGTTTTTCAATTGCAGTAAAGATCTGCCCTTCTTTCCTCTTCTACTTCTTCTGAAATTGTGACTGCTCTGGCTGCTGCAGTCTGAGGTGGAATTCTTTCTCTTTGGTTGCCCCTGTTCTGGAAAGGAGTTCTAAGGTTATTCTGGGTAGAGGCAGATGGTTGATTTGGAGTTCTTCTGGGGTTACCCTGGCTTGGGTGAGACGGACCCTGATTAGACTGGTATGAAGGAATTGGTCTCTGAATTCGGGGTCCTAGACTTCCCTGTCCCCTTGACATGGCAGGAGTTGGGCAGTCTTTTAACTGATGACCAAAACCTTGGCATCCAAAACACCGGTTCTCACTTCTGGGCTCATTGTTCTGCATCCTTAAAATAGATGGTCCTCCTGAGAAAGTATTTTGGGGGAAGGATCTTCCTTCACTTTGGAATCTTCCTGCATCTTGATTCTGAATCGGTCCTTGCTGCCTCTTTGGAGGTGGAAAGTTTGAAGTACCTTCCTGGGCTTGGAATCTTTTAAAGTTAGAGGGTGCAGGTTTTGGCGGGACCTTTACTACAAAGGCTTTGGCAAAATCCTTTGCCATTTTTACTGCTTCAGCCATGGACACTGGTTTGGCATTTTTGACCAGTGTGTCCAAAGGTTCGTTCATTGCCCGAATGAACCTGGCCATGAGCTGTTCTTCATCTAGAGGTGGTGAGTATTTGAGTAGAAGAGCAAAGGCCTGGTGATATTCTTCAATGGTTTTGTTCTCCTGCTTTAGTTCTAAAAATTCGTTCATTTTGGTTTCCAAAAATCCAGGGGGACAGAATCTCTTTCTCAAATAGGTTTTTAGGTCATTCCAAGATTGGGTATTTCTATTTAGACGGTTGGTGTCACAGTGGTTCCTCCATGCTACCCTGGCTGTTTCCACTATTTTCAACCGGCCAAGAGCTATTTTGCTCAGCTCATTATAACCTGTGACGTCAAAATACTCTTCCATGGCTTCCACCCATTTCTCCACAGTCTCACCTAGGTTCTCCCCTTCTCCTTTGAAGGGTCCTGGATGAGTCCTATGAAGAGCCTTGCGAACATCAGGATCAAGTTCGTTATCTTCACTGACAGGGTCTGGCTGCTGACGGCTACGATTTCCTCGTCTCATGATTCTATCAAAAATTTATATATTAGAGAGAGAATAGTTATAAGATTAGAGAGGAGATTCTTATTTTTGAATACCTCAAAAACTGGGGAGAATTCTTACATTCTACCCCACTTAAAAAAAGCGCGAGATGTCCTCATCTCGTAGGAAGAGAACAACTCTTTTTCTTACGACCCAAATTATTCTGGGGTTCCTTACATTCTGGTCAACCCAACAGAATACCTTCTGAACATTCCTCCTCCACGGAAATTTTAGTTAAGCAAGTTCTCAATTTGTCATCCCTTAACTTGATCTACCGGTCAAGTGTTAACAGTAGCAATTTGACAGCACAATCCACTAATCTCATAGTGATTTGCTGAAATCATTATTATCATTCCAGTTATGAATATTATCACTGGGACTCATTCCATTCATCTTCATTGTGGTTTTGTTCGGATTTTTATATTTCAACTAATTTCAGAAATCATCATTTTTCAATCAGAATTTTCAATCAGAATCCAATTCAATTCATCAATTCTCAAACAGAATTAAAAATCATATCAACCACATTCGAATTCATCATCTGGATAGCATTAACGCTTATAATTTCAAGTCTTAGATTTACTCGTATATACTGTCAGTAAAGAGCTGCAGTATACTCTCAGAATATACGGGTAGTCACGGCCCTTGGAATTATAAGGTAAATACCATCATGTCTAGGCCTCAAGCAAGTCACGAATTCTATATAATTGCGGTACTTCCATCTGAAGACCCAATTACCAAATTACGAATTTCAGTTTGAATATCAAATTGTATGAATTATATCACACAATTACAACCTTTTTGATTCTTGAAAATTTTTTGATATATTTGGCTTCTCGGTTGATCCTCATTTAACCAAAATGCTCTGATACCAACTGTAAGATCCCTGTTCCCACCGCGCAACGGATTCGGGGTACTAGCAGCGGAAGTAGCACTTCTTGCGTGAGGCAGGGTCCCACACTCGGGGCCTCGTCCACGGATATCCGGACAAAAGACTAATCCGTCGGTTTTTCCAAAACCAGACCCGGAAAAACTTCCCTTATCCGGAAAGCACGGGCGATTCCACCAGGATAATTTTTACTCTAACGTAGTCAAAACCCTTACTGATCAAACAGATCCGACTGCATCTATAAAGATACTTGGTCAGATCAAGGAAGAAACTTGCACTTGGATCATTGGGATCAACGCTTTTTTCCCCACCAAGGAGGCACAGCCGTTGATTCCTATCCATAGAACAATTACTATCCGGGATTTACTTTATCTATCGTAATAACAGAAATTGAGTCTCAATTTACGGATCCATCAGTCCAGCCTAACCCCATCCGATCCCATGGGTTAGCCAACCGCCCAACCACTGTAGTGATGGGATCCAATTTGGAATTTGGTTAGGTTTTGTCCCGGGTACCAAGGAAAAGAGTTCCAAGGCCCCCTAGCCGGAATTTCATGCAAACATAAAACTAGCCACACCACTTACACACCCAATATGAAAATTTCCTTTTTCTTAGCATCAGCTAACTTTAAAACAATCCTTTAATGAAACCATAGTGCCACTGACCACAATCTCCCAATTTATCCAATTGATTCATAATTTCCCATCATTCCTTCATCAAAGTATCTATGGCATCATTGGCAACTAGAACGCTCACCACCTGTCCACACAGGGGCCGTTTCAATAGATCCTAGCCCATAATACTCAACAATATAATCACTTATCAAGATGGACTCTCGTTGAAGATCAGCAAGATCAACCAACAGATCCATATAAAAGAGCCATGGACTCATCCGTTGAGGACCAGCAAGGTCAGTCAACCAGATCCATGCCCGGTTCCAAAAAACAACTCTTACTCCTTGTTCCAATATCTTCCTCGACGCAAGCGTGGGTATCCTAGGCGACCCAGAGCCCGAGCACCGTATGGTCAGCACCCTCTAGGATCCTTCGCAGGTGACCTAGCGCTTCACTCATAGGCCGCTTCCTTGGTCCCTCATCCACCGTACCGGAAGCTCACCATTTTAATCGAACCGAGGCTGGTCAAGACCTCGGCCGACCTTGCTACGCGAGACGTCCTCCATTGACTCTCCGTCAGCAGTTGCAACTTTAACAGTTAGGTCTTCATGACCTTAATCCACAAGATGGTCAAAATGCTTCCCCAGCATTCTTGACATAAAACAGTCATTTACAAACAGTCACAAAATACAGTTTCTAAATCAAACTCTCGTCTTTCCACATTATCCCTCCTTAGTCCACATTCCATTCAATGTGTACTCGTTCTCATCCATTTCCTCATATCGACGACCCATTAATTCACATTCACATTCATACATCCACATTTACATGGATACATCCATTTTAACATCCTCATTTATACATCCACATCCCATATCCACATTCATACATACACATCCATATCCACATCCATACATCCACATTCACATCCACATTCACATTCACATCCACATTCACATCCTCATTTATACATCCACATCCACATCCATATTCACATCCATACATCCACATCTACATGCATACCTCCATTTTCACATCCTCATTTATACATCCACATCCCTTATCTACATTCATACATACACATCCATATCCACATCCATACATCCACATCCACATCCACATTCATATTCACATCCATATATCCACATCTACATGCATACATCCATTATCACGTTCTCATTCATACATCCACATCCACATACATACATACATCCACATCCACATACATACATACATCCACATCCACATTCCTATTCACATCTATACATCCACATCTACATCCACATACATACATACATCCACATCCACATTCCCATTCACATCGATACATCCACATCTACATCCACATTCATATACATCCACATCCACATTCCTATTCACATCTATACATCCACATCTACATCCACATACATACATACATCCACATCCACATTCCCATTCACATCTATACATCCACATCTACATCCACATTCACATCTATGCATATACATCTTCATGCATACATCCATTTTCACATTCATACATCCACTTTCACATTCATACATCCATACATCCACATTCATACATCCACATCCACATCCACATTCACATCCATACATCTACATCTACATGCTTATCTCCATTTTCACATCCTCATTTATACATCCACATCCCATATCCACATTCATACATACACATCCATATCCACATCCACATGCATACATACATCCACATCCACATTCCCATTCACATATATACATCCATATCTACATGCACATTCACATCCATACATCCACATCTATATGCTCATTCACATCCATACATCCACATTCATGCATCCACATCTACATGCATACATCCATACATCCACATCCACATTTACATCCATGCATCCACATATTCATCCTCATTCACATCCATACATCCACATTCATACATCCATACATCCACATTCATACATCCACATCCACATCCACATTCACATCCATACATCCACATCTACATGCTTATCTCCATTTTCACATCCTCATTTATACATCCACATCCCATATCCACATTCATACATACACATCCATATCCACATCCACATGCATCTTATCATATCTTATCACTTCCCATATCTTTTATGCATACCTCTATGCATGAAATTCAATTATGCTAAAAGTAACACTTTTATAATAAAATATTCAACTTTTATGCATACCTCTATGCATGAAATCCAATATGATAAAAGTAACACTTTTGATATAAAAAAATTATCCTTTATGCATACTTCTATGCATGAAAATTAAAAATGATAAAAGTAACACTTTTGATATAAAAATTTTCCTTTATGCATACTTCTATGCATGAAAATTAAAAATGATAAAAGTAACACTTTTAATATAAAAAAATTATCCTTTATGCATACTTCTATGCATGAAAATTAAAAATGATAAAAGTAACACTTTTGATATAAATTTTTTTTTTCCTTTATACATACTTCTATGCATGAAAATTTAAAGAACTCCCCTTCCTTACATATGTCATACTTTTAATATTGCTCATAATTTTTTACTAATAAACCTTGTACATTTTCAACTCTTCATCTTATGTGAGCATTTACTCATTTTTGGGTATCTTCTTTTACAAATAGGATTTATCTCCTCCCTACACATGGATTGATGCTATTGGCCCATAGGAACCTTAATTGGACCATAGTCTAAAGATTTCTGAAAATCTAGACCCTTAGACTAAGGTTCTTTATACCTATTTTCAATTAATTCCAATTGCACATTGGAAAATTCTTTTTGAATTTCTGTTTCAGGGGAACTCATCTGAATTATAAGAGATATTTTTCTATCCAAAAATATTCAAAATCTGAATATTCTCTCTCTAGAATATTTTCTCTCTCTAGGCTAAAATAGTTAGAAACAAGGTCTTTATATTTCTGAAGAGGGGTTGATTACAGGGGAAGATACTAGACATCAAAAAGGGGTTGGGAGAGGAATCTTACATTCTACCCCACTTAAAAAACGCGAGATGTCCTCATCTCGCAGGTGGAGTATGATTTCTTTCATCACATCTTCTTCTGCTTCAATCACATTCAACTTTACGCCTTGGAAGTGGACGGTCGATTTTGCCCTGGTATTCTGCTGGAGTATGGATGACTTGAGAACTGTCGGTTAAGTCCTTGGTTTTTCAATTGCAGTAAAGATCTGCCCTTCTTTCCTCTTCTACTTCTTCTGAAATTGTGACTGCTCTGGCTGCTGCAGTCTGAGGTGGAATTCTTTCTCTTTGGTTGCCCCTGTTCTGGAAAGGAGTTCTAAGGTTATTCTGGGTAGAGGCAGATGGTTGATTTGGAGTTCTTCTGGGGTTACCCTGGCTTGGGTGAGACGGACCCTGATTAGACTGGTATGAAGGAATTGGTCTCTGAATTCGGGGTCCTAGACTTCCCTGTCCCCTTGACATGGCAGGAGTTGGGCAGTCTTTTAACTGATGACCAAAACCTTGGCATCCAAAACACCGGTTCTCACTTCTGGGCTCATTGTTCTGCATCCTTAAAATAGATGGTCCTCCTGAGAAAGTATTTTGGGGGAAGGATCTTCCTTCACTTTGGAATCTTCCTGCATCTTGATTCTGAATCGGTCCTTGCTGCCTCTTTGGAGGTGGAAAGTTTGAAGTACCTTCCTGGGCTTGGAATCTTTTAAAGTTAGAGGGTGCAGGTTTTGGCGGGACCTTTACTACAAAGGCTTTGGCAAAATCCTTTGCCATTTTTACTGCTTCAGCCATGGACACTGGTTTGGCATTTTTGACCAGTGTGTCCAAAGGTTCGTTCATTGCCCGAATGAACCTGGCCATGAGCTGTTCTTCATCTAGAGGTGGTGAGTATTTGAGTAGAAGAGCAAAGGCCTGGTGATATTCTTCAATGGTTTTGTTCTCCTGCTTTAGTTCTAAAAATTCGTTCATTTTGGTTTCCAAAAATCCAGGGGGACAGAATCTCTTTCTCAAATAGGTTTTTAGGTCATTCCAAGATTGGGTATTTCTATTTAGACGGTTGGTGTCACAGTGGTTCCTCCATGCTACCCTGGCTGTTTCCACTATTTTCAACCGGCCAAGAGCTATTTTGCTCAGCTCATTATAACCTGTGACGTCAAAATACTCTTCCATGGCTTCCACCCATTTCTCCACAGTCTCACCTAGGTTCTCCCCTTCTCCTTTGAAGGGTCCTGGATGAGTCCTATGAAGAGCCTTGCGAACATCAGGATCAAGTTCGTTATCTTCACTGACAGGGTCTGGCTGCTGACGGCTACGATTTCCTCGTCTCATGATTCTATCAAAAATTTATATATTAGAGAGAGAATAGTTATAAGATTAGAGAGGAGATTCTTATTTTTGAATACCTCAAAAACTGGGGAGAATTCTTACATTCTACCCCACTTAAAAAAAGCGCGAGATGTCCTCATCTCGTAGGAAGAGAACAACTCTTTTTCTTACGACCCAAATTATTCTGGGGTTCCTTACATTCTGGTCAACCCAACAGAATACCTTCTGAACATTCCTCCTCCACGGAAATTTTAGTTAAGCAAGTTCTCAATTTGTCATCCCTTAACTTGATCTACCGGTCAAGTGTTAACAGTAGCAATTTGACAGCACAATCCACTAATCTCATAGTGATTTGCTGAAATCATTATTATCATTCCAGTTATGAATATTATCACTGGGACTCATTCCATTCATCTTCATTGTGGTTTTGTTCGGATTTTTATATTTCAACTAATTTCAGAAATCATCATTTTTCAATCAGAATTTTCAATCAGAATCCAATTCAATTCATCAATTCTCAAACAGAATTAAAAATCATATCAACCACATTCGAATTCATCATCTGGATAGCATTAACGCTTATAATTTCAAGTCTTAGATTTACTCGTATATACTGTCAGTAAAGAGCTGCAGTATACTCTCAGAATATACGGGTAGTCACGGCCCTTGGAATTATAAGGTAAATACCATCATGTCTAGGCCTCAAGCAAGTCACGAATTCTATATAATTGCGGTACTTCCATCTGAAGACCCAATTACCAAATTACGAATTTCAGTTTGAATATCAAATTGTATGAATTATATCACACAATTACAACCTTTTTGATTCTTGAAAATTTTTTGATATATTTGGCTTCTCGGTTGATCCTCATTTAACCAAAATGCTCTGATACCAACTGTAAGATCCCTGTTCCCACCGCGCAACGGATTCGGGGTACTAGCAGCGGAAGTAGCACTTCTTGCGTGAGGCAGGGTCCCACACTCGGGGCCTCGTCCACGGATATCCGGACAAAAGACTAATCCGTCGGTTTTTCCAAAACCAGACCCGGAAAAACTTCCCTTATCCGGAAAGCACGGGCGATTCCACCAGGATAATTTTTACTCTAACGTAGTCAAAACCCTTACTGATCAAACAGATCCGACTGCATCTATAAAGATACTTGGTCAGATCAAGGAAGAAACTTGCACTTGGATCATTGGGATCAACGCTTTTTTCCCCACCAAGGAGGCACAGCCGTTGATTCCTATCCATAGAACAATTACTATCCGGGATTTACTTTATCTATCGTAATAACAGAAATTGAGTCTCAATTTACGGATCCATCAGTCCAGCCTAACCCCATCCGATCCCATGGGTTAGCCAACCGCCCAACCACTGTAGTGATGGGATCCAATTTGGAATTTGGTTAGGTTTTGTCCCGGGTACCAAGGAAAAGAGTTCCAAGGCCCCCTAGCCGGAATTTCATGCAAACATAAAACTAGCCACACCACTTACACACCCAATATGAAAATTGCCTTTTTCTTAGCATCAGCTAACTTTAAAACAATCCTTTAATGAAACCATAGTGCCACTGACCACAATCTCCCAATTTATCCAGTTGATTCATAATTTCCCATCATTCCTTCATCAAAGTATCTATGGCATCATTGGCAACTAGAACGCTCACCACCTGTCCACACAGGGGCCGTTTCAATAGATCCTAGCCCATAATACTCAACAATATAATCACTTATCAAGATGGACTCTCGTTGAAGATCAGCAAGATCAACCAACAGATCCATATAAAAGAGCCATGGACTCATCCGTTGAGGACCAGCAAGGTCAGTCAACCAGATCCATGCCCGGTTCCAAAAAACAACTCTTACTCCTTGTTCCAATATCTTCCTCGACGCACGCGTGGGTATCCTAGGCGACCCAGAGCCCGAGCACCGTATGGTCAGCACCCTCTAGGATCCTTCGCAGGTGACCTAGCGCTTCACTCATAGGCCGCTTCCTTGGTCCCTCATCCACCGTACCGGAAGCTCACCATTTTAATCGAACCGAGGCTGGTCAAGACCTCGGCCGACCTTGCTACGCGAGACGTCCTCCATTGACTCTCCGTCAGCAGTTGCAACTTTAACAGTTAGGTCTTCATGACCTTAATCCACAAGATGGTCAAAATGCTTCCCCAGCATTCTTGACATAAAACAGTCATTTACAAACAGTCACAAAATACAGTTTCTAAATCAAACTCTCGTCTTTCCACATTATCCCTCCTTAGTCCACATTACTTATTCCACATTCCATTCAATGTGTACTCGTTCTCATCCATTTCCTCATATCGACGACCCATTAATTCACATTCACATTCATACATCCACATTTACATGGATACATCCATTTTCACATCCTCATTTATACATCCACAGCCCATATCCACATTCATACATACACATCCATATCCACATCCATACATCCACATTCACATCCACATCCACATTCACATCCTCATTTATACATCCACATCCACATCCATATTCACATCCATACATCCACATCTACATGCATACCTCCATTTTCACATCCTCATTTATACATCCACATCCCTTATCTACATTCATACATACACATCCATATCCACATCCATACATCCACATCCACATCCACATTCATATTCACATCCATATATCCACATCTACATGCATACATCCATTATCACGTCCTCATTCATACATCCACATCCACATACATACATACATCCACATCCACATACATACATACATCCACATCCACATTCCTATTCACATCTATACATCCACATCTACATCCACATACATACATACATCCACATCCACATTCCCATTCACATCGATACATCCACATTCATATACATCCACATCCACATTCCTATTCACATCTATACATCCACATCTACATCCACATACATACATACATCCACATCCACATTCCCATTCACATCTATACATCCACATCTACATCCACATTCACATCTATGCATATACATCTTCATGCATACATCCATTTTCACATTCATACATCCACTTTCACATTCATACATCCATACATCCACATTCATACATCCACATCCACATCCACATTCACATCCATACATCTACATCTACATGCTTATCTCCATTTTCACATCCTCATTTATACATCCACATCCCATATCCACATTCATACATACACATCCATATCCACATCCACATGCATACATACATCCACATCCACATTCCCATTCACATATATACATCCATATCTACATGCACATTCACATCCATACATCCACATCTATATGCTCATTCACATCCATACATCCACATTCATGCATCCACATCTACATGCATACATCCATACATCCACATCCACATTTACATCCATGCATCCACATCTACATCCTCATTCACATCCATACATCCACATTCATACATCCATACATCCACATTCATACATCCACATCCACATCCACATTCACATCCATACATCCACATCTACATGCTTATCTCCATTTTCACATCCTCATTTATACATCCACATCCCATATCCACATTCATACATACACATCCATATCCACATCCACATGCATCTTATCATATCTTATCACTTCCCATATCTTTTATGCATACCTCTATGCATGAAATTCAATTATGCTAAAAGTAACACTTTTATAATAAAATATTCAACTTTTATGCATACCTCTATGCATGAAATCCAATATGATAAAAGTAACACTTTTGATATAAAAAAATTATCCTTTATGCATACTTCTATGCATGAAAATTAAAAATGATAAAAGTAACACTTTTGATATAAAAATTTTCCTTTATGCATACTTCTATGCATGAAAATTAAAAATGATAAAAGTAACACTTTTAATATAAAAAAATTATCCTTTATGCATACTTCTATGCATGAAAATTAAAAATGATAAAAGTAACACTTTTGATATAATTTTTTTTTTCCTTTATACATACTTCTATGCATGAAAATTTAAAGAACTCCCCTTCCTTACATATGTCATACTTTTAATATTGCTCATAATTTTTTACTAATAAACCTTGTACATTTTCAACTCTTCATCTTATGTGAGCATTTACTCATTTTTGGGTATCTTCTTTTACAAATAGGATTTATCTCCTCCCTACACATGGATTGATGCTATTGGCCCATAGGAACCTTAATTGGACCATAGTCTAAAGATTTCTGAAAATCTAGACCCTTAGACTAAGGTTCTTTATACCTATTTTCAATTAATTCCAATTGCACATTGGAAAATTCTTTTTGAATTTCTGTTTCAGGGGAACTCATCTGAATTATAAGAGATATTTTTCTATCCAAAAATATTCAAAATCTGAATATTCTCTCTCTAGAATATTTTCTCTCTCTAGGCTAAAATAGTTAGAAACAAGGTCTTTATATTTCTGAAGAGGGGTTGATTACAGGGGAAGATACTAGACATCAAAAAGGGGTTGGGAGAGGAATCTTACATTCTACCCCACTTAAAAAACGCGAGATGTCCTCATCTCGCAGGTGGAGTATGATTTCTTTCATCACATCTTCTTCTGCTTCAATCACATTCAACTTTACGCCTTGGAAGTGGACGGTCGATTTTGCCCTGGTATTCTGCTGGAGTATGGATGACTTGAGAACTGTCGGTTAAGTCCTTGGTTTTTCAATTGCAGTAAAGATCTGCCCTTCTTTCCTCTTCTACTTCTTCTGAAATTGTGACTGCTCTGGCTGCTGCAGTCTGAGGTGGAATTCTTTCTCTTTGGTTGCCCCTGTTCTGGAAAGGAGTTCTAAGGTTATTCTGGGTAGAGGCAGATGGTTGATTTGGAGTTCTTCTGGGGTTACCCTGGCTTGGGTGAGACGGACCCTGATTAGACTGGTATGAAGGAATTGGTCTCTGAATTCGGGGTCCTAGACTTCCCTGTCCCCTTGACATGGCAGGAGTTGGGCAGTCTTTTAACTGATGACCAAAACCTTGGCATCCAAAACACCGGTTCTCACTTCTGGGCTCATTGTTCTGCATCCTTAAAATAGATGGTCCTCCTGAGAAAGTATTTTGGGGGAAGGATCTTCCTTCACTTTGGAATCTTCCTGCATCTTGATTCTGAATCGGTCCTTGCTGCCTCTTTGGAGGTGGAAAGTTTGAAGTACCTTCCTGGGCTTGGAATCTTTTAAAGTTAGAGGGTGCAGGTTTTGGCGGGACCTTTACTACAAAGGCTTTGGCAAAATCCTTTGCCATTTTTACTGCTTCAGCCATGGACACTGGTTTGGCATTTTTGACCAGTGTGTCCAAAGGTTCGTTCATTGCCCGAATGAACCTGGCCATGAGCTGTTCTTCATCTAGAGGTGGTGAGTATTTGAGTAGAAGAGCAAAGGCCTGGTGATATTCTTCAATGGTTTTGTTCTCCTGCTTTAGTTCTAAAAATTCGTTCATTTTGGTTTCCAAAAATCCAGGGGGACAGAATCTCTTTCTCAAATAGGTTTTTAGGTCATTCCAAGATTGGGTATTTCTATTTAGACGGTTGGTGTCACAGTGGTTCCTCCATGCTACCCTGGCTGTTTCCACTATTTTCAACCGGCCAAGAGCTATTTTGCTCAGCTCATTATAACCTGTGACGTCAAAATACTCTTCCATGGCTTCCACCCATTTCTCCACAGTCTCACCTAGGTTCTCCCCTTCTCCTTTGAAGGGTCCTGGATGAGTCCTATGAAGAGCCTTGCGAACATCAGGATCAAGTTCGTTATCTTCACTGACAGGGTCTGGCTGCTGACGGCTACGATTTCCTCGTCTCATGATTCTATCAGAAATTTATATATTAGAGAGAGAATAGTTATAAGATTAGAGAGGAGATTCTTATTTTTGAATACCTCAAAAACTGGGGAGAATTCTTACATTCTACCCCACTTAAAAAAAGCGCGAGATGTCCTCATCTCGTAGGAAGAGAACAACTCTTTTTCTTACGACCCAAATTATTCTGGGGTTCCTTACATTCTGGTCAACCCAACAGAATACCTTCTGAACATTCCTCCTCCACGGAAATTTTAGTTAAGCAAGTTCTCAATTTGTCATCCCTTAACTTGATCTACCGGTCAAGTGTTAACAGTAGCAATTTGACAGCACAATCCACTAATCTCATAGTGATTTGCTGAAATCATTATTATCATTCCAGTTATGAATATTATCACTGGGACTCATTCCATTCATCTTCATTGTGGTTTTGTTCGGATTTTTATATTTCAACTAATTTCAGAAATCATCATTTTTCAATCAGAATTTTCAATCAGAATCCAATTCAATTCATCAATTCTCAAACAGAATTAAAAATCATATCAACCACATTCGAATTCATCATCTGGATAGCATTAACGCTTATAATTTCAAGTCTTAGATTTACTCGTATATACTGTCAGTAAAGAGCTGCAGTATACTCTCAGAATATACGGGTAGTCACGGCCCTTGGAATTATAAGGTAAATACCATCATGTCTAGGCCTCAAGCAAGTCACGAATTCTATATAATTGCGGTACTTCCATCTGAAGACCCAATTACCAAATTACGAATTTCAGTTTGAATATCAAATTGTATGAATTATATCACACAATTACAACCTTTTTGATTCTTGAAAATTTTTTGATATATTTGGCTTCTCGGTTGATCCTCATTTAACCAAAATGCTCTGATACCAACTGTAAGATCCCTGTTCCCACCGCGCAACGGATTCGGGGTACTAGCAGCGGAAGTAGCACTTCTTGCGTGAGGCAGGGTCCCACACTCGGGGCCTCGTCCACGGATATCCGGACAAAAGACTAATCCGTCGGTTTTTCCAAAACCAGACCCGGAAAAACTTCCCTTATCCGGAAAGCACGGGCGATTCCACCAGGATAATTTTTACTCTAACGTAGTCAAAACCCTTACTGATCAAACAGATCCGACTGCATCTATAAAGATACTTGGTCAGATCAAGGAAGAAACTTGCACTTGGATCATTGGGATCAACGCTTTTTTCCCCACCAAGGAGGCACAGCCGTTGATTCCTATCCATAGAACAATTACTATCCGGGATTTACTTTATCTATCGTAATAACAGAAATTGAGTCTCAATTTACGGATCCATCAGTCCAGCCTAACCCCATCCGATCCCATGGGTTAGCCAACCGCCCAACCACTGTAGTGATGGGATCCAATTTGGAATTTGGTTAGGTTTTGTCCCGGGTACCAAGGAAAAGAGTTCCAAGGCCCCCTAGCCGGAATTTCATGCAAACATAAAACTAGCCACACCACTTACACACCCAATATGAAAATTGCCTTTTTCTTAGCATCAGCTAACTTTAAAACAATCCTTTAATGAAACCATAGTGCCACTGACCACAATCTCCCAATTTATCCAGTTGATTCATAATTTCCCATCATTCCTTCATCAAAGTATCTATGGCATCATTGGCAACTAGAACGCTCACCACCTGTCCACACAGGGGCCGTTTCAATAGATCCTAGCCCATAATACTCAACAATATAATCACTTATCAAGATGGACTCTCGTTGAAGATCAGCAAGATCAACCAACAGATCCATATAAAAGAGCCATGGACTCATCCGTTGAGGACCAGCAAGGTCAGTCAACCAGATCCATGCCCGGTTCCAAAAAACAACTCTTACTCCTTGTTCCAATATCTTCCTCGACGCACGCGTGGGTATCCTAGGCGACCCAGAGCCCGAGCACCGTATGGTCAGCACCCTCTAGGATCCTTCGCAGGTGACCTAGCGCTTCACTCATAGGCCGCTTCCTTGGTCCCTCATCCACCGTACCGGAAGCTCACCATTTTAATCGAACCGAGGCTGGTCAAGACCTCGGCCGACCTTGCTACGCGAGACGTCCTCCATTGACTCTCCGTCAGCAGTTGCAACTTTAACAGTTAGGTCTTCATGACCTTAATCCACAAGATGGTCAAAATGCTTCCCCAGCATTCTTGACATAAAACAGTCATTTACAAACAGTCACAAAATACAGTTTCTAAATCAAACTCTCGTCTTTCCACATTATCCCTCCTTAGTCCACATTACTTATTCCACATTCCATTCAATGTGTACTCGTTCTCATCCATTTCCTCATATCGACGACCCATTAATTCACATTCACATTCATACATCCACATTTACATGGATACATCCATTTTCACATCCTCATTTATACATCCACATCCCATATCCACATTCATACATACACATCCATATCCACATCCATACATCCACATTCACATCCACATCCACATTCACATCCTCATTTATACATCCACATCCACATCCATATTCACATCCATACATCCACATCTACATGCATACCTCCATTTTCACATCCTCATTTATACATCCACATCCCTTATCTACATTCATACATACACATCCATATCCACATCCATACATCCACATCCACATCCACATTCATATTCACATCCATATATCCACATCTACATGCATACATCCATTATCACGTCCTCATTCATACATCCACATCCACATACATACATACATCCACATCCACATACATACATACATCCACATCCACATTCCTATTCACATCTATACATCCACATCTACATCCACATACATACATACATCCACATCCACATTCCCATTCACATCGATACATCCACATCTACATCCACATTCATATACATCCACATCCACATTCCTATTCACATCTATACATCCACATCTACATCCACATACATACATACATCCACATCCACATTCCCATTCACATCTATACATCCACATCTACATCCACATTCACATCTATGCATATACATCTTCATGCATACATCCATTTTCACATTCATACATCCACTTTCACATTCATACATCCATACATCCACATTCATACATCCACATCCACATCCACATTCACATCCATACATCTACATCTACATGCTTATCTCCATTTTCACATCCTCATTTATACATCCACATCCCATATCCACATTCATACATACACATCCATATCCACATCCACATGCATACATACATCCACATCCACATTCCCATTCACATATATACATCCATATCTACATGCATACATCCATACATCCACATCCACATTTACATCCATGCATCCACATCTACATCCTCATTCACATCCATACATCCACATTCATACATCCATACATCCACATTCATACATCCACATCCACATCCACATTCACATCCATACATCCACATCTACATGCTTATCTCCATTTTCACATCCTCATTTATACATCCACATCCCATATCCACATTCATACATACACATCCATATCCACATCCACATGCATCTTATCATATCTTATCACTTCCCATATCTTTTATGCATACCTCTATGCATGAAATTCAATTATGCTAAAAGTAACACTTTTATAATAAAATATTCAACTTTTATGCATACCTCTATGCATGAAATCCAATATGATAAAAGTAACACTTTTGATATAAAAAAATTATCCTTTATGCATACTTCTATGCATGAAAATTAAAAATGATAAAAGTAACACTTTTGATATAAAAATTTTCCTTTATGCATACTTCTATGCATGAAAATTAAAAATGATAAAAGTAACACTTTTAATATAAAAAAATTATCCTTTATGCATACTTCTATGCATGAAAATTAAAAATGATAAAAGTAACACTTTTGATATAATTTTTTTTTTCCTTTATACATACTTCTATGCATGAAAATTTAAAGAACTCCCCTTCCTTACATATGTCATACTTTTAATATTGCTCATAATTTTTTACTAATAAACCTTGTACATTTTCAACTCTTCATCTTATGTGAGCATTTACTCATTTTTGGGTATCTTCTTTTACAAATAGGATTTATCTCCTCCCTACACATGGATTGATGCTATTGGCCCATAGGAACCTTAATTGGACCATAGTCTAAAGATTTCGGAAAATCTAGACCCTTAGACTAAGGTTCTTTATACCTATTTTCAATTAATTCCAATTGCACATTGGAAAATTCTTTTTGAATTTCTGTTTCAGGGGAACTCATCTGAATTATAAGAGATATTTTTCTATCCAAAAATATTCAAAATCTGAATATTCTCTCTCTAGAATATTTTCTCTCTCTAGGCTAAAATAGTTAGAAACAAGGTCTTTATATTTCTGAAGAGGGGTTGATTACAGGGGAAGATACTAGACATCAAAAAGGGGTTGGGAGAGGAATCTTACAAACCCAGCATGTTCGAGAAATTTCTACAAGTAACACTTTTTTTATATCAAAAGTGTTACTTTTATCATTTTTAATTTTCATGCATAGAAGTATGCATAAAGGAAAATTTTTTATATCAAAAGTGTTACTTTTATCATTTTTAATTTTCATGCATTGAAGTATGCATAAAGGAAAAATTTTTATATCAAAAGTGTTACTTTTATCATATTGGATTTCATGCATATAGGTATGCATAAAAGATATTCTTTTTATACTAAAAGTGTGATTTTCCTCATAAATGGATTTTATGCTTAACTTAGATGCATAAGAGAAATTCTTTTATTCTAAAAGTGTAATTCCCTACCAAATTGAAATTATGCATAAGAAGATGCATAAAAGATTGATTTTAATTTCGAAAGTGTTAGTCTCCTTAAATGGAATTTATGTATAAATAAATGTGTAGAGAAATCTTATATCAAATATAAGAATTCTCTTTTAAAAAAAAAGATATGAAATGTGATAAGATGTGATAAGAGGTGTATGAGATGTGATAAGAATTGATAAGATGCGTATGGAAAGTGATAGGATGTGATAAGAGGTGTATGAGATGTGATAAGAATTGATAAGGAGGATGTGATATGAGTGGTACCCATCATGTTTGTATGTCCAAGAGCCTTAGGGGTTAGCGGGGAAAAAACCATTAGCAGAGCTCAAAGCATGAAAGCGGAGGAGTTACTGAGAATCTCCACAAAATGCAACTGGTACTACAAGAAGATGCCAAGAATTGAATGCATCGCATAATGTTGATGCGATGATTGAGAGAATCTAGGGATTTTATGACAGAACATCCCATGCGATCATAACATTTGCGGCATCTGAAAACCCAATTACTAAATTATAAATTTTTCAGTTTGAATATCAAATTGTATGAATTATATCACACAATTACAACCTTTTTGTGTTTCTTGATAAATTTTTGACATATTTGGCTTCTCAGTTGATCTTTATTAGCCAATTACTCTGATGATTGTATCCTGTGACATCAAAATACTCTTCCAAGGCTTCCACCCATTTCTCCACAGCCTCACCCAAGTTCTCCCCTTCTCCTTTGAAGGGTCTTGGCTGAGACCTATGAGGAGCCTTGCGAACATTAAGGTCAAGCTCGTCATCTTCAGAGACAGAGCCTGGCTAACGACCACGGTTTCCTCGTCTCATGATTTTGCCAAAATTTATATATTATTAAAATTTTATTTTGATAACAATTTCTTTGATTAAAATTTCTTCATTAAAGAAGCTTACGGAATGAAAATACATTATGAAAATGCTGTTTCTGAATTCTTATTACCAATTTCAGATAAGAATTTAATTATCTTTATTAGCTTTCAAAACCTGCTCTGATACCAATTGTGAGGTCCCTGTTCCCACCGAGCAACGGATTCGGGGTACTAGCAGCGGAAGTAGCACTTCTCGCGCGGGACAGGGGTCCCACACTCGGGGCCTCGCCCACGGATATCCGGACAAGAGACTAATCCGTCGGTTTGTCCAAAACCAAAACCGGGAAAACTTCCTTTACCCGGAAAGCACGGGCGATTCCACCAGGATAACTCTTTACTCTAACGTAGTCAAGATCATTACTGATCAAACTGATCTGACTGCACCTTTAACGGTACTTGGTCAAATCAAGGAAGAACTTGCACTTGGATCATTGGGATCAACACTTTTTTCCCCATCAAGAGGCACAGCCGTTGATTCCTATCCATAGAACAATTTCTATCCGGGATTTACTTCATCTATCGTAATAATAGAAATTAAATCTCGATTTACGGATCCATCAGTCCAGCCTAACCCCATCCGATCCCATGGGTTAGCCAACCACCCAACCACTGTAGTGATAGGATCCAATTTGGAATTTGGTTAGGTTTTGTCTCGGGTACCAAGGAAAAGAGTTCCAAGGCCCCCTAGCCGGAAGTTCATGCAAACATAAAACTAGTCATACCACTTACACACCCAATATGAAATTGCCTTTTTCTTAGCATCAACTAGCTTTAAAACAATCCTTTAATAAAACCATTATGTCACTGATGACAATCCTCAAAGTCTCTGGTTGAATCCTTATTTCCAGTCATTCTTTCATCGGTATACTTATGGCATCATTGGCAACCAAAACGCTCACCACCTGTTCTCTCAGGGGCCTTTTCCATGGTTCCTAGCTCATAGTAACCGGCAATATATTCATATAATAGAATGGAGTCTCCATGGAAGATCAGCAAGATCAACCCACAGATCCATATAAAAGAGCCATGGACTCATCTGTTGAGGACCAGCAAGGTCAATCAACCAGATCCATGCCCGGTTTCAGAAAACAACTCTTACTCCTTATTCCAATATCTTCCACAACGCACGTGTGGGTATCTTCGGCGACCCAGAGCCCGAGCACCGTATGGTCAGCACCCTCTAGGATCCTTCGCAGGTGACCTAGCGCTTCACTCATAGGCCGCTTCCTTGGTCCCTCATCCACCGTACTGGAAGCTCACCATTTAAATCGAGCCGAGGCTGGTCAAGACCTCGATCGACCTTGCTACGCGAGATGTCCTCCATTGACTCTCCGTCAGCAGTTGCAACTTTATCAGTTCAGTCTTCATGACCTTAATCCTCAAGACGGTCAAAATGCTTCTCCAGCATTCTTGACATAAAACAGTCATTTACAAACAGTCACAAATACAATTTCTATAACGAACTCTTGTCTTTCCATATTATCCACTCTCGGACCACATTACTTATTCCACATTCCATTCAGTGTGTACTCGTTCTCATCCATTCACTCATATAGACTACATTATCTCACATACATCTTCATATTCATTATTCTACATACATATCCATGTTCGTACGTCCACATCATACATCCAATTTCACATTCATACATACGCATCTACATGCATACATCCACATCTACATTCATACATCCATACCTCCATTTCCACATCCACACATCCACATTCATATTCATACATCCACATCTACATACATACATCCACATCTACATACATACATCCATACATCCACATCTACATACATACATCCATTTTCACATCCTCATTCTTACATACACATCCACATACATACATACACATCCGTATCTACATCCATACATCCACATCCACATCAACATTCACATTCATACATATACATCTACATGTATACATCCACATCACATTCATACAACCATATTACATCCATTCTCGTCCTAACACATCCCATATACATCTTAACACATCCTAACTCATCTTAACACATTCTATCACATCTCATACACATCTTATCACATCTTTTTACATCTCATACACCTCTTATCACTTTCCATACGCATCTTATCAATTCTTATCACATCTCATACACCTCTTATCACATCCTATCACTTTCCATACGCATCTTATCAATTCTTATCACTTCTCATACACCTCTTATCACATCCTATCACTTTCCATACGCATCTTATCAATTCTTATCACATCTCATACACCTCTTATCACCTCTTATCACATTTCATATCTCTTTTTTTTTTTTAAAGAGAATTCTTATATTTGATATAAGATTTCTCTACACATTTATTTATACATAAATTCCATTTAAGGAGACTAACACTTTCGAATTTAAAATCAATCTTTTATGCATCTTCTTATGCATAAATTCAATTTGGTAGGAAATTACACTTTTAGAATAAAAGAATTTCTCTTATGCATCTAAGTTAAGCATAAAATCCATTTATGAGGAAAATCACACTTTTAGTATAAAAAGAATATCTTTTATGCATACCTATATGCATGAATTCCAATATGATAAAAGTAACACTCTTACAATAAAATAATCAACTTTTATGCATACCTCTATGCATGAAATTCAATTATGATAAAAGTCACACTTTTATAATAAAATAATCAACTTTTATGCATACCTCTATGCATGAAATCCAATATGATAAAAGTAACACTTTTGATATAAAAATTTTTCCTTTATGCATACTTCTATGCATGAAAATTAAAAATGATAAAAGTAACACTTTTGATAAAATTTTTTTTCCTTTATGCATACTTCTATGCATGAAAATTAAAAATGATAAAAGTAACACTTTTGATATAAAAATTTATCCTTTATGCATACTTCTATGCATGAAAATAAAAATGATAAAAATAACACTTTTGATATAAAAATTTATCCTTTATGCATACTTCTATGCATGAAAATAAAAATGATAAAAATAACACTTTTGATATAAAAGTTTATCCATTTATGCATGAAATAAAAATGATAAAAATAACACTTTTGATATAAAAATTTATCCATTATGCATACTTCTATGCATGAAATAAAAATGGTAAAAATAACACTTTTGATATAAAAATTTATCCATTATGCATGAAAATAAAAATGATAAAAATAACACTTTTGATATAAAAATTTATCCATTATGCATACTTCTATGCATGAAATAAAAATGGTAAAAATAACACTTTTGATATAAAAACTTATCCTTTATGCATGATATTAAAATTCAATTTCTCCATGATTGTAATGAAATTCTTTCGATTAATCTAGGATGATAATTCCTAGAATATGGTAGGAAGTCCTCTTTTTATGCTTTGAATGAGATTATTTTATGCATAATTTTTATAAAAATTTTGCCATAGCTCCGCTGCTATGACTGATAAATCTCAATTTTTCTAAGGGATAAAGCTTATCATTAAGGAAATAAAAATGATCTCTAATTGGCTCATTAATCCATAATGGATTGAATCATCAATATACATAAACTAAAAGCATAGAAAAAAGCCATTAATTTGGCCTCAAGCATAGCTTAATCTTGGGTTAAGGAAAAGCTTTATGAAAAGCTTGATTTGGATTGAGAATGGGTCATGAGTATGACCATTTCTTGAGTGAGAGAGAGAAATTACATAAAAACTATTAGAATTTAAACATAAATGGAAATTAACTTCAATAGCATTTATTAAATCATGTAACTCTTCACTACTAATCACCAATTAGCTTCAATAGCATTTAAAAAAACCATACCAATTAAGCTTCTCAAGCTTGAGAGGGGTTGAGAAGAGAGAACCATTGAGAAAATATAGAAAGATCAATATTCACTAATTACCTTACAAGTTGCTTGATTCTTTGTTCACGGTAGAGGCCCCCAACCAATCAATTGGTTAAGTATGTTGATGGAGCCACTAATGGGGATTGAAGAAAGAGGGAAGCTCCAAAAACTAGTGAATTATTAAATGAATTCATAGTTCTTGGCTTAGGTGGAGTAGAGTAACGATGCATAAACACTATCCATTTTTCAACAAGGGGGAGGCTTCTATTTATAGGAAAAATTGAGCTCCTAACCAAACAAACTGATTCTAGAATTTTCTAAATCAGTTTGGTCAATATTTGACCATTTTTAGGTCAGTTAAGCTAACTTTTTGGAACTAGACTTGAATGAGGAGAGAGGAGAGATGAAATATCTCAATTTTTATGAGTTTAAAACTCATTCAAGCATGTGAAATATGCACCTCCTTTAAAGAACTCCCCTTCCTTACATATGTGTCATAATGGAATCATTTTAATATTGCTCATAGTTTTTTTTTACTAATAAACCTTGTACATTTTCAACTCTTCATCTTATGTGAAATATGCACCTCCTTTAAAGAATTCCCCTTCCTTACATATGTGTCATAATGGAATCATTTTAATATTGCTCATAGTTTTTTACTAATAAACCTTGTACATTTTCAACTCTTCATCTTATGTGAAATATGCACCTCCTTTAAAGAATTCGCCTTCCTTACATATGTGTCATAATGGAATCATTTTAATATTGCTCATAGTTTTTTACTAATAAACCTTGTACATTTTTAACTCTTCATCTTATGTGAAATATGCACCTCCTTTAAAGAATTCCCCTTCCTTACACATGTGTCATAATGGAATCATTTTAATATTGCTCATAGTTTTTTACTAATAAACCTTGTACATTTTCAACTCTTCATCTTATGTGAGCATTTACTCATTTTTGTATACCCAAAATATCTCATATTTTTAATATTGCTCATAGTTTTTTACTAATAAACCTTGTGCATTTTCAACTCTTCACCTTATGTGAGCATTTACTCATTTTTGGGTATCTTCTTTTGACAAATTTGGATTTATCTCTTCCCTACACATGGATTGATGCTATTGGCCCATAGGAACCTTAATTGGACCATAGTCTAAAGATTTCTGAAAATCTAGACCCTTAGGCTAAGGTTCTTTATACCTATTTCCAATTAATTCCAATTGCACATTGGAAAATTCTTTTTGAATTTCTGTTTCAGGGGAACTCATCTGAATTATAAGAGATATTTTTCTATCCAAAAATATTCAAAATCTGAATATTCTCTCTCTAGAATAATTTTTCTCTCTCTAGGCTAAAATAGTTAGCAACAGGGTCTTTATATTTCTGAAGAGGGTTGATTACAGGGGAAGATACTAGACATCAAAAAGGGGTTGGGGGAGGAATCTTACAACACACATGTATGCTTTTATATATTTTTTTGACTATATAAATCGTGTAAAATTTCAAGATTATCATCCAAATCTTAATTTTCAAAGGCTATTGCAAATTTAAATTCTTCTTCAATGCTTCCTCACTTAAGGATTGGGATGTCCTCATCTCGAAAAAATTGGGGCTATCTTTAGCTCTATACATTCTCTGCTTTTTCCAAGTCGCATCTTCAAGCGAGAGAAACTTCCATTTAACTAAGCATTCTTTTAGAAACCTATGTTGTAGAGATTTCTCGAATATCTTGGATTCCAATTCTAAATGTACCTTGCACTAGCAACAAGCATGATGAAGGAATAATCTTTTCTAAGATGTGCTCAGGCATTGGATGATACTTCTTTTCACTAGGTTGACACTGAAGAAGACATTGCGAACCTTAAGCTGTGGAGAAAGAAGCAAGTCCTAAGATTTATCTCCAATATTGCTCGTAATACCCTAAGGTCCACAAGATCTTCGTGTACTTTTGCGAGGGT
The DNA here is from genome assembly GCF_041138505.1 of Cibotium barometz. NCBI lineage: Eukaryota > Viridiplantae > Streptophyta > Polypodiopsida > Cyatheales > Cibotiaceae > Cibotium > Cibotium barometz. The sequence continues at coordinate 854,209 of NC_141103.1, read as the reverse complement.
TGTACATAAAGAAAAACCATATGGCCTTCCTTAAAATAACAACTCAACCTCTTGGGATCTACATGATTTTTATGTCTATCTTGACCAGCTTTGATATCTTTTCTTATAGATTGTATTTGATTGTCCATCTCATCAAGCATCTTTGCTTCAAAATCTCTACCTTGATTAGGGGGTTAGACCAAGCCAAGGATGTAAGGAAATCTTCACCATAGATAGCTTTAAGAGGATTCATTACTAATACTTTTATAATAAGCATCATAGGCAAATTCTAATAGATGTAGGAAGTTCAACTATCTTTTTTGTTCACATCCATGAGAGGCTTTGAGAGTGTCTTCTATAACTTGATGACATCTTTCATGTTATGATCGCATGGGATGTTCTGTCATAAAATCCCTAGATTCTCTCAATCATCGCGTCAACATTATGCGATGCATTCAATTCATGGCATCTTCTTGTAGTACCAGTTGCATTTTGTGGAGATTCTCAGTAACTCCTCCGCTTTCATGCTTTGAGCTCTGCTAATGGTTTTTTCCTCGCTAACCCCTAAGGCTCTTGGACATACAAACATGATGGGTACCACTCATATGGCGGGATATAAGCAAATACAAGGTGAGGTGGACGCGTACGCACACACGAGACTCTAAAATACCCAACAAGATTTAAAGACTAAAATTTCTCAAAATTCATTTGGGATCTAAGTGCTTTTACACAAGGGTACCCACACACACATATGCTTTTATATATTTTCTTGACTATATGAATCGTGTAAAATTTCAAGGTTATCATCCAAAATTTAATTTTCAAAGTCTTTTACAAATTTCAATTCTTCTTCAATGCTTCCTCACTTAAGGATTGGAATGTCCTTATCTCGCAAATTGGGGCTATCTTTAGCTCTATAGATCCTCCTATTTTCCCAAGTCGCATCTTCAAAAGGGAACATTCTTTTAGAATTCTATGTTGTAGAGATTTCTCGAACATCTTAAGTTCCAATTCTAAATGTACCTTGCACTAGCAACAAGCATGATGAAGGAATAATCTTTTCTAAGATGTGCTCAGGCATTGGATGATACTTCTTTTCACTAGGTTGACACTGAAGAAGACATTGCGAACCTTAAGCTGTGGAGAAAGAAGCAAGTCCTAAGATTTATCTCCAATATTGCTCGTAATACCCTAAGGTCCACAAGATCTTCGTGTACTTTTGCGAGGGTTGTACATAAAGAAAAACCATATGGCCTTCCTTAAAATAACAACTCAACCATATGGCCTTCCTTAAAAACCATATGGACTTCCTTAAAATAACAACTCAACCTCTTGGGATCTACATGATTTTTATGTCTATCTTGACCAGCTTTGATATCTTTTCTTATAGATTGTATTTGATTGTCCATCTCATCAAGCATCTTTGCTTCAAAATCTCTACCTTGATTAGGGGGTTAGACCAAGCCAAGGGTGTAAGAAAATCTTCACCATAGATAGCTTTAAGAGGATTCATTACAATACTTTTATAATAAGCATCATAGGCAAATTCTAATAGATGTAGGAAGTTCAACTATCTTTTTTGTTCACATCCACGAGAGGCTTTGGGAGTGTCTTCTATAACTTGATGACATCTTTCATGTTATGATCGCATGGGATGTTCTGTCATAAAATCCCTAGATTCTCTCAATCATCGCGTTAACATTATGCGATGCATTCAATTCTTGGCATCTTCTTGTAGTACCAGTTGCATTTTGTGGAGATTCTCAGTAACTCCTCCGCTTTCATGCTTTGAGCTCTGCTAATTTTTTCCCCGCTAACCCCTAAGGCTCTTGGACATACAAACATGATGGGTACCACTCATATGGCAGGATATAAGCAAATACAAGGTGAGGTGGACGCGTACGCACACACGAGACTCTGAAATACCCAACAAGATTTAAAGACTAAAATTTCTCAAAATTCATTTGGGATCTAAGTGCTTTTACACAAGGGTACCCACACACACATATGCTTTTATATATTTTCTTGACTATATGAATCGTTTAAAATTTCAAGGTTATCATCCAAAATTTAATTTTCAAAGTCTTTTACAAATTTCAATTCTTCTTCAATGCTTCCTCACTTAAGGATTGGGATGTCCTTATCTCGCAAATTGGGGCTATCTTTAGCTCTATAGATCCTCCTATTTTCCCAAGTCGCATCTTCAAAAGGGAACATTCTTTTAGAATTCTATGTTGTAGAGATTTCTCGAACATCTTAAGTTCCAATTGGCGACAACTCATCCTTTGATCTTTGCTCGTGGATTTTTCCCCGTTAACCCCTAAGGCTAATGGACATACAAACATGATCTTACTTTTCAAAGGCTTTTGCAAATTTAAATTCTATGCCTCCTCACTTAAGGATTGGGATGTCCTGGGGCTACTATCTTTAGCTCTATATAGATCCTCTTCTTTTCCCAAGTCACATGTTCAACATGGAGAAACTTCCATTTACCTAAGCATTCTTTTAGAATCCTATGTTGTAGAGATTTCTCGAACCCTGGGTTCCAATTCTAAATGTACCTCGCACTAGCAAGCATGATGAAGTAATAATCTTTTCTAAGATGTGCTCAGGGTTTGGATGATACTTCTTCTCACTAGGTTGACATGGAAGAAGACGTTGCGAACCTTAAGCTTTGGAGAAAGAAGCGATTCCTAAGATTTATCTCCAATATTGCTCGTAATACCGTAAGGTTCGCAAGATCTTCTTGTACTTTTGCAAGGGTTGTACGTAAAGAAAAACCATATGGCCTCCCTCAAAATAACGACGCGATTCCTAAGATTTATCTCCAATATTGCTTCTAATACCGTAAGGTTTGCAAGATCTTGTTGTACTTTTGCAAGGGTTGTACGTAAAGAAAAACCATATGGCCTCCCTCAAAATAACAACTCAACCTCTTGGTATCTACATAATGTTTATGTCTATCTTGACCAGCTTTGATATCTTTTGTTATAGATTGTATTTCATTGTCCATCTGATCAAGTATCTTTGCTTTAAAATCTCTACCTTGATTAGGGGGTCAATAGACCAAGCCAAGGATGTAAGGAAATCTTCACCATAGATAGCTTTTATGCAATGCATTCAATTCTTGGCTGCTTGTTCTCCCACTTGCATTTTGTGGAGATTCTCAGTAACTCCTAGGCTTTCATCCTTTGACCTTTGCTAATGGCTTTTTCCCCGTTAACCCCTAAGGCTATTAGACATACAAACATGGGTACACACTCATATGGCAGGATATAAGCAAACACGAGGTGAGGTGGACACGCACACACGAGACTCCAAAATACCCAACAAGATTTAAAGACTAAAATTTCTCAAAATGCATTAAGGATCGAAGTGCTTTCATACACATGTATGCTTTTATATATTTTTTTGACTATATAAATCGTGTCAAATTTCAAGATTATCATCCAAATCTTAATTTTCAAAGGCTTTTGCAAATTTAAATTCTTCTTCAATGCTTCCTCACTTAAGCTTAGATTGGGATGTCCTCATCTCGGAAAAATTGGGGCTATCTTTAGCTCTAAACATCCTCTTCTTTTCCCAAGTCGCATCTTCAAGAGGGAGAAACTTCCATTTGACTAAGCATTCTTTTAAAATCCTATGTTGTAGAGATTTCTCGAACATCTTGGGTTCCCATTCTAGCAAGCATGATGAAGTAATAATCTTTTCTAAGATGTGCTCAGGCATTGGATGATACTTCTTCTCATCACTAGGTTGACATGGAAGAAGACGTTGCGAACCTTAAGCTGTTGAGAAAGAAGCAAGTCCTAAGATTTATCTCCAATATTGCTCGTAATACCCTAAGGTCCGCAAGATCTTCGTGTACTTTTGCGAGGGTTGTACATAAAGAAAAACCATATGGCCTCCCTCAAAATAACAACTCAACCTCTTGGGATCTACATAATGTTTATGTCTATCTTGACCAGCTTTGATATCTTTTCTTATAGATTGGATTTGATTGTCCATCTTTGCTTAAAAATCTCTACCTTGATTAGGGGGTTAGACCAAGCCAAGGATGTAAGGAAATCTTCACCATAGGTAGCTTTAAGAGGATTCATTACTAATACTTTTATAATAAGCATCATAGGCAAATTCTAATAGATGTAGGAAGTTCATCTATCTTTTTTGTTCACATCCACGAGAGGCTTTGAGAGTGTCTTCTATAACTTGATGACATCTTTCATGTTATGATCGTATGGGATGTTCTGTCATAAAATCCCTAGATTCTCTCAATCATCGCGTCAACATTATGCGATGTATTCAATTCTTGGCATCTTCTTGTAGTACCAGTTGCATTTTGTGGAGATTCTCAGTAACTCCTCCGCTTTCATGCTTTGAGCTCTGCTAATGGCTTTTTCCCCGTTAACCCCTAAGGCTATTGGACATACAAACATGATGGGTACCACTCATATGGTGGGATATAAGCAAAGACAAGGTGAGGTGGACGCGTACGCACACACGAGACTCTGAAATACCCAACAAGATTTAAAGACTAAACTTTCTCAAAATTCATTTGGGATCTAAGTGCTTTTACACAAGGGTACCCACACACACATATGCTTTTATATATTTTCTTGAATATATGAATCGTTTAAAATTTCAAGATTATCATCCAAAATTTAATTTTCAAAGTCTTTTACAAATTTCAATTCTTCTTCAATGCTTCCTCACTTAAGGATTGGGATGTCCTTATCTCGCAAATTGGGGCTATCTTTAGCTCTATAGATCCTCCTATTTTCCCAAGTCGCATCTTCAAGAGGGAACATTCTTTTAGAATTCTATGTTGTAGAGATTTCTCGGACATCTTAAGTTCCAATTGGCGACAACTCATCCTTTGATCTTTGCTCATGGATTTTTCCCCGTTAACCCCTAAGGCTAATGGACATACAAATATATGAATCATGTTAAATTGCAAGATTATCATCCAAATCTTAATTTTCAAAGGCTTTTGCAAATTTAAATTCTATGCCTCCTCACTTAAGGATTGGGATGTCCTGGGGCTACTATCTTTAGCTCTATATAGATCCTCTTCTTTTCCCAAGTCACATCTTCAAAATGGAGAAACTTCCATTTACCTAAGCATTCTTTTAGAATCCTATGTTGTAGAGATTTCTCGAACATGCTGGGTTCCAATTCTAAATGTACCTCGCACTAGCAAGCATGATGAAGTAATAATATTTTCTAAGATCTGCTCAGGGTTTGGATGATACTTCTTCTCACTAGGTTGACAGGGAAGAAGATGTTGCGAACCTTAAGCTTTGGAGAAAGAAGCGATTCCTAAGATTTATCTCCGATATTGCTCGTAATACCGTAAGGTTCGCAAGATCTTCTTGTACTTTTGCAAGGGTTGTACGTAAAGAAAAACCATATGGCCTCCCTCAAAATAACGACTCAACCTCTTGGTATCTACATAATGTTTATGTCTATCTTGACCAGCTTTGATATCTTTTGTTATAGATTGTATTTCATTGTCCATCTGATCAAGTATCTTTGCTTTAAAATCTCTACCTTGATTAGGGGGTCAACAGACCAAGCCAAGGATGTAAGGAAATCTTCACCATAGATAGCTTTTATGCAATGCATTCAATTCTTGGCTGCTTGTTCTCCCACTTGCATTTTGTGGAGATTCTCAGTAACTCCTAGGCTTTCATCCTTTGACCTTTGCTAATGGCTTTTTCCCCGTTAACCCCTAAGGCTATTAGACATACAAACATGGGTACACACTCATATGGCAGGATATAAGCAAACACGAGGTGAGGTGGACACGCACACACGAGACCCTGAAATACCCAACAAGATTTAAAGACTAAAATTTCTCAAAATGCATTAAGGATCGAAGTGCTTTCATACACATGTATGCTTTTATATATTTTTTTGACTATATGAATCGTGTCAAATTTCAAGATTATCATCCAAATCTTAATTTTCAAAGGCTTTTGCAAATTTAAATTCTTCTTCAATGCTTCCTCACTTAAGCTTAGATTGGGATGTCCTCATCTCGGAAAAATTGGGGCTATCTTTAGCTCTAAACATCCTCTTCTTTTCCCAAGTCGCATCTTCAAGAGGGAGAAACTTCCATTTGACTAAGCATTCTTTTAAAATCCTATGTTGTAGAGATTTCTCGAACATCTTGGGTTCCCATTCTAGCAAGCATGATGAAGTAATAATATTTTCTAAGATGTGCTCACGCATTGGATGATACTTCTTCTCATCACTAGGTTGACATGGAAGAAGACGTTGCGAACCTTAAGCTGTTGAGAAAGAAGCAAGTCCTAAGATTTATCTCCAATATTGCTCGTAATACCCTAAGGTCCGCAAGATCTTCGTGTACTTTTGCGAGGGTTGTACATAAAGAAAAACCATATGGCCTCCCTCAAAATAACAACTCAACCTCTTGGGATCTACATAATGTTTATGTCTATCTTGACCAGCTTTGATATCTTTTCTTATAGATTGGATTTGATTGTCCATCTTTGCTTAAAAATCTCTACCTTGATTAGGGGGTTAGACCAAGCCAAGGATGTAAGGAAATCTTCACCATAGGTAGCTTTAAGAGGATTCATTACTAATACTTTTATAATAAGCATCATAGGCAAATTCTAATAGATGTAGGAAGTTCATCTATCTTTTTTGTTCACATCCACGAGAGGCTTTGAGAGTGTCTTCTATAACTTGATGACATCTTTCATGTTATGATCGTATGGGATGTTCTGTCATAAAATCCCTAGATTCTCTCAATCATCGCGTCAACATTATGCGATGTATTCAATTCTTGGCATCTTCTTGTAGTACCAGTTGCATTTTGTGGAGATTCTCAGTAACTCCTCCACTTTCATGCTTTGAGCTCTGCTAATGGCTTTTTCCCCGTTAACCCCTAAGGCTATTGGACATACAAACATGATGGGTACCACTCATATGGTGGGATATAAGCAAAGACAAGGTGAGGTGGACGCGTACGCACACACGAGACTCTGAAATACCCAACAAGATTTAAAGACTAAAATTTCTCAAAATTCATTTGGGATCTAAGTGCTTTTACACAAGGGTACCCACACACACATATGCTTTTATATATTTTCTTGAATATATGAATCGTTTAAAATTTCAAGATTATCATCCAAAATTTAATTTTCAAAGTCTTTTACAAATTTCAATTCTTCTTCAATGCTTCCTCACTTAAGGATTGGGATGTTCTTATCTCGCAAATTGGGGCTATCTTTAGCTCTATAGATCCTCCTATTTTCCCAAGTCGCATCTTCAAGAGGGAACATTCTTTTAGAATTCTATGTTGTAGAGATTTCTCGGACATCTTAAGTTCCAATTGGCGACAACTCATCCTTTGATCTTTGCTCATGGATTTTTCCCCGTTAACCCCTAAGGCTAATGGACATACAAATATATGAATCATGTTAAATTGCAAGATTATCATCCAAATCTTAATTTTCAAAGGCTTTTGCAAATTTAAATTCTATGCCTCCTCACTTAAGGATTGGGATGTCCTGGGGCTACTATCTTTAGCTCTATATAGATCCTCTTCTTTTCCCAAGTCACATCTTCAACATGGAGAAACTTCCATTTACCTAAGCATTCTTTTAGAATCCTATGTTGTAGAGATTTCTCGAACATGCTGGGTTCCAATTCTAAATGTACCTCGCACTAGCAAGCATGATGAAGTAATAATATTTTCTAAGATCTGCTCAGGGTTTGGATGATACTTCTTCTCACTAGGTTGACAGGGAAGAAGATGTTGCGAACCTTAAGCTTTGGAGAAAGAAGCGATTCCTAAGATTTATCTCCGATATTGCTCGTAATACCGTAAGGTTCGCAAGATCTTCTTGTACTTTTGCAAGGGTTGTACGTAAAGAAAAACCATATGGCCTCCCTCAAAATAACGACTCAACCTCTTGGTATCTACATAATGTTTATGTCTATCTTGACCAGCTTTGATATCTTTTGTTATAGATTGTATTTCATTGTCCATGTGATCAAGTATCTTTGCTTTAAAATCTCTACCTTGATTAGGGGGTCAACAGACCAAGCCAAGGATGTAAGGAAATCTTCACCATAGATAGCTTTTATGCAATGCATTCAATTCTTGGCTGCTTGTTCTCCCACTTGCATTTTGTGGAGATTCTCAGTAACTCCTAGGCTTTCATCCTTTGACCTTTGCTAATGGCTTTTTCCCCGTTAACCCCTAAGGCTATTAGACATACAAACATGGGTACACACTCATATGGCAGGATATAAGCAAACACGAGGTGAGGTGGACACACACACACGAGACCCTGAAATACCCAACAAGATTTAAAGACTAAAATTTCTCAAAATGCATTAAGGATCGAAGTGCTTTCATACACATGTATGCTTTTATATATTTTTTTGACTATATGAATCGTGTCAAATTTCAAGATTATCATCCAAATCTTAATTTTCAAAGGCTTTTGCAAATTTAAATTCTTCTTCAATGCTTCCTCACTTAAGCTTAGATTGGGATGTCCTCATCTCGGAAAAATTGGGGCTATCTTTAGCTCTAAACATCCTCTTCTTTTCCCAAGTCGCATCTTCAAGAGGGAGAAACTTCCATTTGACTAAGCATTCTTTTAAAATCCTATGTTGTAGAGATTTCTCGAACATCTTGGGTTCCCATTCTAGCAAGCATGATGAAGTAATAATATTTTCTAAGATGTGCTCACGCATTGGATGATACTTCTTCTCATCACTAGGTTGACATGGAAGAAGACGTTGCGAACCTTAAGCTGTTGAGAAAGAAGCAAGTCCTAAGATTTATCTCCAATATTGCTCGTAATACCCTAAGGTCCGCAAGATCTTCGTGTACTTTTGCGAGGGTTGTACATAAAGAAAAACCATATGGCCTCCCTCAAAATAACAACTCAACCTCTTGGGATCTACATAATGTTTATGTCTATCTTGACCAGCTTTGATATCTTTTCTTATAGTTTGGATTTGATTGTCCATCTCATCAAGCATCTTTGCTTCAAAATCTCTACCTTGATTAGGGGGTTAAACCAAGCCAAGGATGTAAGGAAATCTTCACCATAGGTAGCTTTAAGAGGATTCATTACTAATACTTTTATAATAAGCATCATAGGCAAATTCTAATAGATGTAGGAAGTTCATCTATCTTTTTTGTTCACATCCACGAGAGGCTTTGAGAGTGTCTTCTATAACTTGATGACATCTTTCATGTTATGATCGTATGGGATGTTCTGTCATAAAATCCCTAGATTCTCTCAATCATCGCGTCAACATTATGCGATGCATTCAATTCTTGGCATCTTCTTGTAGTACCAGTTGCATTTTGTGGAGATTCTCAGTAACTCCTCCGCTTTCATGCTTTGAGCTCTGCTAATGGCTTTTTCTCCGTTAACCCCTAAGGCTATTGGACATACAAACATGATGGGTACCACTCATATGGTGGGATATAAGCAAAGACAAGGTGAGGTGGACGCGTACGCACACACGAGACTCTGAAATACCCAACAAGATTTAAAGACTAAAATTTCTCAAAATTCATTTGGGATCTAAGTGCTTTTACACAAGGGTACCCACACACACATATGCTTTTATATATTTTCTTGAATATATGAATCGTTTAAAATTTCAAGATTATCATCCAAAATTTAATTTTCAAAGTCTTTTACAAATTTCAATTCTTCTTCAATGCTTCCTCACTTAAGGATTGGGATGTCCTTATCTCGCAAATTGGGGCTATCTTTAGCTCTATAGATCCTCCTATTTTCCCAAGTCGCATCTTCAAGAGGGAACATTCTTTTAGAATTCTATGTTGTAGAGATTTCTCGGACATCTTAAGTTCCAATTGGCGACAACTCATCCTTTGATCTTTGCTCATGGATTTTTCCCCGTTAACCCCTAAGGCTAATGGACATACAAATATATGAATCATGTTAAATTGCAAGATTATCATCCAAATCTTAATTTTCAAAGGCTTTTGCAAATTTAAATTCTATGCCTCCTCACTTAAGGATTGGGATGTCCTGGGGCTACTATCTTTAGCTCTATATAGATCCTCTTCTTTTCCCAAGTCACATCTTCAACATGGAGAAACTTCCATTTACCTAAGCATTCTTTTAGAATCCTATGTTGTAGAGATTTCTCGAACATGCTGGGTTCCAATTCTAAATGTACCTCGCACTAGCAAGCATGATGAAGTAATAATATTTTCTAAGATCTGCTCAGGGTTTGGATGATACTTCTTCTCACTAGGTTGACAGGGAAGAAGATGTTGCGAACCTTAAGCTTTGGAGAAAGAAGCGATTCCTAAGATTTATCTCCGATATTGCTCGTAATACCGTAAGGTTCGCAAGATCGTCTTGTACTTTTGCAAGGGTTGTACGTAAAGAAAAACCATATGGCCTCCCTCAAAATAACGACTCAACCTCTTGGTATCTACATAATGTTTATGTCTATCTTGACTAGCTTTGATATCTTTTGTTATAGATTGTATTTCATTGTCCATCTGATCAAGTATCTTTGCTTTAAAATCTCTACCTTGATTAGGGGGTCAACAGACCAAGCCAAGGATGTAAGGAAATCTTCACCATAGATAGCTTTTATGCAATGCATTCAATTCTTGGCTGCTTGTTCTCCCACTTGCATTTTGTGGAGATTCTCAGTAACTCCTAGGCTTTCATCCTTTGACCTTTGCTAATGGCTTTTTCCCCGTTAACCCCTAAGGCTATTAGACATACAAACATGGGTACACACTCATATGGCAGGATATAAGCAAACACGAGGTGAGGTGGACATGCACACACGAGACCCTGAAATACCCAACAAGATTTAAAGACTAAAATTTCTCAAAATGCATTAAGGATCGAAGTGCTTTCATACACATGTATGCTTTTATATATTTTTTTGACTATATGAATCGTGTCAAATTTCAAGATTATCATCCAAATCTTAATTTTCAAAGGCTTTTGCAAATTTAAATTCTTCTTCAATGCTTCCTCACTTAAGCTTAGATTGGGATGTCCTCATCTCGGAAAAATTGGGGCTATCTTTAGCTCTAAACATCCTCTTCTTTTCCCAAGTCGCATCTTCAAGAGGGAGAAACTTCCATTTGACTAAGCATTCTTTTAAAATCCTATGTTGTAGAGATTTCTCGAACATCTTGGGTTCCCATTCTAGCAAGCATGATGAAGTAATAATATTTTCTAAGATGTGCTCACGCATTGGATGATACTTCTTCTCATCACTAGGTTGACATGGAAGAAGACGTTGCGAACCTTAAGCTGTTGAGAAAGAAGCAAGTCCTAAGATTTATCTCCAATATTGCTCGTAATACCCTAAGGTCCGCAAGATCTTCGTGTACTTTTGCGAGGGTTGTACATAAAGAAAAACCATATGGCCTCCCTCAAAATAACAACTCAACCTCTTGGGATCTACATAATGTTTATGTCTATCTTGACCAGTTTTGATATCTTTTCTTATAGATTGGATTTGATTGTCCATCTTTGCTTCAAAATCTCTACCTTGATTAGGGGGTTAGACCAAGCCAAGGATGTAAGGAAATCTTCACCATAGGTAGCTTTAAGAGGATTCATTACTAATACTTTTATAATAAGCATCATAGGCAAATTCTAATAGATGTAGGAAGTTCATCTATCTTTTTTGTTCACATCCACGAGAGGCTTTGAGAGTGTCTTCTATAACTTGATGACATCTTTCATGTTATGATCGTATGGGATGTTCTGTCATAAAATCCCTAGATTCTCTCAATCATCGCGTCAACATTATGCGATGCATTCAATTCTTGGCATCTTCTTGTAGTACCAGTTGCATTTTGTGGAGATTCTCAGTAACTCCTCCGCTTTCATGCTTTGAGCTCTGCTAATGGCTTTTTCCTCGTTAACCCCTAAGGCTATTGGACATACAAACATGATGGGTACCACTCATATGGTGGGATATAAGCAAAGACAAGGTGAGGTGGACGCGTACGCACACACGAGACTCTGAAATACCCAACAAGATTTAAAGACTAAAATTTCTCAAAATTCATTTGGGATCTAAGTGCTTTTACACAAGGGTACCCACACACACATATGCTTTTATATATTTTCTTGAATATATGAATCGTTTAAAATTTCAAGATTATCATCCAAAATTTAATTTTCAAAGTCTTTTACAAATTTCAATTCTTCTTCAATGCTTCCTCACTTAAGGATTGGGATGTCCTTATCTCGCAAATTGGGGCTATCTTTAGCTCTATAGATCCTCCTATTTTCCCAAGTCGCATCTTCAAGAGGGAACATTCTTTTAGAATTCTATGTTGTAGAGATTTCTCGAACATCTTAAGTTCCAATTGGCGACAACTCATCCTTTGATCTTTGCTCATGGATTTTTCCCCGTTAACCCCTAAGGCTAATGGACATACAAATATATGAATCATGTTAAATTGCAAGATTATCATCCAAATCTTAATTTTCAAAGGCTTTTGCAAATTTAAATTCTATGCCTCCTCACTTAAGGATTGGGATGTCCTGGGGCTACTATCTTTAGCTCTATATAGATCCTCTTCTTTTCCCAAGTCACATCTTCAACATGGATAAACTTCCATTTACCTAAGCATTCTTTTAGAATCCTATGTTGTAGAGATTTCTCGAACATGCTGGGTTCCAATTCTAAATGTACCTCGCACTAGCAAGCATGATGAAGTAATAATATTTTCTAAGATCTGCTCAGGGTTTGGATGATACTTCTTCTCACTAGGTTGACAGGGAAGAAGATGTTGCGAACCTTAAGCTTTGGAGAAAGAAGCGATTCCTAAGATTTATCTCCGATATTGCTCGTAATACCGTAAGGTTCGCAAGATCTTCTTGTACTTTTGCAAGGGTTGTACGTAAAGAAAAACCATATGGCCTCCCTCAAAATAACGACTCAACCTCTTGGTATCTACATAATGTTTATGTCTATCTTGACCAGCTTTGATATCTTTTGTTATAGATTGTATTTCATTGTCCATCTGATCAAGTATATTTGCTTTAAAATCTCTACCTTGATTAGGGGGTCAACAGACCAAGCCAAGGATGTAAGGAAATCTTCACCATAGATAGCTTTTATGCAATGCATTCAATTCTTGGCTGCTTGTTCTCCCACTTGCATTTTGTGGAGATTCTCAGTAACTCCTAGGCTTTCATCCTTTGACCTTTGCTAATGGCTTTTTCCCCGTTAACCCCTAAGGCTGTTAGACATACAAACATGGGTACACACTCATATGGCAGGATATAAGCAAACACGAGGTGAGGTGGACACGCACACACAAGACCCTGAAATACCCAACAAGATTTAAAGACTAAAATTTCTCAAAATGCATTAAGGATCGAAGTGCTTTCATACACATGTATGCTTTTATATATTTTTTTGACTATATGAATCGTGTCAAATTTCAAGATTATCATCCAAATCTTAATTTTCAAAGGCTTTTGCAAATTTAAATTCTTCTTCAATGCTTCCTCACTTAAGCTTAGATTGGGATGTCCTCATCTCGGAAAAATTGGGGCTATCTTTAGCTCTAAACATCCTCTTCTTTTTCCAAGTCGCATCTTCAAGAGGGAGAAACTTCCATTTGACTAAGCATTCTTTTAAAATCCTATGTTGTAGAGATTTCTCGAACATCTTGGGTTCCCATTCTAGCAAGCATGATGAAGTAATAATATTTTCTAAGATGTGCTCACGCATTGGATGATACTTCTTCTCATCACTAGGTTGACATGGAAGAAGACGTTGCGAACCTTAAGCTGTTGAGAAAGAAGCAAGTCCTAAGATTTATCTCCAATATTGCTCGTAATACCCTAAGGTCCGCAAGATCTTCGTGTACTTTTGCGAGGGTTGTACATAAAGAAAAACCATATGGCCTCCCTCAAAATAACAACTCAACCTCTTGGGATCTACATAATGTTTATGTCTATCTTGACCAGCTTTGATATCTTTTCTTATAGATTGGATTTGATTGTCCATCTTTGCTTCAAAATCTCTACCTTGATTAGGGGGTTAGACCAAGCCAAGGATGTAAGGAAATCTTCACCATAGATAGCTTTAAGAGGATTCATTACTAATACTTTTATAATAAGCATCATAGGCAAATTCTAATAGATGTAGGAAGTTCATCTATCTTTTTTGTTCACATCCACGAGTGGCTTTGAGGGTGTCTTCTATAACTTGATGACATCTTTCATGTTATGATCGCATGGGATGTTCTGTCATAAAATCCCTAGATTCTCTCAATCATCGCGTCAACATTATGCAATGCATTCAATTCTTGGCATCTTCTTGTAGTACCAGTTGCATTTTGTGGAGATTCTCAGTAACTCCTCGACTTTCATGCTTTGAGCTCTGCTAATGGCTTTTTCCCCGTTAACCCCTAAGGCTATTGGACATACAAACATGATTGGTACACACTCATATGGCGGGATATAAGCAAAGACGCGTACGCACACACGAGACTCTGAAAAACCCAACAAGATTTAAAGACTAAAATTTCTCAAAATTCATTTGGGATCTAAGTGCTTTCACACAAGGATACCCACACACACGTATGCTTCTATATATTTTCTTGACTATATGAATCGTGTAAAATTTCAAGATTATCATCCAAAATTCAATTTTCAAAGGCTTTTGCAAATTTCAATTCTTCTTCAATGCTTCCTCACTTAAGGATTGGGATGTCCTTATCTCGCGAATTGCGGCTATCTTTAGCCCTATAGATCCTCTTATTTTTCCAAATCGCATCTTCAACAAGGAGAAACTTCCATTTAAATCAGCATTCTTTTAGAATCCTATGTTGTAGAGATTTCTCGAACATCTTGGGTTCCAATTCCATTAAACATCTTGACATGGAAGATGCTGCGAAAGCTGTGGAGGAAGAAGCAAGTCATAAGATTTATCTCCAATATTCTTGGTAATACCATAAGGTCCACAAGATCTTGTGGTACTTTCATAAGGGTCGTAAACAAAGAAAAAGTATATGGCCTCCCTCAAAATCACGACTCAACCTCTTGGGATCTACATAATGTTTATGTCTACCTTGACCAGCTTTGATATCTTTTCTTATAGATGGCATTTGATTGTCCATCTCATCAAGCATCTTTGCTTCAAAATCTCTACCCTCATTAGGGGGTCAGACCATAGATAGCTTTAAGAGGATTCATTACTAATACTTTTATAATGCGGATCATAGGGAAATTCTACTATATGTAGGAAGTTCAACTATCTTTCTTGTTCCTGTGCACAGAAAGCTTTGAGGGTGTCTTCTATAACTTGATTACCTCTTTCATGTTACGGTCGCATGCTATGTTATTTCATAGCATCCCTACATTCTCTCAATCATCGCGCTGACATTATGCGATGCATTCAATTCTTGGTTGCTTCTTCTCCCCCTTGAATTTTGTGGAGATTCTCGGTAACTCCTAGGCGAGAACTCATCCTTTGACCTTTGCTCGTGGATTTTTCCCCGTTAACCCCTAAGGCTAATGCACATACAAACATGGGTACACGCTCATATGGCGGGATATAAGCAAACACGAGGTGAGGTGGACACGCACGCACGAGACTCCGAAAATACCCAACAGGATTTAAAGACTAAAATTTCTCAAAATGCATCATGGAGATCGAAGGGTTTTCAGACAAGGGTACCCCACACACATGTATGCTTTTATATATATATTTTTGACTATATGAATCGTGTAAAATTTCAAGATTATCATCCAAATCTTGATTTTCAAAGGCTTCTGCAAATTTAAATTCTATGCCTCCTCACTTAAGGATTGGGATGTCCTGGGGCTATCTTTAGCTCTATATAGATCCTCTTCTTTTCCCAAGTCACATCTTCAACATGGAGAAACTTCCATTTACCTGGGTTCCAATTCTAAATGTACCTTGCACTAGCAAGCATGATAAAGTAATAATCTTTTCTAAGATGTGCTCAGGGTTTGGATGATACTTCTTCTCACTAGGTTGACATGGAAGAAGACGTTGTGAGCCTTAAGCTTTAGAGAAAGAAGCGATTCCGAAGATTTATCTCCAATATTGGTCGTAATACCGTAAGGTTTGCAAGATCTTCTTGTACTTTTGCAAGGGTTATACATAAAGAAAAACCATATGGCCTCCCTCAAAATAACGACTCAACCTCTTGGTATCTACATAATGTTTATGTCTATCTTGACCAGCTTTGATATCTTTTCTTATAGATTGTATTTGATTGTCCATCTCATCAAGCATATTTGCTTTTAAATCTCTACCTTGATTAGGGGGTCAACAAACCAGGCCAAGGATGTAAGGAAATCTTCACCATAGATAGCTTTAAGAGGATTCATTACTTATAATTTTATATTAAACATCATAGGCAAATTCTAATAGATATAGGAAGTTTAACTATCTTTTTTGTTCACATCCACAAGAGGCTTTGAGGGTGTCTTCTATAACTTGATGGAATCTTTCATGTTATGATTGCATGCGATGTTCTGTCATAAAATCCCTAGATTTTTTGAATCATCACGTCAACATTATGCGATGCATTCAATTCTTGGCATTTGCTTGTACCAGCAGTTGCATTTTGTGGAAAGGTACCCACACACATGTATGCTTTTATATATTTTCTTGACTATATGAATCGTGTAAAATTTTAAGATTATCATCCAAATCTTAATTTTCAAAGGCTTTTGCAAATTTAAATTCTATTTCAATGCTTCCTCACTTAAGGATTCGGATATCCTTATCTCGCGAAATCGAGGCTGTATAGATCCTCTTCTTTTCTCAAGTCACATCTTTAACAGGGAGAAACTTCCATTTAACTAAGCATTCTTTTAGAATCCTATGTTGTAGAGATTTCTCAAAAATCTTGGGTTCCAATTTCAAACGTACCTTGCACTAACTAGCAAGCACGAGGAAGTAATAATCTTTTCTAAGATGTTCTCATGGTTTGGATGATACTTCTTCTCACTAGGTTGACATGGAAGATGCTGCAGAAGCTCTGGAGGAAGAAGCAAGTCATAAGATTTATCTCCAATATTCCTGGTAAGACCATAAGGTCCACAAGATCTTGTGGTACTTTCCCTGCAAGGGTCGTAAACAAAGAAAAAGTATATGGCCTCCCTCAAAATCACGACTCAACCTCTTGGGATCTACATAATGTTTATGTCTACCTTGACCAGCTTCGATATCTTTCCTTATAGATGGCATTTGATTCTCCATCTCATCAAGCATCTTTGCTTCAAAATCTCTACCTTCATTAGGGGGTCAGACCAAGTCAAGGATGTAAGGAAATCTTGACCAAAGATAGCTTCAAGAGGATTCATTACTAATACTTTTATAATAAGGATCATAGGGAAATTCCACTATATGTAAGAAGGTGCACAGAAAGCTTTGAAGGTGTCTTCTATAACTTGATTACCTCTTTCATGTTAAGATTGAATGCTATGTTATGTCATAAGGTCCCTAGATTCTCTCAATCATCGCGCTAACATTATGCGATGCATTCAATTCTTGGTTGCTTCTTCTCCCATTTGCATTTTGTGGAGATTCTCATTTAGTAACTCCTAGGATCTCATCCTTTGACCTTTGCTAATGGCTTTTTCCCCGTTAACCATTGAGGATATTGGACATACAAACATGGGTACACACTCATATGGCGGGATATAAGCAAACACGAGGTTCGATGGACGCGTACACAAGAGACTCCAAAATACCCAACAAGACTTAGAGACTAAAATTTCTCTAAATGCATTCAGGATCCAAGTGTTTTCACACAAGGGTACCCCACACACATGTATGCTTATATATATATATATATATATATATATATATATTTACTATATGAATCGTGTAAAATTTGAAGATTATCATCCAAATCTTAATTTCCAATGGCTTTTGCAAATTTAAATTCTATGCTTCCTCACTTAAGGATTAGGATGTCCGGAGATTCTCAGTAACTCCTAGGCTTTCATCCTTTGACCTTTGCTAATGGCTTTTTCCACGTTAACCCCTAAGGCTATTAGACATACAAACATGGGTACACACTCATATGGCGGGATGTAAGCAAACACGAGGTGAGGTGGACACGCACACACGAGACTCCAAAATACCCAACAAGATTAAAAGACTAAAATTTCTCAAAATGCATTAAGGATCGAAGTGCTTTCACACAAGGGTACCGCACACACATGTATGCTTTTATATATTTTCTTGACTATATAAATCGTGTAAAATTTCAAGATTATGATCCAAATCTTAATTTTCAAAGGCTATTGCAAATTTAAATTCTTCTTCAATGCTTCCTCACTTAAGGATTGGGATGTCCTCATCTCGAAAAAATTGGGGCTATCTTTAGCTCTATACATTCTCTGCTTTTTCCAAGTCGCATCTTCAAGCGAGAGAAACTTCCATTTAACTAAGCATTCTTTTAGAAACCTATGTTGTAGAGATTTCTCGAAGATCTTGGATTCCAATTCTAAATGTACCTTGCACTAGAAACAAGCATGATGAAGGAATAATCTTTTCTAAGATGTGCTCAGGCATTGGATGATACTTCTTTTCACTAGGTTGACACTGAAGAAGACATTGCGAACCTTAAGCTATGGAGAAAGAAGCAAGTCCTAAGATTTATCTCCAATATTGCTCGTAATACCCTAAGGTCCACAAGATCTTCGTGTACTTTTGCGAGGGTTGTACATAAAGAAAAACCATATGGCCTTCCTTAAAATAACAACTCAACCTCTTGGGATCTACATGATTTTTATGTCTATCCTGACCAGCTTTGATATCTTTTCTTATAGATTGTATTTGATTGTCCATCTCATCAAGCATCTTTGCTTCAAAATCTCTACCTTGATTAGGGGGTTAGACCAAGCCAAGGATGTAAGGAAATCTTCACCATAGATAGCTTTAAGAGGATTCATTACTAATACTTTTATAATAAGCATCATAGGCAAATTCTAATAGATGTAGGAAGTTCAACTATCTTTTTTGTTCACATCCACGAGAGGCTTTGAGAGTGTCTTCTATAACTTGATGACATCTTTCATGTTATGATCGCATGGGATGTTCTGTCATAAAATCCCTAGATTCTCTCAATCATCGCGTCAACATTATGCGATGCATTCAATTCATGGCATCTTCTTGTAGTACCAGTTGCATTTTGTGGAGATTCTCAGTAACTCCTCCGCTTTCATGCTTTGAGCTCTGCTAATGGTTTTTTCCCCGCTAACCCCTAAGGCTCTTGGACATACAAACATGATGGGTACCACTCATATGGCGGGATATAAGCAAATACAAGGTGAGGTGGACGCGTACGCACACACGAGACTCTGAAATACCCAACAAGATTTAAAGACTGAAATTTCTCAAAATTCATTTGGGATCTAAGTGCTTTTACACAAGGGTACCCACACACACATATGCTTTTATATATTTTCTTGACTATATGAATCGTTTAAAATTTCAAGGTTATTATCCAAAATTTAATTTTCAAAGTCTTTTACAAATTTCAATTCTTCTTCAATGCTTCCTCACTTAAGGATTGGGATGTCCTTATCTCGCAAATTGGGGCTATCTTTAGCTCTATAGATCCTCCTATTTTCCCAAGTCGCATCTTCAAAAGGGAACATTCTTTTAGAATTCTATGTTGTAGAGATTTCTCGAACATCTTAAGTTCCAATTGGCGACAACTCATCCTTTGATCTTTGCTCGTGGATTTTTCCCCGTTAACCCCTAAGGCTAATGGACATACAAACATGATCTTACTTTTCAAAGGCTTTTGCAAATTTAAATTCTATGCCTCCTCACTTAAGGATTGGGATGTCCTGGGGCTACTATCTTTAGCTCTATATAGATCCTCTTCTTTTCCCAAGTCACATGTTCAACATGGAGAAACTTCCATTTACCTAAGCATTCTTTTAGAATCCTATGTTGTAGAGATTTCTCGAACCCTGTGTTCCAATTCTAAATGTACCTCGCACTAGCAAGCATGATGAAGTAATAATCTTTTCTAAGATCTGCTCAGGGTTTGGATGATACTTCTTCTCACTAGGTTGACATGGAAGAAGACGTTGCGAACCTTAAGCTTTGGAGAAAGAAGCGATTCCTAAGATTTATCTCCAATATTGCTCGTAATACCGTAAGGTTCGCAAGATCTTCTTGTACTTTTGCAAGGGTTGTACGTAAAGAAAAACCATATGGCCTCCCTCAAAATAACGACGCGATTCCTAAGATCTATTTATCTCCAATATTGCTCGTAATACCGTAAGGTTCGCAAGATCTTCTTGTACTTTTGCAAGGGTTGTACGTAAAGAAAAACCATATGGCCTCCCTCAAAATAACGACTCAACCTCTTGGTATCTACATAATGTTTATGTCTATCTTGACCAGCTTTGATATCTTTTGTTATAGATTGTATTTCATTGTCCATCTGATCAAGTATCTTTGCTTTAAAATCTCTACCTTGATTAGGGGGTCAACAGACCAAGCCAAGGATGTAAGGAAATCTTCACCATAGATAGCTTTTATGCAATGCATTCAATTCTTGGCTGCTTGTTCTCCCACTTGCATTTTGTGGAGATTCTCAGTAACTCCTAGGCTTTCATCCTTTGACCTTTGCTAATGGCTTTTTCCCCGTTAACCCCTAAGGCTATTAGACATACAAACATGGGTACACACTCATATGGCAAGATATAAGCAAACACGATGTCGTGAGGTGTGCGGAGTAGCCAGGAAAGTACAAAACTTCTAGCTGTGAGAGTGAATGTCAAATCCAACAAGGAATTTCACGTACAAGATTTCCCAAGGAGTATTGAACACCATTATTTTCATTGACAAATACATGTGTCCTCTTCCCTCAATACATCCTTGAATTCCTCCAGCTGAATGCACAGATTTGCATGAAATCCTTTGAACCATTCAATAGTGGGCATAACAAAGATTTCCAATTATTCCAATATACATGTGTCCAGCTATATCCATTACATCCAGTACCCTCAAAACTGTTATTTCGAGATGTACTTTTATCACCTGAAAACCTGCCTTAATGTCCTAACATCTCACAAGCAAAATATAGCATTTGGCATAGCTTGACATACTCATAATTTTCAAAATCCATACGAGAAGAAAGTAAGGTAAATTTCCCCCAGCTTCGATACATTTTTCACCAATCACCAAGCTCCAAATTCCTTAGCCTTTTTCCCATGATCTCTCTATTCTTCTCCGTTTTCTTTTTGATGTATCAAATACTCGATTTTCTCCATTCACATAGAGTGAGTTTAAGAGAATAGATAATAAAAGAAAACTCAACTTACAATGTGTACACGTGGATCTTTTAATTTGTTTTTCCAAACATATGCAGCTCGCCGATTATGCGAGGGAAAAATCGATTGGAGAAGCATCGCTGCAGACAGTTTTGAAATTGGAATTCCCAATAATTTCATCATCATGTAGCTCTAGAATTACTCTCTAATTCTAGCACCTACAAAGCTCATATAGTTTATATTTTCTGAAGATTAAAAGCACTGGTTCAACACGACGCTGTTCGTCCACGCTGCATATATTTCCTCATCACTCTGCATTCGACGTTTCTTTCCGGTCATTTTCTCCCTTTCCCCGCGGCGATCTCGGCGGCCAGCTATACATACCATAGAAAGAAAACTGCCCGATTTCCAGAAAATCTCCAATATTTTTGTTAACCTTAACACTAAGGTTATGCCACCCATTATATGTTTCTTCTAACCTTAGCATTAAGGTTAGAAGTCTAATAGTAAGACATAACCTTATATTCACTTCTATCATCCATAAAGGAAAACCAGAATGCATGTGACTCTTGATATACACACAACATCATCCCTAAACAAAACCATTGCACCACTGTAGGCACACTTGCTTTGGAGAGCATGACACAAGCCCATAAGGCATTTTAGCCAATAATACCTTGAATTCCCTGCTTTGGCACAACTCAAGATTCCCAAAGCATTCTCAGACCTATGAAGACATTCAATGAACTCCTCGGCACTGTGATACTCATTAAGTCTCCATTTCTCTTGACACCTTCATAGTTTATAAATTATCATGTCGGCCTATATGATTTATAGAATCCCCATTTACTCATTCAAGTATTTCCCCATGCCTTCATAAATACATTCCTTTGTGCATTGGTATGCCCTCATGCCATCATATATATCTGGATGCTTCTAACTTGCCCATGAGCTCTGAGTAACAGCAAAAACATCATCCTCCATACTCATATACAAAAAAAAAACCCCTAAATCTGACTCAGCCTCAGCTTGTTTTATTGAACCTCATATACAATATGAACATATGTACATGGCATCATATAATGACTCGTCATGGCACTTAACCTATGCATCTGGATGTGTATTTGACGGCCTCACATGGACGGTTTCATATCTTAGACGTGCCATGGCACGACATCCACCCCCTCTAAACCTGCACATCCTCTGGTATGTGCCAAATCATCATCAAGGTCCACATATAACTGGATGTCGTCTTCATCTTCTGCAGTTCCAGGAAGATTATCCTCTTCCTCTTCAATCATATCCATACTCCCACTGTCAAGCCTCTCATCCTGAATCTCTTGTGAATCAAAAAGATCACCATCATGCCTTTTTTTAAATATCTTAACTCTTTTACCAGCCACAAGATTCTTTACTTCTGTTCCATCAAGTTCACACAGAGTATACGTAGCATTCCCATGCACATGCTTAACAATGTAAGGGCCAAACCATCTTTTTGCAAATTTTCTTTGAACAGTGAATTGGTTGTCAAGGCTACTATCATACATTAGAACCCAATCACCTTCTTCAATAGGTTTTGGCCGGAGTCTGTGTCTACTATCAAATCTTTCTTTATTTTTCAGCCTTGCATCTTTCAGGCGAGCTTTAGCAAGCTCTACATCTTCAGGCCTCCTCTCCAACTGTCTTATTCTCAATGCAAGGAGGTCATCTCTGCTCAATCCTTCCACCCAGGGCAATACATTCCAAGTTAGAATTACTTCTTCAACTGGCATCACTGGCTTCTGACCATACATTAATTCAGCAGGCATGTATCCTGTCACTGAGCTATGAGTTGTACGGTCAGCCCACAAGGCATATGGTAGCAGCTTTGGCCACACTCTCATCCTTTCTCTGCATGCCTTAGCCAAAGCTTTAATGATTGGAGGATGTCCTCGCTCGCTTTTCCCATTGCCCTCAGGATTGTAAGCACATGTTAGAGACAGTTTGATACCAATTCTAGAGAAGAATTCCCTTGCTTCTTCAACATCTAGCTCTCCCCTATCAGCTGTTATTTTCCCAACACAACCATATCGGCAGATCACATCTTCCAAGAGAAATTTGCATACTGTTTCCGTACTCTTTGTTCTAAGGGCACGCCCTTCTACCTGATTTGTCAAATCTTCTCTTGCAAGTGCTATATACCGCATCTGCCAAATTCCCAAAGGCATTGTAACTAGATCCACTACCCATTTGTAGTGCATGGCAGGTGGGTATGTTGGTTGTAAGCCATCACGATGCCTCACATTTGAGTACATTTGGCATACTATGCATGTTTCCACATATTGGGAAATATCCTTGTACATTCCTCTCCACCAATATTTTTCCTTTATTTTGGTAAAGGTGGCCCACACACTTCTATGCCCAGCCCAGAGACTCTCATGGAATTCTTTCACAAGCTTTCCTTGAGTCTCTTTATCACATATGACTCTCTGTGGCATAGCATTTCTCTGTTTAGGATGCTTCCAGAGATATCCATCCTTTAGAAAGTAACCATATGCTTTTCTGCGGATCCTCTTAAATTCTGAGTCAGACCAATTCTCTTGCCTTGTCAGAGTGCTCAAATATTGACCAATAAGCAACCAATCCCCTTCATATATTTCCTCAATAAAAGACTCAAGTGCATTTGATAAGCAAATATGATCCCCCTTAGCATATGCTGTGGTATAGAACTTTGTACCCACATCATCAATGTCACTAACCATCTCTTTCTCATCTTCATACCTGGCTCTTGATAGCATATCTGCAACTGGATTATCTTTTCCCGCAATATGCTCAAACTCAGGATTTAGTGACTTGATATAAGCAATCCACCTAAGCATAGCAATATCTGGAGTGGTACAACTTGCTATCATCCCAAGAAGTGGCAAGCAATCAGTCTCCACAAGTACAGATGCCCCAATAAGATATTCTTTTTCACATTTTAGAGCAGTGACAATCCCCCATAATTCTCTCTTGATCTGTGGATACTTTCGCTGCCGAAAGCTTAATACCTTTGCTCCAAATCTAATTACATACCTATGATCATCCTCATCATCTTGCCCTACTGCCCATCCAATCCCAGTAGGACTAGTATCAACTGTAACAATCACAGGCCTGCTACACTCATAATCTGCCTTTCTCAAAATGGGTGATGATTGGAGCAAATATTTCAGCTTCCGCATAGCTTTAATATGTACTGCACTCCACAAAAATTTTTGATTTTTCCTCAAAAGCTGATAAAGAGGATCTGCTACATGTGCATAATGTGGGATCCAAATAACATAAAAGACGCATGCTCCAAGAAATCTCCTCAGCTCTGTAACATTAATGCATATTTCCTTCATTATTTGTATTGCATCTATCTTGGCTGGACAAGGACGGCGTCCACTAGTACTACAAAGATGTCCCACTATTAGCACTTCACCAACCCCAAACACTGATTTTTGCCCAGATAAAGTAAGATTCACTTCTTCAAGCCTGGATAGAATCATGTCACAATCCTTTATATGATCTGCCACAAACTTGCGGCACCCTTTTGAATCCAAATTCTCATCTTTGTCTCTCTCATCACAGCCCTTTATTGGCACATCATCCAAAAATGGCATAGTTTTCTGTGGTATAAAGTCCCGTAAGACTTTATTCATTCCATTCATCATATGTGCCACTGAGTTAGTGGCTCCCTGTGGTAAGGTACACATCCTTACTAATCCCAAAGGAGTTCTCATTGTGGTCAAGTCCCTGCTTTGTATATCCAGCTGGAACTGATCATATCCCGAATACAGATCACCCATAGAGTATATAGCTTTCCCTGCAAATGCTTCTGCAAACTCATCCACAATTGGACCTGCTCCCACATTCCTGATTGTGACTTTGTTTACAGGTTGCATATCTTGAATAAAGCGCAATGTCCCATTTTTCTTTGGTACAGTAAACCATCTGTTGGAATATGGGGCACATGAAGGCTCCAAGATTCCCATCTTGATCTTTTCCTTTAGTAATTCCATCAACTTTGGCAAGAGAGCCTTTGGTACTGGAATTGGCCGCAGGTTCCAGGGCACATGTGGAACAGTAAAGATCACCATTGGTGCTGTTACACTTGGATCAACACAGCCTATCTCATGCGGCTGAAAGGCAAAAGCTTTCCCATGTTTTACAAGCATCTCCTCAAAGCATTCCCTTTCAACCGGCAACAGAAAATCCCTCTCACCAATCTTCAACTCTTTCAGAGTTTCTTGAGTAAATTTATGCCCAATTTTCTTCGGATCTCTAAGATTTGGCTGCATAGAAGCTTCATCTATCTTCTCCTTGCTTCCTGGTGGCAAGGGCAAGGCAACTGGCTTCACCTTTTTTGCAACCGTTTTGTACTTTGTATCAACATGAGCATCCATCTCACAATTCATGTTTTTACATTCCACCCCCTCAAATTCCTGGATTATATCATACATCTCCACAGATGACACCTTTATCACTTCATTTCCACCCAGTAAGCATGCTCTTCTCATATCGAAAAGTACATCCATAGTATCTATAAATGACACCTCATCAAGCACCCCTGAAATAAACTCATTCTTCTCCAAAAGACCACACTGCTCAAAACTTTTTTGTTCATTTTGTATATGTTTTTGCATGCCACGCTTTAAATCCTTGCTTTTTACAAAAACCAGTGACCCATAGCTGGAGAATCCTTGAAAATTTGCCGAAAAACTATTTACATTGATTGAGTCCTGCGAGAACTCATTTCCCCTTGTACCATTGGAATCCCGCTTTACAATGGCACCTGGCCAAAATCCCTCATCTCCCTGTAATTCATAAACTCTCTGTTTATCTTTGGGAGTGACTGTGCCCTAAGAGATTCACGATTCCTTTCATGATTAATGCAAACTGTCAAAAACTGAACAGCTTTTTTGCCATCTTTACTCCTTATTCTTGCATAAGCTGAACCATCATCCAAAACCTTTGTTTCCATCCTTACAGCTGTAATGTAGGGTTGCCCAAGAATGAGGGGATACGATGACATCTCCTGAACAAAGAAATTCTGATCATCCTTCACATCCCCTATAGTTACCCTTACATTTGGACATGCTGCATAAAGCTCTCCAGATGAATTATTAGCTGCTTTAATCATCCACCCATGATCCACATCCATTGGCCACTTACATTTGTTGTAGAGATTTTTAGCCATAAGATTTATTTCAGACCCATGATCAATTAGAGCGACATATGGCTCTTCCAAATCACCTATCTTGACAAGGGTTTCAGTGGTGGCTCTTGCCCAATGGCTCCTGGAGTAATGACTTTTTGTAAGAACTTCTTTTTCATCATCCTCTTCCACAAAACGCACTTGTCGTGCCCCATCAGCAGAGTGATTACATTCCACCACATTTTCTCTCTCTTCCTTTTTCTGTACCTGTACACCATGAGTCTTGGAAGTGCTTGCTTCCCCTTGTGATGGAATAGATTCAATTATGGACTGCCTTTTTCTTCGTATAATATCAATTATCTCATCATGAAATTCTTTCTTTGCAATCCCCAAGACTTCCCCTAGTGTGAATTCCACCCTGCTGTTTAGAATTCTCTCTTCAAGCACCTTTTTGAGATCTGTTGCAACTTCAATATCATATTGAAGCTTGTAGAGTGGACTTTTCCCTTTACCCTTCTCCTTCATTTTTGCTGGCACTTCTTCCATTGAAACATCATGTGGAGGTCTGCCTTGCTGTGGAGGCATATGTGATGGCCCAGGATCCTTCTTTTCACTTCCACGTGTAACTCTTTTTGATGGCCCTCCTTCCTCATTTTCCCTTTTACGTTTCTCTTCTACCTGTGCCTCATTATTTTGGCATTTGGCAATATAGGCATGAATGGATAAAGAATCCACAGGCTCCTCCCAGCCAGTCTCAAGGCGTATACAATCACCTGCCTCATGCAAAGCTTGCTTTGACACTTTCTTTGATGCAATTAATTCCATTGTTGACGGCCAAAAATTCTCATTCTCATAATCCTCATCATTCTCAAATCCCTGCTTTTGTTGACCAACCTTTAATCCATAGGTTGCTGCCTCAACCATAGAAATGGCATGACTAGCAACCATATCTTCTACCAGCTTTTTCATCCCTCCTTTCCCAAAGTTTGTACTCAATGGAAGTCCAGTTTCTGTAAGATGGATTTTCCCATCTTTGAAGAACACAAGTTGATTTTTAAGAGCTTCTTTATAACTGGTACAATCCTTCTTTGCATGCTCTGGGTCGTCACACCATATGCATCTATATGTAAACCCTTCTTTGGTTTGGGGCCTTTGCATAGAAGCCTGCCCCAATGATAGACCTTTTTCTTCGATCCTGGACATCTTCAATTTTAAATCACGCATACCCTTGATAAGCTCATCCATCGGCCCATCTATCTTAGGAATTGTGGCAGCTGGCTTGGATAAACTCTCAGGGGTAACAGCAGCTATGGGGGTTGCAGAGCCCATCACCATTTTATCCCTCCTCCGCTGCCGCTTTGCTAACATAGTGACTGCATCCTCAACATCATTCCAATCACTCTTTAATCCTTGCTCTGTATTTTTATCCTCAAGGAGGATTTCCAATGTCTCCTGGAGATCTTTCCCAGCTGCCTGCAAGAAGAGCTCTGTTTTTTCTCTGTCCAAAGTTGCACGCTCTATTCTTGACAACTGGGCATAACGCTTCTCAAACTCCCTTAGCAATTCTGTGGCAGAAATTCCCATTTTAGGTTTTGTGACCCATTCCAAAAAAGTTCGTTTGGTCACTCGCTCAGAATCCTCCATGAAGTATTCATCCTTTAAAGCAAGTTTGAATTCTTCCCAATTTCTGCCACCCTGTGCTGTCTGCAATCCTTTTATGCGCTCTCTTATTTCAGGAACGCATACCAACTCGAAACTCCGAACCATATCCTCCTCAGTTACCCTGTTTAGCTCCATCTCCTTTATATAATTGCGCAGATACTTTGTAATGTCCTTCCCATCAAATTGATCTACCTTTTTCACAATTGATTGTAAGGCTTTGGTCATGGAAATCTGTCCCCTCTCAGCAGCTTGTTGCTGTTGCATGTACATGGAAAACATTTGGAACATCTGCATAACTCCGGGGTCAAAATGAACCCCCTGGCCCTCAGAATTCTCAGCCATAGCTTCCCTGTATATTTCACCACACTCTCACCCCAGCAGCTTCACGTCGGGTTCACCAAAGTTGTCGTGAGGTGTGCGGAGTAGCCAGGAAAGTACAAAACTTCTAGCTGTGAGAGTGAATGTCAAATCCAACAAGGAATTTCACGTACAAGATTTCCCAAGGAGTATTGAACACCATTATTTTCATTGACAAATACATGTGTCCTCTTCCCTCAATACATCCTTGAATTCCTCCAGCTGAATGCACAGATTTGCATGAAATCCTTTGAACCATTCAATAGTGGGCATAACAAAGATTTCCAATTATTCCAATATACATGTGTCCAGCTATATCCATTACATCCAGTACCCTCAAAACTGTTATTTCGAGATGTACTTTTATCACCTGAAAACCTGCCTTAATGTCCTAACATCTCACAAGCAAAATATAGCATTTGGCATAGCTTGACATACTCATAATTTTCAAAATCCATACGAGAAGAAAGTAAGGTAAATTTCCCCCAGCTTCGATACATTTTTCACCAATCACCAAGCTCCAAATTCCTTAGCCTTTTTCCCATGATCTCTCTATTCTTCTCCGTTTTCTTTTTGATGTATCAAATACTCGATTTTCTCCATTCACATAGAGTGAGTTTAAGAGAATAGATAATAAAAGAAAACTCAACTTACAATGTGTACACGTGGATCTTTTAATTTGTTTTTCCAAACATATGCAGCTCGCCGATTATGCGAGGGAAAAATCGATTGGAGAAGCATCGCTGCAGACAGTTTTGAAATTGGAATTCCCAATAATTGCATCATCATGTAGCTCTAGAATTACTCTCTAATTCTAGCACCTACAAAGCTCATATAGTTTATATTTTCTGAAGATTAAAAGCACTGGTTCAACACGACGCTGTTCGTCCACGCTGCATATATTTCCTCATCACTCTGCATTCGACGTTTCTTTCCGGTCATTTTCTCCCTTTCCCTGCGGCGATCTCGGCGGCCAGCTATACATACCATAGAAAGAAAACTGCCCGATTTCCAGAAAATCTCCAATATTTTTGTTAACCTTAACACTAAGGTTATGCCACCCATTATATGTTTCTTCTAACCTTAGCATTAAGGTTAGAAGTCTAATAGTAAGACATAACCTTATATTCACTTCTATCATCCATAAAGGAAAACCAGAATGCATGTGACTCTTGATATACACACAACATCATCCCTAAACAAAACCATTGCACCACTGTAGGCACACTTGCTTTGGAGAGCATGACACAAGCCCATAAGGCATTTTAGCCAATAATACCTTGAATTCCCTGCTTTGGCACAACTCAAGATTCCCAAAGCATTCTCACACCTATGAAGACATTCAATGAACTCCTCGGCACTGTGATACTCATTAAGTCTCCATTTCTCTTGACACCTTCATAGTTTATAAATTATCATGTCGGCCTATATGATTTATAGAATCCCCATTTACTCATTCAAGTATTTCCCCATGCCTTCATAAATACATTCCTTTGTGCATTGGTATGCCCTCATGCCATCATATATATCTGGATGCTTCTAACTTGCCCATGAGCTCTGAGTAACAGCAAAAACATCATCCTCCATACTCATATACAAAAAAAAAACCCCTAAATCTGACTCAGCCTCAGCTTGTTTTATTGAACCTCATATACAATATGAACATATGTACATGGCATCATATAATGACTCGTCATGGCACTTAACCTATGCATCTGGATGTGTATTTGACGGCCTCACATGGACGGTTTCATATCTTAGACGTGCCATGGCACGACAACGAGGTGAGGTGGACACGCACACACGAGACTCCAAAATACCCAACAAGATTTAAAGACTAAAATTTCTCAAAATGCATTAAGGATCGAAGTGCTTTCATACACATGTATGCTTTTATATATTTTTTTGACTATATGAATCGTGTCAAGTTTCAAGATTATCATCCAAATCTTAATTTTCAAAGGCTTTTGCAAATTTAAATTCTTCTTCAATGCTTCCTCACTTAAGGATTGGGATGTCCTCATCTCGAAAAAATTGGGGCTATCTCAACTTCCATTTGACTAAGCATTCTTTTAAAATCCTATGTTGTAGAGATTTCTCGAACATCTTGGGTTCCCATTCTAGCAAGCATGATGAAGTAATAATATTTTCTAAGATGTGCTCAGGCATTGGATGATACTTCTTCTCATCACTAGGTTGACATGGAAGAAGACGTTGCGAACCTTAAGCTGTTGAGAAAGAAGCAAGTCCTAAGATTTATCTCCAATATTGCTCGTAATACCCTAAGGTCCGCAAGATCTTCGTGTACTTTTGCGAGGGTTGTACATAAAGAAAAACCATATGGCCTCCCTCAAAATAACAACTCAACCTCTTGGGATCTACATAATGTTTATGTCTATCTTGACCAGCTTTGATATCTTTTCTTATAGATTGGATTTGATTGTCCATCTCATCAAGCATCTTTGCTTCAAAATCTCTACCTTGATTAGGGGGTTAAACCAAGCCAAGGATGTAAGGAAATCTTCACCATAGGTAGCTTTAAGAGGATTCATTACTAATACTTTTATAATAAGCATCATAGGCAAATTCTAATAGATGTAGGAAGTTCATCGATCTTTTTTGTTCACATCCACGAGAGGCGTTGAGAGTGTTTTCTATAACTTGATGACATCTTTCATGTTATGCTCGTATGGGATGTTCTGTCATAAAATCCCCAGATTCTCTCAATCATCGCGTCAACATTATGCGATGCATTCACTTCATGGCATCTTCTTGTAGTACCAGTTGCATTTTGTGGAGATTCTCAGTAACTCCTCCGCTTTCATGCTTTGAGCTCTGCTAATGGCTTTTTCCCCGTTAACCCCTAAGGCTATTGGACATACAAACATGATGGGTACCACTCATATGGTGGGATATAAGCAAAGAGAAGGTGAGGTGGACGCGTACGCACACACGAGACTCTGAAATACCCAACAAGATTTAAAGACTAAAATTTCTCAAAATTCATTTGGGATCTAAGTGCTTTTACACAAGGGTACCCACACACACATATGCTTTTATATATTTTCTTGACTATATGAATCGTTTAAAATTTCAAGATTATCATCCAAAATTTAATTTTCAAAGTCTTTTACAAATTTCAATTCTTCTTCAATGCTTCCTCACTTAAGGATTGGGATGTCCTTATCTCGCAAATTGGGGCTATCTTTAGCTCTATAGATCCTCCTATTTTCCCAAGTCGCATCTTCAAGAGGGAACATTCTTTTAGAATTCTATGTTGTAGAGATTTCTCGAACATCTTAAGTTCCAATTGGCGACAACTCATCCTTTGATCTTTGCTCATGGATTTTTCCCCGTTAACCCCTAAGGCTAATGGACATAAAAATATATGAATCATGTAAAATTGCAATATTATCATCCAAATCTTAATTTTCAAAGGCTTTTGCAAATTTAAATTCTATGCCTCCTCACTTAAGGATTGGGATGTCCTGGGGCTACTATCTTTAGCTCTATATAGATCCTCTTCTTTTCCCAAGTCACATCTTCAACATGGAGAAACTTCCATTTACCTAAGCATTCTTTTAGAATCCTATGTTGTAGAGATTTCTCGAACATGCTGGGTTCCAATTCTAAATGTACCTCGCACTAGCAAGCATGATGAAGTAATAATATTTTCTAAGATCTGCTCAGGGTTTGGATGATACTTCTTCTCACTAGGTTGACAAGGAAGAAGATGTTGCGAACCTTAAGCTTTGGAGAAAGAAGCGATTCCTAAGATTTATCTCCGATATTGCTCATAATACCGTAAGGTTCGCAAGATCTTCTTGTACTTTTGCAAGGGTTGTACGTAAAGAAAAACCATATGGCCTCCCTCAAAATAACGACTCAACCTCTTGGTATCTACATAATGTTTATGTCTATCTTGACCAGCTTTGATATCTTTTGTTATAGATTGTATTTCATTGTCCATCTGATCAAGTATCTTTGCTTTAAAATCTCTACCTTGATTAGGGGGTCAACAGACCAAGCCAAGGATGTAAGGAAATCTTCACCATAGATAGCTTTTATGCAATGCATTCAATTCTTGGCTGCTTGTTCTCCCACTTGCATTTTGTGGAGATTCTCAGTAACTCCTAGGTTTTCATCCTTTGACCTTTGCTAATGGCTTTTTCCCCGTTAACCCCTAAGGCTATTAGACATACAAACATGGGTACACACTCATATGGCAGGATATAAGCAAACACGAGGTGAGGTGGACACGCACACACGAGACCCTGAAATACCCAACAAGATTTAAAGACTAAAATTTCTCAAAATGCATTAAGGATCGAAGTGCTTTCATACACATGTATGCTTTTATATATTTTTTTGACTATATGAATCGTGTCAAATTTCAAGATTATCATCCAAATCTTAATTTTCAAAGGCTTTTGCAAATTTAAATTCTTCTTCAATGCTTCCTCACTTAAGGATTGGGATGTCCTCATGTCGGAAAAATTGGGGCTATCTTTAGCTCTATACATCCTCTTCTTTTCCCAAGTCGCATCTTCAAGAGGGAGAAACTTCCATTTGACTAAGCATTCTTTTAAAATCCTATGTTGTAGAGATTTCTCGAACATCTTGGGTTCCCATTCTAGCAAGCATGATGAAGTAATAATCTTTTCTAAGACGTGCTCAGGCATTGGATGATACTTCTTCTCATCACTAGGTTGACATGGAAGAAGACGTTGCGAACCTTAAGCTGTTGAGAAAGAAGCAAGTCCTAAGATTTATCTCCAATACTGCTCGTAATACCCTAAGGTCCGCAAGATCTTCGTGTACTTTTGCGAGGGTTGTACATAAAGAAAAACCATATGGCCTCCCTCAAAATAACAACTCAACCTCTTGGGATCTACATAATGTTTATGTCTATCTTGACCAGCTTTGATATCTTTTCTTATAGATTGGATTTGATTGTCCGTCTCATCAAGCATCTTTGCTTCAAAATCTCTACCTTGATTAGGGGGTTAGACCAAGCCAAGGATGTAAGGAAATCTTCACCATAGATAGCTTTAAGAGGATTCATTACTAATACTTTTATAATAAGCATCATAGGCAAATTCTAATAGATGTAGGAAGTTCAACTATCTTTTTTGTTCACATCCACGAGTGGCTTTGAGGGTGTCTTCTATAACTTGATGACATCTTTCATGTTATGATCGCATGGGATGTTCTGTCATAAAATCCCTAGATTCTCTCAATCATCGCGTCAACATTATACAATGCATTCAATTCTTGGCATCTTCTTGTAGTACCAGTTGCATTTTGTGGAGATTCTCAGTAACTCCTCGACTGTCATGCTTTGAGCTCTGCTAATGGCTTTTTCCCCATTAACCCCTAAGGCTATTGGACATACAAACATGATTGGTACACACTCATATGGCAGGATATAAGCAAAGACGCGTACGCACACACGAGACTCTGAAAAACCCAACAAGATTTAAAGACTAAAATTTCTCAAAATTCATTTGGGATCTAAGTGCTTTCACACAAGGGTACCCACACACACGTATGCTTCTATATATTTTCTTGACTATATGAATCGTGTAAAATTTCAAGATTATCATCCAAAATTCAATTTTCAAAGGCTTTTGCAAATTTCAATTCTTCTTCAATGCTTCCTCACTTAAGGATTGGGATGTCCTTATCTCGCGAATTGCGGCTATCTTTAGCCCTATAGATCCTCTTATTTTTCCAAATCGCATCTTCAACAAGGAGAAACTTCCATTTAAATCAGCATTCTTTTAGAATCCTATGTTGTAGAGATTTCTCGAACATCTTGGGTTCCAATTCCATTAAACATCTTGACATGGAAGATGCTGCGAAAGCTGTGGAGGAAGAAGCAAGTCATAAGATTTATCTCCAATATTCCTGGTAATACCATAAGGTCCACAAGATCTTGTGGTACTTTCATAAGGGTCGTAAACAAAGAAAAAGTATATGGCCTCCCTCAAAATCACGACTCAACCTCTTGGGATCTACATAATGTTTATGTCTACCTTGACCAGCTTTGATATCTTTTCTTATAGATGGCATTTGATTGTCCATCTCATCAAGCATCTTTGCTTCAAAATCTCTACCCTCATTTGGGGGTCAGACCATAGATAGCTTTAAGAGGATTCATTACTAATACTTTTATAATACGGATCATAGGGAAATTCTACTATATGTAGGAAGTTCAACTATCTTTCTTGTTCCTGTGCACAGAAAGCTTTGAGGGTGTCTTCTATAACTTGATTACCTCTTTCATGTTACGGTCGCATGCTATGTTATTTCATAGCGTCCCTACATTCTCTCAATCATCGCGCTGACATTATGCGATGCATATAGCTTTAAGAGGATTCATTACTTATAATTTTATATTAAACATCATAGGCAAATTCTAATAGATATAGGAAGTTTAACTATCTTTTTTGTTCACATCCACAAGAGGCTTTGAGGGTGTCTTCTATAACTTGATGGAATCTTTCATGTTATGATCGCATGCGATGTTCTGTCATAAAATCCCTAGATTTTTTGAATCATCACGTCAACATTATGCGATGCATTCAATTCTTGGCATCTGCTTGTACCAGCAGTTGCATTTTGTGGAAAGGTACCCACACACATGTATGCTTTTATATATTTTCTTGACTATATGAATCGTGTAAAATTTTAAGATTATCATCCAAATCTTAATTTTCAAAGGCTTTTGCAAATTTAAATTCTATTTCAATGCTTCCTCACTTAAGGATTCGGATATCCTTATCTCGCGAAATCGAGGCTGTATAGATCCTCTTCTTTTCTCAAGTCGCATCTTTAATAGGGAGAAACTTCCATTTAACTAAGCATTCTTTTAGAATCCTATGTTGTAGAGATTTCTCAAAAATCTTGGGTTCCAATTTCAAACGTACCTTGCACTAACTAGCAAGCACGAGGAAGTAATAATCTTTTCTAAGATGTTCTCATGGTTTGGATAATACTTCTTCTCACTAGGTTGACATGGAAGATGCTGCAGAAGCTCTGGAGGAAGAAGCAAGTCATAAGATTTATCTCCAATATTCCTGGTAAGACCATAAGGTCCACAAGATCTTGTGGTACTTTCCCAAGGGTCGTAAACAAAGAAAAAGTATATGGCCTCCCTCAAAATCACGACTCAATCTCTTGGGATCTACATAATGTTTATGTCTACCTTGACCAGCTTCAATATCTTTCCTTATAGATGGCATTTGATTCTCCATCTCATCAAGCATCTTTGCTTCAAAATCTCTACCTTCATTAGGGGGTCAGACCAAGTCAAGGATGTAAGGAAATCTTGACCAAAGATAGCTTCAAGAGGATTCATTACTAATACTTTTATAATAAGGATCATAGGGAAATTCCACTATATGTAAGAAGGTGCACAGAAAGCTTTGAAGGTGTCTTCTATAACTTGATTACCTCTTTCATGTTAAGATTGCATGCTATGTTATGTCATAAGGTCCCTAGATTCTCTCAATCATCGCGCTAACATTATGCGATGCATTCAATTCTTGGCTGCTTCTTCTCCCATTTGCATTTTGTGGAGATTCTCATTTAGTAACTCCTAGGATCTCATCCTTTGACCTTTGCTAATGGCTTTTTCCATGTTAACCATTGAGGATATTGGACATACAAACATGGGTACACACTCATATGGCGGGATATAAGCAAACACGAGGTTCGATGGACGCGTACACAAGAGACTCCGAAATACCCAACAAGACTTAGAGACTAAAATTTCTCTAAATGCATTCAGGATCCAAGTGTTTTCACACAAGGGTACCCCACACACATGTATGCTTTTATATATATATATATATATATATATATTTACTATATGAATCGTGTAAAATTTGAAGATTATCATCCAAATCTTAATTTCCAATGGCTTTTGCAAATTTAAATTCTATGCTTCCTCACTTAAGGATTAGGATGTCCGGAGATTCTCAGTAACTCCTAGGCTTTCATCCTTTGACCTTTGCTAATGGCTTTTTCCACGTTAACCCCTAAGGCTATTAGACATACAAACATGGGTACACACTCATATGGCGGGATGTAAGCAAACACGAGGTGAGGTGGACACGCACACACGAGACTCCAAAATACCCAACAAGATAAAAAGACTAAAATTTCTCAAAATGCATTAAGGATCGAAGTGCTTTCACACAAGGGTACCGCACACACATGTATGCTTTTATATATTTTTTTGACTATATAAATCGTGTAAAATTTCAAGATTATCATCCAAATCTTAATTTTCAAAGGCTATTGCAAATTTAAATTCTTCTTCAATGCTTCCTCACTTAAGGATTGGGATGTCCTCATCTCGAAAAAATTGGGGCTATCTTTAGCTCTATACATTCTCTGCTTTTTCCAAGTCGCATCTTCAAGCGAGAGAAACTTCCATTTAACTAAGCATTCTTTTAGAAACCTATGTTGTAGAGATTTCTCGAATATCTTGGATTCCAATTCTAAATGTACCTTGCACTAGCAACAAGCATGATGAAGGAATAATCTTTTCTAAGATGTGCTCAGGCATTGGATGATACTTCTTTTCACTAGGTTGACACTGAAGAAGACATTGCGAACCTTAAGCTGTGGAGAAAGAAGCAAGTCCTAAGATTTATCTCCAATATTGCTCGTAATACCCTAAGGTCCACAAGATCTTCGTGTACTTTTGCGAGGGTTGTACATAAAGAAAAACCATATGGCCTTCCTTAAAATAACAACTCAACCTCTTGGGATCTACATGATTTTTATGTCTATCTTGACCAGCTTTGATATCTTTTCTTATAGATTGTATTTGATTGTCCATCTCATCAAGCATCTTTGCTTCAAAATCTCTACCTTGATTAGGGGGTTAGACCAAGCCAAGGATGTAAGGAAATCTTCACCATAGATAGCTTTAAGAGGATTCATTACTAATACTTTTATAATAAGCATCATAGGCAAATTCTAATAGATGTAGGAAGTTCAACTATCTTTTTGTTCACATCCACGAGAGGCTTTGAGAGTGTCTTCTATAACTCGATGACATCTTTCATGTTATGATCGCATGGGATGTTCTATCATAAAATCCCTAGATTCTCTCAATCATCGCGTCAACATTATGCGATGCATTCAATTCTTGGCATCTTCTTGTAGTACCAGTTGCATTTTGTGGAGATTCTCAGTAACTCCTCCGCTTTCATGCTTTGAGCTCTGTTAATGGCTTTTCCCCCTTAACCCCTAAGGCTATTGGACATACAAAAATGATGGGTACCATTCATATGGTGGGATATAAGCAAAGACAACGTGAGGTGGACGCGTACGCACACACGAGACTCTGAAATACCCAACAAGATTTAAAGACTAAAATTTCTCAAAATTCATTTGGGATCTAAGTGCTTTTACACAAGGGTACCCACACACACATATGCTTTTATATATTTTCTTGACTATATGAATCGTTTAAAATTTCAAGATTATTATCCAAAATTTAATTTTCAAAGTCTTTTACAAATTTCAATTCTTCTTCAATGCTTCCTCACTTAAGGATTGGGATGTCCTTATCTCGCAAATTGGGGCTATCTTTTGCTCTATAGATCCTTCTATTTTCCCAAGTCGCATCTTCAAAAGGGAACATTCTTTTAGAATTCTATGTTGTAGAGATTTCTCGAACATCTTAAGTTCCAATTGGCGACAACTCATACTTTGATCTTTGCTCATGGATTTTTCCCCATTAACCCCTAAGGCTAATGGACATACAAATATATGAATCATGTAAAATTGCAAGATTATCATCCAAATCTTAATTTTCAAAGGCTTTTGCAAATTTAAATTCTATGCCTCCTCACTTAAGGATTGGGATGTCCTGGGGCTACTATCTTTAGCTCTATATAGATCCTCTTCTTTTCCCAAGTCACATCTTCAACATGGAGAAACTTCCATTTACCTAAGCATTCTTTTAGAATCCTATGTTGTAGAGATTTCTCGAACATGCTGGGTTCCAATTCTAAATGTACCTGGCACTAGCAAGCATGATGAAGTAATAATATTTTCTAAGATCTGCTCAGGGTTTGGATGATACTTCTTCTCACTAGGTTGACAGGGAAGAAGATGTTGCGAACCTTAAGCTTTGGAGAAAGAAGCGATTCCTAATATTTATCTCCGATATTGCTCGTAATACTGTAAGGTTCGCAAGATCTTCTTGTACTTTTGCAAGGGTTGTACGTAAAGAAAAACCATATGGCCTCCCTCAAAATAACGACTCAACCTCTTGGTATCTACATAATGTTTATGTCTATCTTGACCAGCTTTGATATCTTTTGTTATAGATTGTATTTCATTGTCCATCTGATCAAGTATCTTTGCTTTAAAATCTCTACCTTGATTAGGGGGTCAACAGACCAAGCCAAGGATGTAAGGAAATCTTCACCATAGATAGCTTTTATGCAATGCATTCAATTCTTGGCTGGTTGTTCTCCCACTTGCATTTTGTGGAGATTCTCACTAACTCGTAGGTTTTCATCCTTTGACCTTTGCTAATGGCTTTTTCCCCGTTAACCCCTAAGGCTGTTAGACATACAAACATGGGTACACACTCATATGGCAGGATATAAGCAAACACGAGGTGAGGTGGACACGCACACACGAGACTCCGAAATACCCAACAAGATTTAAAGACTAAAATTTCTCAGAATGCATTAAGTATCGAAGTGCTTTCATACACATGTATGCTTTTATATATTTTTTTGACTATATGAATCGTGTCAAATTTCAAGATTATCATCCAAATCTTAATTTTCAAAGGCTTTTGCAAATTTAAATTCTTCTTCAATGCTTCCTCACTTAAGGATTGGGATGTCCTCATCTCGGAAAAATTGGGGCTATCTTTAGCTCTATACATCCTCTTCTTTTCCCAAGTCGCATCTTCAAGAGGGAGAAACTTCCATTTGACTAAGCATTCTTTTAAAATCCTATGTTGTAGAGATTTCTCGAACATCTTGGGTTCCCATTCTAGCAAGCATGATGAAGTAATAATATTTTCTAAGATGTGCTCAGGCATTGGATGATACTTCTTCTCATCACTAGGTTGACTTGGAAGAAGACGTTGCGAACCTTAAGCTGTTGAGAAAGAAGCAAGTCCTAAGATTTATCTCCAATATTGCTCGTAATACCCTAAGGTCCGCAAGATCTTCGTGTACTTTTGCGAGGCTTGTACATAAAGAAAAACCATATGGCCTCCCTCAAAATAACAACTCAACCTCTTGGGATCTACATAATGTTTATGTCTATCTTGACCAGCTTTGATATCTTTTCTTATAGATTGGATTTGATTGTCCGTCTCATCAAGCATCTTTGCTTCAAAATCTCTACCTTGATTAGGGGGTTAGACCAAGCCAAGGATGTAAGGAAATCTTCACCATAGATAGCTTTAAGAGGATTCATTACTAATACTTTTATAATAAGCATCATAGGCAAATTCTAATAGATGTGGGAAGTTCAACTATCTTTTTTGTTCACATCCACGAGTGGCTTTGAGGGTGTCTTCTATAACTTGATGACATCTTTCATGTTATGATCGCATGGGATGTTCTGTCATAAAATCCCTAGATTCTCTCAATCATCGCGTCAACATTATGCAATGCATTCAATTCTTGGCATCTTCTTGTAGTACCAGTTGCATTTTGTGGAGATTCTCAGTAACTCCTCGACTTTCATGCTTTGAGCTCTGCTAATGGCTTTTTCCCCGTAAACTCCTAAGGCTATTGGACATACAAACATGATTGGTACACACTCATATGGCGGGATATAAGCAAAGACGCGTACGCACACACGAGACTCTGAAAAACCCAACAAGATTTAAAGACTAAAATTTCTCAAAATTCATTTGGGATCTAAGTTGTTTCACACAAGGGTACCCACACACACGTATGCTTCTATATATTTTCTTGACTATATGAATCGTGTAAAATTTCAAGATTATCATCCAAAATTCAATTTTCAAAGGCTTTTGCAAATTTCAATTCTTCTTCAATGCTTCCTCACTTAAGGATTGGGATGTCCTTATCTCGCGAATTGCGGCTATCTTTAGCCCTATAGATCCTCTTATTTTTCCAAATCGCATCTTCAACAAGGAGAAACTTCCATTTAAATCAGCATTCTTTTAGAATCCTATGTTGTAGAGATTTCTCGAACATCTTGGGTTCCAATTCCATTAAACATCTTGACATGGAAGATGCTGCGAAAGCTGTGGAGGAAGAAGCAAGTCATAAGATTTATCTCCAATATTCCTGGTAATACCATAAGGTCCACAAGATCTTGTGGTACTTTCATAAGGGTCGTAAACAAAGAAAAAGTATATGGCCTCCCTCAAAATCACGACTCAACCTCTTGGGATCTACATAATGTTTATGTCTACCTTGACCAGCTTTGATATCTTTTCTTATAGATGGCATTTGATTGTCCATCTCATCAAGCATCTTTGCTTCAAAATCTCTACCCTCATTAGGGGGTCAGACCATAGATAGCTTTAAGAGGATTCATTACTAATACTTTTATAATGCGGATCATAGGGAAATTCTACTATATGTAGGAAGTTCAACTATCTTTCTTGTTCCTGTGCACAGAAAGCTTTGAGGGTGTCTTCTATAACTTGATTACCTCTTTCATGTTACGGTTCTATGTTATTTCATAGTGTCCCTACATTCTCTCAATCATCGCGCTGACATTATGCGATGCATTCAATTCTTGGTTGCTTCTTCTCCCCCTTGAATTTTGTGGAGATTCTCGGTAACTCCTAGGCGAGAACTCATCCTTTGACCTTTGCTCATGGATTTTTCCCCGTTAACCCCTAAGGCTAATGGACATACAAACATGGGTACACACTCATATGGCGGGATATAAGCAAACACGAGGTGAGGTGGACACGCACGCACGAGACTCCGAAAATACCCAATAGGATTTAAAGACTAAAATTTCTCAAAATGCATCATGGAGATCCAAGTGCTTTCACACAAGGGTACCCCACACACATGTATGCTTTTATATATATATTTTCGACTATATGAATCGTGTAAAATTTCAAGATTATCATCCAAATCTTGATTTTCAAAGGCTTCTGCAAATTTAAATTCTATGCCTCCTCACTTAAGGATTGGGATGTCCTGGGGCTATCTTTAGCTCTATATAGATCCTCTTCTTTTCCCAAGTCACATCTTCAACATGGAGAAACTTCCATTTACCTGGGTTCCAATTCTAAATGTACCTTGCACTAGCAAGCATGATGAAGTAATAATCTTTTCTAAGATGTGCTCACGGTTTGGATGATACTTCTTCTCACTAGGTTGACATGGAAGAAGACGTTGTGAGCCTTAAGCTTTAGAGAAAGAAGCGATTCCTAAGATTTATCTCCAATATTACTCGTAATACCGTAAGGTTCGCAAGATCTTCTTGTACTTTTACAAGGGTTGTACATAAAGAAAAACCATATGGCCTCCCTCAAAATAACGACTCAACCTCTTGGTATCTACATAATGTTTATGTCTATCTTGACCAGCTTTGATATCTTTTCTTATAGATTGTATTTGATTATCCATCTCATCAAGCATCTTTGCTTTTAAATCTCTATCTTGATTAGGGGGTCAACAGACTAGGCCAAGGATGTAAGGAAATCTTCACCATAGATAGCTTTAAGAGGATTCATTACTTATAATTTTATATTAAACATCATAGGCAAATTCTAATAGATATAGGAAGTTTAACTATCTTTTTTGTTCACATCCACAAGAGGCTTTGAGGGTGTCTTCTATAACTTGATGGAATCTTTCATGTTATGATCGCATGCGATGTTCTGTCATAAAACCCCTAGATTTTTTGAATCATCACGTCAACATTATGCGATGCATTCAATTCTTGGCATCTGCTTGTACCAGCAGTTGCATTTTGTGGAAAGGTACCCACACACATGTATGCTTTTATATATTTTCTTGAATATATGAATCGTGTAAAATTTTAAGATTATCGTCCAAATCTTAATTTCCAAAGGCTTTTGCAAATTTAAATTCTATTTCAATGCTTCCTCACTTAAGGATTCGGATATCCTTATCTCGCGAAATCGAGGCTGTATAGATTCTCTTCTTTTCTCAAGTCGCATCTTTAACAGGGAGAAACTTCCATTTAACTAAGCATTCTTTTAGAATCCTATGTTGTAGAGATTTCTCAAAAATCTTGGGTTCCAATTTCAAACGTACCTTGCACTAACTAGCAAGCACGAGGAAGTAATAATCTTTTCTAAGATGTTCTCATGGTTTGGATGATACTTCTTCTCACTAGGTTGACATGGAAGATGCTGCAGAAGCTCTGGAGGAAGAAGCAAGTCATAAGATTTATCTCCAATATTCCTGGTAAGACCATAAGGTCCACAAGATCTTGTGGTACTTTCCCAAGGGTC
This sequence comes from Cibotium barometz, assembly GCF_041138505.1. Classification (NCBI taxonomy): domain Eukaryota; kingdom Viridiplantae; phylum Streptophyta; class Polypodiopsida; order Cyatheales; family Cibotiaceae; genus Cibotium; species Cibotium barometz. The sequence continues at coordinate 811,266 of NC_141103.1, read as the reverse complement.
GTAAACAAAGAAAAAGTATATGGCCTCCCTCAAAATCACGACTCAACCTCTTGGGATCTACATAATGTTTATGTCTACCTTGACCAGCTTCGATATCTTTCCTTATAGATGGCATTTGATTCTCCATCTCATCAAGCATCTTTGCTTCAAAATCTCTACCTTCATTAGGGGGTCAGACCAAGTCAAGGATGTAAGGAAATCTTGACCAAAGATAGCTTCAAGAGGATTCATTACTAATACTTTTATAATAAGGATCATAGGGAAATTCCACTATATGTAAGAAGGTGCACAGAAAGCTTTGAAGGTGTCTTCTATAACTTGATTACCTCTTTCATGTTAAGATTGCATGCTATGTTATGTCATAAGGTCCCTAGATTCTCTCAATCATCGCGCTAACATTATGCGATGCATTCAATTCTTGGCTGCTTCTTCTCCCATTTCCATTTTGTGGAGATTCTCATTTAGTAACTCCTAGGATCTCATCCTTTGACCTTTGCTAATGGCTTTTTCCCCGTTAACCATTGAGGATATTGGACATACAAACATGGGTACACACTCATATGGCGGGATATAAGCAAACACGAGGTTCGATGGGCGCGTAGGTTTTCATCCTTTGACCTTTGCTAATGGCTTTTTCCCCGTTAACCCCTAAGGCTGTTAGACATACAAACATGGGTACACACTCATATGGCAGGATATAAGCAAACACGAGGTGAGGTGGACACGCACACACGAGACTCCAAAATACCCAACAAGATTTAAAGACTAAAATTTCTCAAAATGCATTAAGGATCGAAGTGCTTTCAAACACATGTATGCTTTTATATATTTTTTTGACTATATGAATCGTGTCAAATTTCAAGATTATCATCCAAATCTTAATTTTCAAAGGCTTTTGCAAATTTAAATTCTTCTTCAATGCTTCCTCACTTAAGGATTGGGATGTCCTCATGTCGGAAAAATTGGGGCTATCTTTAGCTCTATACATCCTCTTCTTTTCCCAAGTCGCATCTTCAAGAGGGAGAAACTTCCATTTGACTAAGCATTCTTTTAAAATCCTATGTTGTAGAGATTTCTCGAACATCTTGGGTTCCCATTCTAGCAAGCATAATGAAGTTATAATATTTTCTAAGATGTGCTCAGGCATCGGATGATACTTCTTCTCATCACTAGGTTGACATGGAAGAAGACGTTGCGAACCTTAAGCTGTTGAGAAAGAAGCAAGTCCTAAGATTTATCTCCAATATTGCTCGTAATACCCTAAGGTCCGCAAGATCTTCGTGTACTTTTGCGAGGGTTGTACATAAAGAAAAACCATATGGCCTCCCTCAAAATAACAACTCAACCTCTTGGGATCTACATAATGTTTATGTCTATCTTGACCAGCTTTGATATCTTTTCTTATAGATTGGATTTGATTGTCCGTCTCATCAAGCATCTTTGCTTCAAAATCTCTACCTTGATTAGGGGGTTAGACCAAGCCAAGGATGTAAGGAAATCTTCACCATAGATAGCTTTAAGAGGATTCATTACTAATACTTTTATAATAAGCATCATAGGCAAATTCTAATAGATGTAGGAAGTTCAACTATCTTTTTTGTTCACATCCACGAGTGGCTTTGAGGGTGTCTTCTATAACTTGATGACATCTTTCATGTTATGATCGCATAGGATGTTCTGTCATAAAATCCCTAGATTCTCTCAATCATCACGTCAACATTATGCAATGCATTCAATTCTTGGCATCTTCTTGTAGTACCAGTTGCATTTTGTGGAGATTCTCAGTAACTCCTCGACTTTCATGCTTTGAGCTCTGCTAATGGCTTTTTCCCCGTAAACTCCTAAGGCTATTGGACATACAAACATGATTTCTACATAGTCATATGGCGGGATATAAGCAAAGACGCGTACGCACACACGAGACTCTGAAAAACCCAACAAGATTTAAAGACTAAAATTTCTCAAAATTCATTTGGGATCTAAGTGCTTTCACACAAGGGTACCCACACACACGTATGCTTCTATATATTTTCTTGACTATATGAATCGTGTAAAATTTCAAGATTATAATCCAAAATTCAATTTTCAAAGGCTTTTGCAAATTTCAATGCTTCTTCAATGCTTCCTCACTTAAGGATTGGGATGTCCTTATCTCGCGAATTGCGGCTATCTTTAGCCCTATAGATCCTCTTATTTTTCCAAATCGCATCTTCAACAAGGAGAAACTTCCATTTAAATCAGCATTCTTTTAGAATCCTATGTTGTAGAGATTTCTCGAACATCTTGGGTTCCAATTCCATTAAACATCTTGACATGGAAGATGCTGCGAAAGCTGTGGAGGAAGAAGCAAGTCATAAGATTTATCTCCAATATTCCTGGTAATACCATAAGGTCCACAAGATCTTGTGGTACTTTCATAAGGGTCGTAAACAAAGAAAAAGTATATGGCCTCCCTCAAAATCACGACTCAACCTCTTGGGATCTACATAATGTTTATGTCTACCTTGACCAGCTTTGATATCTTTTCTTATAGATGGCATTTGATTGTCCATCTCATCAAGCATCTTTGCTTCAAAATCTCTACCCTCATTAGGGGGTCAGACCATAGATAGCTTTAAGAGGATTCATTACTAATACTTTTATAATGCGGATCATAGGGAAATTCTACTATATGTAGGAAGTTCAACTATCTTTCTTGTTCCTGTGCACAGAAAGCTTTGAGGGTGTCTTCTATAACTTGATTACCTCTTTCATGTTACGGTTCTATGTTATTTCATAGCGTCCCTACATTCTCTCAATCATCGCGCTGACATTATGCGATGCATTCAATTCTTGGTTGCTTCTTCTCCCCCTTGAATTTTGTGGAGATTCTCGGTAACTCCTAGGCGAGAACTCATCCTTTGACCTTTGCTCATGGATTTTTCCCCGTTAACCCCTAAGGCTAATGGACATACAAACATGGGTACACACTCATATGGCGGGATATAAGCAAACACGAGGTGAGGTGGACACGCACGCACGAGACTCCGAAAATACCCAACAGGATTTAAAGACTAAAATTTCTCAAAATGCATCATGGAGATCCAAGTGCTTTCACACAAGGGTACCCCACACACATGTATGCTTTTATATATATATTTTCGACTATATGAATCGTGTAAAATTTCAAGATTATCATCCAAATCTTGATTTTCAAAGGCTTCTGCAAATTTAAATTCTATGCCTCCTCACTTAAGGATTGGGATGTCCTGGGGCTATCTTTAGCTCTATATAGATCCTCTTCTTTTCCCAAGTCACATCTTCAACATGGAGAAACTTCCATTTACCTGGGTTCCAATTCTAAATGTACCTTGCACTAGCAAGCATGATGAAGTAATAATCTTTTCTAAGATGTGCTCACGGTTTGGATGATACTTCTTCTCACTAGGTTGACATGGAAGAAGACGTTGTGAGCCTTAAGCTTTAGAGAAAGAAGCGATTCCTAAGATTTATCTCCAATATTGTAAGATTCCTCCCCCAAACCCTTTTTGATGTCTAGTATCTTCTTCTATAATCAATCCCTCTTCAGAAATATAAAAGACTTGTTTCTAACTGTTTTAACCTAGAGAGAGAAAATATTCTAGAGAGAGAATATTCAGATTTTTAATATTTTTGGATAGAAAATTATCTCATCTTATTAAAATAAGTTTCCCTGAAACAGAAATTCAAAAAGAACTTTCCAATGTGCAATTGGAATTAATTGGAAATGTGTATAAAGGACCTTAGTCTAAGGGTCTAGATTTTCAGAAATTTTTGGATTATGGTCCAATTAAGGTTCCTATGGACCAATAGCATCAATCCAAGTGTAGGGAGGAGATAAATCCAATTTGAAAAAGAAGATACCCAAAAATGAGTAAATACTCACATAAGATGAAGAGTTGAAAATGTACAAGGTTTATTAGTAAAAAATTATGAGCAATATTAAAAGTATGACATATGTAAGGAAGAGGAGTTCTTTAAAGGAGGTGCATATTTCACATAAGATGAAGAGTTGAAAATGTACAAGGTTTATTAGTAAAAAATTATGAGCAATATTAAAAGTATGACATATGTAAGGAAGAGGAGTTCTTTAAAGGAGGTGCATATTTCACATAAGATGAAGAGTTGAAAATGTACAAGGTTTATTAGAAAAAAATTATGAGCAATATTAAAAGTATGACATATGTAAGGAAGGGGAGTTCTTTAAAGGAGGTGCATATTTCACATAAGATGAAGAGTTGAAAATGTACAAGGTTTATTAGTAAAAAACTATGAGCAATATTAAAAATATGACATATGTAAGGAAGGGGAGTTCTTTAAAGGAGGTGCATATTTCACATGCTTGAATGAGTTTTAAACTCATAAAAATTGAGATATTTCATCTCTCCTCTTTCCTCATTCAAGTCTAGTTCCAAAAAGTTAGCTTAATTGACCTAAAAATGGTCAAATATTGACCAAACTGATTTAGAAAATTCTAGAATCAGTTTGTTTGGTTAGGAGCTCAATTTTTCCTATAAATAGAAGCCTCACCCTTGTTGAAAAATAGATAGTGTTTATGCATCGTTACTCTACTCCACCTAAGCCAAGAACTGTGAATTCATTTAATAATTCACTAGTTTTTGGAGCTTCCCTCTTTCTTCAATCCCCATTAGTGGCTCCATCAACATACTTAACCAATTGATTGGTTGGGGGCCTCTACCGTGAACAAAGAATCAAGCAAGTTGTAAGGTAATTAGTGAATATTCATCTTTCTATAATTTCTCAATGTTTCTCTCTTCTCAACCCCTCTCAAGCTTGAGAAGTTTAATTGGTATGGTTTTTTTTAAATGCTATTGAAGTTTGAATAGTAGTGAAGAGTTACATAATTTAATAAATGCTATTGAAGTTAATTTTCATTTATGTTTAAATTCTAATGATTCTTATGTAAATTCTCTCTCTCACTCAAGAAATGGTCATACTCATGACCCATTCTCAATCCAAATCAAGCTTTTCATAAAGCTTTTCCTTAACCCAAGATTAAGCTATGCTTGAGGCCAAATTAATGGCTTTTTCTTATGCTTTTAGTTTATGTATATTGATGATTCAATCCATTATGGATTAAGGATCCAATTAGAGAATCATTTTAATTATTTTCTTAATGATAAGCTTTATCCCTTAGAAAAATTGAGATTTATCAGTCATAGCAGCGGAGCTATGGCAAATTTTTATAAAAATTATGCATAAAAAATTTTCATTCAAAGCATAAAAAGAGGACTTCCTACCATATTCTAGGAATCATCATCCTAGATTAATTGAAAGAATTTCATTATAATCATGGAGAAATTGAATTTTAATATTATGCATAAAGGATAAATTTTTATATCAAAAGTGTTATTTTTACCATTTTTATTTTCATGCATAGAAGTATGCATAATGGATAAATTTTTATATCAAAAGTGTTACTTTTATCATTTTTATTTCATACATAAAAGTATGCATAAAAGAAAATTTTTATATCAAAAGTGTTACTTTTATCATTTTTAATTTTCATGCATAGAAGTATGCATAAAGGAAAATTTTTATATCAAAAGTGTTACTTTTATCATTTTTAATTTTCATGCATAGAAGTATGCATAAAGGAAAATTTTTATATCAAAAGTGTTACTTTTATCATTTTTAATTTTCATGCATAGAAGTATGCATAAAGGAAAAATTTTTATATCAAAAGTGTTACTTTTATCATATTGGATTTCATGCATATAGGTATGCATAAAAGATATTCTTTTTATACTAAAAGTATGATTTTCCTCATAATTGGATTTTATGCTTAACTTAGATGCATAAGAGAAATTCTTTTATTCTAAAAGTATAATTCCCTACCAAATTGAAATCATGCATAAGAAGATGCATAAAAGATTGATTTTAATTTCGAAAGTGTTAGTCTCCTTAAATGGAATTTATGTATAAATAAATGTGTAGAGAAATCTTATATCAAATAAAAGAATTCTCTTTTTTTTTTTTTTTAAAGATATGAAATGTGATAAGATGTGATAAGAGGTGTATGAGATGTGATAAGAATTGATAAGATGCGTATGGAAAGTGATAGGATGTGATAAGAGGTGTGATAAGAGGTGATAAGATGCTTATGAAATAAGTTAGGATGTGATAAGATGAATTAAGATGTGTATGGGGGGATGAGGTAAGAAGTGTATGTGATAGGATAAGATGTATATGGATTGTGATAGGGTGAGAATGGATGTGATAAAAAAAGATTAGATATGAAGGCATATGGGGTTATATGAATGGGAATGTGAAAATGGATGTATGTATGTGGATGTGTGGATGTGGAGATGGGAGTGTGGATGTATGCATGTGAAAATGGATGTATGCATGAAGATGTATATGCATAGATGTGAATGTGGATGTAGATGTGGTTGTATAGATGTGAACGTGGAACGTGGATGTGGATGTATGTATGTATGTGGATGTAGATGTGTATGTATAGATGTGAATGGGAATGTGGATGTGGATATATGTGAATGTGGATGTAGATGTGGATGTATAGATGTGAATGTGGAATGTGGATGTGGATGTATGTATGTATATGGATGTAGATGTGGATGTATAGATGTGAATGTGGAATGTGGATGTGGATGTATGTATGTATGTGGATGTAGATGTGGATGTATAGATGTGAATGGGAATGTGGATGTGGATGTATGTATGTATGTGGATATGGATGTATGAATGAGGACGTGATAGTGGATGTATGCATGAGGATGTGGATGTATGAATGAGGACATGATAGTGGATGTATGCATGTGGATGTAGATGTGGATGTATAGAGGTGAATGGGAATGTGGATGTGGATGTATGTATGTATGTGGATATGGATGTATGAATGAGGACGTGATAGTGGATGTATGCATGTGGATGTGGATGTATGAATGAGGACGTGATAGTGGACGTATGCATGTGGATGTGGATGTATGGATGTGGATATGGATGTGTATGTATGAATGTGGATATGGGATGTGGATGTATAAATGAGGATGTGAAAATGGAGGTAAGCATGTAGATGTGGATGTATGGATGTGAATGTGGATGTGGATGTGGATGTATGGATGTGAATATATGATATGTGATGTTAAGGAATATGAAGTGAAGAGATGGAAAATGATGTGATTGGATGAGTACACATATAAATGGAATGAGGAATAAGTAATGTGGATTATATGAGGGATAATGTGGAAAAATTAGAGTTAATATAGAAATTGTATTTGTAAACTGTTTGTAAATGCTGTTTGTAAATGGCTGTCTTATGTCAAGAATGCTGGGAAAGCATTTTGACCGTCTTGTGATTAAGGTCGTGGAGACCTAACTGATAAAGTTGCAACTGCTGACGGAGAGTCAATGGAGGACGTCTCGCGTAGCAAGGTCGGCCGAGGTCTTGACCAGCCTCGGTTCGATTAAAATGGTGAGCTTCCGGTACGGTGGATGAGGGACCAAGGAAGCGGCCTATGAGTGAAGCGCTAGGTCACCTGCGAAGGATCCTAGAGGGTGCTGACCATACGGTGCTCGGGCTCTGGGTCGCCTAGGATACCCACGCGTGCGTCGAGGAAGATATTGGAACAAGGAGTAAGAGTTGTTTTGTGAAACCGGGCATGGATCTGGTTGACTGACCTTGCTGGTCCTCAACGGATGAGTCCATGGCTCTTTTATATGGATCTGTTGGTTGATCTTGCTGATCTTCAACGAGAGTCCATCTTGATAAGTGATTATATTGCCGAGTATTATGGGCTAGGAACTATGGAAACGGCCTCTGTGTGGACAGGTGGTGAGCGTTCTAGTTGCCAATGATGCCATAGATACTCTGATGAAGGAATGATGGGAAATTATGAATCAACTGGATAAATTGGGAGATTGTGATCAGTGGTACTATGGTTTCATTAAAGGATTGTTTTAAAGTTAGCTGATGCTAAGAAAAAGGCAATTTTCATATTGGGTGTGTAAGTGGTGTGGCTAGTTTTATGTTTGCATGAAATTCCGGCTAGGGGGCCTTGGAACTCTTTTCCTTGGTACCCGGGACAAAACCTAACCAAATTCCAAATTGGATCCCATCACTACAGTGGTTGGGCGGTTGGCTAACCCATGGGATCGGATGGGGTTAGGCTGGACTGATGGATCCGTAAACCGAGACTCAATTTTTGTTATTACGATAGATGAAGTAAGTCCCGGATAGTAATTGTTCTATGGATAGGAATCAACGGCTGTGCCTCTTGATGGGGAAAAAAGCGTTGATCCCAATGATCCAAGTGCAAGTTTCTTCCTTGATCCGACCGAGTATCTTTATAGGTGCAGTTGGATCAGCGTGATCAGTAATGATCTTGACTACGTTAGAGTAAAAAAATTATCCTGGTGGAATCGCCCGTGCTTTCCGGGTAAGGGAAGTTTTTCCGGGTTCGGTTTTGGAAAAACCGACAGATTAGTCTCTTGTCCGGATATCCGTGGGACGAGGCCCCGAATGTGGGACTCCTGTCCCGTGCGAGAAGTGCTACTTCCGCTGCTAGTACCCCGAATCTGTTGCACGGTGGGAATAGGGATCTCACAGTTGGTATCAGAGCGTTTGGTTAATAAAGATCAACTGAGAAGACAAATAGGTCAGAAATTTATCAAGAAACACAAAAAGGTTGTAATTGTGTGATATAATTCATACAATTTGATATTCAAACTGAAATTCGTAATTTGGTAATTGGGTCTTCAGATGGAAGTACCGCAATTATATAGAATCCCTGACTTGCTTGAGGCCTAGACATGATTGTAAGATCCCTGTTCCCACCGAGCAACGGATTCGGGGTACTGGCAGCGGAAGTAGCGCTTCTCGCGCGGGACAGGGGTCCCACACTCGGGGCCTCGCCCACGGATATCCGGATAAGAGACTAATCCGTCGGTTGTTCCAAAACCGAACCCGGAAAAACTTTCTTAACCGGAAGCACGGGCGATTCCACCAAGATAACTTTTTACTCTAACGTAGTCAAGATCATTTCTGATCGAGATGATCCAATTACATCTATAAGATACTTAGTCAGTTCAAGGAAGAAACTTGCACTTGGATCATTGGGATCAACGCTTTTTTCCCCATTCAAGAGGCACAGCCGTTGATTCCTATCCATAGAACAGTTACTGTCCGAGATTTTTTTTTTTCTATCGTAAAAACAAAAGTTTGAGTCTCGATTTACGGATCCATCAGTCCAGCCTAACCCCATCCAATCCCATGGGTTAGCCAACCGCCCAACCACTGTAGTGATGGGATCCAATTAAAAATTTGGTTAGGTTTTGTCCCGGGTACCAAGGAAAAGAGTTCCAAGGCCCCCTAGCCGGATGTTCATGCAAAATAAAACTAGTCACACCACTCACACACCCAATATGAAATTGCCTTTTTCAACCAGATTCAACCAGTTTAAAACAATCCTTTAATAAAACCATAGTATCATTGATCACCATCTTCCAATTTATCCAATTGATTCTTAATTTCCCATCATTCCTTCATCAGAGTATCTATGGCATCATTGGCAACTAGAACGCTCAGGAGCCGTTTCGATAGTTCCTAGCCCATAATACTTGACAATATAATCACTTAACAAGATGGACTCTCGTTGAAGATCAGCAAGATCAACCAACGGATCCATATAAGGAGCCATGGACTCATCCATTGAAGACCAGCAAGGTCAATCAACCAGATCCATGCTCGATTTCACAAAACAACTCCAACTCTGTTCCAATATCTTCCTCGACGCACGCGTGGGTATCCTAGGCAACCCAGAGCCCGAGCACCGTATGGTCAGCACCCTCTAGGATCCTTCGCAGGTAACCTAGCGCTTCACGCATAGGCCACTTCCTTGGCCCCTCATCCACCGTACCGGAAGCTCACCATTTTAATCGCACCGAGGCTGGTCAAGACCTCGGCCGACCTTGCTACGCGAGACGTCCTTCATTGACTCCCCGTCAGCAGTTGCAACTTTACCATCACGACTTTAATCACAAGACGGTCAAAATGCTCCCCCCAGCATTCTTGACATAAAACAATCATTTACAAACAACATTTACAAACAGTATTTACAAACAGTTTACAACACAATTTCTATTTTAACTTTCATTTTTCCACATTACCCCTCATCAATCTACATTACTTATTCCATATTCCATTTATATGTATACTCATCCCATCACATCATTTCTATCTCATCACTTCAGATTCCCTCACATCGCATATCGTATATTCACATCCATACATCCACATCTATATGCGTACATTCACATCTACATGCATACATCTACATCTCTATGCATACATCCACATCCACATTCACATTCACCTCCATACATCTACATCTACATGCATACATCCACATCTCCATTCACATCTACATCTATACATCTACATCTACATGCATCCATCCACCTCCACATCCACATCTACATCTATACATCTACATCTACATGCATACATCCATATCTCCATTCCCATCTACATCTATACATCTACATCTACATGCATCCATCTACCTCCACATCCACATCTACATCTATACATCTACATCTACATGTATACATCCACATCCACATCTATACACCTACATCTACATGCATACATCCACATCTCCATTCACATCTACATCTATACATCTACATCTACATGCATCCATCCACCTCCACATCCACATCTACATCTATACATCTACATCTACATGCAAACATCCACATCTCCATGCATAATAAAATTCTTTTAATTAATCTAGGATTATAGTTCCTAGAATATGGTAGGAAGTCCTCTTTTTATGCTTTGAATGAATTTATTTTATGCGTGATTTCTATAAAAATTTTGCCATAGCTCCGCTACTATGACTGATAAATCTCAATTTTTTTTCTAAGGGATAAAGCTCATTATTAAAGAAATAATTAGAATGGTCTCTAATTGGATCATCAATCCATAATGGTCTCTAATTGGATCATTAAGAAAACAATTAGAATGGTCTCTAATTGGGTCATTAAGAAAACAATTAGAATGGTCTCTAATGGGGTCATCAATCCATAATGGATTGAATCATCAATGGGCATAAACTAAAAGCATAGCAAAAAGCCATTAATTTGGCCTCAAGTATAGCTTAATCTTGGATTAAGGAAAAGCTTTATGAAAAGCTTCATTTGGATTGAGAATGGGTCATGAGTATGACCATTTCTTGAGTGAGAGAGAGAAATTATAAAAACCATTAGAATTTAAATATAAGTGGAAATTAACTTCTATAGCATTTATTAAATTATGTAACTCTTCACTACTATTCACCAATTAACTTTAATAGCATTAAAAAAACCATACCAATTAAACTTCTCAAGCTTGAGAGGGGTTGAGAAGAGAGAATCATTGAGTAATTATAGAAAAGATCAAAATTCAATATACTTACCTTATAATTTGCTCGATTCTTTATTCACGGTAGAGGCCCCCAACCAATCAATTGGTTTAGTATGTTGATGGAGCCACCAATGGGGATTGAAGAAAGAGAGAAGTGTCAAAAACTAGTGAATTATTAAAGAATTCACAATTCTTGGCTTAGGTAGAGTAGAGTAACAATGCATAAGACACTCTATATTTTGGCTTAGGTGGAGTAGAGTAACAAGGCATAAGACACTATCTAATTTGGCTTAGGTGGAGTAGAGTAACAAAGCATAAGACACTATCTAATTTGGCTTAAGTGGAGTAGAGTAACAAGCATAAGACACTATCTAATTTGGCTTAGGTGGAGTAGAGTAACAAAGCATAAGACACTATGTCTTTTTCAACAAGGGGAGGCTTCTATTTATAGGAAAATTTGAGCTCCTAACCAAACAAACCGATTCTAGAATTTTCCAAGTCAGTTTGGTCACTTTTTGACCATTTTTAGGTCAATTAAGCTAACTTTTTGGAACTAGACTTGAATGAGGAGAGAGGAGAGATAAAATATCTCAATTTTTATGAGTTTAAAACTCATTCAAGCATGTGAAATATGCACCTCCTTTAAAGAATTCCCCTTCCTTACATATGTGTCATAATGGAATCATTTTAATATTGCTCATAGTTTTTTACTAATAAGCCTTGTACATTTTCAACTCTTCATCTTATGTGAGCATTTAAGGGACTCCCCTTCCTTACATATGTGTCATAATAAAATCATTATTCCCAAAATATCTCATATTTTTAATATTGCTCATAGTTTTTTATTAATAACCCTTGTACATTTTCAACTCTTCATCTTATGTGAAATATGCACCTCCTTTAAAGAACTCTCCTTCCTTACATATGTGTCATAATGGAATCATTTTAATATTGCTCATAGTTTTTTTACTAATAAACCTTGTACATTTTCAACCCTTCATCTTATGTGAGCATTTAAGGGACTCCCCTTCCTTACATATGTGTCATAATAAAATCATTATTCCCAAAATATCTCATATTTTTAATATTGCTCATAGTTTTTTACTAATAAACCTTGTACATTTTCAACTCTTCATCTCATGTGAGCATTTACTCATTTTTGGGTATTTTCTTTTTACAATTTGGATTTATCTCCTCCCTACACATGGATTGATGCTATTGGCCCATAGAAACCTTAATTGGACCATAGTCTAAAGATTTCTGAAAATCTAGACCCTTAGGCTAAGGTTCTTTATACCTATCTCCAATTAATTCCAATTGCACATTGGAAAATTCTTTTTAAATTTCTGTTTCAGGGAAACTCATCTGAATTATAAGAGATATTTTTCTATCCAAAAATATTCAAAATCTGAATATTCTCTCTCTAGAATATTTTCTCTCTCTAGGTTAAAACAGCCACAAACAAGATCTCTTATATTTTAGAAAAGGAATTGATTACAGGGGAATATACTAGACATCAAAAAGGGGTTGGGGGAGGAATCTTACAATGATGGTATTTACCTTATAATTCCAAGGGCCGTGACTATCCGTATATACCGAGAGTATAACTGCAGTTCTTTACTGACAGTATATACGAGTAAATCTAAGACACAACGGATGAGTCCATGGCTCTTTTATATGGATCTGTTGGTTGATCTTGCTGATCTTCAACGAGAGTCCATCTTGATAAGTGATTATATTGCCGAGTATTATGGGCTAGGAACTATGGAAACGGCCTCTGTGTGGACAGGTGGTGAGCGTTCTAGTTGCCAATGATGCCATAGATACTCTGATGAAGGAATGATGGGAAATTATGAATCAACTGGATAAATTGGGAGATTGTGATCAGTGGTACTATGGTTTCATTAAAGGATTGTTTTAAAGTTAGCTGATGCTAAGAAAAAGGCAATTTTCATATTGGGTGTGTAAGTGGTGTGGCTAGTTTTATGTTTGCATGAAATTCCGGCTAGGGGGCCTTGGAACTCTTTTCCTTGGTACCCGGGACAAAACCTAACCAAATTCCAAATTGGATCCCATCACTACAGTGGTTGGGCGGTTGGCTAACCCATGGGATCGGATGGGGTTAGGCTGGACTGATGGATCCGTAAACCGAGACTCAATTTCTGTTATTACGATAGATGAAGTAAGTCCCGGATAGTAATTGTTCCATGGATAGGAATCAACGGCTGTGCCTCTTGATGGGGAAAAAAGCGTTGATCCCAATGATCCAAGTGCAAGTTTCTTCCTTGATCCGACCGAGTATCTTTATAGGTGCAGTTGGATCAGCGTGATCAGTAATGATCTTGACTACGTTAGAGTAAAAAAATTATCCTGGTGGAATCGCCCGTGCTTTCCGGGTAAGGGAAGTTTTTCCGGGTTCGGTTTTGGAAAAACCGACAGATTAGTCTCTTGTCCGGATATCCGTGGGACGAGGCCCCGAATGTGGGACCCCTGGCCCGTGCGAGAAGTGCTACTTCCGCTGCTAGTACCCCGAATCTGTTGCACGGTGGGAATAGGGATCTCACAGTTGGTATCAGAGCGTTTGGTTAATAAAGATCAACTGAGAAGACAAATAGGTCAGAAATTTATCAAGAAACACAAAAAGGTTGTAATTGTGTGATATAATTCATACAATTTGATATTCAAACTGAAATTCGTAATTTGGTAATTGGGTCTTCAGATGGAAGTACCGCAATTATATAGAATCCCTGACTTGCTTGAGGCCTAGACATGATGGTATTTACCTTATAATTCCAAGGGCCGTGACTATCCGTATATACCGAGAGTATAACTGCAGCTCTTTACTGACAGTATATACGAGTAAATCTAAGACTTGAAATTATAAGCATTAATGCTATCCAGATGATGAATTTGAATGTGGTTGATATGATTTTTAATTCTGTTTGGGAACTGATGAATTGATTGGGATTCTGATTGAAAAATGATGATTTTTGAAATTTAGTTGAAATATAATAACCTGAGCAAAACCGCAATGAGGATGAATGGGACGAGTCCCTGTAATGATAAATGATGATAATGATTTCAGCAAATCACTATGAGATTAGTGGATTGTGCTGTCAAAGTGCTACTGTTAACACTTGACTCGGTATATTAAGTTAAGGGATGACAAATTGAAAACTTGCTTGACTGAAATTCCCGTGGAGGAATGTTCAGAAAGAAAAATTTTTGATCTGATGGACCATTATCGTGTTAAAGATATGAATGATATGATCTGAAATGAATTTATTTAATGATGAGTTCTATATAAGGGATAATTATCCCCGTATTGTGTTGGGTTGACCAGAATATAAGGAACCCTAGAATAAATTGGATCTTAAGAAAAAGAGTTGTCCTCTACTTGGCGAGATGAGGACATCTCGCACTTTTTTAAGTGGGGTAGAATGTAAGATTCCTCCCCAGCCTTCGAGGTATACAGGAGTAAGAATCTCCCTTTTTGATCTTATAATTAGTCCCTCTCTAAAATAAAAGAAAGATTCTGTATAAAAAAAAGGAAGACCCTTTTCCTAGAATACTTCTCAGGAGTCACGCTGTTTTAAGGATTCAGAACAATGAGTTCAGAAGTGAAAATCGGTGTTTTGGATACCAAGGTTTTGGTTTTCATTCGAGTACGGCCCAAAAGAAGTTCTTTATCTCTTGGGGAGTATAAGAACTTATCCCCCAGATATTGTGAGCCTTATCTGACTTCAAAGAAAGTAAGTGACTTAGCTTACGAGCTTCTTTTATCTCCTCATCTCAAAGTTCTTAATGCCTTCTATAGAAAATTGTGCCAAACCCAAATCATGGAAAGACGGTAAAACTTCAGTGGCAAGCTACCGTTGGCTTCTAAGTTACGCTAGCTCCTTCCTTTATATAAGTCGTAACTTTTACTTATCGCTCACAGTAATCTTACTCCCATCGATCTCCTTTCTTCCTAATCTCCTTCATGGCTTGGCAACAAGAATTAGTTTTATCCATAATGATTCCTCACCTTCAAGACGCAAGTGAGTCTGTGAAGAAGGATTTTATAGAACAGTATGAGCGCTCACTTTTCCCTCACTTGGGAACTTCTGTAGCGCAGACCAAATGGCGGACCTATCAAAACATAACTAGGGTAACACCCTGGGGTCAGCAGCACTTCCGTAACAATGTCCGCTTGGCCATGGTTATTGAAGCTTTGGGTTTGGGTCCCCGATACTACTGCGTCATGAGATCAAGACATCCTGGGTTTTCTGAGCGGGTCTTCTTACTGGCGTGTTTTCTTCCTCATGAGAAGATATGCCTTTACCCCGTTTTTGGCTTGCCTCTCAGAGGTCCTTTCGTTAGAACACCTCATACCACTGAGATAGGCGCAGCAATAACCCACAGAATCATTCCCATAGATGAGTTACCTTATACTTGTGCAGCTTGTGAGGACTGCTTTTGTGACCATATGATGGACGGGCTTATGGAAGTGTAAAGAGTTCCTCTATCTTTACTGTATAAGTTCCGAGAATGAATAAAGTTTAAATCTTGTTCGTATTTTGAATCTTGCTCTCTTTAAGACTTATCTTGGTGGTTAATCTTGATTAAAATTTTTCTCTAAGTCTCATATTCGTGAATCTTGCGAAATTATCACAAGTTGCGAGATGAGGACATCTCGCGTTTTTTAAGTGGGGTAGAATGTAAGATTCCTCCCCCAAACCCTTTTTGATGTCTAGTATCTTCTTCTATAATCAATCCCTCTTCAGAAATATAAAAGACTTGTTTCTAACTGTTTTAACCTAGAGAGAGAAAATATTCTAGAGAGAGAATATTCAGATTTTTAATATTTTTGGATAGAAAATTATCTCATCTTATTAAAATAAGTTTCCCTGAAACAGAAATTCAAAAAGAACTTTCCAATGTGCAATTGGAATTAATTGGAAATGTGTATAAAGGACCTTAGTCTAAGGGTCTAGATTTTCAGAAATTTTTGGATTATGGTCCAATTAAGGTTCCTATGGACCAATAGCATCAATCCAAGTGTAGGGAGGAGATAAATCCAATTTGAAAAAGAAGATACCCAAAAATGAGTAAATACTCACATAAGATGAAGAGTTGAAAATGTACAAGGTTTATTAGTAAAAAATTATGAGCAATATTAAAAGTATGACATATGTAAGGAAGAGGAGTTCTTTAAAGGAGGTGCATATTTCACATAAGATGAAGAGTTGAAAATGTACAAGGTTTATTAGTAAAAAATTATGAGCAATATTAAAAGTATGACATATGTAAGGAAGAGGAGTTCTTTAAAGGAGGTGCATATTTCACATAAGATGAAGAGTTGAAAATGTACAAGGTTTATTAGAAAAAAATTATGAGCAATATTAAAAGTATGACATATGTAAGGAAGGGGAGTTCTTTAAAGGAGGTGCATATTTCACATAAGATGAAGAGTTGAAAATGTACAAGGTTTATTAGTAAAAAACTATGAGCAATATTAAAAATATGACATATGTAAGGAAGGGGAGTTCTTTAAAGGAGGTGCATATTTCACATGCTTGAATGAGTTTTAAACTCATAAAAATTGAGATATTTCATCTCTCCTCTCTCCTCATTCAAGTCTAGTTCCAAAAAGTTAGCTTAACTGACCTAAAAATGGTCAAATATTGACCAAACTAATTTAGAAAATTCTAGAATCAGTTTGTTTGGTTAGGAGCTCAATTTTTCCTATAAATAGAAGCCTCACCCTTGTTGAAAAATAGATAGTGTTTATGCATCGTTACTCTACTCCACCTAAGCCAAGAACTGTGAATTCATTTAATAATTCACTAGTTTTTGGAGCTTCCCTCTTTCTTCAATCCCCATTAGTGGCTCCATCAACATACTTAACCAATTGATTGGTTGGGGGCCTCTACCGTGAACAAAGAATCAAGCAAGTTGTAAGGTAATTAGTGAATATTCATCTTTCTATAATTTCTCAATGTTTCTCTCTTCTCAACCCCTCTCAAGCTTGAGAAGTTTAATTGGTATGGTTTTTTTTAAATGCTATTGAAGTTTGAATAGTAGTGAAGAGTTACATAATTTAATAAATGCTATTGAAGTTAATTTTCATTTATGTTTAAATTCTAATGATTCTTATGTAAATTCTCTCTCTCACTCAAGAAATGGTCATACTCATGACCCATTCTCAATCCAAATCAAGCTTTTCATAAAGCTTTTCCTTAACCCAAGATTAAGCTATGCTTGAGGCCAAATTAATGGCTTTTTCTTATGCTTTTAGTTTATGTATATTGATGATTCAATCCATTATGGATTAAGGATCCAATTAGAGAATCATTTTAATTATTTTCTTAATGATAAGCTTTATCCCTTAGAAAAATTGAGATTTATCAGTCATAGCAGCGGAGCTATGGCAAAATTTTTATAAAAATTATGCATAAAAAATTTTCATTCAAAGCATAAAAAGAGGACTTCCTACCATATTCTAGGAATCATCATCCTAGATTAATTGAAAGAATTTCATTATAATCATGGAGAAATTGAATTTTAATATTATGCATAAAGGATAAATTTTTATATCAAAAGTGTTATTTTTACCATTTTTATTTTCATGCATAGAAGTATGCATAATGGATAAATTTTTATATCAAAAGTGTTACTTTTATCATTTTTATTTCATACATAAAAGTATGCATAAAAGAAAATTTTTATATCAAAAGTGTTACTTTTATCATTTTTAATTTTCATGCATAGAAGTATGCATAAAGGAAAATTTTTATATCAAAAGTGTTACTTTTATCATTTTTAATTTTCATGCATAGAAGTATGCATAAAGGAAAATTTTTATATCAAAAGTGTTACTTTTATCATTTTTAATTTTCATGCATAGAAGTATGCATAAAGGAAAAATTTTTATATCAAAAGTGTTACTTTTATCATATTGGATTTCATGCATATAGGTATGCATAAAAGATATTCTTTTTATACTAAAAGTATGAATTTCCTCATAATTGGATTTTATGCTTAACTTAGATGCATAAGAGAAATTCTTTTATTCTAAAAGTATAATTCCCTACCAAATTGAAATCATGCATAAGAAGATGCATAAAAGATTGATTTTAATTTCGAAAGTGTTAGTCTCCTTAAATGGAATTTATGTATAAATAAATGTGTAGAGAAATCTTATATCAAATAAAAGAATTCTCTCTTTTTTTTTTTTTTTAAGATATGAAATGTGATAAGATGTGATAAGAGGTGTATGAGATGTGATAAGAATTGATAAGATGCGTATGGAAAGTGATAGGATGTGATAAGAGGTGTGATAAGAGGTGATAAGATGCTTATGAAATAAGTTAGGATGTGATAAGATGAATTAAGATGTGTATGGGGGGATGAGGTAAGAAGTGTATGTGATAGGATAAGATGTATATGGATTGTGATAGGGTGAGAATGGATGTGATAAAAAAAGATTAGATATGAAGGCATATGGGGTTATATGAATGGGAATGTGAAAATGGATGTATGTATGTGGATGTGTGGATGTGGAGATGGGAGTGTGGATGTATGCATGTGAAAATGGATGTATGCATGAAGATGTATATGCATAGATGTGAATGTGGATGTAGATGTGGTTGTATAGATGTGAACGTGGAACGTGGATGTGGATGTATGTATGTATGTGGATGTAGATGTGTATGTATAGATGTGAATGGGAATGTGGATGAGGATATATGTGAATGTGGATGTAGATGTGGATGTATAGATGTGAATGTGGAATGTGGATGTGGATGTATGTATGTATATGGATGTAGATGTGGATGTATAGATGTGAATGTGGAATGTGGATGTGGATGTATGTATGTATGTGGATGTAGATGTGGATGTATAGATGTGAATGGGAATGTGGATGTGGATGTATGTATGTATGTGGATATGGATGTATGAATGAGGACGTGATAGTGGATGTATGCATGAGGATGTGGATGTATGAATGAGGACGTGATAGTGGATGTATGCATGTGGATGTAGATGTGGATGTATAGAGGTGAATGGGAATGTGGATGTGGATGTATGTATGTATGTGGATATGGATGTATGAATGAGGACGTGATAGTGGATGTATGCATGTGGATGTGGATGTATGAATGAGGACGTGATAGTGGACGTATGCATGTGGATGTGGATGTATGGATGTGGATATGGATGTGTATGTATGAATGTGGATATGGGATGTGGATGTATAAATGAGGATGTGAAAATGGAGGTAAGCATGTAGATGTGGATGTATGGATGTGAATGTGGATGTGGATGTGGATGTATGGATGTGAATATATGATATGTGATGTGAAGGAATATGAAGTGAAGAGATGGAAAATGATGTGATTGGATGAGTACACATATAAATGGAATGAGGAATAAGTAATGTGGATTATATGAGGGATAATGTGGAAAAATTAGAGTTAATATAGAAATTGTATTTGTAAACTGTTTGTAAATGCTGTTTGTAAATGGCTGTCTTATGTCAAGAATGCTGGGAAAGCATTTTGACCGTCTTGTGATTAAGGTCGTGGAGACCTAACTGATAAAGTTGCAACTGCTGACGGAGAGTCAATGGAGGACGTCTCGCGTAGCAAGGTCGGCCGATGTCTTGACCAGCCTCGGTTCGATTAAAATGGTGAGCTTCCGGTACGGTGGATGAGGGACCAAGGAAGCGGCCTATGAGTGAAGCGCTAGGTCACCTGCGAAGGATCCTAGAGGGTGCTGACCATACGGTGCTCGGGCTCTGGGTCGCCTAGGATACCCACGCGTGCGTCGAGGAAGATATTGGAACAAGGAGTAAGAGTTGTTTTGTGAAACCGGGCATGGATCTGGTTGACTGACCTTGCTGGTCCTCAACGGATGAGTCCATGGCTCTTTTATATGGATCTGTTGGTTGATCTTGCTGATCTTCAACGAGAGTCCATCTTGATAAGTGATTATATTGCCGAGTATTATGGGCTAGGAACTATGGAAACGGCCTCTGTGTGGACAGGTGGTGAGCGTTCTAGTTGCCAATGATGCCATAGATACTCTGATGAAGGAATGATGGGAAATTATGAATCAACTGGATAAATTGGGAGATTGTGATCAGTGGTACTATGGTTTCATTAAAGGATTGTTTTAAAGTTAGCTGATGCTAAGAAAAAGGCAATTTTCATATTGGGTGTGTAAGTGGTGTGGCTAGTTTTATGTTTGCATGAAATTCCGGCTAGGGGGCCTTGGAACTCTTTTCCTTGGTACCCGGGACAAAACCTAACCAAATTCCAAATTGGATCCCATCACTACAGTGGTTGGGCGGTTGGCTAACCCATGGGATCGGATGGGGTTAGGCTGGACTGATGGATCCGTAAACCGAGACTCAATTTCTGTTATTACGATAGATGAAGTAAGTCCCGGATAGTAATTGTTCCATGGATAGGAATCAACGGCTGTGCCTCTTGATGGGGAAAAAAGCGTTGATCCCAATGATCCAAGTGCAAGTTTCTTCCTTGATCCGACCGAGTATCTTTATAGGTGCAGTTGGATCAGCGTGATCAGTAATGATCTTGACTACGTTAGAGTAAAAAAATTATCCTGGTGGAATCGCCCGTGCTTTCCGGGTAAGGGAAGTTTTTCCGGGTTCGGTTTTGGAAAAACCGACAGATTAGTCTCTTGTCCGGATATCCGTGGGACGAGGCCCCGAATGTGGGACCCCTGTCCCGTGCGAGAAGTGCTACTTCCGCTGCTAGTACCCCGAATCTGTTGCACGGTGGGAATAGGGATCTCACAGTTGGTATCAGAGCGTTTGGTTAATAAAGATCAACTGAGAAGACAAATAGGTCAGAAATTTATCAAGAAACACAAAAAGGTTGTAATTGTGTGATATAATTCATACAATTTGATATTCAAACTGAAATTCGTAATTTGGTAATTGGGTCTTCAGATGGAAGTACCGCAATTATATAGAATCCCTGACTTGCTTGAGGCCTAGACATGATGGTATTTACCTTATAATTCCAAGGGCCGTGACTATCCGTATATACCGAGAGTATAACTGCAGCTCTTTACTGACAGTATATACGAGTAAATCTAAGACTTGAAATTATAAGCATTAATGCTATCCAGATGATGAATTTGAATGTGGTTGATATGATTTTTAATTCTGTTTGGGAACTGATGAATTGATTGGGATTCTGATTGAAAAATGATGATTTTTGAAATTTAGTTGAAATATAATAACCTGAGCAAAACCGCAATGAGGATGAATGGGACGAGTCCCTGTAATGATAAATGATGATAATGATTTCAGCAAATCACTATGAGATTAGTGGATTGTGCTGTCAAAGTGCTACTGTTAACACTTGACTCGGTATATTAAGTTAAGGGATGACAAATTGAAAACTTGCTTGACTGAAATTCCCGTGGAGGAATGTTCAGAAAGAAAAATTTTTGATCTGATGGACCATTATCGTGTTAAAGATATGAATGATATGATCTGAAATGAATTTATTTAATGATGAGTTCTATATAAGGGATAATTATCCCCGTATTGTGTTGGGTTGACCAGAATATAAGGAACCCTAGAATAAATTGGATCTTAAGAAAAAGAGTTGTCCTCTACTTGGCGAGATGAGGACATCTCGCACTTTTTTAAGTGGGGTAGAATGTAAGATTCCTCCCCAGCCTTCGAGGTATACAGGAGTAAGAATCTCCCTTTTTGATCTTATAATTAGTCCCTCTCTAAAATAAAAGAAAGATTCTGTATAAAAAAAAGGAAGACCCTTTTCCTAGAATACTTCTCAGGAGTCACGCTGTTTTAAGGATTCAGAACAATGAGTTCAGAAGTGAAAATCGGTGTTTTGGATACCAAGGTTTTGGTTTTCATTCGAGTACGGCCCAAAAGAAGTTCTTTATCTCTTGGGGAGTATAAGAACTTATCCCCCAGATATTGTGAGCCTTATCTGACTTCAAAGAAAGTAAGTGACTTAGCTTACGAGCTTCTTTTATCTCCTCATCTCAAAGTTCTTAATGCCTTCTATAGAAAATTGTGCCAAACCCAAATCATGGAAAGACGGTAAAACTTCAGTGGCAAGCTACCGTTGGCTTCTAAGTTACGCTAGCTCCTTCCTTTATATAAGTCGTAACTTTTACTTATCGCTCACAGTAATCTTACTCCCATCGATCTCCTTTCTTCCTAATCTCCTTCATGGCTTGGCAACAAGAATTAGTTTTATCCATAATGATTCCTCACCTTCAAGACGCAAGTGAGTCTGTGAAGAAGGATTTTATAGAACAGTATGAGCGCTCACTTTTCCCTCACTTGGGAACTTCTGTAGCGCAGACCAAATGGCGGACCTATCAAAACATAACTAGGGTAACACCCTGGGGTCAGCAGCACTTCCGTAACAATGTCCGCTTGGCCATGGTTATTGAAGCTTTGGGTTTGGGTCCCCGATACTACTGCGTCATGAGATCAAGACATCCTGGGTTTTCTGAGCGGGTCTTCTTACTGGCGTGTTTTCTTCCTCATGAGAAGATATGCCTTTACCCCGTTTTTGGCTTGCCTCTCAGAGGTCCTTTCGTTAGAACACCTCATACCACTGAGATAGGCGCAGCAATAACCCACAGAATCATTCCCATAGATGAGTTACCTTATACTTGTGCAGCTTGTGAGGACTGCTTTTGTGACCATATGATGGACGGGCTTATGGAAGTGTAAAGAGTTCCTCTATCTTTACTGTATAAGTTCCGAGAATGAATAAAGTTTAAATCTTGTTCGTATTTTGAATCTTGCTCTCTTTAAGACTTATCTTGGTGGTTAATCTTGATTAAAATTTTTCTCTAAGTCTCATATTCGTGAATCTTGCGAAATTATCACAAGTTGCGAGATGAGGACATCTCGCGTTTTTTAAGTGGGGTAGAATGTAAGATTCCTCCCCCAAACCCTTTTTGATGTCTAGTATCTTCTTCTATAATCAATCCCTCTTCAGAAATATAAAAGACTTGTTTCTAACTGTTTTAACCTAGAGAGAGAAAATATTCTAGAGAGAGAATATTCAGATTTTTAATATTTTTGGATAGAAAATTATCTCATCTTATTAAAATAAGTTTCCCTGAAACAGAAATTCAAAAAGAACTTTCCAATGTGCAATTGGAATTAATTGGAAATGTGTATAAAGGACCTTAGTCTAAGGGTCTAGATTTTCAGAAATTTTTGGATTATGGTCCAATTAAGGTTCCTATGGACCAATAGCATCAATCCAAGTGTAGGGAGGAGATAAATCCAATTTGAAAAAGAAGATACCCAAAAATGAGTAAATACTCACATAAGATGAAGAGTTGAAAATGTACAAGGTTTATTAGTAAAAAATTATGAGCAATATTAAAAGTATGACATATGTAAGGAAGAGGAGTTCTTTAAAGGAGGTGCATATTTCACATAAGATGAAGAGTTGAAAATGTACAAGGTTTATTAGTAAAAAATTATGAGCAATATTAAAAGTATGACATATGTAAGGAAGAGGAGTTCTTTAAAGGAGGTGCATATTTCACATAAGATGAAGAGTTGAAAATGTACAAGGTTTATTAGAAAAAAATTATGAGCAATATTAAAAGTATGACATATGTAAGGAAGGGGAGTTCTTTAAAGGAGGTGCATATTTCACATAAGATGAAGAGTTGAAAATGTACAAGGTTTATTAGTAAAAAACTATGAGCAATATTAAAAATATGACATATGTAAGGAAGGGGAGTTCTTTAAAGGAGGTGCATATTTCACATGCTTGAATGAGTTTTAAACTCATAAAAATTGAGATATTTCATCTCTCCTCTCTCCTCATTCAAGTCTAGTTCCAAAAAGTTAGCTTAACTGACCTAAAAATGGTCAAATATTGACCAAACTGATTTAGAAAATTCTAGAATCAGTTTGTTTGGTTAGGAGCTCAATTTTTCCTATAAATAGAAGCCTCACCCTTGTTGAAAAATAGATAGTGTTTATGCATCGTTACTCTACTCCACCTAAGCCAAGAACTGTGAATTCATTTAATAATTCACTAGTTTTTGGAGCTTCCCTCTTTCTTCAATCCCCATTAGTGGCTCCATCAACATACTTAACCAATTGATTGGTTGGGGGCCTCTACCGTGAACAAAGAATCAAGCAAGTTGTAAGGTAATTAGTGAATATTGATCTTTCTATAATTTCTCAATGTTTCTCTCTTCTCAACCCCTCTCAAGCTTGAGAAGTTTAATTGGTATGGTTTTTTTTAAATGCTATTGAAGTTTGAATAGTAGTGAAGAGTTACATAATTTAATAAATGCTATTGAAGTTAATTTTCATTTATGTTTAAATTCTAATGATTCTTATGTAAATTCTCTCTCTCACTCAAGAAATGGTCATACTCATGACCCATTCTCAATCCAAATCAAGCTTTTCATAAAGCTTTTCCTTAACCCAAGATTAAGCTATGCTTGAGGCCAAATTAATGGCTTTTTCTTATGCTTTTAGTTTATGTATATTGATGATTCAATCCATTATGGATTAAGGATCCAATTAGAGAATCATTTTAATTATTTTCTTAATGATAAGCTTTATCCCTTAGAAAAATTGAGATTTATCAGTCATAGCAGCGGAGCTATGGCAAAATTTTTATAAAAATTATGCATAAAAAATTTTCATTCAAAGCATAAAAAGAGGACTTCCTACCATATTCTAGGAATCATCATCCTAGATTAATTGAAAGAATTTCATTATAATCATGGAGAAATTGAATTTTAATATTATGCATAAAGGATAAATTTTTATATCAAAAGTGTTATTTTTACCATTTTTATTTTCATGCATAGAAGTATGCATAATGGATAAATTTTTATATCAAAAGTGTTACTTTTATCATTTTTATTTCATACATAAAAGTATGCATAAAAGAAAATTTTTATATCAAAAGTGTTACTTTTATCATTTTTAATTTTCATGCATAGAAGTATGCATAAAGGAAAATTTTTATATCAAAAGTGTTACTTTTATCATTTTTAATTTTCATGCATAGAAGTATGCATAAAGGAAAATTTTTATATCAAAAGTGTTACTTTTATCATTTTTAATTTTCATGCATAGAAGTATGCATAAAGGAAAAATTTTTATATCAAAAGTGTTACTTTTATCATATTGGATTTCATGCATATAGGTATGCATAAAAGATATTCTTTTTATACTAAAAGTATGATTTTCCTCATAATTGGATTTTATGCTTAACTTAGATGCATAAGAGAAATTCTTTTATTCTAAAAGTATAATTCCCTACCAAATTGAAATCATGCATAAGAAGATGCATAAAAGATTGATTTTAATTTCGAAAGTGTTAGTCTCCTTAAATGGAATTTATGTATAAATAAATGTGTAGAGAAATCTTATATCAAATAAAAGAATTCTCTTTTTTTTTTTTTTTAAAGATATGAAATGTGATAAGATGTGATAAGAGGTGTATGAGATGTGATAAGAATTGATAAGATGCGTATGGAAAGTGATAGGATGTGATAAGAGGTGTGATAAGAGGTGATAAGATGCTTATGAAATAAGTTAGGATGTGATAAGATGAATTAAGATGTGTATGGGGGGATGAGGTAAGAAGTGTATGTGATAGGATAAGATGTATATGGATTGTGATAGGGTGAGAATGGATGTGATAAAAAAAGATTAGATATGAAGGCATATGGGGTTATATGAATGGGAATGTGAAAATGGATGTATGTATGTGGATGTGTGGATGTGGAGATGGGAGTGTGGATGTATGCATGTGAAAATGGATGTATGCATGAAGATGTATATGCATAGATGTGAATGTGGATGTAGATGTGGTTGTATAGATGTGAACGTGGAACGTGGATGTGGATGTATGTATGTATGTGGATGTAGATGTGTATGTATAGATGTGAATGGGAATGTGGATGTGGATATATGTGAATGTGGATGTAGATGTGGATGTATAGATGTGAATGTGGAATGTGGATGTGGATGTATGTATGTATATGGATGTAGATGTGGATGTATAGATGTGAATGTGGAATGTGGATGTGGATGTATGTATGTATGTGGATGTAGATGTGGATGTATAGATGTGAATGGGAATGTGGATGTGGATGTATGTATGTATGTGGATATGGATGTATGAATGAGGACGTGATAGTGGATGTATGCATGAGGATGTGGATGTATGAATGAGGACGTGATAGTGGATGTATGCATGTGGATGTAGATGTGGATGTATAGAGGTGAATGGGAATGTGGATGTGGATGTATGTATGTATGTGGATATGGATGTATGAATGAGGACGTGATAGTGGATGTATGCATGTGGATGTGGATGTATGAATGAGGACGTGATAGTGGACGTATGCATGTGGATGTGGATGTATGGATGTGGATATGGATGTGTATGTATGAATGTGGATATGGGATGTGGATGTATAAATGAGGATGTGAAAATGGAGGTAAGCATGTAGATGTGGATGTATGGATGTGAATGTGGATGTGGATGTGGATGTATGGATGTGAATATATGATATGTGATGTGAAGGAATATGAAGTGAAGAGATGGAAAATGATGTGATTGGATGAGTACACATATAAATGGAATGAGGAATAAGTAATGTGGATTATATGAGGGATAATGTGGAAAAATTAGAGTTAATATAGAAATTGTATTTGTAAACTGTTTGTAAATGCTGTTTGTAAATGGCTGTCTTATGTCAAGAATGCTGGGAAAGCATTTTGACCGTCTTGTGATTAAGGTCGTGGAGACCTAACTGATAAAGTTGCAACTGCTGACGGAGAGTCAATGGAGGACGTCTCGCGTAGCAAGGTCGGCCGAGGTCTTGACCAGCCTCGGTTCGATTAAAATGGTGAGCTTCCGGTACGGTGGATGAGGGACCAAGGAAGCGGCCTATGAGTGAAGCGCTAGGTCACCTGCGAAGGATCCTAGAGGGTGCTGACCATACAGTGCTCGGGCTCTGGGTCGCCTAGGATACCCACGCGTGCGTCGAGGAAGATATTGGAACAAGGAGTAAGAGTTGTTTTGTGAAACCGGGCATGGATCTGGTTGACTGACCTTGCTGGTCCTCAACAGATGAGTCCATGGCTCTTTTATATGGATCTGTTGGTTGATCTTGCTGATCTTCAACGAGAGTCCATCTTGATAAGTGATTATATTGCCGAGTATTATGGGCTAGGAACTATGGAAACGGCCTCTGTGTGGACAGGTGGTGAGCGTTCTAGTTGCCAATGATGCCATAGATACTCTGATGAAGGAATGATGGGAAATTATGAATCAACTGGATAAATTGGGAGATTGTGATCAGTGGTACTATGGTTTCATTAAAGGATTGTTTTAAAGTTAGCTGATGCTAAGAAAAAGGCAATTTTCATATTGGGTGTGTAAGTGGTGTGGCTAGTTTTATGTTTGCATGAAATTCCGGCTAGGGGGCCTTGGAACTCTTTTCCTTGGTACCCGGGACAAAACCTAACCAAATTCCAAATTGGATCCCATCACTACAGTGGTTGGGCGGTTGGCTAACCCATGGGATCGGATGGGGTTAGGCTGGACTGATGGATCCGTAAACCGAGACTCAATTTCTGTTATTACGATAGATGAAGTAAGTCCCGGATAGTAATTGTTCTATGGATAGGAATCAACGGCTGTGCCTCTTGATGGGGAAAAAAGCGTTGATCCCAATGATCCAAGTGCAAGTTTCTTCCTTGATCCGACCGAGTATCTTTATAGGTGCAGTTGGATCAGCGTGATCAGTAATGATCTTGACTACGTTAGAGTAAAAAAATTATCCTGGTGGAATCGCCCGTGCTTTCCGGGTAAGGGAAGTTTTTCCGGGTTCGGTTTTGGAAAAACCGACAGATTAGTCTCTTGTCCGGATATCCGTGGGACGAGGCCCGAATGTGGGACCCCTGTCCCGTGCGAGAAGTGCTACTTCCGCTGCTAGTACCCCGAATCTGTTGCACGGTGGGAATAGGGATCTCACAAATATTACTCGTAATACCGTAAGGTTCACAAGATCTTCTTGTACTTTTGCAAGGGTTGTACATAAAGAAAAACCATATGGCCTCCCTCAAAATAACGACTCAACCTCTTGGTATCTACATAATGTTTATGTCTATCTTGACCAGCTTTGATATCTTTTCTTATAGATTGTATTTGATTATCCATCTCATCAAGCATCTTTGCTTTTAAATCTCTATCTTGATTAGGGGGTCAATAGACCAGGCCAAGGATGTAAGGAAATCTTCACCATAGATAGCTTTAAGAGGATTCATTATTTATAATTTTATATTAAACATCATAGGCAAATTCTAATAGATATAGGAAGTTTAACTATCTTTTTTGTTCACATCCACAAGAGGCTTTGAGGGTGTCTTCTATAACTTGATGGAATCTTTCATGTTATGATCGCATGCGATGTTCTGTCATAAAATCCCTTGATTTTTTGAATCATCACGTCAACATTATGCGATGCATTCAATTCTTGGCATCTGCTTGTACCAGCAGTTGCATTTTGTGGAAAGGTACCCACACACATGTATGCTTTTATATATTTTCTTGACTATATGAATCGTGTAAAATTTTAAGATTATCGTCCAAATCTTAATTTCCAAAGGCTTTTGCAAATTTGAATTCTATTTCAATGCTTCCTCACTTAAGGATTCGGATATCCTTATCTCGCGAAATCGAGGCTGTATAGATCCTCTTCTTTTCTCAAGTCGCATCTTTAACAGGGAGAAACTTCCATTTAACTAAGCATTCTTTTAGAATCCTATGCTGTAGAGATTTCTCAAAAATCTTGGGTTCCAATTTCAAACGTACCTTGCACTAACTAGCAAGCACGAGGAAGTAATAATCTTTTCTAAGATGTTCTCATGGTTTGGATGATACTTCTTCTCACTAGGTTGACATGGAAGATGCTGCAGAAGCTCTGGAGGAAGAAGCAAGTCATAAGATTTATCTCCAATATTCCTGGTAAGACCATAAGGTCCACAAGATCTTGTGGTACTTTCCCAAGGGTCGTAAACAAAGAAAAAGTATATGGCCTCCCTCAAAATCACGACTCAACCTCTTGGGATCTACATAATGTTTATGTCTACCTTGACCAGCTTCGATATCTTTCCTTATAGATGGCATTTGATTCTCCATCTCATCAAGCATCTTTGCTTCAAAATCTCTACCTTCATTAGGGGGTCAGACCAAGTCAAGGATGTAAGGAAATCTTGACCAAAGATAGCTTCAAGAGGATTCATTACTAATACTTTTATAATAAGGATCATAGGGAAATTCCACTATATGTAAGAAGGTGCACAGAAAGCTTTGAAGGTGTCTTCTATAACTTGATTACCTCTTTCATGTTAAGATTGCATGCTATGTTATGTCATAAGGTCCCTAGATTCTCTCAATCATCGCGCTAACATTATGCGATGCATTCAATTCTTGGCTGCTTCTTCTCCCATTTGCATTTTGTGGAGATTCTCATTTAGTAACTCCTAGGATCTCATCCTTTGACCTTTGCTAATGGCTTTTTCCCCGTTAACCATTGAGGATATTGGACATACAAACATGGGTACACACTCATATGGCGGGATATAAGCAAACACGAGGTTCGATGGACGCGTACACAAGAGACTCCGAAATACCTAATAAGACTTAGAGACTAAAATTTCTCTAAATGCATTCAGGATCCAAGTGTTTTCACACAAGGGTACCCCACACACATGTATGCTTATATATATATATATATATATATATATATATATACTATATGAATCGTGTAAAATTTGAAGATTATCATCCAAATCTTAATT
The DNA here is from genome assembly GCF_041138505.1 of Cibotium barometz. Lineage (NCBI taxonomy): Eukaryota > Viridiplantae > Streptophyta > Polypodiopsida > Cyatheales > Cibotiaceae > Cibotium > Cibotium barometz. The sequence goes on along the minus strand of NC_141103.1, from coordinate 780,985 downwards.
TCCAATGGCTTTTGCAAATTTAAATTCTATGCTTCCTCACTTAAGGATTAGGATGTCCGGAGATCCTTAGTAACTCCTAGGCTTTCATCCTTTGACCTTTGCTAATGGCTTTTTCCACGTTAACCCCTAAGGCTATTAGACATACAAACATGGGTACACACTCATATGGCGGGATGTAAGCAAACACGAGGTGAGGTGGACACGCACACACGAGACTCCAAAATACCCAACAAGATTAAAAGACTAAAATTTCTCAAAATGCATTAAGGATCGAAGTGCTTTCACACAAGGGTACCGCACACACATGTATGCTTTTATATATTTTTTTGACTATATAAATCGTGTAAAATTTCAAGATTATCATCCAAATCTTAATTTTCAAAGGCTATTGCAAATTTAAATTCTTCTTCAATGCTTCCTCACTTAAGGATTGGGATGTCCTCATCTCGAAAAAATTGGGGATATCTTTAGCTCTATACATTCTCTGCTTTTTCCAAGTCGCATCTTCAAGCGAGAGAAACTTCCATTTAACTAAGCATTCTTTTAGAAACCTATGTTGTAGAGATTTCTCGAATATCTTGGATTCTAATTCTAAATGTACCTTACACTAGCAACAAGCATGATGAAGGAATAATCTTTTCTAAGATGTGCTCAGGCATTGGATGATACTTCTTTTCACTAGGTTGACACTGAAGAAGACATTGCAAACCTTAAGCTGTGGAGAAAGAAGCAAGTCCTAAGATTTATCTCCAATATTGCTCGTAATACCCTAAGGTCCACAAGATCTTCGTGTACTTTTGCGAGGGTTGTACATAAAGAAAAACCATATGGCCTTCCTTAAAATAACAACTCAACCTCTTGGGATCTACATGATTTTTATGTCTATCTTGACCAGCTTTGATATCTTTTCTTATAGATTGTATTTGATTGTCCATCTCATCAAGCATCTTTGCTTCAAAATCTCTACCTTGATTAGGGGGTTAGACCAAGCCAAGGATGTAAGGAAATCTTCACCATAGATAGCTTTAAGAGGATTCATTACTAATACTTTTATAATAAGCATCATAGGCAAATTCTAATAGATGTAGGAAGTTCAACTATCTTTTTGTTCACATCCACGAGAGGCTTTGAGAGTGTCTTCTATAACTTGATGACATCTTTCATGTTATGATCGCATGTGATGTTCTGTCATAAAATCCCTAGATTCTCTCAATCATCGCGTCAACATTATGCGATGCATTCAATTCATGGCATCTTCTTGTAGTACCAGTTGCATTTTGTGGAGATTCTCAGTAACTCCTCCGCTTTCATGCTTTGAGCTCTGCTAATGGTTTTTTCCCCATCAACCCCTAAGGCTCTTGGACATACAAACATGATGGGTACCACTCATATGGCGGGATATAAGCAAATACAAGGTGAGGTGGACGCGTACGCACACACGAGACTCTGAAATACCCAACAAGATTTAAAGACTAAAATTTCTCAAAATTCATTTGGGATCTAAGTGCTTTTACACAAGGGTACCCACACACACATATGCTTTTATATATTTTCTTGACTATATGAATCGTTTAAAATTTCAAGGTTATCATCCAAAATTTAATTTTCAAAGTCTTTTACAAATTTCAATTCTTCTTCAATGCTTCCTCACTTAAGGATTGGGATGTCCTTATCTCGCAAATTGGGGCTTTCTTTAGCTCTATAGATCCTCCTATTTTCCCAAGTCGCATCTTCAAAAGGGAACATTCTTTTAGAATTCTATGTTGTAGAGATTTCTCGAACATCTTAAGTTCCAATTGGCGACAACTCATCCTTTGATCTTTGCTCGTGGATTTTTACCCGTTAACCCCTAAGGCTAATGGACATACAAACATGATCTTACTTTTCAAAGGCTTTTGCAAATTTAAATTCTATGCCTCCTCACTTAAGGATTGGGATGTCCTGGGGCTACTATCTTTAGCTCTATATAGATCCTCTTCTTTTCCCAAGTCACATGTTCAACATGGAGAAACTTCCATTTACCTAAGCATTCTTTTAGAATCCTATGTTGTAGAGATTTCTCGAACATCCTGGGTTCCAATTCTAAATGTACCTCGCACTAGCAAGCATGATGAAGTAATAATCTTTTCTAAGATCTGCTCAGGGTTTGGATGATACTTCTTCTCACTAGGTTGACATGGAAGAAGACATTGCGAACCTTAAGCTTTGGAGAAAGAAGCGATTCCTAAGATTTATCTCCAATATTGCTCGTAATACCGTAAGCTTCGCAAGATCTTCTTGTACTTTGCAAGGGTTGTACGTAAAGAAAAACCATATGGCCTCCCTGAAAATAACGACCCGATTCCTAAGATTTATCTCCAATATTGCTCGTAATACCGTAAGGTTCGCAAGATCTTCTTGTACTTTTGCAAGGGTTGTACGTAAAGAAAAACCATATGGCCTCCCTCAAAATAACGACTCAACCTCTTGGTATCTACATAATGTTTATGTCTATCTTGACCAGCTTTGATATCTTTTGTTATAGATTGTATTTCATTGTCCATCTGATCAAGTATCTTTGCTTTAAAATCTCTACCTTGATTAGGGGGTCAATAGACCAAGCCAAGGATGTAAGGAAATCTTCACCATAGATAGCTTTTATGCAATGCATTCAATTCTTGGCTGCTTGTTCTCCCACTTGCATTTTGTGGAGATTCTCAGTAACTCCTAGGCTTTCATAAGTTTGACCTTTGCTAATGGCTTTTTCCCCGTTAATCCCTAAGGCTATTAGACATACAAACATGGGTACACACTCATATGGCAGGATATAAGCAAACACGAGGTGAGGTGGACATGCACACACGAGACTCCAAAATACCCAACAAGATTTAAAGACTAAAATTTCTCAAAATGCATTAAGGATCGAAGTGCTTTCATACACATGTATGCTTATATATATTTTTTTGACTATATGAATCGTGTCAAATTTCAAGATTATCATACAAATCTTAATTTTCAAAGGCTTTTGCAAATTTAAATTCTTCTTCAATGCTTCCTCACTTAAGGATTGGGATGTCCTCATCTCGGAAAAATTGGGGCTATCTCAACTTCCATTTGACTAAGCATTCTTTTAAAATCCTATGTTGTAGAAATTTCTCGAACATCTTGGGTTCCCATTCTAGCAAGCATGATGAAGTAATAATCTTTTCTAAGATGTGCTCAGGCGTTGGATGATACTTCTTCTCATCACTAGGTTGACATGGAAGAAGACGTTGCGAACCTTAAGCTGTTGAGAAAGAAGCAAGTCCTAAGATTTATCTCCAATATTGCTCGTAATACCCTAAGGTCCACAAGATCTTCGTGTACTTTTGCGAGGGTTGTACATAAAGAAAAACCATATGGCCTCCCTCAAAATAACAAGTCAACCTCTTGGGATCTACATAATGTTTATGTCTATCTTGACCAGCTTTGATATCTTTTCTTATAGATTGGATTTGATTGTCCGTCTCATCAAGTATCTTTGCTTCAAAATCTCTACCTTGATTAGGGGGTTAGACCAAGCCAAGGATGTAAGGAAATCTTCACCATAGGTAGCTTTAAGAGGATTCATTACTAATACTTTTATAATAAGCATCATAGGCAAATTCTAATAGATGTAGGAAGTTCATCTATCTTTTTTGTTCACATCCACAAGAGGCTTTGAGAGTGTCTTCTGTAACTTGATGACATCTTTCATGTTATGATCGTATGGGATGTTCTGTCATAAAATCCCTAGATTCTCTCAATCATCGCATCAACATTATGCGATGCATTCAATTCTTGGCATCTTCTTGTAGTACCAGTTGCATTTTGTGGAGATTCTCAGTAACTCCTCCGCTTTCATGCTTTGAGCTCTGCTAATGGCTTTTTCCCCGTTAACCCCTAAGGCTATTGGACATACAAACATGATGGGTACCACTCATATGGTGGGATATAAGCAAAGACAACGTGAGGTGGACGCGTACGCACACACGAGACTCTGAAATACCCAACAAGATTTAAAGACTAAAATTTCTCAAAATTCATTTGGGATCTAAGTGCTTTTACACAAGGGTACCCACACACACATATGCTTTTATATATTTTCTTGACTATATGAATCGTTTAAAATTTCAAGATTATTATCCAAAATTTAATTTTCAAAGTCTTTTACAAATTTCAATTCTTCTTCAATGCTTCCTCACTTAAGGATTGGGATGTCCTTATCTCGCAAATTGGGGCTATCGTTAGCTCTATAGATCCTCCTATTTTCCCAAGTCGCATCTTCAAAAGGGAACATTCTTTTAGAATTCTATGTTGTAGAGATTTCTCGAACATCTTAAGTTCCAATTGGCGACAACTCATCCTTTGAACTTTGCTCATGGATTTTTCCCCGTTAACCCCTAAGGCTAATGGACATACAAATATATGAATCATGTAAAATTGCAAGATTATCATCCAAATCTTAATTTTCAAAGGCTTTTGCAAATTTAAATTCTATGCCTCCTCACTTAAGGATTGGGATGTCCTGGGGCTACTATCTTTAGCTCTATATAGATCCTCTTCTTTTCCCAAGTCACATCTTCAACATGGAGAAACTTCCATTTACCTAAGCATTCTTTTAGAATCCTATGTTGTAGAGATTTCTCGAACATGCTGGGTTCCAATTCTAAATGTACCTCGCACTAGCAAGCATGATGAAGTAATAATATTTTCTAAGATCTGCTCAGGGTTTGGATGATACTTCTTCTCACTAGGTTGAAAGGGAAGAAGATGTTGCGAACCTTAAGCTTTGGAGAAAGAAGCGATTCCTAAGATTTATCTCCGATATTGCTCGTAATACCGTAAGGTTCGCAAGATCTTCTTGTACTTTTGCAAGGGTTGTACGTAAAGAAAAACCATATGGCCTCCCTCAAAATAACGACTCAACCTCTTGGTATCTACATAATGTTTATGTCTATCTTGACCAGCTTTGATATCTTTTGTTATAGATTGTATTTCATTGTCCATCTGATCAAGTATCTTTGCTTTAAAATCTCTACCTTGATTAAGGGGTCAACAGACCAAGCCAAGGATGTAAGGAAATCTTCACCATAGATAGCTTTTATGCAATGCATTCAATTCTTGGCTGGTTGTTCTCCCACTTGCGTTTTGTGGAGATTCTCAGTAACTCCTAGGTTTTCATCCTTTGACGTTTGCTAATGGCTTTTTCCCTGTTAACCCCTAAGGCTATTAGACATACAAACATGGGTACACACTCATATGGCAGGATATAAGCAAACACGAGGTGAGGTGGACACGCACACACGAGACTCCGAAATACCCAACAAGATTTAAAGACTAAAATTTCTCAAAATGCATTAAGGATCGAAGTGCTTTCATACACATGTATGCTTTTATATATTTTTTTGACTATATGAATCGTGTCAAATTTCAAGATTATCATCCAAATCTTAATTTTCAAAGGCTTTTGTAAATTTAAATTCTTCTTCAATGCTTCCTCACTTAAGGATTGGGATGTCCTCATCTCGGAAAAATTGGGGCTATCTTTAGCTCTATACATCCTCTTCTTTTCCCAAGTCGCATCTTCAAGAGGGAGAAACTTCCATTTGACTAAGCATTCTTTTAAAATCCTATGTTGTAGAGATTTCTCGAACATCTTGGGTTCCCATTCTAGCAAGCATGATGAAGTAATAATATTTTCTAAGATGTGCTCAGGCATTGGATGATACTTCTTCTCATCACTAGGTTGACATGGAAGAAGACGTTGCGAACCTTAAGCTGTTGAGAAAGAAGCAAGTCCTAAGATTTATCTCCAATATTGCTCGTAATACCCTAAGGTCCGCAAGATCTTCGTGTACTTTTGCGAGGCTTGTACATAAAGAAAAACCATATGGCCTCCCTCAAAATAACAACTCAACCTCTTGGGATCTACATAATGTTTATGTCTATCTTGACCAGCTTTGATATCTTTTCTTATAGATTGGATTCGATTGTCCGTCTCATCAAGCGTCTTTGCTTCAAAATCTCTACCTTGATTAGGGGGTTAGACCAAGCCAAGGATGTAAGGAAATCTTCACCATAGATAGCTTTAAGAGGATTCATTACTAATACTTTTATAATAAGCATCATAGGCAAATTCTAATAGATGTGGGAAGTTCAACTATCTTTTTTGTTCACATCCACGAGTGGCTTTGAGGGTGTCTTCTATAACTTGATGACATCTTTCATGTTATGATCGTATGGGATGTTCTGTCATAAAATCCCTAGATTCTCTCAATCATCGCGTCAACATTATGCAATGCATTCAATTCTTGGCATCTTCTTGTAGTACCAGTTGCATTTTGTGGAGATTCTCAGTAACTCCTCGACTTTCATGCTTTGAGCTCTGCTAATGGCTTTTTCCCCGTTAACCCCTAAGGCTATTGGACATACAAACATGATTGGTACACACTCATATGGCGGGATATAAGCAAAGACGCGTACGCACACACGAGACTCTGAAAAACCCAACAAGATTTAAAGACTAAAATTTCTCAAAATTCATTTGGGATCTAAGTGCTTTCACACAAGGGTACCCACACACACGTATGCTTCTATATATTTTCTTGACTATATGAATCGTGTAAAATTTCAAGATTATCATCCAAAATTCAATTTTCAAAGGCTTTTGCAAATTTCAATTCTTCTTCAATGCTTCCTCACTTAAGGATTGGGATGTCCTTATCTCGCGAATTGCGGCTATCTTTAGCCCTATAGATCCTCTTATTTTTCCAAATCGCATCTTCAACAAGGAGAAACTTCCATTTAAATCAGCATTCTTTTAGAATCCTATGTTGTAGAGATTTCTCGAACATCTTGGGTTCCAATTCCATTAAACATCTTGACATGGAAGATGCTGCGAAAGCTGTGGAGGAAGAAGCAAGTCATAAGATTTATCTCCAATATTCCTGGTAATACCATAAGATCCACAAGATCTTGTGGTACTTTCATAAGGGTCGTAAACAAAGAAAAAGTATATGGCCTCCCTCAAAATCACGACTCAACCTCTTGGGATCTACATAATGTTTATGTCTACCTTGACCATCTTTGATATCTTTTCTTATAGATGGCATTTGATTGTCCATCTCATCAAGCATCTTTGCTTCAAAATCTCTACCCTCATTAGGGGGTCAGACCATAGATATCTTTAAGAGGATTCATTACTAATACTTTTATAATGCGGATCATAGGGAAATTCTACTATATGTAGGAAGTTCAACTATCTTTCTTGTTCCTGTGCACAGAAAGCTTTGAGGGTGTCTTCTATAACTTGATTACCTCTTTCATGTTACGGTCGCATGCTATGTTATTTCATAGCGTCCCTACATTCTCTCAATCATCGCGCTGACATTATGCGATGCATTCAATTCTTGGTTGCTTCTTCTCCCCCTTGAATTTTGTGGAGATTCTCGGTAACTCCTAGGCGAGAACTCATCCTTTGACCTTTGCTCATGGATTTTTCCCCGTTAACCCCTAAGGCTAATGGACATACAAACATGGGTACACACTCATATGGCGGGATATAAGCAAACACGAGGTGAGGTGGACACGCACGCACGAGACTCCGAAAATACCCAACAGGATTTAAAGACTAAAATTTCTCAAAATGCATCATGGAGATCGAAGTGCTTTCACACAAGGGTACCCCACACACATGTATGCTTTTATATATATATTTTTGACTATATGAATCGTGTAAAATTTCAAGATTATCATCCAAATCTTGATTTTCAAAGGCTTCTGCAAATTTAAATTCTATGCCTCCTCACTTAAGGATTGGGATGTCCTGGGGCTATCTTTAGCTCTATATAGATCCTCTTCTTTTCCCAAGTCACATCTTCAACATGGAGAAACTTCCATTTACCTGGGTTCCAATTCTAAATGTACCTTGCACTAGCAAGCATGATGAAGTAATAATCTTTTCTAAGATATGCTCAGGGTTTGGATGATACTTCTTCTCACTAGGTTGACATGGAAGAAGACGTTGTGAGCCTTAAGCTTTAGAGAAAGAAGCGATTCCTAAGATTTATCTCCAATATTACTCGTAATACCGTAAGGTTCACAAGATCTTCTTGTACTTTTGCAAGGGTTGTACATAAAGAAAAACCATATGGCCTCCCTCAAAATAACGACTCAACCTCTTGGTATCTACATAATGTTTATGTCTATCTTGACCAGCTTTGATATCTTTTCTTATAGATTGTATTTGATTATCCATCTCATCAAGCATCTTTGCTTTTAAATCTCTATCTTGATTAGGGGGTCAACAGACCAGGCCAAGGATGTAAGGAAATCTTCACCATAGATAGCTTTAAGAGGATTCATTACTTATAATTTTATATTAAACATCATAGGCAAATTCTAATAGATATAGGAAGTTTCACTATCTTTTTTGTTCACATCCACAAGACGCTTTGAGGGTGTCTTCTATAACTTGATGGAATCTTTCATGTTATGATCGCATGCGATGTTCTGTCATAAAATCCCTAGATTTTTTGAATCATCACGTCAACATTATGCGATGCATTCAATTCTTGGCATCTGCTTGTACCAGCAGTTGCATTTTGTGGAAAGGTACCCACACACATGTATGCTTTTATATATTTTCTTGAATATATGAATCGTGTAAAATTTTAAGATTATCGTCCAAATCTTAATTTCCAAAGGCTTTTGCAAATTTAAATTCTATTTCAATGCTTCCTCACTTAAGGATTCGGATATCCTTATCTCGCGAAATCGAGGCTGTATAGATCCTCTTCTTTTCTCAAGTCGCATCTTTAACAGGGAGAAACTTCCATTTAACTAAGCATTCTTTTAGAATCCTATGTTGTAGATATTTCTCAAAAATCTTGGGTTCCAATTTCAAATGTACCTTGCACTAACTAGCAAGCACGAGGAAGTAATAATCTTTTCTAAGATGTTCTCATGGTTTGGATGATACTTCTTCTCACTAGGTTGACATGGAAGATGCTGCAGAAGCTCTGGAGGAAGAAGCAAGTCATAAGATTTATCTCCAATATTCCTGGTAAGACCATAAGGTCCACAAGATCTTGTGGTACTTTCCCAAGGGTCGTAAACAAAGAAAAAGTATATGGCCTCCCTCAAAATCACGACTCAACCTCTTGGGATCTACATAATGTTTATGTCTACCTTGACCAGCTTCGATATCTTTCCTTATAGATGGCATTTGATTCTCCATCTCATCAAGCATCTTTGCTTCAAAATCTCTACCTTCATTAGGGGGTCAGACCAAGTCAAGGATGTAAGGAAATCTTGACCAAAGATAGCTTCAAGAGGATTCATTACTAATACTTTTATAATAAGGATCATAGGGAAATTCCACTATATGTAAGAAGGTGCACAGAAAGCTTTGAAGGTGTCTTCTATAACTTGATTACCTCTTTCATGTTAAGATTGCATGCTATGTTATGTCATAAGGTCCCTAGATTCTCTCAATCATCGCGCTAACATTATGCGATGCATTCAATTCTTGGCTGCTTCTTCTCCCATTTGCATTTTGTGGAGATTCTCATTTAGTAACTCCTAGGATCTCATCCTTTGACCTTTGCTAATGGCTTTTTCCCTGTTAACCATTGAGGATATTGGACATACAAACATGGGTACACACTCATATGGCGGGATATAAGCAAACACGAGGTTCGATGGACGCGTACACAAGAGACTCCGAAATACCCAATAAGACTTAGAGACTAAAATTTCTCTAAATGCATTCAGGATCCAAGTGTTTTCACACAAGGGTACCCCACACACATGTATGCTTTTATATATATATATATATATATATATATACTATATGAATCGTGTAAAAATTGAAGATTATCATCGAAATCTTAATTTCCAATGGCTTTTGCAAATTTAAATTCTATGCTTCCTCACTTAAGGATTAGGATGTGCGGAGATCCTCAGTAACTCCTAGGCTTTCATCCTTTGACCTTTGCTAATGGCGTTTTCCACGTTAACCCCTAAGGCTATTAGACATACAAACATGGGTACACACTCATATGGCGGGATGTAAGCAAACACGAGGTGAGGTGGACACGCACACACGAGACTCCAAAATACCCAACAAGATTAAAAGACTAAAATTTCTCAAAATGCATTAAGGATCGAAGTGCTTTCACACAAGGGTACCGCACACACATGTATGCTTTTATATATTTTTTTGACTATATAAATCGTGTAAAATTTCAAGATTATCATCCAAATCTTAATTTTCAAAGGCTATTGCAAATTCAAATTCTTCTTCAATGCTTCCTGACTTAAGGATTGGGATGTCCTCATCTCGAAAAAATTGGGGCTATCTTTAGCTCTATACATTCTCTGCTTTTTCCAAGTCGCATCTTCAAGCGAGAGAAACTTCCATTTAACTAAGCATTCTTTTAGAAACCTATGTTGTAGAGATTTCTCGAATATCTTGGATTCCAATTCTAAATGTACCTTACACTAGCAACAAGCATGATGAAGGAATAATCTTTTCTAAGATGTGCTCAGGCATTGGATGATACTTCTTTTCACTAGGTTGACATTGCAGCAAGTCCTAAGATTTATCTCCAATATTGCTCGTAATACCCTAAGGTCCATAAGATCTTCGCGTACTTTTGCGAGGGTTGTACATAAAGAAAAACCATATGGCCTTCCTTAAAATAACAACTCAACCTCTTGGGATCTACATGATTTTTATGTCTATCTTGACCAGCTTTGATATCTTTTCTTATAGATTGTATTTGATTGTCCATCTCATCAAGCATCTTTGCTTCAAAATCTCTATCTTGATTAGGGGGTTAGACCAAGCCAAGGATGTAAGGAAATCTTCACCATAGATAGCTTTAAGAGGATTCATTACTAATACTTTTATAATAAGCATCATAGGCAAATTCTAATACATGTAGGAAGTTCAACTATCTTTTTGTTCACATCCACGAGAGGCTTTGAGAGTGTCTTCTATAACTTGATGACATCTTTCATGTTATGATCACATGGGATGTTCTGTCATAAAATCCCTAGATTCTCTCAATCATCGCGTCAACATTATGCGATGCATTCAATTCATGGCATCTTCTTGTAGTACCAGTTGCATTTTGTGGAGATTCTCAGTAACTCCTCCGCTTTCATGCTTTGAGCTCTGCTAATGGTTTTCTCCCCGTTAACCCCTAAGGCTCTTGGACATACAAACATGATGGGTACCACTCATATGGCGGGATATAAGCAAATACAAGGTGAGGTGGACGCGTACGCACACACGAGACTCTGAAATACCCAACAAGATTTAAAGACTAAAATTTCTCAAAATTCATTTGGGATCTAAGTGCTTTTACACAAGGGTACCCACACACACATATGCTTTTATATATTTTCTTGACTATATGAATCGTTTAAAATTTCAAGGTTATCATCCAAAACTTAATTTTCAAAGTCTTTTACAAATTTCAATTCTTCTTCAATGCTTCCTCACTTAAGGATTGGGATGTCCTTATCTCGCAAATTGGGGCTTTCTTTAGCTCTATAGATCCTCCTATTTTTCCAAGTCGCATCTTCAAAAGGGAACATTCTTTTAGAATTCTATGTTGTAGAGATTTCTCGAACATCTTAAGTTCCAATTGGCGACAACTCATCCTTTGATCTTTACTCGTGGATTTTTACCCGTTAACCCCTAAGGCTAATGGACATACAAACATGATCTTACTTTTCAAAGGCTTTTGCAAATTTAAATTCTATGCCTCCTCACTTAAGGATTGGGATGTCCTGGGGCTACTATCTTTAGCTCTATATAGATCCTCTTCTTTTCCCAAGTCACATGTTCAACATGGAGAAACTTCCATTTACCTAAGCATTCTTTTAGAATCCTATGTTGTAGAGATTTCTCGAACATCCTGGGTTCCAATTCTAAATGTACCTCGCACTAGCAAGCATGATGAAGTAATAATCTTTTCTAAGATCTGCTCAGGGTTTGGATGATACTTCTTCTCACTAGGTTGACAAGAAGAAGACGTTGCGAACCTTAAGCTTTGGAGAAAGAAGCGATTCCTAAGATTTATCTCCAATATTGCTCGTAATACCGTAAGGTTCGCAAGATCTTCTTGTACTTTTGCAAGGGTTGTACGTAAAGAAAAACCATATGGCCTCCCTCAAAATAACGACGCGATTCCTAAGATTTATCTCCAATATTGCTCGTAATACCGTAAGGTTTGCAAGATCTTCTTGTACTTTTGCGAGGGTTGTACGTAAAGAAAAACCATATGGCCTCCCTCAAAATAACGACTCAACCTCTTGGTATCTACATAATGTTTATGTCTATCTTGACCAGCTTTGATATCTTTTGTTATAGATTGTATTTCATTGTCCATCTGATCAAGTATCTTTGCTTTAAAATCTCTACCTTGATTAGGGGGTCAATAGACCAAGCCAAGGATGTAAGGAAATCTTCACCATAGATAGCTTTTATGCAATGCATTCAATTCTTGGCTGCTTGTTCTCCCACTTGCATTTTGTGGAGATTCTCAGTAACTCCTAGGCTTTCATAAGTTTGACCTTTGGTAATGGCTTTTTCCCCGTTAATCCCTAAGGCTATTAGACATACAAACATGGGTACACACTCATATGGCAGGATATAAGCAAACACGAGGTGAGGTGGACATGCACACACGAGACTCCAAAATACCCAACAAGATTTAAAGACTAAAATTTCTCAAAATGCATTAAGGATCGAAGTGCTTTCATACACATGTATGCTTATATATATTTTTTTGACTATATGAATCGTGTCAAATTTCAAGATTATCATCCAAAACTTAATTTTCAAAGGCTTTTGCAAATTTAAATTCTTCTTCAATGCTTCCTCACTTAAGGATTGGGATGTCCTCATCTCGGAAAAATTGGGGCTATCTCAACTTCCATTTGACTAAGCATTCTTTTAAAATCCTATGTTGTAGAAATTTCTCGAACATCTTGGGTTCCCATTCTAGCAAGCATGATGAAGTAATAATCTTTTCTAAGATGTGCTCAGGCGTTGGATGATACTTCTTCTCATCACTAGGTTGACATGGAAGAAGACGTTGCGAACCTTAAGCTGTTGAGAAAGAAGCAAGTCCTAAGATTTATCTCCAATATTGCTCGTAATACCCTAAGGTCCACAAGATCTTCGTGTACTTTTGCGAGGGTTGTACATAAAGAAAAACCATATGGCCTCCCTCAAAATAACAACTCAACCTCTTGGGATCTACATAATGTTTATGTCTATCTTGACCAGCTTTGATATCTTTTCTTATAGATTGGATTTGATTATCCGTCTCATCAAGTATCTTTGCTTCAAAATCTCTACCTTGATTAGGGGGTTAGACCAAGCCAAGGATGTAAGGAAATCTTCACCATAGGTAGCTTTAAGAGGATTCATTACTAATACTTTTATAATAAGCATCATAGGCAAATTCTAATAGATGTAGGAAGTTCATCTATCTTTTTTGTTCACATCCATGAGAGGCTTTGAGAGTGTCTTCTGTAACTTGATGACATCTTTCATGCATTAGGAACTCAATGGAGTCTTTTTGGGCCCTTTAATTTGCCATGAGGTTATGGAAACGTTTAACTTTTTGACAAATAGGAGCCCGCCATGTAAGCAAAAACCAATGGTTTGTAAGAGAGGTATAAGAGTGGTCAAAGGGTGCACTTTTTTCCCCAAAAAGAGGAGGGGGCAATTTTACAATTTTCGGACCTCCATAACTTCTACATACAAGCTCCGATTTGAGCGGAGATTACAAATCCGTGATCTACGCATCAAGAGCTTTCCATAGATATGTTACATGATATGGTTTTATCCGCTAGATTTTAAATTCCATTTTCCCCCCAAAATTCAAATTCGAATAAAGTAGCCGTTTTGAAGCTTCTAATTAGAAAACGTTTCTTCTTAAGAGAAAAGGTTTGACTCCCTTAAACTGCCAAATAAAAGGGCCCAAGAAGACTCCATTGAGTTCCTAATGTTATGATCGTATGGGATGTTCTGTCATAAAATCCCTAGATTCTCTCAATCATCGCATCAACATTATGCGATGCATTCAATTCATGGCATCTTCTTGTAGTACCAGTTGCATTTTGTGGAGATTCTCAGTAACTCCTCCGCTTTCATGCTTTGAGCTCTGCTAATGGCTTTTTCCCCGTTAACCCCTAAGGCTATTGGACATACAAACATGATGGGTACCACTCATATGGTGGGATATAAGCAAAGAAAAGGTGAGGTGGACGCGTACGCACACACGAGACTCTGAAATACCCAACAAGATTTAAAGACTCATATGGTGGGATATAAGCAAAGACAAGGTGAGGTGGACGCGTACGCACACACGAGACTCTGAAATACCCAACAAGATTTAAAGACTAAAATTTCTCAAAATTCATTTGGGATCTAAGTGCTTTTACACAAGGGTACCCACACACACATATGCTTTTATATATTTTCTTGACTATATGAATCGTTTAAAATTTCAAGATTATTATCCAAAATTTAATTTTCAAAGTCTTTTACAAATTTCAATTCTTCTTCAATGCTTCCTCACTTAAGAATTGGGATGTCCTTATCTCGCAAATTGGGGCTATCTTTAGCTCTATAGATCCTCCTATTTTCCCAAGTCGCATCTTCAAAAGGGAACATTCTTTTAGAATTCTATGTTGTAGAGATTTCTCGAACATCTTAAGTTCCAATTGGCGACAACTCATCCTTTGATATTTGCTCATGGATTTTTCCCCGTTAACCCCTAAGGCTAATGGACATACAAATATATGAATCATGTAAAATTGCAAGATTATCATCCAAATCTTAATTTTCAAAGGCTTTTGCAAATTTAAATTCTATGCCTCCTCACTTAAGGATTGGGATGTCCTGGGGCTACTATCTTTACCTCTATATAGATCCTCTTCTTTTCCCAAGTCACATCTTCAACATGGAGAAACTTCCATTTACCTAAGCATTCTTTTAGAATCCTATGTTGTAGAGATTTCTCAAACATGCTGGGTTCCAATTCTAAATGTACCTCGCACTAGCAAGCATGATGAAGTAATAATATTTTCTAAGATCTGCTCAGGGTTTGGATGATACTTCTTCTCACTAGGTTGACAGGGAAGAAGATGTTGCGAACCTTAAGCTTTGGAGAAAGAAGCGATTCCTAAGATTTATTTCCGATATTGCTCGTAATACCATAAGGTTCGCAAGATCTTCTTGTACTTTTGCAAGGGTTGTACGTAAAGAAAAACCATATGGCCTCCCTCAAAATAACGACTCAACCTCTTGGTATCTACATAATGTTTATGTCTATCTTGACCAGCTTTGATATCTTTTGTTATAGATTGTATTTCATTGTCCATCTGATCAAGTATCTTTGCTTTAAAATCTCTACCTTGATTAGGGGGTCAACAGACCAAGCCAAGGATGTAAGGAAATCTTCACCATAGATAGCTTTTATGCAATGCATTCAATTCTTGGCTGCTTGTTCTCCCACTTGCATTTTGTGGAGATTCTCAGTAACTCCTAGGTTTTCATCCTTTGACCTTTGCTAATGGCTTTTTCCCCGTTAACCCCTAAGGCTATTAGACATACAAACATGGGTACACACTCATATGGCAGGATATAAGCAAACACGAGGTGAGGACACGCACACACGAGACTCCGAAATACCCAACAAGATTTAAAGACTAAAATTTCTCAAAATGCATTAAGGATCGAAGTGCTTTCATACACATGTATGCTTTTATATATTTTTTTGACTATATGAATCGTGTCAAATTTCAAGATTATCATCCAAATCTTAATTTTCAAAGGCTTTTGCAAATTTAAATTCTTCTTCAATGCTTCCTCACTTAAGGATTGGGATGTCCTCATCTCGGAAAAATTGGGGCTATCTTTAGCTCTATACATCCTCTTCTTTTCCCAAGTCGCATCTTCAAGAGGGAGAAACTTCCATTTGACTAAGCATTCTTTTAAAATCCTATGTTGTAGAGATTTCTCGAACATCTTGGGTTCCCATTCTAGCAAGCATGATGAAGTAATAATATTTTCTAAGATGTGCTCAGGCATTGGATGATACTTCTTCTCATCACTAGGTTGACATGGAAGAAGACGTTGCGAACCTTAAGCTGTTGAGAAAGAAGCAAGTCCTAAGATTTATCTCCAATATTGCTCGTAATACCCTAAGGTCCACAAGATCTTCGTGTACTTTTGCGAGGCTTGTACATAAAGAAAAACCATATGGCCTCCCTCAAAATAACAACTCAACCTCTTGGGATGTACATAATGTTTACGTCTATCTTGACCAGCTTTGATATCTTTTCTTATAGATTGGATTTGATTGTCCGTCTCATCAAGCATCTTTGCTTCAAAATCTCTACCTTGATTAGGGGGTTAGACCAAGCCAAGGATGTAAGGAAATCTTCACCATAGATAGCTTTAAGAGGATTCATTACTAATACTTTTATAATAAGCATCATAGGCAAATTCTAATAGATGTGGGAAGTTCAACTATCTTTTTTGTTCACATCCACGAGTGGCTTTGAGGGTGTCTTCTATAACTTGATGACATCTTTCATGTTATGATCGCATGGGATGTTCTGTCATAAAATCCCTAGATTCTCTCAATCATCGCGTCAACATTATGCAATGCATTCAATTCTTGGCATCTTCTTGTAGTACCAGTTGCATTTTGTGGAGATTCTCAGTAACCTCCTCGACTTTCATGCTTTGAGCTCTGCTAATGGCTTTTTCCCCGTAAACCCCTAAGGCTATTGGACATACAAACATGATTGGTACACACTCATATGGCGGGATATAAGCAAAGACGCGTACGCACACACGAGACTCTGAAAAACCCAACAAGATTTAAAGACTAAAATTTCTCAAAATTCATTTGGGATCTAAGTGCTTTCACACAAGGGTACCCACACACACGTATGCTTCTATATATTTTCTTGACTATATGAATCATGTAAAATTTCAAGATTATCATCCAAAATTCAATTTTCAAAGGCTTTTGCAAGTTTCAATGCTTCTTCAATGCTTCCTCACTTAAGGATTGGGATGTCCTTATCTCGCGAATTGCGGCTATCTTTAGCCCTATAGATCCTCTTATTTTTCCAAATCGCATCTTCAACAAGGAGAAACTTCCATTTAAATCAGCATTCTTTTAGAATCCTATGTTGTAGAGATTTCTCGAACATCTTGGGTTCCAATTCCATTAAACATCTTGACATGGAAGATGC
Organism: Cibotium barometz; assembly: GCF_041138505.1. Taxonomy (NCBI): domain Eukaryota; kingdom Viridiplantae; phylum Streptophyta; class Polypodiopsida; order Cyatheales; family Cibotiaceae; genus Cibotium; species Cibotium barometz. The sequence continues at coordinate 763,687 of NC_141103.1, read as the reverse complement.
TGCGAAAGCTGTGGAGGAAGAAGCAAGTCATAAGATTTATCTCCAATATTCCTGGTAATACCATAAGGTCCACAAGATCTTGTGGTACTTTCATAAGGGTCGTAAACAAAGAAAAAGTATATGGCCTCCCTCAAAATCACGACTCAACCTCTTGGGATCTACATAATGTTTATGTCTACCTTGACCAGCTTTGATATCTTTTCTTATAGATGGCATTTGATTGTCCATCTCATCAAGCATCTTTGCTTCAAAATCTCTACCCTCATTAGGGGGTCAGACCATAGATAGCTTTAAGAGGATTCATTACTATTACTTTTATAATACGGATCATAGGGAAATTCTACTATATGTAGGAAGTTCAACTATCTTTCTTGTTCCTGTGCACAGAAAGCTTTGAGGGTGTCTTCTATAACTTGATTACCTCTTTCATGTTACGGTCGCATGCTATGTTATTTCATAGCGTCCCTACATTCTCTCAATCATCGCGCTGACATTATGCGATGCATTCAATTCTTGGTTGCTTCTTCTCCCCCTTGAATTTTGTGGAGATTCTCGGTAACTCCTAGGCGAGAACTCATCCTTTGACCTTTGCTCATGGATTTTCCCTGTTAACCCCTAAGGCTAATGGACATACAAACATGGGTACACACTCATATGGCGGGATATAAGCAAACACGAGGTGAGGTGGACACGCACGCACGAGACTCCGAAAATACCCAACAGGATTTAAAGACTAAAATTGCTCAAAATGCATCATGGAGATCGAAGTGCTTTCACACAAGGGTACCCCACACACATGTATGCTTTTATATATATATTTTCGACTATATGAATCGTGTAAAATTTCAAGATTATCATCCAAATCTTGATTTTCAAAGGCTTCTGCAAATTTAAATTCTATGCCTCCTCACTTAAGGATTGGGATGTCCTGGGGCTATCTTTAGCTCTATATAGATCCTCTTCTTTTCCCAAGTCACATCTTCAACATGGAGAAACTTCCATTTACCTGGGTTCCAATTCTAAATGTACCTTGCACTAGCAAGCATGATGAAGTAATAATCTTTTCTAAGATGTGCTCAGGGTTTGGATGATACTTCTTCTCACTAGGTTGACATGGAAGAAGACGTTGTGAGCCTTAAGCTTTAGAGAAAGAAGCGATTCCTAAAAGTTTAACTATCTTTTTTGTTCACATCCATAAGAGGCTTTGAGGGTGTCTTCTATAACTTGATGGAATCTTTCATGTTATGATCGCATGCGATGTTCTGTCATAAAATCTCTAGATTTTTTGAATCATCACGTCAACATTATGCGATGCATTCAATTCTTGGCATCTGCTTGTACCAGCAGTTGCATTTTGTGGAAAGGTACCCACACACATGTATGCTTTTATATATTTTCTTGACTATATGAATCGTGTAAAATTTTAAGATTATCGTCCAAATCTTAATTTTCAAAGGCTTTTGCAAATTTAAATTCTATTTCAATGCTTCCTCACTTAAGAATTCGGATATCCTTATCTCGCGAAATCGAGGCTGTATAGATCCTCTTCTTTTCTCAAGTCGCATCTTTAACAGGGAGAAACTTCCATTTAACTAAGCATTCTTTTAGAATCCTATGTTGTAGAGATTTCTCAAAAATCTTGGGTTCCAATTTCAAACGTACCTTGCACTAACTAGCAAGCACGAGGAAGTAATAATCTTTTCTAAGATGTTCTCATGGTTTGGATGATACTTCTTCTCACTAGGTTGACATGGAAGATGCTGCAGAAGCTCTGGAGGAAGAAGCAAGTCATAAGATTTATCTCCAATATTCCTGGTAAGACCATAAGGTCCACAAGATCTTGTGGTACTTTCCCAAGGGTCGTAAACAAAGAAAAAGTATATGGCCTCCCTCAAAATCACGACTCAACCTCTTGGGATCTACATAATGTTTATGTCTACCTTGACCAGCTTCGATATCTTTCCTTATAGATGGCATTTGATTCTCCATCTCATCAAGCATCTTTGCTTCAAAATCTCTACCTTCATTAGGGGGTCAGACCAAGTCAAGGATGTAAGGAAATCTTGACCAAAGATAGCTTCAAGAGGATTCATTACTAATACTTTTATAATAAGGATCATAGGGAAATTCCACTATATGTAAGAAGGTGCACAGAAAGCTTTGAAGGTGTCTTCTATAACTTGATTACCTCTTTCATGTTAAGATTGCATGCTATGTTATGTCATAAGGTCCCTAGATTCTCTCAATCATCGCGCTAACATTATGCGATGCATTCAATTCTTGGCTGCTTCTTCTCCCATTTGCATTTTGTGGAGATTCTCATTTAGTAACTCCTAGGATCTCATCCTTTGACCTTTGCTAATGGCTTTTTCCCCGTTAACCATTGAGGATATTGGACATACAAACATGGGTACACACTCATATGGCGGGATATAAGCAAACACGAGGTTCGATGGACGCGTACACAAGAGACTCCGAAATACCCAACAAGACTTAGAGACTAAAATTTCTCTAAATGCATTCAGGATCCAAGTGTTTTCACACAAGGGTACCCCACACACATGTATGCTTTTATATATATATATATATATATATATATATATATATATATATATATACTATATGAATCGTGTAAAATTTGAAGATTATCATCCAAATCTTAATTTCCAATGGCTTTTGCAAATTTAAATTCTATGCTTCCTCACTTAAGGATTAGGATGTCCGGAGATCCTCAGTAACTCCTAGGCTTTCATCCTTTGACCTTTGCTAATGGCTTTTTCCACGTTAACCCCTAAGGCTATTAGACATACAAACATGGGTACACACTCATATGGCGGGATGTAAGCAAACACGAGGTGAGGTGGACATGCACACACGAGACTCCAAAATACCCAACAAGATTAAAAGACTAAAATTTCTCAAAGTGCATTAAGGATCGAAGTGATTTCACACAAGGGTACCGCACACACATGTATGCTTTTATATATTTTTTTGACTATATAAATCGTGTAAAATTTCAAGATTATCATCCAAATCTTAATTTTCAAAGGCTATTGCAAATTTAAATTCTTCTTCAATGCTTCCTCACTTAAGGATTGGGATGTCCTCATCTCGAAAAAATTGGGGCTATCTTTAGCTCTATACATTCTCTGCTTTTTCCAAGTCGCATCTTCAAGCGAGAGAAACTTCCATTTAACTAAGCATTCTTTTAGAAACCTATGTTGTAGAGATTTCTCGAATATCTTGGATTCCAATTCTAAATGTACCTTGCACTAACAACAAGCATGATGAAGGAATAATCTTTTCTAAGATGTGCTCAGGCATTGGATGATACTTCTTTTCACTAGGTTGACACTGAAGAAGACATTGCAAACCTTAAGCTGTGGAGAAAGAAGCAAGTCCTAAGATTTATCTCCAATATTGCTCGTAATACCCTAAGGTCCACAAGATCTTCGTGTACTTTTGCGAGGGTTATACATAAAGAAAAACCATATGGCCTTCCTTAAAATAACAACTCAACCTCTTGGGATCTACATGATTTTTATGTCTATCTTGACCAGCTTTGATATCTTTTCTTATAGATTGTATTTGATTGTCCATCTCATCAAGCATCTTTGCTTCAAAATCTCTACCTTGATTAGGGGGTTAGACCAAGCCAAGGATGTAAGGAAATCTTCACCATAGATAGCTTTAAGAGGATTCATTACTAATACTTTTATAATAAGCATCATAGGCAAATTCTAATAGATGTAGGAAGTTCAACTATCTTTTTGTTCACATCCACGAGAGGCTTTGAGAGTGTCTTCTATAACTTGATGACATCTTTCATGTTATGATCGCATGGGATGTTCTGTCATAAAATCCCTAGATTCTCTCAATCATCGCGTCAACATTATGCGATGCATTCAATTCATGGCATCTTCTTGTAGTACCAGTTGCATTTTGTGGAGATTCTCAGTAACTCCTCCGCTTTCATGCTTTGAGCTCTGCTAATGGTTTTTTCCCCGTTAACCCCTAAGGCTCTTGGATATACAAACATGATGGGTACCACTCACATGGCGAGATATAAGCAAATACAAGGTGAGGTGGACGCGTACGCACACACGAGACTCTGAAATACCCAACAAGATTTAAAGACTAAAATTTCTCAAAATTCATTTGGGATCTAAGTGCTTTTACACAAGGGTACCCACACACACATATGCTTTTATATATTTTCTTGACTATATGAATCGTTTAAAATTTCAAGGTTATCATCCAAAATTTAATTTTCAAAGTCTTTTACAAATTTCAATTCTTCTTCAATGCTTCCTCACTTAAGGATTGGGATGTCCTTATCTCGCAAATTGGGGCTTTCTTTAGCTCTATAGATCCTCCTATTTTCCCAAGTCGCATCTTCAAAAGGGAACATTCTTTTAGAATTCTATGTTGTAGAGATTTCTCGAACATCTTAAGTTCCAATTGGCGACAACTCATCCTTTGATCTTTGCTCGTGGATTTTTCCCCGTTAACCCCTAAGGCTAATGGACATACAAACATAATCTTACTTTTCAAAGGCTTTTGCAAATTTAACTTCTATGCCTCCTCACTTAAGGATTGGGATGTCCTGGGGCTACTATCTTCAGCTCTATATAGATCCTCTTCTTTTCCCAAGTCACATGTTCAACATGGAGAAACTTCCATTTACCTAAGCATTCTTTTATAATCCTATGTTGTAGAGATTTCTCGAACATCCTGGGTTCCAATTCTAAATGTACCTCGCACTAGCAAGCATGATGAAGTAATAATCTTTTCTAAGATCTGCTCAAGGTTTGGATGATGCTTCTTCTCACTAGGTTGACATGGAAGAAGACGTTGCGAACCTTAAGCTTTGGAGAAAGAAGCGATTCCTAAGATTTATCTCCAATATTGCTCGTAATACCGTAAGGTTCGCAAGATCTTCTTGTACTTTTGCAAGGGTTGTACGTAAAGAAAAACCATATGGCCTCCCTCAAAATAACGACTCAACCTCTTGGTATCTACATAATGTTTATGTCTATCTTGACCAGCTTTGATATCTTTTGTTATAGATTGTATTTCATTGTCCATCTGATCAAGTATCTTTGCTTTAAAATCTCTACCTTGATTAGGGGGTCAACAGACCAAGCCAAGGATGTAAGGAAATCTTCACCATAGATAGCTTTTATGCAATGCATTCAATTCTTGGCTGCTTGTTCTCCCACTTGCATTTTGTGGAGATTCTCAGTAACTCCTAGGCTTTCATCCTTTGACTTTTGCTAATGGCTTTTTCCCCGTTAACCCCTAAGGCTATTAGACATACAAACATGGGTACACACTCATATGGCAGGATATAAGCAAACACGAGGTGAGGTGGACACGCACACACGAGACTCCAAAATACCCAACAAGATTTAAAGACTAGAATTTCTCAAAATGCATTAAGGATCGAAGTGCTTTCATACACATGTATGCTTTTATATATTTTTTTGACTATATGAATCGTGTCAAATTTCAAGATTATCATCCAAATCTTAATTTTCAAAGGCTTTTGCAAATTTAAATTCTTCTTCAATGCTTCCTCACTTAAGGATTGGGATGTCCTCATCTCGGAAAAATTGGGGCTATCTCAACTTCCATTTGACTAAGCATTCTTTTAAAATCCTATGTTGCAGAGATTTCTCGAACATCTTGGGTTCCCATTCTAGCAAGCATGATGAAGTAATAATCTTTTCTAAGATGTGCTCAGACGTTGGATGATACTTCTTCTCATCACTAGGTTGACATGGAAGAAGACGTTGCGAACCTTAAGCTGTTGAGAAAGAAGCAAGTCCTAAGATTTATCTCCAATATTGCTCGTAATACCGTAAGGTCCACAAGATCTTCGTGTACTTTTGCGAGGGTTGTACATAAAGAAAAACCATATGGCCTCCCTCAAAATAACAACTCAACCTCTTGGGATCTACATAATGTTTATGTCTATCTTGACCAGCTTTGATATCTTTTCTTATAGATTGGATTTGATTGTCCGTCTCATCAAGCATCTTTGCTTCAAAATCTCTACCTTGATTAGGGGGTTACACCAAGCCAAGGATGTAAGGAAATCTTCACCATAGGTAGCTTTAAGAGGATTCATTACTAATACTTCTATAATAAGCATCATAGGCAAATTCTAATAGATGTAGGAAGTTCATCTATCTTTTTTGTTCACATCCACGAGAGGCTTTGAGAGTGTCTTCTATAACTTGATGACATCTTTCATGTTATGATCGTATGGGATGTTCTGTCATAAAATCCCTAGATTCTCTCAATCATCGCGTCAACATTATGCGATGCATTCAATTCTTGGCATCTTCTTGTAGTACCAGTTGCATTTTGTGGAGATTCTCAGTAACTCCTTCGCTTTCATGCTTTGAGCTCTGCTAATGGCTTTTTCCCCGTTAACCCCTAAGGCTATTGGACATACAAACATGATGGGTACCACTCATATGGTGGGATATAAGCAAAGACAAGGTGAGGTGGACGCGTACGCACACACGAGACTCTGAAATACCCAACAAGATTTAAAGACTAAAATTTCTCAAAATTCATTTGGGATCTAAGTGCTTTTACACAAGGGTACCCACACACACATATGCTTTTATATATTTTCTTGACTATATGAATCGTTTAAAATTTCAAGACTATTATCCAAAATTTAATTTTCAAAGTCTTTTACAAATTTCAATTCTTCTTCAATGCTTCCTCACTTAAGGATTGGGATGTCCTTATCTCGCAAATTGGGGCTATCTTTAGCTCTATAGATCCTCCTATTTTCCCAAGTCGCATCTTTAAAAGGGAACATTCTTTTAGAATTCTATGTTGTAGAGATTTCTCGAACATCTTAAGTTCCAATTGGCGACAACTCATCCTTTGATCTTTGCTCATGGATTTTTCCCCGTTAACCCCTAAGGCTAATGGACATACAAATATATGAATCATGTAAAATTGCAAGATTATCATCCAAATCTTAATTTTCAAAGGCTTTTGCAAATTTAACTTCTATGCCTCCTCACTTAAGGATTGGGATGTCCTGGGGCTACTATCTTCAGCTCTATATAGATCCTCTTCTTTTCCCAAGTCACATGTTCAACATGGAGAAACTTCCATTTACCTAAGCATTCTTTTATAATCCTATGTTGTAGAGATTTCTCGAACATCCTGGGTTCCAATTCTAAATGTACCTCGCACTAGCAAGCATGATGAAGTAATAATCTTTTCTAAGATCTGCTCAAGGTTTGGATGATGCTTCTTCTCACTAGGTTGACATGGAAGAAGACGTTGCGAACCTTAAGCTTTGGAGAAAGAAGCGATTCCTAAGATTTATCTCCAATATTGCTCGTAATACCGTAAGGTTCGCAAGATCTTCTTGTACTTTTGCAAGGGTTGTACGTAAAGAAAAACCATATGGCCTCCCTCAAAATAACGACTCAACCTCTTGGTATCTACATAATGTTTATGTCTATCTTGACCAGCTTTGATATCTTTTGTTATAGATTGTATTTCATTGTCCATCTGATCAAGTATCTTTGCTTTAAAATCTCTACCTTGATTAGGGGGTCAACAGACCAAGCCAAGGATGTAAGGAAATCTTCACCATAGATAGCTTTTATGCAATGCATTCAATTCTTGGCTGCTTGTTCTCCCACTTGCATTTTGTGGAGATTCTCAGTAACTCCTAGGCTTTCATCCTTTGACTTTTGCTAATGGCTTTTTCCCCGTTAACCCCTAAGGCTATTAGACATACAAACATGGGTACACACTCATATGGCAGGATATAAGCAAACACGAGGTGAGGTGGACACGCACACACGAGACTCCAAAATACCCAACAAGATTTAAAGACTAGAATTTCTCAAAATGCATTAAGGATCGAAGTGCTTTCATACACATGTATGCTTTTATATATTTTTTTGACTATATGAATCGTGTCAAATTTCAGGATTATCATCCAAATCTTAATTTTCAAAGGCTTTTGCAAATTTAAATTCTTCTTCAATGCTTCCTCACTTAAGGATTGGGATGTCCTCATCTCGGAAAAATTGGGGCTATCTTTAGCTCTATACATCCTCTTCTTTTCCCAAGTCGCATCTTCAAGAGGGAGAAACTTCCATTTGACTAAGCATTCTTTTAAAATCCTATGTTGTAGAGATTTCTCGAACATCTTGGGTTCCCATTCTAGCAAGCATGATGAAGTAATAATATTTTCTAAGATGTGCTCAGGCATTGGATGATACTTCTTCTCATCACTATAGGTTGACATGGAAGAAGACATTGTGAACCTTAAGCTGTTGAGAAAGAAGCAAGTCCTAAGATTTATCTCCAATATTGCTCGTAATACCCTAAGTGTAAGATTCCTCCCCAGCCTCTCAAAATGTCCAGCATCTTCCCCTGTAATCAATCCCTCTTTAGAAATATAAAAGACTTGTTTCTAATTGTTTTAACCTAGAGAGAGAATATTCAAATTTTTAATATTTTTGGATAGAAAATTATCTCATCTTATTAGAATAAGTTCCCCTGAAACAGAAATTCAAAAAGAACTTTCCAATGTGCAATTGGAATTAATTGGAAATGGGTATAAAGGACCTTAGCCTAAGGGTCTAGATTTTCAGAAATTTTTGGATTATGGTCCAATTAAGGTTCCTATGGGCCAATAGCATCAATCCATGTGTAGGGAGGAGATAAATCCAATTTGTAAAAGAAGATACCCAAAAATGAGTAAATGCTCACATAAGATGAAGAGTTGAAAATGTACAAGGTTTATTAGTAAAAAACTATGAGCAATATTAAAAATATGAGATATTTTGGGTATCCAAAAATGAGTAAATGCTCACATAAGATGAAGAGTTGAAAATGTACAAGGTTTATTAGTAAAAAACTATGAGCAATATTAAAATGATTCCATTATGACACATATGTAAGGAAGGGGAGTTCTTTAAAGGAGGTGCATATTTCACATAAGATGAAGAGTTGAAAATGTACAAGGTTTATTAGTAAAAAAAAAACTATGAGCAATATTAAAATGATTCCATTATGACACATATGTAAGGAAGGGGAGTTCTTTAAAGGAGGTGCATATTTCACATGCTTGAATGAGTTTTAAACTCATAAAAATTGAGATATTTCATCTCTCCTCTCTCCTAATTCAAGTCTAGTTCCAAAAAGTTAGCTTAACTGACCTAAAAATGGTCAAAAATTGACCAAACTGATTTGGAAAATTCTAGAATCAGTTTGTTTGGTTAGGAGCTCAATTTTTCCTATAAATTGAAGCCTCCCCCTTGTTGAAAAATATATAGTGTTTATGCATCGTTACTCTACTCCACCTAAGCCAAGAACTGTGAATTCATTTAATAATTCACTAGTTTTTGGAGCTTCCCTCTTTCTTCAATCCCAATTAGTGGCTCCATCAACATACTTAACCAATTGATTGGTTGGGGGCCTCTACCGTGAACAAAGAATCAAGCTATTTGTAAGGTAATTAGTGAATATTGATCTTTTCTATAATTTCTCAATGTTTCTCTCTTCTCAACCCCTCTCAAGCTTGAGAAGCTTAATTGGTATGGTTTTTTAAATGCTATTGAAGTTAATTGGTGAATAGTAGTGAAGAGTTACATAATTTAATAAATGCTATTGAAGTTAATTTCCATTTATGTTTAAATTCTAATGGTTTTTATGTAATTTCTCTCTCTCACTCAAGAAATGGTCATACTCATGACCGTTCTCAATCCAAATCAAGCTTTTCATAAAGCTTTTCCTTAACCCAAGATTAAGCTATGCTTGAGGCCAAATTAATGGCTTTTTTCTATGCTTTTAGTTTATGTATATTGATGATTCAATCCATTATGGATTAATAATCCAATTAGAGATCATTTTAATTATTTCCTTAATGATAAGCATTATCCCTTAGAAAAATTGAGATTTATCAGTCATAGCAGCGGAGCTATGGCAAAATTTTTATAAAAATTATGCATAAAATAATTTCATTCAAAGCATAAAAAGAGGACTTCCTACCATATTCTAGGAATTATCATCCTAGATTAACTGAAAGAATTTCATTATAATCATGGAGAAATTGAATTTTAATATCATGCATAAAGGATAAGTTTTTATATCAAAAGTGTTATTTTTACCATTTTTATTTTCATGCATAGAAGTATGCATAATGGATAAATTTTTATATCAAAAGTGTTATTTTTATCATTTTTATTTTCATGCATAGAAGTATGCATAAAGGATAAATTTTTATATCAAAAGTGTTATTTTTATCATTTTTATTTTCATGCATAGAAGTATGCATAAAGGATAAATTTTTATATTAAAAGTGTTACTTTTATCATTTTTAATTTTCATGCATAGAAGTATGCATAAAGGAAAAATTTTTATATCAAAAGTGTTAATTTTATCATTTTTAATTTTCATGCATAGAAGTATGCATAAAGGAAAATTTTTTATATCAAAAGAGTTACTTTTATCATTTTTAATTTTCATGCATAGAAGTATGCATAAAGGAAAATTTTTTAGATCAAAAGTGTTACTTTTATCATTTTTAATTTTCATGCATAGAAGTATGCATAAAGAAAAATTTTTTATATCAAAAGTGTTACTTTTATCATTTTTAATTTTCATGCATAGAAGTATGCATAAAGGAAAATTTTTTATATCAAAAGTGTTACTTTTATCATTTTTAATTTTCATGCATAGAAGTATGCATAAAGGAAAATTTTTTATATCAAAAGTGTTACTTTTATCATTTTTAATTTTCATGCATAGAAGTATGCATAAAGGAAATTTTTTTATATCAAAAGTGTTACTTTTATCATATTGGATTTCATGCATAGAGGTATGCATAAAAGTTGATTATTTTATTATAAAAGTGTGACTTTTATCATAATTGAATTTCATGCATAGAGGTATGCATAAAAGTTGATTATTTTATTGTAAGAGTGTTACTTTTATCATATTGGATTTCATGCATATAAGTATGCATAAAAGATATTCTTTTTATACTAAAAGTGTGATTTTCCTCATAAATGGATTTTATGCTTAACTTAGATGCATAAGAGAAATTCTTTTATTCTAAAAGTGTAATTTCCTACCAAATTGAATTTATGCATAAGAAGATGCATAAAAGATTGATTTTAATTTCGAAAGTGTTAGTCTCCTTAAATGGAATTTATGTATAAATAAATGTGTAGAGAAATCTTATATCAAATATAAGAATTCTCTTTTAAAAAAAAAGATATGAAATGTGATAAGATGTGATAAGAGGTGTATGAGATGTGATAAGAATTGATAAGATGCGTATGGAAAGTGATAGGATGTGATAAGAGGTGTATGAGATGTGATAAGAATTGATAAGATGCGTATGGAAAGTGATAGGATGTGATAAGAGGTGTATGAGATGTAAAAAGATGTGATAAGATGTGTATGAGATGTGATAAGATTTGATAAGATGCGTATGGAAAGTGATAGGATGTGATAAGAGGTGTATGAGATGTAAAAAGATGTGATAAGATGTGTATGAGATGTGATAGAATGTGTTAAGATGAGTTAGGATGTGTTAAGATGTATATGGGATGTGTTAGGACGAGAATGGATGTAATATGGTTGTATGAATGTGATGTGGATGTATACATGTAGATGTATATGTATGAATGTGAATGTTGATGTGGATGTGGATGTATGGATGTAGATACGGATGTGTATGTATGTATGTGGATGTGTATGTATGAATGAGGATGTGAAAATGGATGTATGTATGTAGATGTGGATGTATGGATGTATGTATGTAGATGTGGATGTATGTATGTAGATGTGGATGTATGGATGTGATTGTGAATGAAGAGGTGGATGTGGATGTATGGATGTAGATACGGATGTGGATGTATGTATGTGAATGTGGATGTATGAATGAGGATGTGAAAATGGATGTATGCATGTGAATGTGGATGTATGAAAATGAATGTGGATGTGTGGATGTGGAAATGGAGGTATGGATGTATGAATGTAGATGTGGATGTATGCATGTAGATGCGTATGTATGAATGTGAAATTGGATGTATGATGTGGACGTACGAACATGGATATGTATGTAGAATAATGAATATGAAGATGTATGTGAGATAATGTAGTCTATATGAGTGAATGGATGAGAACGAGTACACACTGAATGGAATGTGGAATAAGTAATGTGGTCCGAGAGTGGATAATATGGAAAGACAAGAGTTCGTTATAGAAACTGTATTTGTGACTGTTTGTAAATGACTGTTTTATGTCAAGAATGCTGGAGAAGCATTTTGACCGGCTTGAGGATTAAGGTCATGAAGACTGAACTGATAAAGTTGCAACTGCTGACGGAGAGTCAATGGAGGACGTCTTGCGTAGCAAGGTCGATCGAGGTCTTGACCAGTCTCGGCTCGATTCAAATGGTGAGCTTCCGGTACGGTGGATGAGGGACCAAGGAAGCGGCCTATGAGTGAAGCGCTAGGTCGCCTGCGAAGGATCCTAGAGGGTGCTGACCATACGGTGCTCGGGCTCTGGGTCACCAAAGATACCCACACGTGCATCGTGGAAGATATTGGAACAAGGAGTAAGAGTTGTTTTTTGAAACCGGGCATGGATCTGGTTGATTGACCTTGCTGGTCCTCAACAGATGAGTCCATGGCTCTTTTATATGGATTTGTGGGTTGATTTTGCTGATCTTCCACGGAGATTCCATTCTATTATATGAATATATTGCCGGTTACTATGAGCTAGGAACTATGGAAAAGTCCCCTGAGAGAACAGGTGGTGAGCGTTCTGGTTGCCATTGATGCCATAAGTACACCGATGAAAGAATGACTAGAAATAAGGATTCAACTAGAGACTTTGAGGATTGTCATCAGTGACATAATGGTTTTATTAAAGGATTGTTTTAAAGCTAGTTGATGCTAAGAAAAAGGCAATTTCATATTGGGTGTGTAAGTGGTATGACTAGTTTTATGTTTGCATGAACTTCCGGCTAGGGGGCCTTGGAACTCTTTTCCTTGGTACCCGGGACAAAACCTAACCAAATTCCAAATTGGATCCCATCACTACAGTGGTTGGGCGGTTGGCTAACCCATGGGATCGGATGGGGTTAGGCTGGACTGATGGATCCGTAAATCGAGATTTTAATTTCTGTTATTACGATAGATAAAGTAAATCCCGGATAGTAATTGTTCTATGGATAGGAATCAACGACTGTGCCTCTTGATGGGGAAAAAAGCGTTGATCCCAATGATCCAAGTGCAAGTTTCTTCCTTGATCCGACCGAGTATCTTTATAGGTGCAGTCGGATCAGCGTGATCGGTAATGATCTTGACTACGTTAGAGTACGAAGTTATCTGGTGGAATCGCCCGTGCTTTCCGGGTAAAGGGAGTTTTTCCGATTTCGATTTTGGACAAACCGACGGATTAGTCTCTTGTCCGGATATCCGTGGGCGAGGCCCCGAGTGTGAGACCCCTACCCGCGCACGATGTGCTACTTCCGCTACTAGTACCCCGAATCTGTTGCGTGGTGGAGACTGGGATCTCACAGTTGGTATCAGAGCAGGTTTTGAAAGCTAATAAAGATAATTAAATTCTTTTCTGAAATTGGTAATAAGAATTCAGAAACAGCATTTTCATAATGTATTTTCATTCCGTAAGCTTCTTTAATGAAGAAATTTTAATCAAAGAAATTGTTTTTATAGATGGAAGTTCCACATTTATCTGGTATTCCCGACCTCACCCAGTCTCAAGATATGATTGCATTTGCCTTCGAGCATCTCATCTCTTCCGCTTCAACTCAAACAAGCCGAGCAAGACTCGCACGCCATTTCGCAGATTTATATTTTCCTACCCCAGCGGAGAGAATACAACATAAGTGGTTTGCAGGGCAATATGTCCACGCCCATTACAACCGCCGTACAATGCTGTGGCAGAATCTCTCATTGACTATGATCCTGTTAAAGCTGAAAATGGTGCGTGGTGTCATTCTATATCTTTCGACACCTCGAAATTTCAGACTTTCATGTCGAATTTATAGACTCCTTAGTCGATTTCTCCCTAAGGAGAAAATAATAACTCCCTTCGCAGTTGGAGAACGTATGTAACAGGGCATGACTATGGCCCAGTACCGTCGTCTTATGCGTCTCTCGAGGAGATTTTGAATTTTGGAGCTGAGCCACTCTATGTACTTATTGCGACTTGTATATAAATATACAAATGTTTATTTTTACGGACGATCGGATAAAGAAAAATCTATTTATCAAACTTAAGTCATAGATCTCCAATAAGATCAACTGAGGAGCCAATTATGTCAAAAGTTTATCAAGACGCACAAAAAGGTTGTAATTGTTTGATATAATTCATACAAATTGTTAATTCAAATTGAAATTTGTAAATTAGTAATTGGGTCTTCAATTGGAAGTACCGCAATTGTATGGAACCCTGACTTGCTTGAGACCTAGACATGATGGTATTTACCTTATAGTTTCGAGTATCATGACTATCCGTATATACCGAGGGTATAACTGCAGCTCTTTACCGACAGTATATACGAGTAAATCTAAGACTTGAAATTATAAGCGTTAATGCTATCCAGATGATGATTTTGAATGTGGTTGATATGATTTTTAATTCTGTTTGGGAACTGATGAATTGATTTGGATTCTGATTGAAAAATGATGATCCTTGAAAATGGGTTGAAATGTAATAAGCTGAGCGAAACCACAATGTGGATGATTGGGACGAGTCCCTGTAATGATAAATGATGAAAATGATTCAACAAATCACTATGAGATTAGTGGATTGTGTTGTCAAATTGCTACTGTTAATACTTGAGACGGTAGATCAAGTTAAGGGATGACAAATTGAGAACTTGCTTAACTTAAATTCCGTGGAGGAATGTTCAGAAGGAAATTTTTCGGTCTAATGGACCATTATTGTGTTAAAGATATGAATGATATGATCTGAATGAATTGTTATTTAATGATGAATTCTATATAAGGGATATTTATCCCCATATTCTGTTGGGTTGACCGGAATATAAGGAACCCCAGAATAAATTGGATCTTAAGCAAAAGAGTTGTCCTCTACTTGCGAGATGAGGACATCTTGCACCTTTTAAGTGGGGTAGAATGTAAGATTCCTCCCCCAGCCTTAGAGGTATACAGGGGTAAGAATCTCCCTTTCTGATCTTATAATTATTCTCTCTCTAAAATAAAAGAAAGATTCTGTTTAAAAAAGGAAGAACCTTTTTCCTGAATACTTCTCAAGAGTCCCACCTATTTTAAGGATTCAGAACAATGAGTTCAGAAGTGAGAATCGATGTTTTGGATATCAAGGTTTTGGTCTCGAGTACGGCCCAAAAGAAGTTCTTTATCTCTTGGGAAGTATAAGAAGTTATCTCCCAGATATTGTGGACCAAAGAAAGTAGGTGATTTAGCTTACGAACTTCTTTTATCTCCTCATCTCAAAGTTCTGAATGCCTTCTATAGAAAAATGTGCCAAACCCAAATCATGGAAAGACGGTAAAACTTCAGTGGCAAGTTACCGTTGGCTTCTAAGTTACGCTAGCTCCTTCCTTTATATAAGTCGTAACTTTTACTTGTCGTTCACAGTAATCTTACTTCCATCAATCTCCTTTCTTTCTTAATCTCCTTCATGGCTTGGCAACAAGAATTAGTTTTATCCATGATGATTTCTCACCTTCAAGACGCAAGGGAGTCTGTGAAGAAAGATTTTATAGAACAGTATGAGCGCTCACTTTTCCCTCACTTGGGAACTTCTGTAGCGCAGACAAAATGGCGGACCTATCAAGACATAACTAGGGTAACACCCTGGGGTCAGCAGCACTTTCGTAACAATGTCCGCTTGGCCATGGTTATTGAAGCTTTGGGTTTGGGTCCCCGATACTACTGCGTCATGAGATCAAGACATCTTGGGTTTTCTGAGCGGGTCTTCTTACTGGCGTATTTTCTTCCTCATGAGAAGATATGCCTTTACCCCGTTTTTGGCTTGCCTCTCAAAGGTCCTTTTGTTAGATCACCTCATACCACTGAGATAGGTGCGGCAATAACCAACAGAATTATTCCCATAGATGAGTTACCTTATACTTGTGCAGCTTGTGAGTGCTGCTTTTGTGATCATATGATGGACGGGCTTATGGAAATGTAAAGAGTTCTTCTATCTTTATTGTATAAGTTCCGAGAATGAATAAAGTTTAAATCTTGTTCTTATCTTGAATCTTGCTCTCTTGAGACTTTTTTTAATTGGTGGTTAATCTTAATTAAAAAATTTTCTCTCAGTCTCATACTTGTGCATCTTGCGAAATTACCCCCAGTTTGTGAGATGAGGACATCTCACGTTTTTCAAGTGGGAGAGAATGTAAGATTCCTCCCCAGCCTCTCAAAATGTCCAGCATCTTCCCCTGTAATCAATCCCTCTTCAGAAATATAAAAGACTTGTTTCTAATTGTTTTAACCTAGAGAGAGAATATTCAAATTTTTAATATTTTTGGATAGAAAATTATCTCATCTTATTAGAATAAGTTCCCCTGAAACAGAAATTCAAAAAGAACTTTCCAATGTGCAATTGAAATTAATTGGAAATGGGTATAAAGGACCTTAGCCTAAGGGTCTAGATTTTCAGAAATTTTTGGATTATGGTCCAATTAAGGTTCCTATGGGCCAATAGCATCAATCCATGTGTAGGGAGGAGATAAATCCAATTTGTAAAAGAAGATACCCAAAAATGAGTAAATGCTCACATAAGATGAAGAGTTGAAAATGTACAAGGTTTATTAGTAAAAAACTATGAGCAATATTAAAAATATGAGATATTTTGGGTATCCAAAAATGAGTAAATGCTCACATAAGATGAAGAGTTGAAAATGTACAAGGTTTATTAGTAAAAAACTATGAGCAATATTAAAATGATTCCATTATGACACATATGTAAGGAAGGGGAGTTCTTTAAAGGAGGTGCATATTTCACATAAGATGAAGAGTTGAAAATGTACAAGGTTTATTAGTAAAAAAAAAAAACTATGAGCAATATTAAAATGATTCCATTATGACACATATGTAAGGAAGGGGAGTTCTTTAAAGGAGGTGCATATTTCACATGCTTGAATGAGTTTTAAACTCATAAAAATTGAGATATTTCATCTCTCCTCTCTCCTAATTCAAGTCTAGTTCCAAAAAGTTAGCTTAACTGACCTAAAAATGGTCAAAAATTGACCAAATTGATTTGGAAAATTCTAGAATGAGTTTGTTTGGTTAGGAGCTCAATTTTTCCTATAAATAGAAGCCTCCCCCTTGTTGAAAAATATATAGTGTTTATGCATCGTTACTCTACTCCACCTAAGCCAAGAATTTTGAATTCATTTAATAATTCACTAGTTTTTGGAGCTTCCCTCTTTCTTCAATCCCAATTAGTGGCTCCATCAACATACTTAACCAATTGATTGGTTGGGGGCCTCTACCGTTGTCGTGCCATGGCACGTCTATGATGTGAAACCGTGCATGTGAGTTCATCAATTACACATCCAGATGCATGGGGTTAAGTGCCATGACGAGTCATTATATGATGCCATGTACATATGTTCATATTGTATATGAGGTTTAATAAGACAAGCTGAGGCTGAGTCAGAATTAGGAGTTTTTTGTATATGAGTGTGGAGGGTGATGCTTCTGCTAAATGGTATCGACTGGATCAAATCAGTGAATCTTATGGAATGCAAGCATGAGGGTATCTCAATGCACAAAGGAATGTATTTATGAAGATATGGGAAAAAACTTGAATGAACAATTGGGGAGTCTATAAATCACATGGCCAATATGATGATTTATACACTACGGAGACATCAAGAGTAATAGACATTGCAGTGCCGAAGAAATTGTTGAATGCCGGGGAATAGAATTAAATGAAATGCTTTGCATTGGGAACTTTAACCTTAATGCTAAGGTTATGCTTTGTAACCTTAGTGCTAAGGTTAAAAAACAAAGTATACTTTGGATTTTTCTAGAAAATCTACCAGCGAAATGCGCAGCTTTTTTTTATGGCATGTATAGCTGGAAAAAGGTGATATGGGGGGGCGCCGAGTTCACCGCGGGAAAGAGAGAAAACAACCGGAAGCTGACGGCGGCGAACCAGAGTGAGAGGGATTTTCTGCAGCGTTGAGGAACAGCATCAAATGGACCAGAGCTTTTAATCTCTTGCATATATAAATTGCTTGTGCTTTGTAGGTGCTAGAATTAGAGAGTAATTCTAGTACTACATAATGATATAACTATGGAAAAATCCATTTTCAAAATCAACACTCAGCGATGCTGCTCCAGATATTTCACCTTCGCATAATCGGCGTGTAGCTTATGGTTGGTGAAGCAAATAAAGAGATCCACGCTTGTAAATCGCAGTTAAGTGTTTTGTTAATTTTATTTTCTTTAAAAGTTACTCTCATTCCATACGAATTGAGAGAATCGTTTAACCCATACATCAAAAGAAGTTTGGAAATGAATAGAAGGACTTTGGGGAAAAAGCTAAGGAATTTGGAGCTCGGAGAATTGTGAAAAATGCATTGAAGTTGAGGGTAATTTGCCTTACTTTCTTCTCATATGGATTTTGGAAATTATGAGTATGTCAAAGCTATGCCAAATGCTATATTTTGCTTGTGAGATGTTAGGACATTAAGGCAGGTTTTCAGGTGATAAAGTACATCTCGAAATAATGGTTTTGAGGGCACTGGATGTAATGGATGTAGCTGGCCACATGTATATTGGAAAAATTGGAAAGCTTTGTTATGCACACATGTGAATGGTTCAAAGGATTTCATGCAATTCTGTGCATTCATCTGGAGGAATTCAAGGATGTATTGAGGCAAGTTGACACATGTATTTGTCATTGGAAATAGTGATGTTCAATACTCCTTGGGAAATTTTGTGCGTGAAATTCCTTGTTGGATTTGACATTCACTCTCACAGCTAGAAGTTTTGTACTTTCCTGGCTGTACCGCACACGTCACGACAGCTTTGGTGAACCCGACGTGAAACTGCTGGGGTGAGAGTGTGGTGAAATATACAGGGAAGCTATGGCTGAGAATTCTGAGGGTCAGGGGGTTCATTTTGACCCCGGAGTTATGCAGATGTTTCAAATGTTTACCATGTACATGCAACAACAACAAGCTGCTGAGAGGGGACAGATTTCCACGACCAAAGCCTTACAATCAATTGTGAAAAAGGTGGATCAATTTGATGGGAAGGACATTACAAAGTATCTGCGCAATTATATAAAGGAGATGGAGCTAAACAGGGTGACTGAGGAGGATATGGTTCGAAGTTTCGAGTTGGTATGCGTTCCTGAAATAAGAGAGCGCATAAAAGGATTGCAGACAGCACAGGGTGGCAGAAATTGGGAAGAGTTCAAGCTTGCCTTAAAGGATGAATACTTCATGGAGGATTCTGAGCGAGTGACCAAACGAACTTTCTTAGAATGGGTCACAAAACCTAAAATGGGAATTTCTGCCACAGAATTGCTAAGGGAGTTTGAGAAGCGTTATGCCCAGTTGTCAAGAATAGAGCGTGCAACTTTGGACAGAGAAAAGACAGAGCTCTTCTTGCAAGCAGCTGGGAAAGATCTCCAGGAGAAATTGGAAATCCTCCTTGAGGATAAGAATACAGAGCAAGGATTAAAGAGTGATTGGAATGATGTTGAGGATGCAGTCACTATGTTAGCAAAGCGGCAGCGGAGGAGGGATAAAATGGTGATGGGCTCTGCAACCCCCATAGCTGCTGTTACCCCTGAGAATTTATCCAAGCCAGCTGCTACAATTCCTAAGATAGATGGCCCGATGGATGAGCTTATCAAGGGTATGCGTGATTTAAAATTGAAGATGTCCGGGATTGAAGAAAAAGGTCTACCATTGGGGCAGGCTTCTATGCAAAGGCCTCAAATCAAAGAAGGGTTTACATATAGATGCATATGGTGTGATGACCCAGAGCATGCAAAGAAGGATTGTACCAGCTATAAAGAAGCTCTTAAAAATCAACTTGTGTTCTTCAAAGATGGGAAAATCCATCTTACAAAGACTGGTCTTCCATTGAGTACAAACTTTGGGAAAGGAGGGATGAAAAAGCTGGTAGAGGATATGGCTGCTAGTCATGCCATTTCTATGGTTGAGGCAGCAACCTATGGATTAAAGGTTGGACAACTAAAGCAAGGATTTGAGAATGATGAGGATTATGAGAATGAGAATTTTTGGCCATCAACAATGGAATTAATTGCATCAAAGAAAGTGTCAAAACAAGCTTTGCATGAGGCAGGTGATTGTATACGTCTTGAGACTGGATGGGAGGAGCCTGTGGATTCTTTATCCATTCATGCCTATATTGCCAAATGTCAAAATAATGAGGCACAGGTAGAGGAGAAGCGAAAAAGGGAAAATGAGGAAGGAGGGCCATCAAAAAGAGTTACACGTGGAAGTGAAAAGAAGGATCCTGGGCCATCACATATGCCTCCACAGCATAGCAGACCTCCACATGATGTTTCAATGGAAGAAGTGCCAGCAAAAATGAAGGAGAAGGGTAAAGGGAAAAGTCCACTCTACAAGCTTCAATCTGATATTGAAGTTGCAACAGATCTCAAAAAGGTACTTGAAGAAAGGATTCTAAACAGCAGGGTGGAATTCACACTAGGGGAAGTCTTGGGAATTGCAAAGAAAGAATTTCATGATGAAATAATTGATATTATACGAAGAAAAAGGCAGTCCATAATTGAATCTATTCCATCACAAGGGGAGGCAAGCACTTCCAAGACTCATGGAGTACAGGTACAGAAAAAGGAAGAGAGAGAAAATGTGGTGGAATGTAATCACTCTGCTGATGGGGCACGACAAGTGCGCTTTGTGGAAGAGGATGATGAAAAAGAAGTTCTTACAAAGAGTCATTACTCCAGGAGCCATTGGGCAAGAGCAACCACTGAAACCCTTGTCAAGATAGGTGATTTGGAAGAGCCATATGTCGCTCTAATTGATCATGGGTCTGAAATAAATCTTATGGCTAAAAATCTCTACAACAAATGTAAGTGGCCAATGGATGTGGATCATGGGTGGATGATTAAAGCAGCTAATAATTCATCTGGTGAGCTTTATGCAGCATGTCCAAATGTAAGGGTAACTATAGGGGATGTGAAGGATGATCAGAATTTCTTTGTTCAGGAGATGTCATCGTATCCCCTTATCCTTGGGCAACCCTACATTACAGCTGTAAGGATGGAAACAAAGGTTTTAGATGATGGTTCAGCTTATGCAAGAATAAGGAGTAAAGATGGCAAAAAAGCTGTTCAGTTTTTGACAGTTTGCATTAATCATGAAAGGAATCGTGAATCTCTTCCGGCACAGTCACTCCCAAAGATAAACAGAGAGTTCATGAATTACAGGGAGATGAGGGATTTTGGCCAGGTGCCATTGTAAAGCGGGATTCCAATGGTACAAGGGGAAATGAGTTCTCGCAGGACTCAATCAATGTAAATAGTTTTTCAGCAAATTTTCAGGGATTTTTCAGCTATGGGTCACTGGTTTTTGTAAAAAGCGAGGATTTAAAGCGTGGCATGCAAAAACATATACAAAATGAACAAAAAAGTTTTGAGCAGTGTGGTCTTTTGGAGAAGAATGAGTTTATTTCAGGGGTGCTTGATGAGGTGTCATTTATAGATACTATGGATGTGCTTTTTGATATGGGAAGAGCATGCTTACAGGGTGGAAATGAAATGATAAAGGTGTCATCTGTGGAGATGTATGATATAATCCAGGAATTTGAGGGGGTGGAATGTAAAAACATGAATTGTGAGATGGATGCTCATGTTGATACAAAGTACAAAACGGTTGCAAAGAAGGTGAAGCCAGTTGCCTTGCCCTTGCCACTAGGAAGCAAGGAGAAGATAGATGAAGCTTCTATGCAGCCAAATCTTAGAGATCCGAAGAAAATTGGGCATAAATTTACTCAAGAAACTCTGAAAGAGCTGAAGATTGGAGAGAAGGATTTTCTGTTGCCAGTTGAAAGGGAATGCTTTGAGGAGATGCTTGTAAAACATGGGAAAGCTTTTGCCTTTCAGCCGCATGAGATAGGTTGTGTTGATCCAAGTGTAACAGCACCAATGGTGATCTTTACTGTTCCACATGTGCCCTGGAACCTGCGGCCAATTCCAGTACCAAAGGCTCTCTTGCCAAAGTTGATGGAATTACTAAAGGAAAAGATTAGGATGGGAATCTTGGAGCCTTCATGTGCCCCATATTCCAACAGATGGTTTACTGTACCAAAGAAAAATGGGACATTGCGCTTTATTCAAGACATGCAACCTGTAAACAAAGTCACAGTCAGGAATGTGGGAGCAGGCCCAATTGTGGATGAGTTTGCAGAAGCATTTGCAGGGAAAGCTATATACTCTATGGGTGATCTGTATTCGGGATATGATCAGTTCCAGCTTGATATACAAAGCAGGGACTTGACCACAATGAGAACTCCTTTGGGATTAGTAAGGATGTGTACCTTACCACAGGGAGCCACTAACTCGGTGGCACATATGATGAATGGAATGAATAAAGTCTTACGAGACTTCATACCACAAAAAACTATGCCATTTTTGGATGATGTGCCAATAAAGGGCTGTGATGAGAAAGATAAAGATGAGGATTTGGATTCAAAGGGGTGCCGCAAGTTTGTGGCAAATCATATAAAGGATTGTGACATGATTCTATCCAGGCTTGAAGAAGTAAATCTTACTTTATCTGGGCTGAAATCAGTGTTTGGGGTTGGTGAAGTGCTAATAGTGGGACATCTTTGTAGTACTAGTGGACGCCGTCCTTGTCCAGCCAAGATAGATGCAATACAAAGAATGAAGGAAATATGCATTAATGTTACAGAGCTGAGGAGATTTCTTGGAGCATGCGTCTTTTATGTTATTTGGATCCCACATTATGCACATGTAGCAGATCCTCTTTATCAGCTTTTGAGGAAAAATCAAAAATTTTTGTGGAGTGCAGTACATATTAAAGCTATGCGGAAGCTGAAATATTTGCTCCAATCATCACCCATTTTGAGAAAGGCAGATTATGAGTGTGGCAGGCCTGTGATTGTTACAGTTGATACTAGTCCTACTGGGATAGGATGGGCAGTAGGGCAAGATGATGAGGATGATCATAGGTATGTAATTAGATTTGGAGCAAAGGTATTAAGCTTTCGGCAGCGAAAGTATCCACAAATCAAGAGAGAATTATGGGGGATAGTCACTGCTCTAAAATGTGAAAAAGAATATCTTATTGGGGCATCTGTACTTGTGGAGACTGATTGCTTGCCACTTCTTGGGATGATAGCAAGTTGTACCACTCCAGATATTGCTATGCTTAGGTGGATTGCTTATATCAAGTCACTAAATCCTGAGTTTGAGCATATTGCGGGAAAAGATAATCCAGTTGCAGATATGCTATCACGAGCCAGGTATGAAGATGAGGAAGAGATGATTAGTGACATTGATGATGTGGGTACAAAGTTCTATACTACAGCATATGCAAAAGGGGATCATATTTGCCTATCAAATGTACTTGAGTCTTTTATTGAGGAAATATATGAAGGAGATTGGTTGCTTATTGGTCAATATTTGAGCACTCTAACAAGGCAAGAAAATTGGTCTGACTCAGAATTTAAGAGGATCCGCAGAAAAGCATATGGTTACTTTCTAAACGATGGGTATCTCTGGAAGCATCCTAAACAGAGGAATGCTATGCCACAGAGAGTCATATGTGATAAAGAGACTCAAGGAAAGCTTGTGAAAGAATTCCATGAGAGTCTCTGGGCTGGGCATAGAAGTGTGTGGGCCACCTTTACCAAAATAAAGGAGAAATATTGGTGGAGAGGAATGTACAAGGATATTTCCCAATATGTGGAAACATGCATAGTATGCCAAATGTACTCAAATGTGCGGCATTGTGATGGCTTGCAACCAACCTACCCACCTGCCATGCACTACAAATGGGTAGTGGATCTAGTTACAATGCCTTTGGGAATTTGGCAGATGCGGTATATAGCACTTGCAAGAGAAGATTTGACAAATCAGGTAGAAGGGCGTGCTCTTAGAACAAAGAGTACGGAAACAGTATGCAAATTTCTCTTGGAAGATGTGATCTGCCGATATGGTTGTGTTGGGAAAATAACAGCTGATAGAGGTGAGCTAGATGTTGAAGAAGCAAGGGAATTCTTCTCTAGAATTGGTATCAAACTGTCTCTAACATGTGCTTACAATCCTGAGGGCAATGGGAAAAGTGAGCGAGGACATCCCCCAATCATTAAAGCTTTGGCTAAGGCATGCAGAGAAAGGATGAGAGAGTGGCCAAAGCTGCTACCATATGCCTTGTGGGCTGACCGTACAACTCATAGCTCAGTGACAGGATACATGCCTGCAGAATTAATGTATGGTCAGAAGCCAGTGATGCCAGTTGAGGAAGTAATTCTAACTTGGAATGTATTACCCTGGGTGGAAGGATTGAGCAGAGATGACCTCCTTGCATTGCGAATAAGACAGTTAGAGAGGAGGCCTGGAGATGTAGAGCTTGCTAAAGCTCGCTTGAAAGATGCAAGGCTGAAAAATAAAGAAAGATTTGATAGTAGACACAGACTCCGGCCAAAACCTATTGAAGAAGGTGATTGGGTTCTAATGTATGATAGTAGCCTTGACAACCAATTCACTGTTCAAAGAAAATTTGCAAAAAGATGGTTTGGCCCTTACATTGTCAAACATGTGCATGAAAATGCCACGTATACTCTGTGTGAGCTTGATGGAACAGAAGTAAAGAATCTTGTGGCTGGCAAAAGAATCAAGATATTTAAAAGAAGGCATGATGGTGATCCTTTTGATTCACAAGAGATTCAGGATGAGAAGCTTGACAGTGGTAGTATGGATATGATTGAAGAGGAAGAGGATAATCTTCCTGGAATTGCAGAAGATGAAGATGACATCCAGCTATATGTAGATCTTGATGATGATTTGGCACATACCAGAGGATGTGCAGGTTTAGAGGGGGTGGATGTCGTGCCATGGCACGTCTATGATGTGAAACCGTGCATGTGAGTTCATCAATTACACATCCAGATGCATGGGGTTAAGTGCCATGACGAGTCATTATATGATGCCATGTACATATGTTCATATTGTATATGAGGTTTAATAAGACAAGCTGAGGCTGAGTCAGAATTAGGAGTTTTTTGTATATGAGTGTGGAGGGTGATGCTTCTGCTAAATGGTATCGACTGGATCAAATCAGTGAATCTTATGGAATGCAAGCATGAGGGTATCTCAATGCACAAAGGAATGTATTTATGAAGATATGGGAAAAAACTTGAATGAACAATTGGGGAGTCTATAAATCACATGGCCAATATGATGATTTATACACTACGGAGACATCAAGAGTAATAGACATTGCAGTGCCGAAGAAATTGTTGAATGCTGGGGAATAGAATTAAATGAAATGCTTTGCATTGGGAACTTTAACCTTAATGCTAAGGTTATGCTTTGTAACCTTAGTGCTAAGGTTAAAAAACAAAGTATACTTTGGATTTTTCTAGAAAATCTACCAGCAAAATGCGCAGCTTTTTTTTATGGCATGTATAGCTGGAAAAAGGTGATATGGGGGGGCGCCGAGTTCGCCGCGGGAAAGAGAGAAAACAACCGGAAGCTGACGGCGGCGAACCAGAGTGAGAGGGATTTTCTGCAGCGTTGAGGAACAGCGTCAAATGGACCAGAGGTTTTAATCTCTTGCATATATAAATTGCTTGTGCTTTGTAGGTGCTAGAATTAGAGAGTAATTCTAGTACTACATAATGATATAACTATGGAAAAATCCATTTTCAAAATCAACACTCAGCGATGCTGCTCCAGATATTTCACCTTCGCATAATCGGCGTGTAGCTTATGGTTGGTGAAGCAAATAAAGAGATCCACGCTTGTAAATCGCAGTTAAGTGTTTTGTTAATTTTATTTTCTTTAAAAGTTACTCTCATTCCATACGAATTGAGAGAATCGTTTAACCCATACATCAAAAGAAGTTTGGAAATGAATAGAAGGATTTTGGGGAAAAAGCTAAGGAATTTGGAGCTCGGAGAATTGTGAAAAATGCATTGAAGTTGAGGGTAATTTGCCTTACTTTCTTCTCATATGGATTTTGGAAATTATGAGTATGTCAAAGCTATGCCAAATGCTATATTTTGCTTGTGAGATGTTAGGACATTAAGGCAGGTTTTCAGGTGATAAAGTACATCTCGAAATAATGGTTTTGAGGGCACTGGATGTAATGGATGTAGCTGGCCACATGTATATTGGAAAAATTGGAAAGCTTTGTTATGCACACATGTGAATGGTTCAAAGGATTTCATGCAATTCTCTGCATTCATCTGGAGGAATTCAAGGATGTATTGAGGCAAGTTGACACATGTATTTGTCATTGGAAATAGTGATGTTCAATACTCCTTGGGAAATTTTGTGCGTGAAATTCCTTGTTGGATTTGACATTCACTCTCACAGCTAGAAGTTTCGTACTTTCCTGGCTGTACCGCACACGTCACGACACCGTGAACAAAGCATCAAGCTATTTGTAAGGTAATTAGTGAATATTGATCTTTTCTATAATTTCTCAATGTTTCTCTCTTCTCAACCCCTCTCAAGCTTGAGAAGCTCAATTGGTATGGTTTTTTAAATGCTATTGAAGTTAATTGGTGAATAGTAGTGAAGAGTTACATAATTTAATAAATGCTATTGAAGTTAATTTCCATTTATGTTTAAATTCTAATGGTTTTTATGTAATTTCTCTCTCTCACTCAAGAAATGGTCATACTCATGACCGTTCTCAATCCAAATCAAGCTTTTCATAAAGCTTTTCCTTAACCCAAGATTAAGCTATGCTTGAGGCCAAATTAATGGCTTTTTTCTATGCTTTTAGTTTATGTATATTGATGATTCAATCCATTATGGATTAATAATCCGATTAGAGATCATTTTAATTATTTCCTTAATGATAAGCATTATCCCTTAGAAAAATTGAGATTTATCAATCATAGCAGCGGAGCTATGGCAAAATTTTTATAAAAATTATGCATAAAATAATTTCATTCAAAGCATAAAAAGAGGACTTCCTACCATATTCTAGGAATTATCATCCTAGATTAATTGAAAGAATTTCATTATAATCATGGAGAAATTGAATTTTAATATCATGCATAAAGGATAAGTTTTTATATCAAAAGTGTTATTTTTACCATTTTTATTTTCATGCATAGAAGTATGCATAATGGATAAATTTTTATATCAAAAGTGTTATTTTTATCATTTTTATTTTCATGCATAGAAGTATGCATAAAGGATAAATTTTTATATCAAAAGTGTTATTTTTATCATTTTTATTTTCATGCATAGAAGTATGCATGAAGGATAAATTTTTTATTAAAAGTGTTACTTTTATCATTTTTAATTTTCATGCATAGAAGTATGCATAAAGGAAAAATTTTTATATCAAAAGTGTTAATTTTATCATTTTTAATTTTCATGCATAGAAGTATGCATAAAGGAAAATTTTTTATATCAAAAGAGTTACTTTTATCATTTTTAATTTTCATGCATAGAAGTATGCATAAAGGAAAATTTTTTATATCAAAAGTATTACTTTTATCATTTTTAATTTTCATGCATAGAAGTATGCATAAAGGAAAATTTTTTATATCAAAAGTGTTACTTTTATCATTTTTAATTTTCATGCATAGAAGTATGCATAAAGGAGGAAAATTTTTTATATCAAAAGTGTTACTTTTATCATTTTTAATTTTCATGCATAGAAGTATGCATAAAGGAAAATTTTTTATATCAAAAGTGTTACTTTTATCATATTGGATTTCATGCATAGAGGTATGCATAAAAGTTGATTATTTTATTATAAAAGTGTGACTTTTATCATAATTGAATTTCATGCATAGAGGTATGCATAAAAGTTGATTATTTTATTGTAAGACTGTTACTTTTATCATATTGGATTTCATGCATATAAGTATGCATAAAAGATATTCTTTTTATACTAAAAGTGTGATTTTCCTCATAAATGGATTTTATGCTTAACTTAGATGCATAAGAGAAATTCTTTTATTCTAAAAGTGTAATTTCCTACCAAATTGAATTTATGCATAAGAAGATGCATAAAAGATTGATTTTAATTTCGAAAGTGTTAGTCTCCTTAAATGGAATTTATGTATAAATAAATGTGTAGAGAAATCTTATATCAAATATAAGAATTCTCTTTTAAAAAAAAAAGATATGAAATGTGATAAGATGTGATAAGAGGTGTATGAGATGTGATAAGAATTGATAAGATGCGTATGGAAAGTGATAGGATGTGATAAGAGGTGTATGAGATGTAATAAGAATTGATAAGATGCGTATGGAAAGTGATAGGATGTGATAAGAGGTGTATGAGATGTAAAAAGATGTGATAAGATGTGTATGAGATGTGATAAGATTTGATAAGATGCGTATGGAAAGTGATAGGATGTGATAAGAGGTGTATGAGATGTAAAAAGATGTGATAAGATGTGTATGAGATGTGATAGAATGTGTTAAGATGAGTTAGGATGTGTTAAGATGTATATGGGATGTGTTAGGACGAGAATGGATGTAATATGGTTGTATGAATGTGATGTGGATGTATACATGTAGATGTATATGTATGAATGTGAATGTTGATGTGGATGTGGATGTGGATGTATGGATGTAGATACGGATGTGTATGTATGTATGTGGATGTGTATGTATGAATGAGGATGTGAAAATGGATGTATGTATGTAGATGTGGATGTATGGATGTATGTATGTAGATGTGGATGTATGTATGTAGATGTGGATGTATGGATGTGATTGTGAATGAAGAGGTGGATGTGGATGTATGGATGTAGATACGGATGTGGATGTATGTATGTGAATGTGGATGTATGAATGAGGATGTGAAAATGGATGTATGCATGTGAATGTGGATGTATGAATATGAATGTGGATGTGTGGATGTGGAAATGGAGGTATGGATGTATGAATGTAGATGTGGATGTATGCATGTAGATGCGTATGTATGAATGTGAAATTGGATGTATGATGTGGACGTACAAACATGGATATGTATGTAGAATAATGAATATGAAGATGTATGTGAGATAATGTAGTCTATATGAGTGAATGGATGAGAACGAATACACACTGAATGGAATGTGGAATAAGTAATGTGGTCCGAGAGTGGATAATATGGAAAGACAAGAGTTCGTTATAGAAACTGTATTTGTGACTGGTTGTAAATGACTGTTTTATGTCAAGAATGCTGGAGAAGCATTTTGACCGTCTTGAGGATTAAGGTCATGAAGACTGAACTGATAAAGTTGCAACTGCTGACGGAGAGTCAATGGAGGACGTCTCGCGTAGCAAGGTCGATCGAGGTCTTGACCAGCCTCGGCTCGATTCAAATGGTGAGCTTCCGGTACGGTGGATAAGGGACCAAGGAAGCGGCCTATGAGTGAAGCGCTAGGTCACCTGCGAAGGATCCTAGAGGGTGTTGACCATACGGTGCTCGGGCTCTGGGTCGCCGAAGATACACCCACACGTGCGTCGTGGAAGATATTGGAGCAAGGAGTAAGAGTTGTTTTCTGAAACCGGGCATGGATCTGGTTGATTGACCTTGCTGGTCCTCAACAGATGAGTCCATGGCTCTTTTATATGGATCTGTGGGTTGATCTTGCTGATCTTCCACGGAGATTCCATTCTATTATATGAATATATTGCCGGTTACTATGAGCTAGGAACTATGGAAAAGTCCCCTGAGAGAACAGGTGGTGAGGGTTCTGGTTGCCAATGATGCCATAAGTACACCGATGAAAGAATGACTGGAAATAAGGATTCAACTAGAGACTTTGAGGATTGTCATCAGTGACATAATGGTTTTATTAAAGGATTGTTTTAAAGCTAGTTGATGCTAAGAAAAAGGCAATTTCATATTGGGTGTGTAAGTGGTATGACTAGTTTTATGTTTGCATGAACTTCCGGCTAGGGGGGCCTTGGAACTCTTTTCCTTGGTACCCGGGACAAAACCTAACCAAATTCAAAGCAAGGTGTCATTTCTTACGGAAGAGACTGCTCGCTGAAGCTCCCGCCTTCACCCTGCGCACGTTGCTCGCTGCTCGCCTGCCCTCCCTTGCGCCCCCCCTCCTTCCCCCGCCTGCCTGCCTTCGCTTCTGCGCCCCCCCCTCATCTCGCCATTGCGCCCCACCCCCTCATCGCTGCTGCGCCCCCCCCCTCCTCGCCTGCTCGCCCCCCCCGTCTAGCCTATCCGCCTGCTCGCATCCCCCCCGCCTAGCCTCTTCGCCTATCTTCAGCAGCGCCCCGCCCCCCCTTCCTTGCGCGTTGCTGCCCTCCCCCCTTTTTTTTTCTTTTCGCGTTGCGCCCCCCCCCCTACTCGCCTGCTCGCCCCCCCCCCCTGCCTAGCCTCTCCGCCTGCTGCCCCCCCCCCCGCCTAGCCTCTTCGCCTTTCTTCAGCAGCGCCCCGCCCCCCCTGGTTTTATCCTTCGTCTTTTCGCCCACTCCCCCCCCCTCCTTCGCGCTGTTTTCCACCCCCAGGGGGTTTTGTGTTTTTTCCCTTTTCCTCCGGTCTTCCGCCTCTTTGTGTGCAGCCCGTTTCTTGCAGGTTTTCCGCTTTCGCCTCGCCTTCGCTTGAGCTTCAGACTCTGATGGAGACTCCTCCCGCCTCGTCTCAGAGGGACTCATCCGCAGCCCCCTCGCCCGC
This sequence comes from Cibotium barometz, assembly GCF_041138505.1. Lineage (NCBI taxonomy): Eukaryota > Viridiplantae > Streptophyta > Polypodiopsida > Cyatheales > Cibotiaceae > Cibotium > Cibotium barometz. The sequence continues at coordinate 732,798 of NC_141103.1, read as the reverse complement.
CCCCCCCGGAGGTCATCCCCATCAGGCTTTCTCTTTCGCCGGAAGAGGAAGCGAGCCTCATCGCAGCGGTGGAACGCCTCCAGGCTCATTCCACCATCTGCCGTATAGTCGGCACTCGCCCCAGCAGAGGGGAGATCAGGGATCTTCTTCAGGCCCGCCTTCTTGCAGATGTGGGCAAGATCTTGGATGTACAGCTCCTGGGCCGGGGCCATTATCAGATCGAGTTTGAGGCCGCCCAGAGCGTTGCGAAGGTCCTTGCCATGAGTCCTCTGGACATCAGGGGTGCTCGGGCTTTCTTCAGAACTTGGCAGCATGGATTTGACCCAGCAGCGGCGGAGCAGGGAGAGCGCCTCTTCCATATTACAGTTTGTTTCCCTGGTCTCCGCCGGGAGTATCTTCCGCTCCTCTCCAGGCTCGGAGCATTGGTGGGCTCGGTACTAGAGACGGGCCCCTCTGCTGCTTCAGTGGTGGCCAGAGCAGCTGGGCTACCCTCAGTCAGAGTGTTGGTGTCTGACATCTCCTCCCTTCCTAAGGTCATTCAGCTACCTAGGATAGGGGGGTGGATAGATCAGAGAGTGGAGTTCTCGGGGCTCCCGAACCAGTGCTTCATTTGCAGGCAGGTCGGTCATCTGGCCAAGGCCTGCCCTCGCAGGAGACCTCGACCCTCACCACAGCAGCAGGCTACTGATGGCCCGCCCACAGATTCGGCTCGGCAGGCTGCCTCAGGGATGCCTGCTCAGGCCACAGAGACCTCGGAGTGGCAGCCTGGACAGGGGCGCCGCCAAGGGAGACAGCCACAGCAGCACGCCCAGAGACCGCTGCAGCAGCAGCCAGAGTCTCAGCCTCACTGGGTTCCCGTGAGGAACAGCTTTGCTCCCCTTCAGGAGGAGACCCCTGCAGAGCGACCGAGGACCAGGAGATGCCAGCTCCCCCTCCTTCACCCCCCCCACCCCCGTCCCCTCCCACCGCCTCGCTTCCACCATCGCCTCCTCCCGCCCCCGCTCCGATTTCGGCAGTGGCTCCCTCTCCACCTCCCTCGCCTCCCCCTCCTCCCCCTCCGCCCGCCTCACCTTCCCGGGAGACCCTGGCAGTTCCTTGGCGCTCACCTGCAGTCCGGAGAGCGCTGAGCACTGACCTCGCTCGAGCATCACAGAGGAGACCTATGCCGATTAGGGCCTCACGAATTTCATCTATCCGCAGTCGGCTGAGTCGCCTTGGCATTAGACAGCGCTCGGAGGCCTTTGACTATACCTTCACACGGCTTTTTGGAGCAGAGGGCCCTCATGAGCCAGCACCCATTCGAGTTCATGTAGTGATACCTCCGGCCCGAGGGGAGGAGGCACTAGACTCAGCGGTAGCCTTCTCGTTCCCTCTATGTGGACCTTGTGATCGGGAGTGGACTCTTAAGCTCGCTCTCAGCACTTTGAAGACTCAGGCAGTTGAGTTTTCTCACCACATGAGCGATCTGGAGGTGACAGATGTGATAGGTCGACTTTGGGAGTTGGCTCATTTTTTCTTGGATCCCGGGAGTGTGGATATCTCAGGGATTCGGCATTTGGTCGTGCGCATAGTGGCAGACTTGGCACGCGACCCTGGATATGTGAGTATACACGAGGTTTCTCTGTCAGAGCAGGAGGCAGTCGCCATGGGCCACAGCCACCACTGGCGCCTGATCCGGGATTCTTGCAGTACACCGGGTGGGCAGATTCGCAGCCGCTCGGATGGGGACTACTCTCCATCCAAGCCGCTTGCGAAGGCCCGCCGTACGGCTGAGACAGCATCCACCTCAGCAGGGCATCCATGAGGATCATCTCATGGAATGTACAGGGCCTTGGCGGAGCACACTTTATACGCTATCGAGGTTGCTTGAGGCAGGAGCTTCAGAGGTGCCTGGTTGGTGGCAGCATTGACATTTTGATGATACAGGAGCACCACTTGGGTGAGAGCAGGATCCGGAGATATGGTTCGGTGATGCCTGGTAGATGGGACACTTTTTGGTCAGCAGGGTTTGGTCCTTTGGGTGGACAGGGAGGAGTATGCATGGTTATTACAGATGTATGGCGGCAAGCCATTGTGGATCGAGGGGTCATTATGCCTGGTAGAGCACAGTATGTCATTCTGAGGATGCATGATGAGCTATTGGGTGTGCTCAACATCTATGCGCCCAATCATGCTAGTGCCAGAGCAGAGTTCTGGACTCAGGTTACAGATGCATTGCCAGAGGCCGCACATTGGTGTGTTGGGGGAGACTTCAACATGCTTGAGGACCCGGCAGATAGGGTGGGAGGCAGTCATGTTACAGTGCACGGCATGGAGCTTGCAGCTTGGGACCGGTTTTGCATGTCACTGAGGATCACTGATGCATGGCAGCATGGGGCTTTCTCCCGGTCTCAGGACAGTCTTAGTTTCTCTCGGTCGGATCGCCGGCAGGGAGGGACTAATCTATCACGGATTGATCGCTTTTATGTGGGCGATTGGTTAGGGGAGCGAGGGGGCTCCGTCCGCATTCTCGCTGGCACCTCATTTTCAGATCATGCGCCAGTTATATTGACATTGGAGGAGGGGACACGGGAGCCCAGCTTGCAGTTGAGGATCCCAGAGAGGGTACTTGCAGATCCCAATCTCGCTGAGGACATTGAGAGGATCTGGCATGATAGTCAGTGCTCTGACCAGGATGCAGCGCGCCAGTGTGCCCAGGGACTCATTGATCTTAGCTCTTTTCTGCACGCTGCAGCTTTGACACGACTGGGAGAGATTCGCGAGCGGGAGCAACGGCTGAGACGCAGCCTTGCTTCGCTACAGCGCCTTCAGGAGCAGCAGCCTGCATGTGAGTGGGTGGCGTCCCAGCTGAGCCAGGCACGCCAGGAGGTTAGAGAGGTAGAGGAGCAGAGACATGAGTTTTATTATCGTCGTCAGGCCTCTCAGTGGACGCAGCTTGGAGATAGAGTGACTGGGGAGTTTTTTGAGATCACTGGACCCCGTCATGCGCGAGCAGGAGTCCGCCAGCTTGGTAGACCGGATGGATCGGTAGCTACTGAGCTCGGGGAGATCAGAGCCATTGCCACTGCTTTTTATAGTGACCTGCTTTCAGCGGAGCCTGCCACTGAGGATCGAGATGTTTGCAGACAGACTGTGTGGGCCCATGTGCAGAGGAGGGTCACAGACCATATGCGTACAGTTCTAGGTGCGCCTCTGTCAGAGATTGAGCTTGCCGAGGCCTTGAGGGTCCTGCCGCGACATAGTTGCCCAGGGGAGGACGGACTGACGCCGGCCTTTTTTATGCGCTATTGGGACCTTTTGGGGCCAGGCCTCCGCAGGGGCTTTCAGCATGTTTTGGACACTGGGGTGATGCCGCAGAGCTTTTCAGAGGGCTTGATCTATCTTATCCCCAAGGGGGAGGGAGTATCAGATGACATTCGGCATTGGAGGCCTATTACGATCCTCAATACTGTCTGCAAGGTCTTAGCAAAGGCCTTGAGTTTGAGGATCCAGCCCTTCCTGGGGGAGTTGATTCATGCTACTCAGACAAGATTTGTCAAGGAGCACAGTATCCTTGACAACATCTTTACTTTCTGGGAGGCGACGGCCCCAGCTAGATTTCTTGGCGAGGACTTGGTCGTGATGCTTCTCGATTTTGAGAAGGCATACAATAGAGTTGATTGGGGATTCTTAGAGGGCACTATGCTTCGCGTGGGCTTTGAGCCAGGATGGATCAGAGGGGTGGCAGCTCTGTATTCCACAGCTCGCAGCCAGGTGCTGATTGCAGGAGGACGGGGGCCGAGTTTTGAGCTGACCAGATTAGTCCGTCAGGGGTGTCCTCTCGCCCCTTTCCTTTTTCTCTTCTTTGTGGAGGCTATGAGTATGTATTTGACGGCAGAGGAGGTTGGTTTGAGAGGACTTCAGCTCCCAGTCCGGGGAGAGGATTTGCTTGATGCTGAGTTTGCAGACGACACGGGCTTATTTTTGCATGGCCAAGAGGCCAATCTTATTCGAGCTGAGCAGTCGCTCCAGGTTTTTAGTGCAGCTTCGGGAGCATTGATCAATTGGCGCAAGACAGTGGCCTTTTGGATCAGTAGTGCTCCCACTCCGGCATGGAGCCCGGACCCCGATTTTAGATGGAATCCTCCAGGCACAGCAGTGCGGTATTTGGGATGCCAGATTGGCCTCGATTTGTCACCTGAGCAGCAGATTGCCCCGCTTCTTCTGAGCATTCGGAAGAAGCTATTGTATTGGAGTACAGCTCGACTATCCTTGGCTGGGAGGGTGGTGGTGGCAAATCAGGTGCTGTTAGCGACCATGTGGTACATTACGTCTTGCTGGATTTTCTTGAGCTCTTGCATTAGCCAGGTACAGAGGCTGATCAAGAACTTTCTGTGGTCTGGGCGGGACGGTCAGCCAGCTCGGGCAAAGGTTGCATGGGCAGTTATTACACTTCCGCTGGCTCAGGGCGGTTTGGGCATTATAGATCCAGTCGATCAGAGTAGAGCCTTATTGGGGAAGCTCATTGTTCGGGGGTTGCTTCCAGGCACTGAGCCTTGGAAAGAGCTCCTCATGCAGCGACTGCAGGCTCGGGCGCCCCCTGCAGGGGGTACTTGGGCACCAGAGATTCACTGGATCTTCATAGAGATGAGGAGGACAGGCCTCAGTAGAGGATGGGAGGACAGATTTGCTTTGAGTATCCTGAGAGCTTGGGAGCTGCTGAGATCGGGGCTCTCTCAGCGGCCTCCTTCGTGTGTTGAGGAGCGGGCCAGGCAGCCGCTCATCTGGAGCCCAGCGGTTCGTACGGAGCAGGGTCATATGCTGGGTTCTCGGCCTCGTCTAGCCTGGGGACCTTTAGCGGCAGGCCCAGCTCGTAGTTTTGGAGACTGGCAGGCTTTCTGCAGTCTACCAGAGGAGATCCAGGTGGAGAGGCTGAGTCACTTCAGAGGGGGGTTGATTATGAGGGATGATATTCAGGAGGCACTTACAGAGGAGTGGTTCACACCTCTCGAGCCAGTGGCCCCACGGTGGATGGGAGCCTTTACACAGTTGGAGATCCTGATTGCTGTCAGAGCTAGCACTGAGGATGGCAGATGCCTCTACTATGAGATTCAGGATGAGGGCAGACTCCAGAGAGTGGAGGTGGAGTCGCCTTTAGTTGCAGAGTGCACCTTTCAGAGGATTCGGGTAGTGGCTGCCGCTTCTCGGAAGTGGCATATTGACCCCGACCCTGCTGATGTGCTCCCGGATTGGCGCATATGGGCATATGCAGCGCGCCCCTTGGCCCGACTACAGTGGGACCCCGGGGAGTACGAGTGGCATGATCCTTATGCATCCCTTGAGGCCACAAAGATCACCTTTTTCCAGTATACTGTTCGGCTGGGACGGCATATTTTGACGGCGAGGAGGACGGTTTCTCCAGCGGCAGCGGGGCATTGGCGATTGCAGGGACTCTCACAGGAGTTCCTGGAGGATTTCTGGGCTCGGCTCTGGGCTAGTCGGCAGGCCCGCAGGATCTCGGCTTTTCAGTGGCTGGTCGCCCACAAGGGCTCAGCAGTTGGCACTTGGCTTGTTTACAGCGGTCTTCCGGCGGCCTGCGTCTGATGCGGCCACCCTATGGAGACACAGAGACATTGCCTTTGGGACTGCCCTCAGGCACAGTAGATTTGGCTGCGGATACTGCGTATTCTGGGCCCCCTCTCTCCAGAGGGTGTGTTTACGTGGGGTGCCGCTGCTTGGTCGACTTCGTCAGGGCCTGCTATGGGCTATGAGATGGAGCAGGGCAGTCAGGCCATCAGATTTATTAGGGGCCAGCCTCGCCTGGTTCCGGCACCGGATTTCTCGTCCGTCAGCTGGACACAGGAGAGGGATTTACGATGGGAGCTCCTCAGCAGCCTCACCATCTGGTTCACTTGGAGGGCCCGGTGCTTTACGGCCTTTGAGGGGAGATTGGAGCCACCAGCAGAGACTGTACGGGGGATTTGGCAGGAGTTGATCCACACCCTACGAGGACAGTACGACCGCATCCGCGGATGAGGCGATCTTACGGCGCCAGACCTTTCACACCACTTGGCGCTGTGGCCCGTTCTACACCTTACACACGAGATCCCCCCGTTGGCACTACAGGCCACCTGTTTGGCTCTTCCCCCCCCCTATTGTGTGATTTAGCCGCTTAGTTCTTTATACTGATGCTTGTATTTTGCAGCACCTAGGGAGAGTCTCCCGGGCTGCCATGATGTATTCACTGCTCTTCTCTCTCTTAGGAGCAGGAGAGATCTTTTGTAGCCCTACGGGCGTTTTTATATAACTAATGAAAGGATCTTTTCTCGGGAAAAAAAAAAACCTAACCAAATTCCAAATTGGATCCCATCACTACAGTGGTTGGGCTGTTGGCTAACCCATGGGATCGAATGGGGTTAGGCTGGAGTGATGGATCCGTAAATCGAGATTTTAATTTCTGTTATTACGATAGATAAAGTAAATCTCGGATAGTAATTGTTCTATGGATAGGAATCAACGGCTATGCCTCTTGATGGGGAAAAAAGCATTGATCCCAATGATCCAAGTGCAAGTTTCTTCCTTGATCCGACCGAGTATCTTTATAGGTGCAGTCGGATCACCGTGATCGGTAATGATCTTGACTACGTTAGAGTACAAAGTTATCTGGTGGAATCGCCCGTGCTTTCCGGGTAAAGGGAGTTTTTCCGGTTTCGATTTTGGACAAACTGACGGATTAGTCTCTTGTCCGGATATCCGTGTGGGCGAGGCCCCGAGTGTGAGACCCCTACCCGCGCATGATGTGCTACTTCCGCTACTAGTACCCCGAATCTGTTGCGTGGTGGAGACTGGGATCTCACACTAAGGTCCGCAAGATCTTCGTGTACTTTTGCGAGGGTTGTACATAAAGAAAAACCATATGGCCTCCCTCAAAATAACAACTCAACCTCTTGGGATCTACATAATGTTTATGTCTATCTTGACCAGCTTTGATATCTTTTCTTATAGATTGGATTTGATTGTCCGTCTCATCAAGCATCTTTGCTTCAAAATCTCTACCTTGATTAGGGGGTTAGACCAAGCCAAGGATGTAAGGAAATCTTCACCATAGATAGCTTTAAGAGGATTCATTACTAATACTTTTATAATAAGCATCATAGGCAAATTCTAATAGATGTAGGAAGTTCAACTATCTTTTTTGTTCACATCCACGAGTGGCTTTGAGGGTGTCTTCTATAACTTGATGACATCTTTCATGTTATGATCGCATGGGATGTTCTGTCATGTTATGATCGCATGGGATGTTCTGTCATAAAATCCCTAGATTCTCTCAATCATCGTGTCAACATTATGCAATGCATTCAATTCTTGGCATCTTCTTGTAGTACCAGTTGCATTTTGTGGAGATTCTCAGTAACTCCTCGACTTTCATGCTTTGAGCTCTGCTAATGGCTTTTTCCCCGTTAACCCCTAAGGCTATTGGACATACAAACATGATTGGTACACACTCATATGGCGGGATATAAGCAAAGACGCGTACGCACACACGAGACTCTGAAAAACCCAACAAGATTTAAAGACTAAAATTTCTCAAAATTCATTTGGGATCTAAGTGCTTTCACACAAGGGTACGCACACACACGTATGCTTCTATATATTTTCTTGACTATATGAATCGTGTAAAATTTCAAGATTATCATCCAAAATTCAATTTTCAAAGGCTTTTGCAAATTTCAATTCTTCTTCAATGCTTCCTCACTTAAGGATTGGGATGTCCTTATCTCGCGAATTGCGGCTATCTTTAGCCCTATAGATCCTCTTATTTTTCCAAATCGCATCTTCAACAAGGAGAAACTTCCATTTAAATCAGCATTCTTTTAGAATCCTATGTTGTAGAGATTTCTCGAACATCTTGGGTTCCAATTCCATTAAACATCTTGACATGGAAGATGCTGCGAAAGCTGTGGAGGAAGAAGCAAGTCATAAGATTTATCTCCAATATTCCTGGTAATACCATAACGTCCACAAGATCTTGTGGTACTTTCATAAGGGTCGTAAACAAAGAAAAAGTATATGGCCTCCCTCAAAATCACGACTCAACCTCTTGGGATCTACATAATGTTTATGTCTACCTTGACCAGCTTTGATATCTTTTCTTATAGATGGCATTTGATTGTCCATCTCATCAAGCATCTTTGCTTCAAAATCTCTACCCTCATTAGGGGGTTAGACCATAGATAGCTTTAAGAGGATTCATTACTAATACTTTTATAATGCGGATCATAGGGAAATTCTACTATATGTAGGAAGTTCAACTATCTTTCTTGTTCCTGTGCACAGAAAGCTTTGAGGGTATCTTCTATAACTTGATTACCTCTTTCATGTTAGGGTCGCATGCTATGTTATTTCATAGCGTCCCTACATTCTCTCAATCATCGCGCTGACATTATGCGATGCATTCAATTCTTGGTTGCTTCTTCTCCCCCTGGAATTTTGTGGAGATTCTCGGTAACTCCTAGGCGAGAACTCATCCTTTGACCTTTGCTCATGGATTTTTCCCCGTTAACCCCTAAGGCTAATGGACATACAAACATGGGTACACACTCATATGGCGGGATATAAGCAAACACGAGGTGAGGTGGACACGCACGCATGAGACTTCGAAAATACCCAACATGATTTAAAGACTAAAATTTCTCAAAATGCATCATGGAGATCGAAGTGCTTTCACACAAGGGTACCCCACACACATGTATGCTTTTATATATATATTTTCGACTATATGAATCGTGTAAAATTTCAAGATTATCATCCAAATCTTGATTTTCAAAGGCTTCTGAAAATTTAAATTCTATGCCTCCTCACTTAAGGATTGGGATGTCCTGGGGCTATCTTTAGCTCTATATAGATCCTCTTCTTTTCCCAAGTCACATCTTCAACATGGAGAAACTTCCATTTACCTGGGTTTCAATTCTAAATGTACCTTGCACTAGCAAGCATGATGAAGTAATAATCTTTTCTAAGATGTGCTCAGGGTTTGGATGATACTTCTTCTCAGTAGGTTGACATGGAAGAAGACGTTGTGAGCCTTAAGCTTTAGAGAAAGAAGCGATTCCTAAGATTTATCTCCAATATTACTCGTAATACCGTAAGGTTCGCAAGATCTTCTTGTACTTTTGCAAGGGTTGTACATAAAGAAAAACCATATGGCCTCCCTCAAAATAACGACTCAACCTCTTGGTATCTACATAATGTTTATGTCTATCTTGACCAGCTTTGATATCTTTTCTTATAGATTGTATTTGATTATCCATCTCATCAAGCATCTTTGCTTTTAAATCTCTACCTTGATTAGGGGGTCAACAGACCAGGCCAAGGATGTAAGGAAATCTTCACCATAGATAGCTTTAAGAGGATTCATTACTTATAATTTTATATTAAACATCATAGGCAAATTCTAATAGATATAGGAAGTTTAACTATCTTTTTTGTTCACATCCACAAGAGGCTTTGAGGGTGTCTTCTATAACTTGATGGAATCTTTCATGTTATGATCGCATACGATGTTCTGTCATAAAATCCCTAGATTTTTTGAATCATCACGTCAACATTATGCGATGCATTCAATTCTTGGCATCTTCTTGTACCAGCAGTTGCATTTTGTGGAAAGGTACCCACACACATGTATGCTTTTATATATTTTCTTGACTATATGAATCGTGTAAAATTTTAAGATTATCATCCAAATCTTAATTTTCAAAGGCTTTTGCAAATTTAAATTCTATTTCAATGCTTCCTCACTTAAGGATTCGGATATCCTTATCTCGCGAAATCGAGGCTGTATAGATCCTCTTCTTTTCTCAAGACGCATCTTTAACAGGGAGAAACTTCCATTTAACTAAGCATTCTTTTAGAATCCTATGTTGTAGAGATTTCTCAAAAATCTTGGGTTCCAATTTCAAACGTACCTTGCACTAACTAGCAAGCACGAGGAAGTAATAATCTTTTCTAAGATGTTCTCATGGTTTGGATGATACTTCTTCTCACTAGGTTGACATGGAAGATGTTGCAGAAGCTCTGGAGGAAGAAGCAAGTCATAAGATTTATCTCCAATATTCCTGGTAAGACCATAAGGTCCACAAGATCTTGTGGTACTTTCCCAAGGGTCGTAAACAAAGAAAAAGTATATGGCCTCCCTCAAAATCACGACTCAACCTTGACCAGCTTCGATATCTTTCCTTATAGATGGCATTTGATTCTCCATCTCATCAAGCATCTTTGCTTCAAAATCTCTACCTTCATTAGGGGGTCAGACCAAGTCAAGGATGTAAGGAAATCTTGACCAAAGATAGCTTCAAGAGGATTCATTACTAATACTTTATAATAAGGATCATAGGGAAATTCCACTATATGTAAGAAGGTGCACAGAAAGCTTTGAAGGTGCCTTCTATAACTTGATTACCTCTTTCATGTTAAGATTGCATGCTATGTTATGTCATAAGGTCCCTAGATTCTCTCAATCATCGCGCTAACATTATGCGATGCATTCAATTCTTGGCTGCTTCTTCTCCCATTTGCATTTTGTGGAGATTCTCATTTAGTAACTCCTAGGATCTCATCCTTTGACCTTTGCTAATGGCTTTTTCCCCATTAACCATTGAGGATATTGGACATACAAACATGGGTACACACTCATATGGCGGGATATAAGCAAACACGAGGTTCGATGGACGCGTACACAAGAGACTCCGAAATACCCAACAAGACTTAGAGACTAAAATTTCTCTAAATGCATTCAGGATCCAAGTGTTTTCACACAAGGGTACCCCACACACAAGTGTTTATATATATATATATATATATATATATATATATATATATATATATATATATATATATATTTACTATATGAATCGTGTAAATTTGAAGATTATCATCCAAATCTTAATTTCCAATGGCTTTTGCAAATTTAAATTCTATGCTTCCTCACTTAAGGATTAGGATGTCCGGAGATTCTCAGTAACTCCTAGGCTTTCATCCTTTGACCTTTGCTAATGGCTTTTTCCACGTTAACCCCTAAGGCTATTAGACATACAAACATGGGTACACACTCATATGGCGGGATGTAAGCAAACACGAGGTGAGGTGGACACGCACACACGAGACTCCAAAATACCCAACAAGATTAAAAGACTAAAATTTCTCAAAATGCATTAAGGATCGAAGTGCTTTCACACAAGGGTACCGCACACACATGTATGCTTTTATATATTTTTTTGACTATATAAATCGTGTAAAATTTCAAGATTATCATCCAAATCTTAATTTTCAAAGGCTATTGCAATTTTAAATTCTTCTTCAATGCTTCCTCACTTAAGGATTGGGATGTCCTCATCTCGAAAAAATTGGGGCTATCTTTAGCTCTATACATTCTCTGCTTTTTCCAAGTCGCATCTTCAAGCGAGAGAAACTTCCATTTAACTAAGCATTCTTTTAGAAACCTATGTTGTAGAGATTTCTCGAATATCTTGGATTCCAATTCTAAATGTACCTTGCACTAGCAACAAGCATGATGAAGGAATAATCTTTTCTAAGATGTGCTCAGGCATTGGATGATACTTCTTTTCACTAGGTTGACACTGAAGAAGATATTGCGAACCTTAAGCTGTGGAGAAAGAAGCAAGTCCTAAGATTTATCTCCAATATTGCTCGTAATACCCTAAGGTCCACAAGATCTTCGTGTACTTTTGCGAGGGTTGTACATAAAGAAAAACCATATGGCCTTCCTTAAAATAACAACTCAACCTCTTGGGATCTACATGATTTTTATGTCTATCTTGACCAGCTTTGATATCTTTTCTTATAGATTGTATTTGATTGTCCATCTCATCAAGCATCTTTGCTTCAAAATCTCTACCTTGATTAGGGGGTTAGACCAAGCCAAGGATGTAAGGAAATCTTCACCATAGATAGCTTTAAGAGGATTCATTACTAATACTTTTATAATAAGCATCATAGGCAAATTCTAATAGATGTAGGAAGTTCAACTATCTTTTTGTTCACATCCACGAGAGGCTTTGAGAGTGTCTTCTATAACTTGATGACATCTTTCATGTTATGATCGCATGGGATGTTCTGTCATAAAATCCCTAGATTCTCTCAATCATCGCGTCAACATTATGCGATGCATTCAATTCTTGGCATCTTCTTGTAGTACCAGTTGCATTTTGTGGAGATTCTCAGTAACTCCTCCGCTTTCATGCTTTGAGCTCTGCTAATGGTTTTTTCCCCGTTAACCCCTAAGGCTCTTGGACATACAAACATGATGGGTACCACTCATATGGCGGGATATAAGCAAATACAAGGTGAGGTGGACGCGTACGCACACACGAGACTCTCAAATACCCAACAAGATTTAAAGACTAAAATTTCTCAAAATTCATTTGGGATCTAAGTGCTTTTACACAAGGGTACCCACACACACATATGCTTTTATATATTTTCTTGACTATATGAATCGTTTAAAATTTCAAGGTTATCATCCAAAATTTAATTTTCAAAGTCTTTTACAAATTTCAATTCTTCTTCAATGCTTCCTCACTTAAGGATTGGGATGTCCTTATCTCGCAAATTGGGGCTATCTTTAGCTCTATAGATCCTCCTATTTTCCCAAGTCGCATCTTCAAAAGGGAACATTCTTTTAGAATTCTATGTTGTAGAGATTTCTCGAACATCTTAAGTTCCAATTGGCGACAACTCATCCTTTGATCTTTGCTCGTGGATTTTTCCCCGTTAACCCCTAAGGCTAATGGACATACAAACATGATCTTACTTTTCAAAGGCTTTTGCAAATTTAAATTCTATGCCTCCTCACTTAAGGATTGGGATGTCCAGGGGCTACTATCTTCAGCTCTATATAGATCCTCTTCTTTTCCCAAGTCACATGTTCAACATGGAGAAACTTCCATTTACCTAAGCATTCTTTTAGAATCCTATGTTGTAGAGATTTCTCGAACATCCTAGGTTCCAATTCTAAATGTACCTCGCACTAGCAAGCATGATGAAGTAATAATCTTTTCTAAGATCTGCTCAGGGTTTGGATGATACTTCTTCTCACTAGGTTGACATGGAAGAAGACGTTGCGAACCTTAAGCTTTGGAGAAAGAAGCGATTCCTAAGATTTATCTCCAATATTGCTCGTAATACCGTAAGGTTCGCAAGATCTTCTTGTACTTTTGCAAGGGTTGTACGTAAAGAAAAACCATATGGCCTCCCTCAAAATAACGACGCGATTCCTAAGATTTATCTCCAATATTGCTCGTAATACCGTAAGGTTCGCAAGATCTTCTTGTACTTTTGCAAGGGTTGTACGTAAAGAAAAACCATATGGCCTCCCTTAAAATAACGACTCAACCTCTTGGTATCTACATAATGTTTATGACTATCTTGACCAGCTTTGATATCTTTTGTTATAGATTGTATTTCATTGTCCATCTGATCAAGTATCTTTGCTTTAAAATCTCTACCTTGATTAGGGGGTCAACAGACCAAGCCAAGGATGTAAGGAAATCTTGTAAGATTCCTCCCCCACCCCCTTTTTGATGTCTAGTATCTTTCCCTGTAATCAATCCCTCTTCAGAAATATAAAGACCTTGTTTCTATCTGTTTTAGCCTAGAGAGAGAAAAATATTCTAGAGAGAGAATATTCAGATTTTGAATATTTTTGGATAGAAAAATATCTCTTCTAATTCAGATGAGTTCCCCTGAAACATAAATTCAAAAAGAATTTTTCAATGTGCAATTGGAATTAATTGAAAATAGCTATAAAGAACCTTAGTCTAAGGGTCTAGATTTTCAGAAATCTTTAGACTATGGTCCAATTAAGGTTCCTATGGACCAATAGCATCAATCCATGTGTAGGGAGGAGATAAATCCAACTTGTAAAAAGAAGATACCCAAAAATGAGTAAATACTCACATAAGATAAAGAGTTGAAAATGTACAAGGTTTATTAGTAAAAAATTATGAGCAATATTAAAAGTATGACATATGTAAGGAAGAGGAGTTCTTTAAAGGAGGTGCATATTTCACATAAGATGAAGAGTTGAAAATGTACAAGGTTTATTAGTAAAAAATTATGAGCAATATTAAAAGTATGACATATGTAAGGAAGGGGAGTTCTTTAAAGGAGGTGCATATTTCACATAAGATGAAGAGTTGAAAATGTACAAGGTTTATTAGTAAAAAACTATGAGCAATATTAAAAATATGACATATGTAAGGAAGGGGAGTTCTTTAAAGGAGGTGCATATTTCACATGCTTGAATGAGTTTTAAACTCATAAAAATTGAGATATTTCATCTCTCCTCTCTCCTCATTTAAGTCTAGTTCCAAAAAGTTAGCTTAACTGACCTAAAAATGGTCAAATATTGACCAAACTGATTTAGAAAATTCTAGAATCAGTTTGTTTGGTTAGGAGCTCAATTTTTCCTATAAATAGAAGCCTCACCCTTGTTGAAAAATATATAGTGTTTATGCATCGTTACTCTACTCCACCTAAGCCAAGAACTGTGAATTCATTTAATAATTCACTAGTTTTTGGAGCTTCCCTCTTTCTTCAATTCCCATTAGTGGCTCCATCAACATACTTAACCAATTGATTGGTTGGGGGCCTCTACCGTGAACAAAGAATCAAGCAAGTTGTAAGGTAATTAGTGAATATTCATCTTTCTATAATTTCTCAATGTTTCTCTCTTCTCAACCCCTCTCAAGCTTGAGAAGTTTAATTGGTATGGTTTTTTTTAAATGCTATTGAAGTTTGAATAGTAGTGAAGAGTTACATAATTTAATAAATGCTATTGAAGTTAATTTTCATTTATGTTTAAATTCTAATGATTCTTATGTAAATTCTCTCTCTCACTCAAGAAATGGTCATACTCATGACCCATTCTCAATCCAAATCAAGCTTTTCATAAAGCTTTTCCTTAACCCAAGATTAAGCTATGCTTGAGGCCAAATTAATGGCTTTTTCTTATGCTTTTAGTTTATGTATATTGATGATTCAATCCATTATGGATTAAGGATCCAATTAGAGAATCATTTCAATTATTTCCTTAATGATAAGCTTTATCCCTTAGAAAAAATTGAGATTTATCAGTCATAGCAGCGGAGCTATGGCAAAATTTTTATAAAAATTATGCATAAAATAATTTCATTCAAAGCATAAAAAGAGGACTTCCTACCATATTCTAGGAATTATCATCCTAGATTAATTGAAAGAATTTCATTATAATCATGGAGAAATTGAATTTTAATATCATGCATAAAGGATAATTTTTTTATATCAAAAGTGTTACTTTTATCATTTTTAATTTTCATGCATAGAAGTATGCATAAAGGAAAAAATTTTATATCAAAAGTGTTACTTTTATCATTTTTAATTTTCATGCATAGAAGTATGCATAAAGGATAATTTTTTTATATCAAAAGTGTTACTTTTATCATATTGGATTTCATGCATAGAGGTATGCATAAAAGTTGAATATTTTATTATAAAAGTGTTACTTTTAGCATAATTGAATTTCATGCATAGAGGTATGCATAAAAGATATGGGAAGTGATAAGATATGATAAGATGCATGTGGATGTGGATGTATGTATGTATGTGGATGTAGATGTGGATGTATGGATGTGTATGTATGAATGTGGATATGGGATGTGGATGTATAAATGAGGATGTGAAAATGGAGGTAAGCATGTAGATGTGGATGTATGAACGTGAAAATGGATATATGCATGAAGATATATATGCATAGATGTGAATGTGGATGTAGATGTGGATGTATAGATGTGAATGGATGTGGATGTATAGATGTGAATGGAAATGTGGATGTGGATGTATGCGAATGTGGATGTAGATGTGGATGTATAGATGTGAATGTGGAATGTGGATGTGGATGTATGTATGTATGTGGATGTAGATGTGGATGTATAGATGTGAATGGGAATGGGGATGTGGATGTATGTGAATGTGAATGTAGATGTGGAAGTATGTGAATGTGAATGTAGATGTGGATGTATAGATGTGAATGTGGAATGTGGATGTATAGATGTGGATGTATGGGAATGTGGATGTGGATGTATAGATGTGGATGTATGGGAATGTGGATGTGGATGTATGTGAATGTGAATGTAGATGTGGATGTATAGATGTGAATGTGGAATGTGGATGTGGATGTATGTATGTATGTAGATGTAAATGTGGATGTATGGATGTGTATGTATGAATGTGGATATGGGATGTGGATGTATAAATGAGGATGTGAAAATGGAGGTAAGCATGTAGATGTGGATGCGTGGATGTGAATGTGGATGTGGATGTGGATATGGATGTGTATGTATGAATGTGGATATGGGATGTGGATGTATAAATGAGGATGTGAAAATGGAGATAAGCATGTAGATGTGGATGTATGGATGTGAATGTGGATGTGGATGTGGATGTATGGATGTGGATATGGATGTGAATATATGATATGTGATGTGAAGGAATCTGAAGTGAAGAGATGGAAAAGGAGGTGATTGGATGAGTACACATATACATGGAATGTGGAATAAGTAATGTGGATTAATGAGGGATAATGTGGAAAAATGAGAGTTAATATAGAAACTGTATTTGTAAACTGTTTGTAAATGCTGTTTGTAAATGGCTGTTTTATGTCAAGAATGCTGGGGAAGCATTTTGACCGTCTTGTGATTAAGGTCGTGGAGACCTAACTGATAAAGTTGCAACTGCTGACGGAGAGTCAATGGAGGACGTCTCGCGTAGCAAGGTCGACCGAGGTCTTGACCAGCCTCGGTTCGATTAAAATGGTGAGCTTCCGGTACGGTGGATGAGGGACCAAGGAAGCGGCCTATGAGTGAAGCGCTAGGTCACCTGCGAAGGATCCTAGAGGGTGCTGACCATACGGTGCTCGGGCTCTGGGTCGCCTAGGATACCCACGCGTGCGTCGAGGAAGATATTGGAACAAGGAGTAAGAGTTGTTTTCTGGCACCGGGCATGGATCTGGTTGACTGACCTTGCTGGTCCTCAACGGATGAGTCCATGGCTCTTTTATATGGATCTGTTGGTTGATCTTGCTGATCTTCAACGAGAGTCCATCTTGATAAGTGATTATATTGTTGAGTATTATGGGCTAGGAACTATTGAAACGGCCCCTGTGTGGACAGGTGGTGAGCGTTCTAGTTGCCAATGATGCCATAGATACTCTGATGAAGGAATGATGGGAAATTATGAATCAACTGGATAAATTGGGAGATTGTGATCAGTGGTACTATGGTTTCATTAAAGGATTGTTTTAAAGTTAGCTGATGCTAAGAAAAAGGCAATTTTCATATTGGGTGTGTAAGTGGTGTGGCTAGTTTTATGTTTGCATGAAATTCCGGCTAGGGGGCCTTGGAACTCTTTTCCTTGGTACCCGGGACAAAACCTAACCAAATTCCAAATTGGATCCCATCACTACAGTGGTTGGGCGGTTGGCTAACCCATGGGATCGGATGGGGTTAGGCTGGACTGATGGATCCGTAAATCGAGATTTAATTTCTATTATTACGATAGATGAAGTAAATCCCGGATAGAAATTGTTCTATGGATAGGAATCAACGGCTGTGCCTCTTGATGGGGAAAAAAGCGTTGATCCCAATGATCCAAGTGCAAGTTTCTTCCTTGATTTGACCAAGTACCATTAAAGGTGCAGTCAGATCAGTTGATCCGTAATGATCTTGACTACGTTAGAGTAAAGAGTTATCTTGGTGGAATCGCCCGTGCTTTCCGGATAAGGGAAGTTTTTCCGGGTTCGGTTTTGGAAAAACCGACAGATTAGTCTTTTGTCCGGATATCCGTGGACGAGACCTCGAATGTGGGACCCCTGTCCCGCGCGAGAAGTGCTACTTCCGCTGCTAGTACCCGAATCCGTTGCTCGGTGGGAACAGGGGGACCTCACAAATCTTCACCATAGATAGCTTTTATGCAATGCATTCAATTCTTGGCTGCTTGTTCTCCCACTTGCATTTTGTGGAGATTCTCAGTAACTCCTAGGCTTTCATCCTTTGACCTTTGCTAATGGCTTTTTCCCCGTTAACCCCTAAGGCTATTAGACATACAAACATGGGTACACACTCATATGGCAGGATATAAGCAAACACGAGGTGAGGTGGACACGCACACACGAGACTCCAAAATACCCAACAAGATTTAAAGACTAAAATTTCTCAAAATGCATTAAGGATCGCAGTGCTTTCATACACATGTATGCTTTTATATATATTTTTTGACTATATGAATCGAGTCAAATTTCAAGATTATCATCCAAATCTTAATTTTCAAAGGCTTTTGCAAATTTAAATTCTTCTTCAATGCTTCCTCACTTAAGGATTGGGATGTCCTCATCTCGGAAAAATTGGGGCTATCTCAACTTCCATTTGACTAAGCATTCTTTTAAAATCCTATGTTGTAGAGATTTCTCGAACATCTTGGGTTCCCATTCTAGCAAGCATGATGAAGTAATAATCTTTTCTAAGATGTGCTCAGGCGTTGGATGATACTTCTTCTCATCACTAGGTTGACATGGAAAAAGACGTTGCGAACCTTAAGCTGTTGAGAAAGAAGCAAGTCCTAAGATTTATCTCCAATATTGCTCGTAATACCCTAAGGTCCACAAGATCTTCGTGTACTTTTGCGAGGGTTATACATAAAGAAAAACCATATGGCCTCCCTCAAAATAACAACTCAACCTCTTGGGATCTACATAATGTTTATGTCTATCTTGACCAGCTTTGATATCTTTTCTTATAGATTGGATTTGATTGTCCGTCTCATCAAGCATCTTTGCTTCAAAATCTCTACCTTGATTAGGGGGTTAGACCAAGCCAAGGATGTAAGGAAATCTTCACCATAGGTAGCTTTAAGAGGATTCATTACTAATACTTTTATAATAAGCATCATAGGCAAATTCTAATAGATGTAGGAAGTTCATCTATCTTTTTTGTTCACATCCATGAGAGGCTTTGAGAGTGTCTTCTATAACTTGATGACATCTTTCATGTTATGATCGTATGGGATGTTCTGTCATAAAATCCCTAGATTCTCTCAATCATCGCGTCAACATTATGCGATGCATTCAATTCTTGGCATCTTCTTGTAGTACCAGTTACATTTTGTGGAGATTCTCAGTAACTCCTCCGCTTTCATGCTTTAAGCTCTGCTAATTGCTTTTTCCCCGTTAACCCCTAAGGCTATTGGACATACAAACATGATGGGTACCACTCATATGGCGGGATATAAGCAAAGACAAGGCAAGGTGGACGCGTACGCACACACGAGACTCTGAAATACCCAACAAGATTTAAAGACTAAAATTTCTCAAAATTCATTTGGGATCTAAGTGCTTTTACACAAGGGTACCCACACACACATATGCTTTTATATATTTTCTTGACTATATGAATCGTTTAAAATTTCAAGATTATCATCCAAAATTTAATTTTCAAAGTCTTTTACAAATTTCAATTCTTCTTCAATGCTTCCTCACTTAAGGATTGGGATGTCCTTATCTCGCAAATTGGGGCTATCTTTAGCTCTATAGATCCTCCTATTTTCCCAAGTCGCATCTTCAAAAGGGAACATTCTTTTAGAATTCTATGTTGTAGAGATTTCTCGAACATCTTAAGTTCCAATTGGCGACAACTCATCCTTTGATCTTTGCTCATGGATTTTTCCCCGTTAACCCCTAAGGCTAATGGACATACAAATATATGAATCATGTAAAATTGCAAGATTATCATCCAAATCTTATTTTTCAAAGGCTTTTGCAAATTTAAATTCTATGCCTCCTCACTTAAGGATTGGGATGTCCTGGGGCTACTATCTTTAGCTCTATATAGATCCTCTTCTTTTCCCAAGTCACATCTTCAACACGGAGAAACTTCCATTTACCTAAGCATTCTTTTAGAATCCTATGTTGTAGAGATTTCTCGAACATGCTAGGTTCCAATTCTAAATGTACCTCGCACTAGCAAGCATGATGAAGTAATAATATTTTCTAAGATCTGCTCAGGGTTTGGATGATACTTCTTCTCACTAGGTTGACAGGGAAGAAGATGTTGCGAACCTTAAGCTTTGGAGAAAGAAGCGATTCCTAAGATTTATCTCCGATATTGCTCGTAATACCGTAAGGTTCGCAAGATCTTCTTGTACTTTTGCAAGGGTTGTACGTAAAGAAAAACCATATGGCCTCCCTCAAAATAACGACTCAACCTCTTGGTATCTACATAATGTTTATGTCTATCTTGACCAGCTTTGATATCTTTTGTTATAGATTGTATTTCATTGTCCATCTGATCAAGTATCTTTGCTTTAAAATCTCTACCTTGATTAGGGGGTCAACAGACCAAGCCAAGGATGTAAGGAAATCTTCACCATAGATAGCTTTTATGCAATGCATTCAATTCTTGGCTGCTTGTTCTCCCACTTGCATTTTGTGGAGATTCTCAGTAACTCCTAGGTTTTCATCCTTTGACCTTTGCTAATGGCTTTTTCCCCATTAACCCCTAAGGCTATTAGACATACAAACATGGGTACACACTCATATGGCAGGATATAAGCAAACACGAGGTGAGGTGGACACGCACACACGAGACTCCGAAATACCCAACAAGATTTAAAGACTAAAATTTCTCAAAATGCATTAAGGATCGCAGTGCTTTCATACACATGTATGCTTTTATATATTTTTTTGACTATATGAATCGTGTCAAATTTCAAGATTATCATCCAAATCTTAATTTTCAAAGGCTTTTGCAAATTTAAATTCTTCTTCAATGCTTCCTCACTTAAGAATTGGGATGTCCTCATCTCGGAAAAATTGGGGCTATCTTTAGCTCTATACATCCTCTTCTTTTCCCAAGTCGCATCTTCAAGAGGGAGAAACTTCCATTTGACTAAGCATTCTTTTAAAATCCTATGTTGTAGAGATTTCTCGAACATCTTGGGTTCCCATTCTAGCAAGCATGATGAAGTAATAATATTTTCTAAGATGTGCTCAGGCATTGGATGATACTTCTTCTCATCACTAGGTTGACATGGAAGAAGACGTTGCGAACCTTAAGCTGTTGAGAAAGAAGCAAGTCCTAAGATTTATCTCCAATATTGCTCGTAATACCCTAAGGTCCGCAAGATCTTCGTGTACATTTGCGAGGGTTGTACATAAAGAAAAACCATATGGCCTCCCTCAAAATAACAACTCAACCTCTTGGGATCTACATAGTGTTTATGTCTATCTTGACCAGCTTTGATATCTTTTCTTATAGATTGGATTTGATTGTCCGTCTCATCAAGCATCTTTGCTTCAAAATCTCTACCTTGATTAGGGGGTTAGACCAAGCCAAGGATGTAAGGAAATCTTCACCATAGATAGCTTTAAGAGGATTCATTACTAATACTTTTATAATAAGCATCATAGGCAAATTCTAATCGATGTAGGAAGTTCAACTATCTTTTTTGTTCACATCCACGAGTGGCTTTGAGGGTGTCTTCTATAACTTGATGACATCTTTGATGTTATGATCGCATGGGATGTTCTGTTATAAAATCCCTAGATTCTCTCAATCATCGCGTCAACATTATGCAATGCATTCAATTCTTGGCATCTTCTTGTAGTACCAGTTGCATTTTGTGGAGATTCTCAGTAACTCCTCGACTTTCATGCTTTGAGCTCTGCTAATGGCTTTTTCCCCGTTAACCCCTAAGGCTATTGGACATACAAACATGATTGGTACACACTCATATGGCGGGATATAAGCAAAGACGCGTACGCACACACGAGACTCTGAAAAACCCAACAAGATTTAAAGACTAAAATTTCTCAAAATTCATTTGGGATCTAAGTGCTTTCACACAAGGGTACCCACACACACGTATGCTTCTATATATTTTCTTGACTATATGAATCGTGTAAAATTTCAAGATTATCATCCAAAATTCAATTTTCAAAGGCTTTTGCAAATTTCAATTCTTCTTCAATGCTTCCTCACTTAAGGATTGGGATGTCCTTATCTCGCGAATTGCGGCTATCTTTAGCCCTATAGATCCTCTTATTTTTCCAAATCGCATCTTCAACAAGGAGAAACTTCCATTTAAATCAGCATTCTTTTAGAATCCTATGTTGTAGAGATTTTTTGAACATCTTGGGTTCCAATTCCATTAAACATCTTGACATGGAAGATGCTGCGAAAGCTGTGGAGGAAGAAGCAAGTCATAAGATTTATCTCCAATATTCCTGGTAATACCATAAGGTCCACAATATCTTGTGGTACTTTCATAAGGGTCGTAAATAAAGAAAAAGTATATGGCCTCCCTCAAAATCACGACTCAACCTCTTGGGATCTACATAATGTTTATGTCTACCTTGACCAGCTTTGATATCTTTTCTTATAGATGGCATTTGATTGTCCATCTCATCAAGCATCTTTGCTTCAAAATCTCTACCCTCATTAGGGGGTCAGACCATAGATAGCTTTAAGAGGATTCATTACTAATACTTTTATAATGCGGATCATAGGGAAATTCTACTATATGTAGGAAGTTCAACTATCTTTCTTGTTCCTGTACACAGAAAGCTTTGAGGGTGTCTTCTATAACTTGATTACCTCTTTCATGTTACGGTCGCATGCTATGTTATTTCATAGCATCCCTACATTCTCTCAATCATCACGCTGACATTATGCGATGCATTCAATTCTTGGTTGCTTCTTCTCCCCCTTGAATTTTGTGGAGATTCTCGGTAACTCCTAGGCGAGAACTCATCCTTTGACCTTTGCTCATGGATTTTTCCGCATTAACCCCTAAGGCTAATGGACATACAAACATGGGTACACACTCATATGGCGGGATATAAGCAAACACGAGGTGAGGTGGACACGCACGCACGAGACTCCGAAAATACCCAACAGGATTTAAAGACTAAAATTTCTCAAAATGCATCATGGAGATCGAAGTGCTTTCACACAAGGGTGCCCCACACACATGTATGCTTTTATATATATATTTTCGACTATATGAATCGTGTAAAATTTCAAGATTATCATCCAAATCTTGATTTTCAAAGGCTTCTGCAAATTTAAATTCTATGCCTCCTCACTTAAGGATTGGGATGTCCTGGGGCTATCTTTAGCTCTACATAGATCCTCTTCTTTTCCCAAGTCACATCTTCAACATGGAGAAACTTCCATTTACCTGGGTTCCAATTCTAAATGTACCTTGCACTAGCAAGCATGATGAAGTAATAATCTTTTCTAAGATGTGCTCAGGGTTTGGATGATACTTCTTCTCACTAGGTTGACATGGAAGAAGACATTGTGAGCCTTAAGCTTTAGAGAAAGAAGCGATTCCTAAGATTTATCTCCAATATTTCTCGTAATACCGTAAGGTTCGCAAGATCTTCTTGTACTTTTGCAAGGGTTGTACGTAAAGAAAAACCATATGGCCTCCCTCAAAATAACAACTCAACCTCTTGGTATCTACATAATGTTTATGTCTATCTTGACCAGCTTTGATATCTTTTCTTATAGATTGTATTTGATTATCCATCTCATCAAGCATCTTTGCTTTTAAATCTCTACCTTGATTAGGGGGTCAACAGACCAGGCCAAGGATGTAAGGAAATCTTCACCATAGATAGCTTTAAGAGGATTCATTACTTATAATTTTATATTAAACATCATAGGCAAATTCTAATAGATATAGGAAGTTTAACTATCTTTTTTGTTCACATCCACAAGAGGCTTTGAGGGTGTCTTCTATAGCTTGATGGAATCTTTCATGTTATGATCGCATGCGATGTTCTGTCATAAAATCCCTAGATTTTTTGACTCATTACGTCAACATTATGCGATGCATTCAATTCTTGGCATCTACTTGTACCAGCAGTTGCATTTTGTGGAAAGGTACCCACACACATGTATGCTTTTATATATTTTCTTGACTATATGAATCGTGTAAAATTTTAAGATTATCATCCAAATCTTAATTTTCAAAGGCTTTTGCAAATTTAAATTCTATTTCAATGCTTTCTCACTTAAGGATTCGGATATCCTTATCTCGCGAAATCGAGGCTGTATAGATCCTCTTCTTTTCTCAAGTCGCATCTTTAACAGGGAGAAACTTCCATTTAACTAAGCATTCTTTTAGAATCCTATGTTGTAGAGATTTCTCAAAAATCTTCGGTTCCAATTTCAAACATACCTTGCACTAACTAGCAAGCACGAGGAAGTAATAATCTTTTCTAAGATGTTCTCATGGTTTGGATGATACTTCTTCTCACTAGGTTGACATGGAAGATGCTGCAGAACCTCTGGAGGAAGAAGCAAGTCATAAGATTTATCTCCAATATTCCTGGTAAGACCATAAGGTCCACAAGATCTTGTGGTACTTTCCCAAGGGTCGTAAACAAAGAAAAAGTATATGGCCTCCCTCAAAATCACGACTCAACCTTGACCAGCTTCGATATCTTTCCTTATAGATGGCATTTGATTCTCCATCTCATCAAGCATCTTTGCTTTAAAATCTCTACCTTCATTAGGGGGTCAGACCAAGTCAAGGATGTAAGGAAATCTTGACCAAAGATAGCTTCAAGAGGATTCATTACTAATACTTTTATAATAAGGATCATAGGGAAATTCCACCATATGTAAGAAGGTGCACAGAAAGCTTTGAAGGTGTCTTCTATAACTTGATTACCTCTTTCATGTTAAGATTGCATGCTATGTTATGTCATAAGGTCCCTAGATTCTCTCAATCATCGCGCTAACATTATGCGATGCATTCAATTCTTGGCTGCTTCTTCTCCCATTTGCATTTTGTGGAGATTCTCATTTAGTAACTCCTCGGATCTCATCCTTTGACCTTTGCTAATGGCTTTTTCCCCGTTAACCATTGAGGATATTGGACATACAAACATGGGTACACACTCATATGGCGGGATATAAGCAAACACGAGGTTCGATGGACGCGTACACAAGAGACTCCGAAATACCCAACAAGACTTAGAGACTAAAATTTCTCTAAATGCATTCAGGATCCAAGTGTTTTCACACAAGGGTACTCCACACACATGTATGCTTTTATATATATATATATATATATATATATATATATATATATATATATATATATATATATATATATATATTTACTATATGAATCGTGTAAATTTGAAGATTATCATCCAAATCTTAATTTCCAATGGCTTTTGCAAATTTAAATTCTATGCTTCCTCACTTAAGGATTAGGATGTCCGGAGATTCTCAGTAACTCCTAGGCTTTCATCCTTTGACCTTTGCTAATGGCTTTTTCCACGTTAACCCCTAAGGCTATTAGACATACAAACATGGGTACACACTCATATGGCGGGATGTAAGCAAACACGAGGTGAGGTGGACACGCACACACGAGACTCCAAAATACCCAACAAGATTAAAAGACTAAAATTTCTCAAAATGCATTAAGGATCGAAGTGCTTTCACACAAGGGTACTGCACACACATGTATGCTTTTATATATTTTTTTGACTATAAACACCATATTGGGGAATATGGGAATTTCCCATAAGTTTGGGACATGTGGTCAAATCTTTGGATTAATCATAACTTGAACACTGTTACTCCAAATTGAGCGCTCTATAGCTCACTAGATTCCATTTTCCAAGCGCTTTCCAACAATAGGTCACATGATATGGTTTTGAAAAACGTATAGGCATGTTATCCAGTTCCCACCTTTTTAGTATTCAAAAAATGGGAGTTGGGAAATTCCCAAACTCACGAATATAGTGTTTATATAAATCGTGTAAAATTTCAAGATTATCATCCAAATCTTAATTTTCAAAGGCTATTGCAAATTTAAATTCTTCTTCAATGCTTCCTCACTTAAGGATTGGGATGTCCTCATCTCGAAAAAATTGGGGCTATCTTTAGCTCTATACATCCTCTGCTTTTTCCAAGTCGCATCTTCAAGCGAGAGAAACTTCCATTTAACTAAGCATTCTTTTAGAAACCTATGTTGTAGAGATTTCTCGAATATCTTGGATTCCAATTCTAAATGTACCTTGCACTAGCAACAAGCATGATGAAGGAATAATCTTTTCTAAGATGTGCTCAGGCATTGGATGATACTTCTTTTCACTAGGTTGACACTGAAGAAGACATTGCGAACCTTAAGCTGTGGAGAAAGAAGCAAGTCCTAAGATTTATCTCCAATATTGCTCGTAATACCCTAAGGTCCGCAAGATCTTCGTGTACTTTTGCGAGGGTTGTACATAAAGAAAAACCATATGGCCTTCCTTAAAATAACAACTCAACCTCTTGGGATCTACATGATTTTTATGTCTATCTTGACCAGCTTTGAAATCTTTTCTTATAGATTGTATTTGATTGTCCATCTCATCAAGCATCTTTGCTTCAAAATCTCTACTTTGATTAGGGGGTTAGACCAAGCCAAGGATGTAAGGAAATCTTCACCATAGATAGCTTTAAGAGGATTCATTACTAATACTTTTATAATAAGCATCATAGGCAAATTCTAATAGATGTAGGAAGTTCAACTATCTTTTTTGTTCACATCCACGAGAGGCTTTGAGAGTGTCTTCTATAACTTGATGACATCTTTCATGTTATGATCGCATGGGATGTTCTGTCATAAAATCCCTAGATTCTCTCAATCATCGCGTTAACATTATGCGATGCATTCAATTCTTGGCATCTTCTTGTAGTACCAGTTGCATTTTGTGGAGATTCTCAGTAACTCCTTCGCTTTCATGCTTTGAGCTCTGCTAATGGCTTTTTCCCCGTTAACCCCTAAGGCTATTGGACATACAAACATGATGGGTACCACTCATATGGCGGGATATAAGCAAAGACAAGGCGAGGTGGACGCGTACGCACACACGAGACTCTGAAATACCCAACAAGATTTAAGGACTAAAATTTCTCAAAATTCATTTGGGATCTAAGTGCTTTTACACAAGGGTACCCACACACACATATGCTTTTTATATTTTCTTGACTATATGAATCGTTTAAAATTTCAAGATTATCATCCAAAATTTAATTTTCAAAGTCTTTTACAAATTTCAATTCTTCTTCAATGCTTCCTCACTTAAGGATTGGGATGTCCTTATCTCGCAAATTGGGGCTATCTTTAGCTCTATAGATCCTCCTATTTTCCCAAGTCGCATCTTCAAAAGGGAACATTCTTTTAGAATTCTATGTTGTTGAGATTTCTCGAACATCTTAAGTTCCAATTGGCGACAACTCATCCTTTGATCTTTGCTCATGGATTTTTCCCCGTTAACCCCTAAGGCTAATGGACATACAAACATGGGTACACACTCATATGGCGGGATATAAGCAAACATGAGGTGAGGTGGACACGCACGCACGAGACTCCGAAATACCCAACAAGATTTAACGACTAAAATTTCTCAAAATGCATTTAGGAGATCGAAGTGCTTTCACACAAGGGTACCCCACACATGTATGCTTTTATATATACTTTTTGACTATATGAATCGTGTAAAATTTTAAGATTATCATCCAAATCTTAATTTTCAAAGGCTTTTGCAAATTTAAATTCTATTTCAATGCTTCCTCACTTAAGGATTCGGATATCCTTATCTCGCGAAATCGAGGCTGTATAGATCCTCTTCTTTTCTCAAGTCGCATCTTTAACAGGGAGAAACTTCCATTTAACTAAGCATTCTTTTAGAATCCTATGTTGTAGAGATTTCTCAAAAAACTTGGGTTCCAATTTCAAACGTACCTTGCACTAACTAGCAAGCAGGAGGAAGTAATAATCTTTTCTAAGATGTTCTCATGGTTTGGATGATACTTCTTCTCACTAGGTTGACATGGAAGATGCTGCAGAAGCTCTGGAGGAAGAAGCAAGTCATAAGATTTATCTCCAATATTCCTGGTAAGACCATAAGGTCCACAAGATCTTGTGGTACTTTCCCAAGGGTCGTAAACAAAGAAAAAGTATATGGCCTCCCTCAAAATCACGACTCAACCTCTTGGGATCTACATAATGTTTATGTCTACCTTGACCAGCTTCGATATCTTTCCTTATAGATGGCATTTGATTCTCCATCTCATCAAGCATCTTTGCTTCAAAATCTCTACCTTCATTAGGGGGTCAGACCAAGTCAAGGATGTAAGGAAATCTTGACCAAAGATAGCTTCAAGAGGATTCATTACTAATACTTTTATAATAAGGATCATAGGGAAATTCCACTATATCTAAGAAGGTGCACAAAAAGCTTTGAAGGTGTCTTCTATAACTTGATTACCTCTTTCATGTTAAGATTGCATGCTATGTTATGTCATAAGGTCCCTAGATTCTCTCAATCATCGCGCTAACATTATGCGATGCATTCAATTGTTGGCTGCTTCTTCTCCCATTTGCATTTTGTGGAGATTCTCATTTAGTAACTCCTAGGATCTCATCCTTTGACCTTTGCTAATGGCTTTTTCCCCGTTAACCATTGACGATATTGGACATACAAACATGGGTACACACTCATATGGCGGGATATAAGCAAACACGAGGTTCGATGGACACGTACACAAGAGACTCCGAAATACCCAACAAGACTTAGAGACTAAAATTTCTCTAAATGCATTCAGGATCCAAGTGTTTTCACACAAGGGTACCCCACACACATGTATGCTTTTATATATATATATATATATATATATATATATATATATATATATATATATATATTTACTATATGAATCGTGTAAATTTGAAGATTATCATCCAAATCTTAATTTCCAATGGCTTTTGCAAATTTAAATTCTATGCTTCCTCACTTAAGGATTAGGATGTCCGGAGATTCTCAGTAACTCCTAGGCTTTCATCCTTTGACCTTTGCTAATGGCTTTTTCCACGTTAACCCCTAAGGCTATTAGACATACAAACATGGGTACACACTCATATGGCGGGATGTAAGCAAACACGAGGTGAGGTGGACACGCACACACGAGACTCCAAAATACCCAACAAGATTAAAAGACTAAAATTTCTCAAAATGCATTAAGGATCGAAGTGCTTTCACACAAGGGTACCGCACACACATGTATGCTTTTATATATATTTTTGACTATAAACACCATATTGGGGAATATGGGAATTTCCCATAAGTTTGGGACATGTGGTCAAATCTTTGGATTAATCATAACTTGAACACTGTTATTCCAAATTGAGCGCTCTATAGCTCACTAGATTCCATTTTCCAAGCGCTTTCCAACAATAGGTCACATGATATGGTTTTGAAAAACGTATAGGCATGTTATCCATTTCCCACCTTTTTAGTATTCAAAAAATAGGAGTTGGGAAATTCCCAAACTCACGAATATAGTGTTTATATACATCGTGTAAAATTTCAAGATTATCATCCAAATCTTAATTTTCAAAGGCTATTGCAAATTTAAATTCTTCTTCAATGCTTCCTCACTTAAGGATTGGGATGTCCTCATCTCGAAAAAATTGGGGCTATCTTTAGCTCTATACATCCTCTGCTTTTTCCAAGTCGCATCTTCAAGCGAGAGAAACTTCCATTTAACTAAGCATTCTTTTAGAAACCTATGTTGTAGAGATTTCTCGAATATCTTGGATTCCAATTCTAAATGTACCTTGCACTAGCAACAAGCATGATGAAGGAATAATCTTTTCTAAGATGTGCTCAGGCATTGGATGATACTTCTTTTCACTAGGTTGACACTGAAGAAGACATTGCGAACCTTAAGCTGTGGAGAAAGAAGCAAGTCCTAAGATTTATCTCCAATATTGCTCGTAATACCCTAAGGTCCGCAAGATCTTCGTGTACTTTTGCGAGGGTTGTACATAAAGAAAAACCATATGGCCTTCCTTAAAATAACAAATCAACCTCTTGGGATCTACATGATTTTTATGTCTATCTTGACCAGCTTTGAAATCTTTTCTTATAGATTGTATTTGATTGTCCATCTCATCAAGCATCTTTGCTTCAAAATCTCTACCTTGATTAGGGGGTTAGACCAAGCCAAGGATGTAAGGAAATCTTCACCATAGATAGCTTTAAGAGGATTCATTACTAATACTTTTATAATAAGCATCATAGGCAAATTCTAATAGATGTAGGAAGTTCAACTATCTTTTTTGTTCACATCCACGAGAGGCTTTGAGAGTGTCTTCTATAACTTGATGACATCTTTCATGTTATGATCGCATGGGATGTTCTGTCATAAAATCCCTAGATTCTCTCAATCATCGCGTCAACATTATGCGATGCATTCAATTCTTGGCATCTTCTTGTAGAACCAGTTGCATTTTGTGGAGATTCTCAGTAACTCCTTCGCTTTCATGCTTTGAGCTCTGCTAATGGCTTTTTCCCCGTTAACCCCTAAGGCTATTGGACATACAAACATGATGGGTACCACTCATATGGCGGGATATAAGCAAAGACAAGGCAAGGTGGACGCGTACGCACACACGAGACTCTGAAATACCCAACAAGATTTAAAGACTAAAATTTCTCAAAATTCATTTGGGATCTAAGTGCTTTTACACAAGGGTACCCACACACACATATGCTTTTATATATTTTCTTGACTATATGAATCGTTTAAAATTTCAAGATTATCATCCAAAATTTAATTTTCAAAGTCTTTTACAAATTTCAATTCTTTTTCAATGCTTCCTCACTTAAGGATTGGGATGTCCTTATCTCGCAAATTGGGGCTATCTTTAGCTCTATAGATCCTCCTATTTTCCCAACTCGCATCTTCAAAAGGGAACATTCTTTTAGAATTCTATGTTGTAGAGATTTCTCGAACATCTTAAGTTCCAATTGGCGACAACTCATCCTTTGATCTTTGCTCATGGATTTTTCCCCGTTAACCCCTAAGGCTAATGGACATACAAACATGGGTACACACTCATATGACGGGATATAAGCAAACACAAGGTGAGGTGGACACGCACGCACGAGACTCCGAAATACCCAACAAGATTTAACGACTAAAATTTCTCAAAATGCATTTAGGAGATCGAAGTGCTTTCACACAAGGGTACCCCACACATGTATGCTTTTATATATACTTTTTGACTATATGAATCGTGTAAAATTGCAAGATTATCATCCAAATCTTAATTTTCAAAGGCTTTTGCAAATTTAAATTCTATGCCTCCTCACTTAAGGATTGGGATGTCCTGGGGCTACTATCTTTAGCTCTATATAGATCCTCTTCTTTTCCCAAGTCACATCTTCAACATGGAGAAACTTCCATTTACCTAAGCATTCTTTTAGAATCCTATGTTGTAGAGATTTCTCGAATATCCTGGGTTCCAATTCTAAATGTACCTCGCACTAGCAAGCATGATGAAGTAATAATCTTTTCTAAGATCTGCTCAGGGTTTTGATGATACTTCTTCTCACTAGGTTGACATGGAAGAAGACGTTGCGAACCTTAAGCTTTGGAGAAAGAAGCGATTCCTAAGATTTATCTCCAATATTGCTCGTAATACCGTAAGGTTCGCAAGATCTTCTTGTACTTTTGCAAGGGTTGTACGTAAAGAAAAACCATATGGCCTCCCTCAAAATAACGACTCAACCTCTTGGTATCTACATAATGTTTATGTCTATCTTGACCAGCTTTGATATCTTTTGTTATAGATTGTATTTCATTGTCCATCTGATCAAGTATCTTTGCTTTAAAATCTCTATACCTTGATTAGGGGGTCAACAGACCAAGCCAAGGATGTAAGGAAATCTTCACCATAGATAGCTTTTATGCAATGCATTCAATTCTTGGCTGCTTGTTCTCCCACTTGCATTTTGTGGAGATTCTCAGTAACTCCTAGGCTTTCATCCTTTGACCTTTGCTAATGGCTTTTTTCCCGTTAACCCCTAAGGCTATTAGACATACAAACATGGGTACACACTCATATGGCAGGATATAAGCAAACACGAGGTGAGGTGGACACGCACACACGAGACTCCGAAATACCCAACAAGATTTAAAGACTAAAATTTCTCAAAATACATTAAGGATCGAAGTGCTTTCATACACATGTATGCTTTTATATATATTTTTTGACCATATGAATCGTGTCAAATTTCAAGATTATCATCCAAATCTTAATTTTCAAAGGCTTTTGCAAATTCAAATTCTTCTTCAATGCTTCCTCACTTAAGGATTGGGATGTCCTCATCTCGGAAAAATTGGGGCTATCTTTAGCTCTATACATCCTCTTCTTTTCTTAAGTCGCATCTTCAAGAGGGAGAAACTTCCATTTGACTAAGCATTCTTTTAAAATCCTATGTTGTAGAGATGTCTCGAACATCTTGGGTTCCCATTCTAGCAAGCATGATGAAGTAATAATATTTTCTAAGATGTGCTCAGGCATTGGATGCTTCTTCTCATCACTAGGTTGACATGGAAGAAGACATTGCGAACCTTAAGCTGTTGAGAAAGAAGCAAGTCCTAAGATTTATCTCCAATATTGCTCGTAATACCCTAAGGTCCGCAAGATCTTCGTGTACTTTTGCGAGGGTTGTACATAAAGAAAAACCATATGGCCTCCCTCAAAATAACAACTCAACCTCTTGGGATCTACATAATGTTTATGTCTATCTTGACCAGCTTTGATATCTTTGCTTATATATTGGATTTGATTGTCCATCTCATCAAGCTTCTTTGCTTAAAAATCTCTACCTTGATTAGGGGGTTGGACCAAGCCAAGGATGTAAGGAAATCTTCACCATAGATAGCTTTAAGAGGATTCATTACTAATACTTTTATAATAAGCATCATAGGCAAATTCTAATAGATGTAGGAAGTTCAACTATCTTTTTTGTTCACATCCACGAGTGGCTTTGAGGGTGTCTTCTATAACTTGATGACATCTTTCATGTTATGATCGCATGGGATGTTCTGTCATAAAATCCCTAGATTCTCTCAATCATCGCGTCAACATTATGCGATGCATTCAATTCTTGGCATCTTCTTGTAGTACCAGTTGCATTTTGTGGAGATTCTCAGTAACTCCTCGACTTTCATGCTTTGAGCTCTGCTAATGGCTTTTTCCCCGTTAACCCCTAAGGCTATTGGACATACAAACATGATGGGTACACACTCATATGGCGGGATATAGGCAAAGACGCGTACGCACACACGAGACTCTGACAAACCCAACAAGATTTAAAGACTAAAATTTCTCAAAATTCATTTGGGATCTAAGTGCTTTCACACAAGGGTACCCACACACACGTATGCTTCTATATATTTTCTTGACTATATGAATCGTGTAAAATTTCAAGATTATTATCCAAAATTCAATTTTCAAAGGCTTTTGCAAATTTCAATTCTTCTTCAATGCTTCCTCACTTAAGGATTGGGATGTCCTTATCTCGCGAATTGCGGCTATCTTTAGCCCTATAGATCCTCTTATTTTTCCAAGTCGCATCTTCAACAAGGAGAAACTTTCATTTAAATCAGCATTCTTTTAGAATCCTATGTTGTAGAGATTTCTCGAACATCTTGGGTTCCAATTCCATTAAACATCTTGACATGGAAGATGCTGCGAAAGCTGTGGAGGAAGAAGCAAGTCATAAGATTTATCTCCAATATTCCTGGTAATACCATAAGGTCCACAAGATCTTGTGGTACTTTCATAAGGGTCGTAAACAAAGAAAAAGTATATGGCCTCCCTCAAAATCACGACTCAACCTCTTGGGATCTACATAATGTTTATGTCTACCTTGACCAGCTTTGATATTTTTTCTTATAGATGGCATTTGATTGTCCATCTCATCAAGCATCTTTGCTTCAAAATCTCTACCCTCATTAGGGGGTCAGACCATAGATAGCTTTAAGAGGATTCATTACTAATACTTTTATAATGTGGATCATAGGGAAATTCTACTATATGTAGGAAGTTCAACTATCTTTCTTGTTCCTGTGCACAGAAAGCTTTGAGGGTGTCTTCTATAACTTGATTACCTCTTTCATGTTACGGTCGCATGCTATGTTATTTCATAGCGTCCCTACATTCTCTCAATCATCGCGCTGACATTATGCGATGCATTCAATTCTTGGTTGCTTCTTCTCCCCCTTGAATTTTGTGGAGATTCTTGGTAACTCCCAGGCGAGAACTCATCCTTTGACCTTTGCTCATGGATTTTTCCCCGTTAACCCCTAAGGCTAATGGACATACAAACATGGGTACACACTCATATGGTGAGATATAAGCAAACACGAGGTGAGGTGGACACGCACGCACGAGACTCCGAAAATACCCAACAAGATTTAAAGACTAAAATTTCTCAAAATGCATCATGGAGATCGAAGTGCTTTCACACAAGGGTACCCCACACACATGTATGCTTTTATATATATATATTTTTGACTATATATATCGTTTAAAATTTCAAGATTATCATCCAAATCTTGATTTTCAAAGGCTTTTGCAAATTTAAGTTCTATGCCTCCTCACTTAAGGATTGGGATGTCCTGGGGCTATCTTTAGCTCTATATATATCCTCTTCTTTTCCCAAGTCACATCTTCAACATGGAGAAACTTCCATTTACCTGAGTTCCAATTCTAAATACACCTTGCACTAGCAAGCATGATAAAGTAATAATCTTTTCTAAGATGTGCTCAGGGTTTGGATGATACTTCTTCTCACTATGTTGACATGGAAGAAGACGTTGCGCGCCTTAAGCTTTAGAGAAAGAAGCGATTCCTAAGATTTATCTCCAATATTTCTCGTAATACCGTAAGGTTCGCAAGATCTTCTTGTACTTTTGCAAGGGTTGTACATAAAGAAAAACCATACGGCCTCCCTCAAAATAACGACTCAACCTCTTGGTATCTATATAATGTTTATGTCTATCTTGACCAGCTTTGATATCTTTTCTTATAGATTGTATTTGATTGTCCATCTCATCAAGCATCTTTGCTTTTAAATCTCTACCTTGATTAGGTGGTCAACAGACCAGGCCAAGGATGTAAGGAAATCTTCACCATAGATAGCTTTAAGAGGATTCATTACTTATAATTTTATATTAAACATCATAGGCAAATTCTAATAGATATAGGAAGTTTAACTATCTTTTTTGTTCACATCCACAAGAGGCTTTGAGGGTGTCTTCTATAACTTGATGGAATCTTTCATGTTATGATCGCATGCGATGTTCTGTCATAAAATCCCTAGATTTTTTGAATCATCACGTCAACATTATGCGATGCATTCAATTCTTGGCATCTGCTTGTACCAGCAGTTGCATTTTGTGGAAAGGTACCCACACACATGTATGCTTTTATATATTTTCTTGACTATATGAATCGTGTAAAATTTTAAGATTATCATCCAAATCTTAATTTTCAAAGGCTTTTGCAAATTTAAATTCTATTTCAATGCTTCCTCACTTAAGGATTCGGATATCCTTATCTCGCGAAATCAAGGCTGTATAGATCCTCTTCTTTTCTCAAGTCGCATCTTTAACAGGGAGAAACTTCCATTTAACTAAGCATTCTTTTAGAATCCTATGCTGTAGAGATTTCTCAAAAATATTGGGTTTCAATTTCAAACGTACCTTGCACTAACTAGCAAGCACGAGGAAGTAATAATCTTTTCTAAGATGTTCTCATGGTTTGGATGATACTTCTTCTCACTAGGTTGACATGGAAGATGCTGCAGAACCTCTGGAGGAAGAAGCAAGTCATAAGATTTATCTCCAATATTCCTGGTAAGACCATAAGGTCCACAAGATCTTGTGGTACTTTCCCAAGGGTCGTAAACAAAGAAAAAGTATATGGCCTCCCTCAAAATCACGAATCAACCTCTTGGGATCTACATAATGTTTATGTCTACCTTGACCAGCTTCGATATCTTTCCTTATAGATGGCATTTGATTCTCCATCTCATCAAGCATCTTTGCTTCAAAATCTCTACCTTCATTAGGGGGTCAGACCAAGTCAAGGATGTAAGGAAATCTTGACAAAAATTTCAAGATTAT
The DNA here is from genome assembly GCF_041138505.1 of Cibotium barometz. Taxonomy (NCBI): domain Eukaryota; kingdom Viridiplantae; phylum Streptophyta; class Polypodiopsida; order Cyatheales; family Cibotiaceae; genus Cibotium; species Cibotium barometz. The sequence goes on along the minus strand of NC_141103.1, from coordinate 696,712 downwards.
CATTCAAATCTTAATTTTCAAAGGCTATTGCAAATTTAAATTCTTCTTCAATGCTTCCTCACTTAAGGATTGGGATGTCCTCATCTCGAAAAAATTGGGGCTATCTTTAGCTCTATACATCCTCTGCTTTTTTCAAGTCGCATCTTCAAGCGAGAGAAACTTCCATTTAACTAAGCATTCTTTTAGAAACCTATGTTGTAGAGATTTCTCGAATATCTTGGATTCCAATTCTAAATGTACCTTGCACTAGCAACAAGCATGATGAAGGAATAATCTTTTCTAAGATGTGCTCAGGCATTGGATGATACTTCTTTTCACTAGGTTGACACTGAAGAAGACATTGCGAACCTTAAGCTGTGGAGAAAGAAGCAAGTCCTAAGATTTATCTCCAATATTGCTCGTAATACCCTAATGTCCGCAAGATCTTCGTGTACTTTTGCGAGGGTTGTACATAAAGAAAAACCATATGGCCTTCCTTAAAATAACAACTCAACCTCTTGGGATCTACATGATTTTTATGTCTATCTTGACCAGCTTTGAAATCTTTTCTTATAGATTGTATTTGATTGTCCATCTCATCAAGCATCTTTGCTTCAAAATCTCTACCTTGATTAGGGGGTTAGACCAAGCCAAGGATGTAAGGAAATCATCACCATAGATAGCTTTAAGAGGATTCATTACTAATACTCTTATAATAAGCATCATAGGCAAATTCTAATAGATGTAGGAAGTTCAACTATCTTTTTTGTTCACATCCACGAGAGGCTTTGAGAGTGTCTTCTATAACTTGATGACATCTTTCATGTTATGATCGCATGGGATGTTCTATCATAAAATCCCTAGATTCTCTCAATCATCGCGTCAACATTATGCGATGCATTCAATTCTTGGCATCTTCTTGTAGTACCAGTTGCATTTTGTGGAGATTCTCAGTAACTCCTTCGCTTTCATGCTTTGAGCTCTGCTAATGGCTTTTTCCCCGTTAACCCCTAAGGCTATTGGACATACAAACATGATGGGTACCACTCATATGGCGGGATATAAGCAAAGACAAGGCGAGGTGGACGCGTACGCACACACGAGACTCTGAAATACCCAACAAGATTTAAAGACTAAAATTTCTCAAAATTCATTTGGGATCTAAGTGCTTTTACACAAGGGTACCCACACACACATATGCTTTTATATATTTTCTTGACTATATGAATCGTTTAAAATTTCAAGATTATCATCCAAAATTTAATTTTCAAAGTCTTTTACAAATTTCAATTCTTCTTCAATGCTTCCTCACTTAAGGATTGGGATGTCCTTATCTCGCAAATTGGGGCTATCTTTAGCTCTATAGATCCTCCTATTTTCCCAAGTCGCATCTTCAAAAGGGAACATTCTTTTAGAATTCTATGTTGTAGAGATTTCTCGAACATCTTAAGTTCCAATTGGCGACAACTCATCCTTTGATCTTTGCTCATGGATTTTTCCCCGTTAACCCCTAAGGCTAATGGACATACAAACATGGGTACACACTCATATGGCGGGATATAAGCAAACACGAGGTGAGGTGGACACGCACGCACGAGACTCCAAAATACCCAACAAGATTTAACGACTAAAATTTCTCAAAATGCATTTAGGAGATCGAAGTGCTTTCACACAAGGGTACCCCACACATGTATGCTTTTATATATACTTTTTGACTATATGAATCGTGTAAAATTGCAAGATTATCATCCAAATCTTAATTTTCAAAGGCTTTTGCAAATTTAAATTCTATGCCTCCTCACTTAAGGATTGGGATGTCCTGGGGCTACTATCTTTAGCTCTATATAGATCCTCTTCTTTTCCCAAGTCACATCTTCAACATGGAGAAACTTCCATTTACCTAAGCATTCTTTTAGAATCCTATGTTGTAGAGATTTCTCGAACATCCTGGGTTCCAATTCTAAATGTACCTCGCACTAGCAAGCATGATGAAGTAATAATCTTTTCTAAGATCTGCTCAGGGTTTGGATGATACTTCTTCTCACTAGGTTGACATGGAAGAAGACGTTGCGAACCTTAAGCTTTGGAGAAAGAAGCGATTCCTAAGATTTATCTCCAATATTGCTCGTAATACCGTAAGGTTCGCAAGATCTTCTTGTACTTTTGCAAGGGTTGTATGTAAAGAAAAACCATATGGCCTCCCTCAAAATAACGACTCAACCTCTTGGTATCTACATAATGTTTATGTCTATCTTGACCAGCTTTGATATCTTTTGTTATAGATTGTATTTCATTGTCCATCTGATCAAGTATCTTTGCTTTAAAATCTCTATACCTTGATTAGGTGGTCAACAGACCAAGCCAAGAATGTAAAGAAATCTTCACCATAGATAGCTTTTATGCAATGCATTCAATTCTTGGCTGCTTGTTCTCCCACTTTCATTTTGTGGAGATTCTCAGTAACTCCTAGGCTTTCATCCTTTAACCTTTGCTAATGGCTTTTTTCCCGTTAACCCCTAAGGCTATTAGACATACAAACATGGGTACACACTCATATGGCAGGATATAAGCAAACACGAGGTGAGGTGGACACGCACACACGAGACTCCAAAATACCCAACAAGATTTAAAGACTAAAATTTCTCAAAATGCATTAAGGATCGAAGTGCTTTCATACACATGTATGCTTTTATATATTTTTTTTGACCATATGAATCGTGTCAAATTTCAAGATTATCATCCAAATCTTAATTTTCAAAGGCTTTTGCAAATTCAAATTCTTCTTCAATGCTTCCTCACTTAAGGATTCGGATGTCCTCATCTCGGAAAAATTGGGGCTATCTTTAGCTCTATACATCCTCTTCTTTTCTTAAGTCGCATCTTCAAGAGGGAGAAACTTCCATTTGACTAAGCATTCTTTTAAAATCCTATGTTGTAGAGATGTCTCGAACATCTTGGGTTCCCATTCTAGCAAGCATGATGAAGTAATAATATTTCCTAAGATGTGCTCAGGCATTGGATGCTTCTTCTCATCACTAGGTTGACATGGAAGAAGACATTGCGAACCTTAAGCTGTTGAGAAAGAAGCAAGTCCTAAGATTTATCTCCAATATTGCTCGTAATACCCTAAGGTCCGCAAGATCTTCGTGTACTTTTGCGAGGGTTGTACATAAAGAAAAACCATATGGCCTCCCTCAAAATAACAACTCAACCTCTTGGGATCTACATAATGTTTATGTCTATCTTGACCAGCTTTGATATCTTTGCTTATAGATTGGATTTGATTGTCCATCTCATCAAGCATCTTTGCTTCAAAATCTCTACCTTGACTAGGGGGTTAGACCAAGCCAAGGATGTAAGGAAATCTTCACCATAGATAGCTTTAAGAGGATTCATTACTAATACTTTTATAATAAGCATCATAGGCAAATTCTAATAGATGTAGGAAGTTCAACTATCTTTTTTGTTCACATCCACGAGTGGCTTTGAGGGTGTCTTCTATAACTTGATGACATCTTTCATGTTATGATCGCATGGGATGTTCTGTCATAAAATCCCTAGATTCTCTCAATCATCGCGTCAACATTATGCAATGCATTCAATTCTTGGCATCTTCTTGTAGTACCAGGTGCATTTTGTGGAGATTCTCAGTAACTCCTCGACTTTCATGCTTTGAGCTCTGCTAATGGCTTTTTCCCCGTTAACCCCTAAGGCTATTGGACATACAAACATGATGGGTACACACTCATATGGCGGGATATAAGCAAAGACGCGTACGCACACACGAGACTCTGACAAACCCAACAAGATTTAAAGACTAAAATTTCTCAAAATTCATTTGGGATCTAAGTGCTTTCACACAAGGGTACCCACACACACGTATGCTTCTATATATTTTCTTGACTATATGAATCGTGTAAAATTTCAAGATTATTATCCAAAATTCAATTTTCAAAGGCTTTTGCAAATTTCAATTCTTCTTCAATGCTTCCTCACTTAAGGATTGGGATGTTCTTATCTCGCGAATTGCGGCTATCTTTAGCCCTATAGATCCTCTTATTTTTCCAAGTCGCATCTTCAACAAGGAGAAACTTCCATTTAAATCAGCATTCTTTTAGAATCCTATGTTGTAGAGATTTCTCGAACATCTTGGGTTCCAATTCCATTAAACATCTTGACATGGAAGATGCTGCGAAAGCTGTGGAGGAAGAAGCAAGTCATAAGATTTATCTCCAATATTCCTGGTAATACCATAAGGTCCACAAGATCTTGTGGTACTTTCATAAGGGTCGTAAACAAAGAAAAAGTATATGGCCTCCCTCAAAATCACGACTCAACCTCTTGGGATCTACATAATGTTTATGTCTACCTTGACCAGCTTTGATATTTTTTCTTATAGATGGCATTTGATTGTCCATCTCATCAAGCATCTTTGCTTCAAAATCTCTACCCTCATTAGGGGGTCAGACCATAGATAGCTTTAAGAGGATTCATTACTAATACTTTTATAATGCGGATCATAGGGAAATTCTACTATATGTAGGAAGTTCAACTATCTTTCTTGTTCCTGTGCACAGAAAGCTTTGAGGGTGTCTTCTATAACTTGATTACCTCTTTCATGTTACGGTCGCATGCTATGTTATTTCATAGCGTCCCTACATTCTCTCAATCATCGCGCTGACATTATGCGATGCATTCAATTCTTGGTTGCTTCTTCTCCCCCTTGAATTTTGTGGAGATTCTCGGTAACTCCCAGGCGAGAACTCATCCTTTGACCTTTGCTCATGGATTTTTCCCCGTTAACCCCTAAGGCTAATGGACATACAAACATGGGTACACACTCATATGGCGAGATATAAGCAAACACGAGGTGAGGTGGACACGCACGCACGAGACTCCGAAAATACCCAACAAGATTTAAAGACTAAAATTTCTCAAAATGCATCATGGAGATCGAAGTGCTTTCACACAAGGGTACCCCACACACATGTATGCTTTTATATATATATATATTTTCGACTATATGAATCGTGTAAAATTTCAAGATTATCATCCAAATCTTGATTTTCAAAGGCTTTTGCAAATTTAAATTCTATGCCTCCTCACTTAAGGATTGGGATGTCCTGGGGCTATCTTTAGCTCTATATAGATCCTCTTCTTTTCCCAAGTCACATCTTCAACATGGAGAAACTTCCATTTACCTGAGTTCCAATTCTAAATGTACCTTGCACTAGCAAGCATGATAAAGTAATAATCTTTTCTAAGATGTGCTCAGGGTTTGGATGATACTTCTTCTCACTATGTTGACATGGAAGAAGACGTTGCGCGCCTTAAGCTTTAGAGAAAGAAGCGATTCCTAAGATTTATCTCCAATATTGCTCGTAATACCGTAAGGTTCGCAAGATCTTCTTGTACTTTTGCAAGGGTTGTACATAAAGAAAAACCATACGGCCTCCCTCAAAATAACGACTCAACCTCTTGGTATCTACATAATGTTTATGTCTATCTTGACCAGCTTTGATATCTTTTCTTATAGATTGTATTTGATTGTCCATCTCATCAAGCATCTTTGCTTTTAAATCTCTACCTTGATTAAGGAGTCAGCAGACCAGGCCAAGGATGTAAGGAAATCTTCACCATAGATAGCTTTAAGAGGATTCATTACTTATAATTTTATATTAAACATCATAGGCAAATTCTAATAGATATAGGAAGTTTAACTATCTTTTTTGTTCACATCCACAAGAGGCATTGAGGGTGTCTTCTATAACTTGATGGAATCTTTCATGTTATGATCGCATGGGATGTTCTGTCATAAAATTCCTAGATTTTTTGAATCATCACGTCAACATTATGCGATGCATTCAATTCTTGGCATCTGCTTGTACCAGCAGTTGCATTTTATGGAAAGGTACCCACACACATGTATGCTTTTATATATTTTCTTGACTATATGAATCGTGTAAAATTTTAAGATTATCATCCAAATCTTAATTTTCAAAGGCTTTTGCAAATTTAAATTCTATTTCAATGCTTCCTCACTTAAGGATTCGGATATCCTTATCTCGCGAAATCAAGGCTGTATAGATCCTCTTCTTTTCTCAAGTCGCATCTTTAATAGGGAGAAACTTCCATTTAACTAAGCATTCTTTTAGAATCCTATGTTGTAGAGATTTCTCAAAAATCTTGGGTTCCAATTTCAAACGTACCTTGCACTAACTAGCAAGCACGAGGAAGTAATAATCTTTTCTAAGATGTTCTCATGGTTTGGATGATACTTCTTCTCACTAGGTTGACATGGAAGATGCTGCAGAAGCTCTGGAGGAAGAAGCAAGTCATAAGTCTTATCTCCAATATTCTTGGTAAGACCATAAGGTCCACAAGATCTTGTGGTACTTTCCCAAGGGTCGTAAACAAAGAAAAAGTATATGGCCTCCCTCAAAATCACGACTCAACCTCTTGGGATCTACATAATGTTTATGTCTACCTTGACACTGAAGAAGACATTGCGAACCTTAAGCTGTGGAGAAAGAAGCAAGTCCTAAGATTTATCTCCAATATTGCTCGTAATACCCTAAGGTCCGCAAGATCTTCGTGTACTTTTGCGAGGGTTGTACATAAAGAAAAACCATATGGCCTTCCTTAAAATAACAACTCAACCTCTTGGGATCTACATGATTTTTATGTCTATCTTGACCAGCTTTGAAATCTTTTCTTATAGATTGTATTTGATTGTCCATCTCATCAAGCATCTTTGCTTCAAAATCTCTACCTTGATTAGGGGGTTAGACCAAGCCAAGGATGTAAGGAAATCTTCACCATAGATAGCTTTAAGAGGATTCATTACTAATACTTTTATAATAAGCATCATAGGCAAATTCTAATAGATGTAGGAAGTTCAACTATCCTTTTTGTTCACATCCACGAGAGGCTTTGAGAGTGTCTTCTATAACTTGATGACATCTTTCATGTTATGATCGCATGGGATGTTCTGTCATAAAATCCCTAGATTCTCTCAATCATCGCGTCAACATTATGCGATGCATTCAATTCTTGGCATCTTCTTGTAGTACCAGTTGCATTTTGTGGAGATTCTCAGTAACTCCTTCGCTTTCATGCTTTGAGCTCTGCTAATGGCTTTTTCCCCGTTAACCCCTAAGGCTATTGGACATACAAACATGATGGGTACCACTCATATGGCGGGATATAAGCAAAGACAAGGCGAGGTGGACGCGTACGCACACACGAGACTCTGAAATACCCAACAAGATTTAAAGACTAAAATTTCTCAAAATTCATTTGGGATCTAAGTGCTTTTACACAAGGGTACCCACACACACATATGCTTTTATATATTTTCTTGACTATATGAATCGTTTAAAATTTCAAGATTATCATCCAAAATTTAATTTTCAAAGTCTTTTACAAATTTCAATTCTTCTTCAATGCTTCCTCACTTAAGGATTGGGATGTCCTTATCTCGCAAATTGGGGCTATCTTTAGCTCTATAGATCCTCCTATTTTCCCAAGTCGCATCTTCAAAAGGGAACATTCTTTTAGAATTCTATGTTGTAGAGATTTCTCGAACATCTTAAGTTCCAATTGGCGACAACTCATCCTTTGACCTTTGCTCATGGATTTTTCCCCGTTAACCCCTAAGGCTAATGGACATACAAACATGGGTACACACTCATATGGCGGGATATAAGCAAACACGAGGTGAGGTGGACACGCACGCACGAGACTCCGAAATACCCAACAAGATTTAACGACTAAAATTTCTCAAAATGCATTTAGGAGATCGAAGTGCTTTCACACAAGGGTACCCCACACATGTATGCTTTTATATATACTTTTTGACTATATGAATCGTGTAAAATTGCAAGATTATCATCCAAATCTTAATTTTCAAAGGCTTTTGTAAATTTAAATTCTATGCCTCCTCACTTAAGGATTGGGATGTCCTGGGGCTACTATCTTTAGCTCTATATAGATCCTCTTCTTTTCCCAAGTCACATCTTCAACATGGAGAAACTTCCATTTACCTAAGCATTCTTTTAGAATCCTATGTTGTAGAGATTTCTCGAACATCCTGGGTTCCAATTCTAAATGTACCTCGCACTAGCAAGCATGATGAAGTAATAATCTTTTCTAAGATCTGCTCAGGGTTTGGATGATACTTCTTCTCACTAGGTTGACATGGAAGAAGACGTTGCGAACCTTAAGCTTTGGAGAAAGAAGCGATTCCTAAGATTTATCTCCAATATTGCTCTTAATACCGTAAGGTTCGCAAGATCTTCTTGTACTTTTGCAAGGGTTGTACGTAAAGAAAAACCATATGGCCTCCCTCAAAATAACGACTCAACCTCTTGGTATCTACATAATGTTTATGTCTATCTTGACCAGCTTTGATATCTTTTGTTATAGATTGTATTTCATTGTCCATCTGATCAAGTATCTTTGCTTTAAAATCTCTATACCTTGATTAGGGGGTCAACAGACCAAGCCAAGGATGTAAGGAAATCTTCACCATAGATAGCTTTTATGCAATGCATTCAATTCTTGGCTGCTTGTTCTCCCACTTGCATTTTGTGGAGATTCTCAGTAACTCCTAGGCTTTCATCCTTTGACCTTTGCTAATGGCTTTTTTCCCGTTAACCCCTAAGGCTATTAGACATACAAACATGGGTACACACTCATATGGCAGGATATAAGCAAACACGAGGTGAGCTGGACATGCACACACGAGACTCCGAAATACCCAACAAGATTTAAAGACTAAAATTTCTCAAAATGCATTTAAGGATCGAAGTGCTTTCATACACATGTATGCTTTTATATATTTTTTTTGACTATATGAATCGTGTCAAATTTCAAGATTATCATCCAAATCTTAATTTTCAAAGGCTTTTGCAAATTCAAATTCTTCTTCAATGCTTCCTCACTTAAGGATTGGGATGTCCTCATCTCGAAAAAATTGGGGCTATCTTTAGCTCTATACATCCTCTTCTTTTCTTAAGTTGCATCTTAAAGAGGGAGAAACTTCCATTTGACTAAGCATTCTTTTGAAATCCTATGTTGTAGAGATGTCTCGAACATCTTGGGTTCCCATTCTAGCAAGCATGATGAAGTAATAATATTTTCTAAGATGTGCTCAGGCATTGGATGCTTCTTCTCATCACTAGGTTGACATGGAAGAAGACATTGCGAACCTTAAGCTGTTGAGAAAGAAGCAAGTCCTAAGATTTATCTCCAATATTGCTCGTAATACCCTAAGGTCCGCAAGATCTTTGTGTACTTTTGCGAGGGTTGTACATAAAGAAAAACCATATGGCCTCCCTCAAAATAACAACTCAACCTCTTGGGATCTACATAATGTTTTGTCTATCTTGACCAGCTTTGATATCTTTGCTTATAGATTGGATTTGATTGTCCATCTCATCAAGCATCTTTGCTTCAAAATCTCTACCTTGATTAGGGGGTTAGACCAAGCCAAGGATGTAAGGAAATCTTCACCATAGATAGCTTTAAGAGGATTCATTACTAATACTTTTATAATAAGCATCATAGGCAAATTCTAATAGATGTAGGAAGTTCAACTATCTTTTTTGTTCACATCCACGAGTGGCTTTGAGGGTGTCTTCTATAACTTGATGACATCTTTCATGTTATGATCGCATGGGATGTTCTGTCATAAAATCCCTAGATTCTCTCAATCATCGCGTCAACATTATGCAATGCATTCAATTCTTGGCATCTTCTTGTAGTACCAGTTGCATTTTGTGGAGATTCTCAGTAACTCCTCGACTTTCATGCTTTGAGCTCTGCTAATGGCTTTTTCCCCGTTAACCCCTAAGGCTATTGGACATACAAACATGATGGGTACACACTCATATGGTGGGATATAAGCAAAGACGCGTACGCACACACGAGACTTTGACAAACCCAACAAGATTTAAAGACTAAAATTTCTCAAAATTCATTTGGGATCTAAGTGCTTTCACACAAGGGTACCCACACACACGTATGCTTCTATATATTTTCTTGACTATATGAATCGTGTAAATTTTCAAGATTATTATCCAAAATTCAATTTTCAAAGGCTTTTGCAAATTTCAATTCTTCTTCAATGCTTCCTCACTTAAGGATTGGGATGTCCTTATCTCGCGAATTGCGGCTATCTTTAGCCCTATAGATCCTCTTATTTTTCCAAGTCGCATCTTCAACAAGGAGAAACTTCCATTTAAATCAGCATTCTTTTAGAATCCTATGTTGTAGAGATTTCTCGAACATCTTGGGTTCCAATTCCATTAAACATCTTGACATGGAAGATGCTGCGAAAGCTGTGGAGGAAGAAGCAAGTCATAAGATTTATCTCCAATATTCCTGGTAATACCATAAGGTCCACAAGATCTTGTGGTACTTTCATAAGGGTCGTAAACAAAGAAAAAGTATATGGCCTCCCTCAAAATCACGACTCAACCTCTTGGGATCTACATAATGTTTATGTCTACCTTGACCAGCTTTGATATTTTTTCTTATAGATGGCATTTGATTGTCCATCTCATCAAGCATCTTTGCTTCAAAATCTCTACCCTCATTAGGGGGTCAGACCATAGATAGCTTTAAGAGGATTCATTACTAATACTTTTATAATGCGGATCATAGGGAAATTCTACTATATGTAGGAAGTTCAACTATCTTTCTCGTTCCTGTGCACAGAAAGCTTTGAGGGTGTCTTCTATAACTTGATTACCTCTTTCATGTTACGGTCACATGCTATGTTATTTCATAGCGTCCCTACATTCTCTCAATCATCGCGCTGACATTATGCGATGCATTCAATTCTTGTTTGCTTCTTCTCCCCCTTGAATTTTGTGGAGATTCTCGGTAACTCCCAGGCGAGAACTCATCCTTTGACCTTTGCTCATGGATTTTTCCCCGTTAACCCCTAAGGCTAATGGACATACAAACATGGGTACACACTCATATGGCGAGATATAAGCAAACACGAGGTGAGGTGGACATGCACGCACGAGACTCCGAAAATACCCAACAAGATTTAAAGACTAAAAATTTCTCAAAATGCATCATGGAGATCGAAGTGCTTTCACACAAGGGTACCCCACACACATGTATGCTTTTATATATATATATTTTCGACTATATGAATCATGTAAAATTTCAAGATTATCATCCAAATCTTGATTTTCAAAGGCTTTTGCAAATTTAAATTCTATGCCTCCTCACTTAAGGATTGGGATGTCCTGGGGCTATCTTTAGCTCTATATAGATCCTCTTCTTTTCCCAAGTCACATCTTCAACATGGAGAAACTTCCATTTACCTGAGTTCCAATTCTAAATGTACCTTGCACTAGCAAGCATGATAAAGTAATAATCTTTTCTAAGATGTGCTCAGGGTTTGGATGATACTTCTTCTCACTATGTTGACATGGAAGAAGACGTTGCGCGCCTTAAGCTTTAGAGAAAGAAGCGATTCCTAAGATTTATCTCCAATATTGCTAGTAATACCGTAAGGTTCGCAAGATCTTCTTGTACTTTTGCAAGGGTTGTACATAAAGAAAAACCATACGGCCTCCCTCAAAATAACGACTCAACCTCTTGGTATCTACATAATGTTTATGTCTATCTTGACCAGCTTTGATATCTTTTCTTATAGATTGTATTTGATTGTCCATCTCATCAAGCATCTTTGCTTTTAAATCTCTACCTTGATTAGGGGGTCAACAGACCAGGCCAAGGATGTAAGGAAATCTTCACCATAGATAGCTTTAAGAGGATTCATTACTTATAATTTTATATTAAACATCATAGGCAAATTCTAATAGATATACGAAGTTTAACTATCTTTCTTGTTCACATCCACAAGAGGCTTTGAGGGTGTCTTCTATAACTTGATGGAATCTTTCATGTTATGATCGCATGCGATGTTCTGTCATAAAATCCCTAGATTTTTTGAATCATCACGTCAACATTATGCGATGCATTCAATTCTTGGCATCTGCTTGTACCAGCAGTTGCATTTTGTGGAAAGGTACCCACACACATGTATGCTTTTATATATTTTCTTGACTATATGAATCGTGTAAAATTTTAAGATTATCATCCAAATTTTAATTTTCAAAGGCTTTTGCAAATTTAAATTCTATTTCAATGCTTCCTCACTTAAGGATTCGGATATCCTTATCTCGCGAAATCAAGGCTGTATAGATCCTCTTCTTTTCTCAAGTCGCATCTTTAACAGGGAGAAACTTCCATTTAACTAAGCATTCTTTTAGAATCCTATGTTGTAGAGATTTCTCAAAAATCTTGGGTTCCAATTTCAAACGTACCTTGCACTAACTAGCAAGCAGGAGGAAGTAATAATCTTTTCTAAGATGTTCTCATGGTTTGGATGATACTTCTTCTCACTAGGTTGACATGGAAGATGCTCCAGAAGCTCTGGAGGAAGAAGCAAGTCATAAGATTTATCTCCAATATTCCTGGTAAGACCATAAGGTCCACAAGATCTTGTGGTACTTTCCCAAGGGTCGTAAACAAAGAAAAAGTATATGGCCTCCCTCAAAATCACGACTCAACCTCTTGGGATCTACATAATGTTTATGTCTACCTTGACCAGCTTCGATATCTTTCCTTATAGATGGCATTTGATTCTCCATCTCATCAAGCATCTTTGCTTCAAAATCTCTACCTTCATTAGGGGGTCAGACCAAGTCAAGGATGTAAAGAAATCTTGACCAAAATTTCAAGATTATCATCCAAATCTTAATTTTCAAAGGCTTATGCAAATTTAAATTCTTCTTCAATGCTTCCTCACTTAAGGATTGGGAAATCTTTTGCTCTACACATCCTCTGCTTTTTCCAAGTCGCATCTTCAAGCGAGAGAAACTTCCATTTAACTAAGCATTCTTTTAGAAACCTATGTTGTAGAGATTTCTCGAATATCTTGGATTCCAATTCTAAATGTACCTTGCACTAGCAACAAGCATGATGAAGGAATAATCTTTTCTAAGATGTGCTCAGGCATTGGATGATACTTCTTTTCACTAGGTTGACACTGAAGAAGACATTGCGAACCTTAAGCTGTGGAGAAAGAAGCAAGTCCTAAGATTTATCTCCAATATTGCTCGTAATACCCTAAGGTCCGCAAGATCTTCGTGTACTTTTGTGAGGGTTGTACATAAAGAAAAACCATATGGCCTTCCTTAAAATAACAACTCAACCTCTTGGGATCTACATGATTTTTATGTCTATCTTGACCAGCTTTGAAATCTTTTCTTATAGATTGTATTTGATTGTCCATCTCATCAAGCATCTTTGCTTCAAAATCTCTACCTTGATTAGGGGGTTAGACCAAGCCAAGGATGTAAGGAAATCTTCACCATAGATAGCTTTAAGAGGATTCATTACTAATACTTTTATAATAAGCATCATAGGCAAATTCTAATAGATGTAGGAAGTTTAACTATCTTTTTTGTTCACATCCACGAGAGGCTTTGAGAGTGTCTTCTATAACTTGATGACATCTTTCATGTTATGATCGCATGGGATGTTCTGTCATAAAATCCCTAGATTCTCTCAATCATCGCGTCAACATTATGCGATGCATTCAATTCTTGGCATCTTCTTGTAGTACCAGTTGCATTTTGTGGAGATTCTCAGTAACTCCTTCGCTTTCATGCTTTGAGCTCTGCTAATGGCTTTTTCCCTGTTAACCCCTAAGGCTATTGGACATACAAACATGATGGGTACCACTCATATGGCGGGATATAAGCAAAGACAAGGCGAGGTGGACGCGTATGCACACACGAGACTCTGAAATACCCAACAAGATTTAAAGACTAAAATTTCTCAAAATTCATTTGGGATCTAAGTGCTTTTACACAAGGGTACCCACACACACATAGGCTTTTATATATTTTCTTGACTATATGAATCGTTTAAAATTTCAAGATTATCATCCAAAATTTAATTTTCAAAGTCTTTTACAAATTTCAATTCTTCTTCAATGCTTCCTCACTTAAGGATTGGGATGTCCTTATCTCGCAAATTTGGGCTATCTTTAGCTCTATAGATCCTCCTATTTTCCCAAGTCGCATCTTCAAAAGGGAACATTCTTTTAGAATTCTATGTTGTAGAGATTTCTCGAACATCTTAAGTTCCAATTGGCGACAACTCATCCTTTGATCTTTGCTCATGGATTTTTCCCCGTTAACCCCTAAGGCTAATGGACATACAAACATGGGTACACACTCATATGGCGGGATATAAGCAAACACGAGGTGAGGTGGACACGCACGCACGAGACTCCGAAATACCCAACAAGATTTAACGACTAAAATTTCTCAAAATGCATTTAGGAGATCGAAGTGCTTTCACACAAGGGTACCCCACACATGTATGCTTTTATATATACTTTTTGACTATATGAATCGTGTAAAATTGCAAGATTATCATCCAAATCTTAATTTTCAAAGGCTTTTGCAAATTTAAATTCTATGCCTCCTCACTTAAGGATTGGGATGTCCTGTGTGAGATCCCCCTGTTCCCACCGAGCAACGGATTCGGGTACTAGCAGCGGAAGTAGCACTTCTCGCACGGGACAGGGGTCCCACATTCGGGGCCTCGTCCATGGATATCTGGACAAGAGACTAATCCGTCGGTTTTTCCAAAACCGAACCCGGAAAAAACTTCCCTTACCCGGAAAGCACGGGCGATTCCACCAGGATAATTTTTTTACTCTAACGTAGTCAAGATCATTACTGATCACGCTGATCCAACTGCACCTATAAAGATACTCGGTCGGATCAAGGAAGAAACTTGCACTTGGATCATTGGGATCAACGCTTTTTTCCCCATCAAGAGGCACAGCCGTTGATTCCTATCCATAGAACAATTACTATCTGGGACTTACTTCATCTATCGTAATAACAGAAATTGAGTCTCGGTTTACGGATCCATCAGTCCAGCCTAACCCCATCCGATCCCATGGGTTAGCCAACCGCCCAACCACTGTAGTGATGGGATCCAATTTGGAATTTGGTTAAGTTTTGTCCCGGGTACCAAGGAAGAGAGTTCCAAGGCCCCCTAGCCGGAAGTTCATGCAACATAAAATTAGGCACACCACTTACACACCCAATATGAAATTGCCTTTTTCTTATCATCAGCTAACTTTAAAACAATCCTTTAATGAAACCATAGTACCACTGATCACAATCTTCCAATTTATCCGGTTGATCCTCAAATTTCCCATCATTCCTTCATTAGAGTATCTATGGCATCATTGGCAACTAGAACGCTCACCACCTGTCCACTCAGAGGCCGTTTCCATAGTTCCTAGCCCATAATACTCGGCAATATAATCACTTATCAAGATGGACTCTCGTTGAAGATCAGCAAGATCAACCAACAGATCCATATAAAAGAGCCATGGACTCATCCGTTGAGGACCAGCAAGGTCAGTCAACCAGATCCATGCCCGGTTTCACAAAACAACTCTTACTCCTTGTTCCAATATCTTCCTCGACGCACGCGTGGGTATCCTAGGCGACCCAGAGCCCGAGCACCGTATGGTCAGCACCCTCTAGGATCCTTCGCAGGTGACCTAGCGCTTCACTCATAGGCCGCTTCCTTGGTCCCTCATCCACCGTACCGGAAGCTCACCATTTTAATCGAACCGAGGCTGGTCAAGACCTCGGTCGACCTTGCTACGCGAGACGTCCTCCATTGACTCTCCGTCAGCAGTTGCAACTTTATCAGTTAGGTCTCCACGACCTTAACCACAAGACGGTCAAAATGCTTCCCCAGCATTCTTGACATAAAACAGCCATTTACAAACAACATTTACAAACAGTTTACAAATACAGTTTCTATATTAACTCTCATTTTTTCACATTATCCCTCATTAATCCACATTACTTATTCCACATTCCATGTATATGTGTACTCATCCAATCACCTCCTTTTCCATCTCTTCACTTCAGATTCCTTCACATCACATATCATATATTCACATCCATATCCACATCCATACATCCACATCCACATCCACATTCACATCCATACATCCACATCTACATGCTTATCTCCATTTTCACATCCTCATTTATACATCCACATCCCATATCCACATTCATACATACACATCCATATCCACATCCACATCCACATCCACATTCACATCCATGCATCCACATCTACATGCTTACCTCCATTTTCACATCCTCATTTATACATCCACATCCCATATCCACATTCATACATACACATCCATACATCCACATCTACATCCACATACATACATACATCCACATCCACATTCCACATTCACATCTATACATCCACATCTACATTCACATTAACATACATCCACATCCACATTCCCATACATCCACATTATACATCCACATTCCACATTCACATCTATATTCACATTCACATACATGCATCCACATCTACATGCTTACCTCCATTTTCACATCCTCATTTATACATCCACATCCCATATCCACATTCATACATACACATCCATACATCCACATCTACATCCACATACATACATACATCCACATCCACATTCCACATTCACATCTATACATCCACATCTACATTCACATTCACATACATCCACATCCACATTCCCATACATCCACATCTATACATCCACATTCCACATTCACATCTACATTCACATTCACATACATCCACATCTACATTCACATTCACATACATCCACATCCCCATTCCCATTCACATCTATACATCCACATCTACATCCACATACATACATACATCCACATCCACATTCCACATTCACATCTATACATCCACATCTACATCCACATTCACATACATCCACATCCACATTTCCATTCACATCTATACATCCACATCCATTCACATCTATACATCCACATCTACATCCACATTTACATCTATGCATATACATCTTCATGCATATATCCATTTTCATGTTCATACATCCACACTCCCATCTCCATATCCACACATCCACATACATACATCCATTTTCACATTCCCATTTATATAACCCCATATACCTTCACATCTAATCTTTTACATCACATCCATTCTCGCCCTATCACAACCCATATACATCTTATCCTATCACATACACTTCTTACCTCATCCCCCCATACACATCTTAATTCATCTTATCACATCCTAACTTATTTCATAAGCATCTTATCACCTCTTATCACACCTCTTATCACATCCTATCACTTTCCATACGCATCTTATCAATTCTTATCACATCTCATACACCTCTTATCACATCTTATCACATTTCATATCTTTTTTTTTTAAAAAAAAGAGAATTCTTTTATTTGATATAAGATTTCTCTACACATTTATTTATACATAAATTCCATTTAAGGAGACTAACACTTTCGAAATTAAAATCAATCTTTTATGCATCTTCTTATGCATGATTTCAATTTGGTAGGGAATTATACTTTTAGAATAAAAGAATTTCTCTTATGCATCTAAGTTAAGCATAAAATCCATTTATGAGGAAAATCATACTTTTAGTATAAAAAGAATATCTTTTATGCATACCTATATGCATGAAATCCAATATGATAAAAGTAACACTTTTGATATAAAAATTTTCCTTTATGCATACTTCTATGCATGAAAAATAAAAATGATAAAAGTAACACTTTTGATATAAAAATTTTCTTTTATGCATACTTTTATGTATGAAATAAAAATGATAAAAGTAACACTTTTGATATAAAAATTTATCCATTATGCATACTTCTATGCATGAAAATAAAAATGGTAAAAATAAAACTTTTGATATAAAAATTTATCCTTTATGCATACTTCTATGCAACACTTTTGATATAAAAATTTATCCTTTATGCATAATATTAAAATTCAATTTCTCCATGATTATAATGAAATTCTTTCAATTAATCTAGGATGATGATTCCTAGAATATGGTAAGAAGTCCTCTTTTTATGCTTTGAATGAAAATTTTTTATGCATAATTTTTATAAAAATTTTGCCATAGCTCCGCTGCTATGACTGATAAATCTCAATTTTTCTAAGGGATAAAGCTTATCATTAAGGAAATAATTAAAATGATTCTCTAATTGGATCCTTAATCCATAATGGATTGAATCATCAATATACATAAACTAAAAGCATAAGAAAAAGCCATTAATTTGGCCTCAAGCATAGCTTACTCTTGGGTTAAAGAAAAGCTTTATGAAAAGCTTGATTTGGATTGAGAATGGGTCATGAGTATGACCATTTCTTGAGTGAGAGAGAGAATTTACATAAGAATCATTAGAATTTAAACATAAATGAAAATTAACTTCAATAGCATTTATTAAATTATGTAACTCTTCACTACTATTCAAACTTCAATAGCATTTAAAAAAAACCATACCAATTAAACTTCTCAAGCTTGAGAGGGGTTGAGAAGAGAGAAACATTGAGAAATTATAGAAAGATGAATATTCACTAATTACCTTACAACTTGCTTGATTCTTTGTTCACGGTAGAGGCCCCCAACCAATCAATTGGTTAAGTATGTTGATGGAGCCACTAATGGGGATTGAAGAAAGAGGGAAGCTCCAAAAACTAGTGAATTATTAAATGAATTCACAGTTCTTGGCTTAGGTGGAGTAGAGTAACGATGCATAAACACTATCTATTTTTCAACAAGGGTGAGGCTTCTATTTATAGGAAAAATTGAGCTCCTAACGAAACAAACTGATTCTAGAATTTTCTAAATCAGTTTGGTCAATATTTGACCATTTTTAGGTCAGTTAAGCTAACTTTTTGGAACTAGACTTGAATGAGGAGAGAGGAGAGATGAAATATCCCAATTTTTATGAGTTTAAAACTCATTCAAGCATGTGAAATATGCACCTCCTTTAAAGAACTCCCCTTCCTTACATATGTCATATTTTTAATATTTCTCATAGTTTTTTACTAATAAACCTTGTACATTTTCAACTCTTCATCTTATGTGAAATATGCACCTCCTTTAAAGAACTCCCCTTCCTTACATATGTCATACTTTTAATATTGCTCATAATTTTTTTACTAATAAACCTTGTACATTTTCAACTCTTCATCTTATGTGAAATATGCACCTCCTTTAAAGAACTCCTCTTCCTTACATATGTCATACTTTTAATATTGCTCATAATTTTTTACTAATAAACCTTGTACATTTTCAACTCTTCATCTTATGTGAAATATGCACCTCCTTTAAAGAACTCCTCTTCCTTACATATGTCATACTTTTAATATTGCTCATAATTTTTTACTAATAAACCTTGTACATTTTCAACTCTTCATCTTATGTGAGTATTTACTCATTTTTTGGTATCTTCTTTTTCAAATTGGATTTATCTCCTCCCTACACATGGATTGATGCTATTGGTCCATAGGAACCTTAATTGGACCATAATCCAAAAATTTCTGAAAATCTAGACCCTTAGACTAAGGTCCTTTATACACATTTCCAATTAATTCCAATTGCACATTGGAAAGTTCTTTTTGAATTTCTGTTTCAGGGAAACTTATTTTAATAAGATGAGATAATTTTCTATCCAAAAATATTAAAAATCTGAATATTCTCTCTCTAGAATATTTTCTCTCTCTAGGTTAAAACAGTTAGAAACAAGTCTTTTATATTTCTGAAGAGGGATTGATTATAGAAGAAGATACTAGACATCAAAAAGGGGTTTGGGGGAGGAATCTTACATCCTGGGGCTACTATCTTTAGCTCTATATAGATCCTCTTCTTCTCCCAAGTCACATCTTCAACATGGAGAAACTTCCATTTACCTAAGCATTCTTTTAGAATCCTATGTTGTAGAGATTTCTCGAACATCCTGGGTTCCAATTCTAAATGTACCTTGCAGTAGCAAGCATGATGAAGTAATAATCTTTTCTAAGATCTGCTCAGGGTTTGGATGATACTTCTTCTCACTAGGTTGACATGGAAGAAGACGTTGCGAACCTTAAGCTTTGGAGAAAGAAGCGATTCCTAAGATTTATCTCCAATATTGCTCGTAATACCGTAAGGTTCGCAAGATCTTCTTGTACTTTTGCAAGGGTTGTACGTAAAGAAAAACCATATGGCCTCCCTCAAAATAACGACTCAACCTCTTGGTATCTACATAATGTTTATGTCTATCTTGACCAGCTTTGATATCTTTTGTTATAGATTGTATTTCATTGTCCATCTGATCAAGTATCTTTGCTTTAAAATCTCTATACCTTGATTAGGGGGTCAACAGACCAAGCCAAGGATGTAAGGAAATCTTCACCATAGATAGCTTTTATGCAATGCATTCAATTCTTGGCTGCTTGTTCTCCCACTTGCATTTTGTGGAGATTCTCAGTAACTCCTAGGCTTTCATCCTTTGACCTTTGCTAATGGCTTTTTTCCCGTTAACCCCTAAGGCTATTAGACATACAAACATGGGTACACACTCATATGGCAGGATATAAGCAAACACGAGGTGAGGTGGACACGCACACACGAGACTCCGAAATACCCAACAAGATTTAAAGACTAAAATTTCTCAAAATGCATTAAGGATCGAAGTGCTTTCATACACATGTATGCTTTTATATATATTTTTTCACTATATGAATCGTGTCAAATTTCAAGATTATCATCCAAATCTTAATTTTCAAAGGCTTTTGCAAATTCAAATTCTTCTTCAATGCTTCCTCACTTAAGGATTCGGATGTCCTCATCTCGGAAAAATTGGGGCTATCTTTAGCTCTATACATCCTCTTCTTTTCTTAAGTCGCATCTTCAAGAGGGAGAAACTTCCATTTGACTAAGCATTCTTTTAAAATCCTATGTTGTAGAGATGTCTCGAACATCTTGGGTTCCCATTCTAGCAAGCATGATGAAGTAATAATATTTTCTAAGATGTGCTCAGGCATTGGATGCTTCTTCTCATCACTAGGTTGACATGGAAGAAGACATTGCGAACCTTAAGCTGTTGAGAAAGAAGCAAGTCCTAAGATTTATCTCCAATATTGCTCGTAATACCCTAAGGTCCGCAAGATCTTCGTGTACTTTTGCGAGGGTTGTACATAAAGAAAAACCATATGGCCTCCCTCAAAATAACAACTCAACCTCTTGGGATCTACATAATGTTTATGTCTATCTTGACCAGCTTTGATATCTTTGCTTATAGATTGGATTTGATTGTCCATCTCATCAAGCATCTTTGCTTCAAAATCTCTACCTTGATTAGGGGGTTAGACCAAGCCAAGGATGTAAGGAAATCTTCACCATACATAGCTTTAAGAGGATTCATTACTAATACTTTTATAATAAGCATCATAGGCAAATTCTAATAGATGTAGGAAGTTCAACTATCTTTTTTGTTCACATCCACGAGTGGCTTTGAGGGTGTCTTCTATAACCTGATGACATCTTTCATGTTATGATCGCATGGGATGTTCTGTCATAAAATCCCTAGATTCTCTCAATCATCGCATCAACATTATGCAATGCATTCAATTCTTGGCATCTTCTTGTAGTACCAGTTGCATTTTGTGGAGATTCTCAGTAACTCCTCGACTTTCATGCTTTGAGCTCTGCTAATGGCTTTTTCCCCGTTAACCCCTAAGGCTATTGGACATACAAACATGATGGGTACACACTCATATGGCGGGATATAAGCAAAGACGCGTACGCACACACGAGACTCTGACAAACCCAACAAGATTTAAAGACTAAAATTTCTCAAAATTCATTTGGGATCTAAGTGCTTTCACACAAGGGTACCCACACACACGTATGCTTCTATATATTTTCTTGACTATATGAATCGTGTAAAATTTCAAGATTATTATCCAAAATTCAATTTTCAAAGGCTTTTGCAAATTTCAATTCTTCTTCAATGCTTCCTCACTTAAGGATTGGAATGTCCTTATCTCGCGAATTGCGGCTATCTTTAGCCCTATAGATCCTCTTATTTTTCCAAGTCGCATCTTTAACAAGGAGAAACTTCCATTTAAATCAGCATTCTTTTAGAATCCTATGTTGTAGAGATTTCTCGAACATCTTGGGTTCCAATTCCATTAAACATCTTGACATGGAAGATGCTGGGAAAGCTGTGGAGGAAGAAGCAAGTCATAAGATTTATCTCCAATATTCCTGGTAATACCATAAGGTCCACAAGATCTTGTGGTACTTTCATAAGGGTCGTAAACAAAGAAAAAGTATATGGCCTCCCTCAAAATCACGACTCAACCTCTTGGGATCTACATAATGTTTATGTCTACCTTGACCAGCTTTGATATTTTTTCTTATAGATGGCATTTGATTGTCCATCTCATCAAGCATCTTTGCTTCAAAATCTCTACCCTCATTAGGGGGTCAGACCATAGATAGCTTTAAGAGGATTCATTACTAATACTTTTATAATGCGGATCATAGGGAAATTCTACTATATGTAGGAAGTTCAACTATCTTTCTTGTTCCTGTGCACAGAAAGCTTTGAGGGTGTCTTCTATAACTTGATTACCTCTTTCATGTTACGGTCGCATGCTATGTTATTTCATAGCATCCCTACATTCTCTCAATCATCGCGCTAACATTATGCGATGCATTCAATTCTTGGTTGCTTCTTCTCCCCCTTGAGTTTTGTGGAGATTCTCGGTAACTCCCAGGCGAGAACTCATCCTTTGACCTTTGCTCATGGATTTTTCCCCGTTAACCCCTAAGGCTAATGGACATACAAACATGGGTACACACTCATATGGCGAGATATAAGCAAACACGAGGTGAGGTGGACACGCACGCACGAGACTCTGAAAATACCCAACAAGATTTAAAGACTAAAATTTCTCAAAATGCATCATGGAGATCGAAGTGCTTTCACACAAGGGTACCCCACACACATGTATGCTTTTATATATATATATATTTTCGACTATATGAATCGTGTAAAATTTCAAGATTATCATCCAAATCTTGATTTTCAAAGGCTTTTGCAAATTTAAATTCTATGCCTCCTCACTTAAGGATTGGGATGTCCTGGGGCTATCTTTAGCTCTATATAGATCCTCTTATTTTCCCAAGTCACATCTTCAACATGGAGAAACTTCCATTTACCTGAGTTCCAATTCTAAATGTACCTTGCACTAGCAAGCATGATAAAGTAATAATCTTTTCTAAGATGTGGTCAGGGTTTGGATGATACTTCTTCTCACTATGTTGACATGGAAGAAGACGTTGCGCGCCTTAAGCTTTAGAGAAAGAAGCGATTCCTAAGATTTATCTCCAATATTGCTCGTAATACCGTAAGGTTCGCAAGATCTTCTTGTACTTTTGCAAGGGTTGTACATAAAGAAAAACCATACGGCCTCCCTCAAAATAACGACTCAACCTCTTGGTATCTACATAATGTTTATGTCTATCTTGACCAGCTTTGATATCTTTTCTTATAGATTGTATTTGATTGTTGTCCATCTCATCAAGCATCTTTGCTTTTAAATCTCTACCTTGATTAGGGGGTCAACAGACCAGGCCAAGGATGTAAGGAAATCTTCACCATAGATAGCTTTAAGAGGATTCATTACTTATAATTTTATATTAAACATCATAGGCAAATTCTAATAGATATAGGAAGTTTAACTATCTTTTTTGTTCACATCCACAAGAGGCTTTGAGGGTGTCTTCTATAACTTGATGGAATCTTTCATGTTATGATCGCATGCGATGTTCTGTCATAAAATCCCTAGATTTTTTGAATCATCACGTCAACATTATGCGATGCATTCAATTCTTGGCATCTGCTTGTACCAGCAGTTGCATTTTGTGGAAAGGTACCCACACACATGTATGCTTTTATATATTTTCTTGACTATATGAATCGTGTAAAATTTTAAGATTATCATCCAAATCTTGATTGTCAAAGGCTTTTGCAAATTTAAATTCTATTTCAATGCTTCCTCACTTAAGGATTCGGATATCCTTATCTCGCGAAATCAAGGCTGTATAGATCCTCTTCTTTTCTCAAGTCGCATCTTTAACAGGGAGAAACTTCCATTTAACTAAGCATTTTTTTAGAATCCTATGTTGTAGAGATTTCTCAAAAATCTTGGGTTCCAATTTCAAACGTACCTTGCACTAACTAGCAAGCACGAGGAAGTAATAATCTTTTCTAAGATGTTCTCATGGTTTGGATGATACTTCTTCTCACTAGGTTGACATGGAAGATGCTGCAGAAGCTCTGGAGGAAGAAGCAAGTCATAAGATTTATCTCCAATATTCCTGGTAAGACCATAAGGTCCACAAGATCTTGTGGTACTTTCCCAAGGGTCGTAAACAAAGAAAAAGTATATGGCCTCCCTCAAAATCACGACTCAACCTCTTGGGATCTACATAATGTTTATGTCTACCTTGACCAGCTTCGATATCTTTCCTTATAGATGGCATTTGATTCTCCATCTCATCAAGCATCTTTGCTTCAAAATCTCTACCTTCATTAGGGGGTCAGACCAAGTCAAGGATGTAAGGAAATCTTGACCAAAATTTCAAGATTATCATCCAAATCTTAATTTTCAAAGGCTATTGCAAATTTAAATTCTTCTTCAATGCTTCCTCACTTAAGGATTGGGATGTCCTCATCTCGAAAAAATTGGGGCTATCTTTAGCTCTATACATCCTCTGCTTTTTCCAAGTCGCATCTTCAAGCGAGAGAAACTTCCATTTAACTAAGCATTCTTTTAGAAACCTATGTTGTAGAGATTTCTCGAATATCTTGGATTCCAATTCTAAATGTACCTTGCACTAGCAACAAGCATGATGAAGGAATAATCTTTTCTAAGATGTGCTCAGGCATTGGATGATACTTCTTTTCACTAGGTTGACACTGAAGAAGACATTGCGAACCTTAAGCTGTGGAGAAAGAAGCAAGTCCTAAGATTTATCTCCAATATTGCTCGTAATACCCTAAGGTCCGCAAGATCTTCGTGTACTTTTGCGAGGGTTGTACATAAAGAAAAACCATATGGCCTCCCTCAAAATAACAACTCAACCTCTTGGGATCTACATAATGATTATGTCTATCTTGACCAGCTTTGATATCTTTGCTTATAGATTGGATTTGATTGTCCATCTCATCAAGCATCTTTGCTTCAAAATCTCTACCTTGATTAGGGGGTTAGACCAAGCCAAGGATGTAAGGAAATCTTCACCATAGATAGCTTTAAGAGGATTCATTACTAATACTTTTATAATAAGCATCATAGGCAAATTCTAATAGATGTAGGAAGTTCAACTATCTTTTTTGTTCACATCCACGAGAGGCTTTGAGAGTGTCTTCTATAACTTGATGACATCTTTCATGTTATGATCGCATGGGATGTTCTGTCATAAAATCCCCAGATTCTCTCAATCATCGCGTCAACATTATGCGATGCATTCAATTCTTGGCATCTTCTTGTAGTACCAGTTGCATTTTGTGGAGATTCTCAGTAACTCCTTCGCTTTCATGCTTTGAGCTCTGCTAATGGCTTTTTTCTCGTTAACCCGTAAGGCTATTGGACATACAAACATGATGGGTACCACTCATATGGCGGGATATAAGCAAAGACAAGGCGAGGTGGACGCGTACGCACACACGAGACTCTGAAATACCCAACAAGATTTAAAGACTAAAATTTCTCAAAATTCATTTGGGATCTAAATGCTTTTACACAAGGGTACCCACACACACATATGCTTTTATATATTTTCTTGACTATATGAATCGTTTAAAATTTCAAGATTATCATCCAAAATTCAATTTTCAAAGTCTTTTACAAATTTCAATTCTTCTTCAATGCTTCCTCACTTAAGGATTGGGATGTCCTTATCTCGCAAATTGGGGCTATCTTTAGCTCTATAGATCCTCCTATTTTCCCAAGTCGCATCTTCAAAAGGGAACATTCTTTTAGAATTCTATGTTGTAGAGATTTCTCGAACATCTTAAGTTCCAATTGGCGACAACTCATCCTTTGATCTTTGCTCATGGATTTTTCCCCGTTAACCCCTAAGGCTAATGGACATACAAAAATGGGTACACACTCATATGGCGGGATATAAGCAAACACGAGGTGAGGTGGACACGCACGCACGAGACTCCGAAATACCCAACAAGATTTAACGACTAAAATTTCTCAAAATGCATTTAGGAGATCGAAGTGCTTTCACACAAGGGTACCCCACACATGTATGCTTTTATATATACTTTTTGACTATATGAATCGTGTAAAATTGCAAGATTATCATCCAAATCTTAATTTTCAAAGGCTTTTGCAAATTTAAATTCTATGCCTCCTCACTTAAGGACTGGGATGTCCTGGGGCTACTATCTTTAGCTCTATATAGATCCACTTCTTTTCCCAAGTCACATCTTCAACATGGAGAAACTTCCATTTACCTAAGCATTCTTTTAGAATCCTATGTTGTAGAGATTTCTCGAACATCCTGGGTTCCAATTCTAAATGTACCTCGCACTAGCAAGCATGATGAAGTAATAATCTTTTCTAAGATCTGCTCAAGGTTTGGATGATACTTCTTCTCACTAGGTTGACATGGAAGAAGACGTTGCGAACCTTAAGCTTTGGAGAAAGAAGCGATTCCTAAGATTTATCTCCAATATTGCTCGTAATACCGTAAGGTTCGCAAGATCTTCTTGTACTTTTGCAAGGGTTGTACGTAAAGAAAAACCATATGGCCTCCCTCAAAATAACGACTCAACCTCTTGGTATCTACATAATGTTTATGTCTATCTTGACGAGCTTTGATATCTTTTGTTATAGATTGTATTTCATTGTCCATCCGAGATCAAGTATCTTTGCTTTAAAATCTCTATACCTTGATTAGGGGGTCAACAGACCAAGCCAAGGATGTAAGGAAATCTTCACCATAGATAGCTTTTATGCAATGCATTCAATTCTTGGCTGCTTGTTCTCCCACTTGCATTTTGTGGAGATTCTCAGTAACTCCTTGGCTTTCATCCTTTCACCTTTGCTAATGGCTTTTTTCCCATTAACCCCTAAGGCTATTAGACATACAAACATGGGTACACACTCATATGGCAGGATATAAGCAAACACGAGGTGAGGTGGACACGCACACACGAGACTCCGAAATACCCAACAAGATTTAAAGACTAAAATTTCTCAAAATGCATTAAGGATCGAAGTGCTTTCATACACATGTATGCTTTTATATATATTTTTTGACTATATGAATCGTGTCAAATTTCAAGATTATCATCCAAATCTTAATTTTCAAAGGCTTTTGCAAATTCAAATTCTTCTTCAATGCTTCCTCACTTAAGGATTGGGATGTCCTCATCTCGAAAAAATTGGGGCTATCTTTAGCTCTATACATCCTCTTCTTTTCTTAAGTCGCATCTTCAAGAGGGAGAAACTTCCATTTGACTAAGCATTCTTTTAAAATCCTATGTTGTAGAGATGTCTCAAACATCTTGGGTTCCCATTCTAGCAAGCATGATGAAGTAATAATATTTTCTAAGATGTGCTCAGGCATTGGATGCTTCTTCTCATCACTAGGTTGACATGGAAGAAGACATTGCGAACCTTAAGCTGTTGAGAAAGAAGCAAGTCCTAAGATTTATCTCCAATACTGCTCGTAATACCCTAAGGTCCGCAAGATCTTCGTGTACTTTTGCGAGGGTTGTACATAAAGAAAAACCATATGGCCTCCCTCAAAATAACAACTCAAACTCTTGGGATCTACATAATGTTTATGTCTATCTTGACCAGCTTTGATATCTTTACTTATAGATTGGATTTGATTGTCCATCTCATCAAGCATCTTTGCTTCAAAATCTCTACCTTGATTAGGGGGTTAGACCAAGCCAGGGATGTAAGGAAATCTTCACCATAGATAGCTTTAAGAGGATTAATTACTAATACTTTTATAATAAGCATCATAGGCAAATTCTAATAGATGTAGGAAGTTCAACTATCTTTTTTGTTCACATCCACGAGTGGCTTTGAGGGTGTCTTCTATAACTTGATGACATCTTTCATGTTATGATCGCATGGGATGTTCTGTCATAAAATCCCTAGATTCTCTCAATCATCGCGTCAACATTATGCAATGCATTCAATTCTTGGCATCTTCTTGTAGTACCAGTTGCATTTTGTGGAGATTCTCAGTAACTCCTCGACTTTCATGCTTTGAGCTCTGCTAATGGCTTTTTCCCTGTTAACCCCTAAGGCTATTGGACATACAAACATGATGGGTACACACTCATATGGCGGGATATAAGCAAAGATGCGTACGCACACACGAGACTTTGACAAACCCAACAAGATTTAAAGACTAAAATTTCTCAAAATTCATTTGGGATCTAAGTGCTTTCACACAAGGGTACCCACACACACGTATGCTTCTATATATTTTCTTGACTATATGAATCGTGTAAAATTTCAAGATTATTATCCAAAATTCAATTTTCAAAGGCTTTTGCAAATTTCAATTCTTCTTCAATGCTTCCTCACTTAAGGATTGGGATGTCCTTATCTCGCGAATTGCGGCTATCTTTAGCCTTATAGATCCTCTTATTTTTCCAAGTCGCATCTTCAACAAGGAGAAACTTCCATTTAAATCAGCATTCTTTTAGAATCCTATGTTGTGGAGATTTCTCGAACATCTTGGGTTCCAATTCCATTAAACATCTTGACATGGAAGATGCTGCGAAAGCTGTGGAGGAAGAAGCAAGTCATAAGATTTATCTCCAATATTCCTGGTAATACCATAAGGTCCACAAGATCTTGTGGTACTTTCATAAGGGTCGTAAACAAAGAAAAAGTATATGGCCTCCCTCAAAATCACGACTCAACCTCTTGGGATCTACATAATGTTTATGTCTACCTTGACCAGCTTTGATATTTTTTCTTATAGATGGCATTTGATTGTCCATCTCATCAAGCATCTTTGCTTCAAAATCTCTACCCTCATTAGGGGGTCAGACCATAGATAGCTTTAAGAGGATTCATTACTAATACTTTTATAATGCGGATCATAGGGAAATTCTACTATATGTAGGAAGTTCAACTATCTTTCTTGTTCCTGTGCACAGAAAGCTTTGAGGGTGTCTTCTATAACTTGATTACCTCTTTCATGTTACGGTCGCATGCTATGTTATTTCATAGCGTCCCTACATTCTCTCAATCATCGCGCTGACATTATGCGATGCATTCAATTCTTGGTTGCTTCTTCTCCCCCTTGAATTTTGTGGAGATTCTCGGTAACTCCCAGGCGAGAACTCATCCTTTGACCTTTGCTCATGGATTTTTCCCCGTTAACCCCTAAGGCTAATGGACATACAAACATGGGTACACACTCATATGGCGAGATATAAGCAAACACGAGGTGAGGTGGACACGCACGCACGAGACTCCGAAAATACCCAACAAGATTTAAAGACTAAAATTTCTCAAAATGCATCATGGAGATCGAAGTGCTTTCACACAAGGGTACCCCACACACATGTATGCTTTTATATATATATATTTTCGACTATATGAATCGTGTAAAATTTCAAGATTATCATCCAAATCTTGATTTTCAAAGGCTTTTGCAAATTTAAATTCTATGCCTCCTCACTTAAGGATTGGGATGTCCTGGGGCTATCTTTAGCTCTATATAGATCCTCTTCTTTTCCCAAGTCACATCTTCAACATGGAGAAACTTCCATTTACCTGAGTTCCAATTCTAAATGTACCTTACACTAGCAAGCATGATAAAGTAATAATCTTTTCTAAGATGTGCTCAGGGTTTGGATGATACTTCTTCTCACTATGTTGACATGGAAGAAGACGTTGCGCGCCTTAAGCTTTAGAGAAAGAAGCGATTCCTAAGATTTATCTCCAATATTGCTCGTAATACCGTAAGGTTCGCAAGATCTTCTTGTACTTTTGCAAGGGTTGTACATAAAGAAAAAACATACGGCCTCCCTCAAAATAACGACTCAACCTCTTGGTATCTACATAATGTTTATGTCTATCTTGACCAGCTTTGATATCTTTTCTTATAGATTGTATTTGATTGTTGTCCATCTCATCAAGCATCTTTGCTTTTAAATCTCTACCTTGATTAGGGGGTCAACAGACCAGGCCAAGGATGTAAGGAAATCTTCACCATAGATAGCTTTAAGAGGATTCATTACTTATAATTTTATATTAAACATCATAGGCAAATTCTAATAGATATAGGAAGTTTAACTATCTTTTTTGTTCACATCCACAAGAGGCTTTGAGGGTGTCTTCTATAACTTGATGGAATCTTTCATGTTATGATCGCATGCGATGTTCTGTCATAAAATCCCTAGATTTTTTGAATCATCACGTCAACATTATGCGATGCATTCAATTCTTGGCATCTGCTTGTACCAGCAGTTGCATTTTGTGGAAAGGTACCCACACACATGTATGCTTTTATATATTTTCTTGACTATATGAATCGTGTAAAATTTTAAGATTATCATCCAAATCTTAATTGTCAAAGGCTTTTGCAAATTTAAATTCTATTTCAATGCTTCCTCACTTAAGGATTCGGATATCCTTATCTCGCGAAATCAAGGCTGTATAGATCCTCTTCTTTTCTCAAGTCGCATCTTTAACAGGGAGAAACTTCCATTTAACTAAGCATTCTTTTAGAATCCTATGTTGTAGAGATTTCTCAAAAATCTTGGGTTCCAATTTCAAACGTACCTTGCACTAACTAGCAAGCACGAGGAAGTAATAATCTTTTCTAAGATGTTCTCATGGTTTGGATGATACTTCTTCTCACTAGGTTGACATGGAAGATGCTGCAGAAGCTCTGGAGGAAGAAGCAAGTCATAAGATTTATCTCCAATATTCCTGGTAAGACCATAAGGTCCACAAGATCTTGTGGTACTTTCCCAAGGGTCGTAAACAAAGAAAAAGTATATGGCCTCCCTCAAAATCACGACTCAACCTCTTGGGATCTACATAATGTTTATGTCTACCTTGACCAGCTTCGATATCTTTCCTTATAGATGGCATTTGATTCTCCATCTCATCAAGCATCTTTGCTTCAAAATCTCTACCTTCATTAGGGGGTCAGACCAAGTCAAGGATGTAAGGAAATCTTGACCAAAATTTCAAGATTATCATCCAAATCTTAATTTTCAAAGGCTATTGCAAATTTAAATTCTTCTTCAATGCTTCCTCACTTAAGGATTGGGATGTCCTCATCTCGAAAAAATTGGGGCTATCTTTAGCTCTATACATCCTCTGCTTTTTCCAAGTCGCATCTTCAAGCGAGAGAAACTTCCATTTAACTAAGCATTCTTTTAGAAACCTATGTTGTAGAGATTTCTCGAATATCTTGGATTCCAATTCTAAATGTACCTTGCACTAGCAACAAGCATGATGAAGGAATAATCTTTTCTAAGATGTGCTCAGGCATTGGATGATACTTCTTTTCACTAGGTTGACACTGAAGAAGACATTGCGAACCTTAAGCTGTGGAGAAAGAAGCAAGTCCTAAGATTTATCTCCAATATTGCTCGTAATACCCTAAGGTCCGCAAGATCTTCGTGTACTTTTGCGAGGGTTGTACATAAAGAAAAACCATATGGCCTCCCTCAAAATAACAACTCAACCTCTTGGGATCTACATAATGATTATGTCTATCTTGACCAGCTTTGATATCTTTGCTTATAGATTGGATTTGATTGTCCATCTCATCAAGCATCTTTGCTTCAAAATCTCTACCTTGATTAGGGGGTTAGACCAAGCCAAGGATGTAAGGAAATCTTCACCATAGATAGCTTTAAGAGGATTCATTACTAATACTTTTATAATAAGCATCATAGGCAAATTCTAATAGATGTAGGAAGTTCAACTATCTTTTTTGTTCACATCCACGAGAGGCTTTGAGAGTGTCTTCTATAACTTGATGACATCTTTCATGTTATGATCGCATGGGATGTTCTGTCATAAAATCCCTAGATTCTCTCAATCATCGCGTCAACATTATGCGATGCATTCAATTCTTGGCATCTTCTTGTAGTACCAGTTGCATTTTGTGGAGATTCTCAGTAACTCCTTCGCTTTCATGCTTTGAGCTCTGCTAATGGCTTTTTTCCCGTTAACCCCTAAGGCTATTGGACATACAAACATGATGGGTACCACTCATATGGCGGGATATAAGCAAAGACAAGGCGAGGTGGACGCGTACGCACACACGAGACTCTGAAATACCCAACAAGATTTAAAGACTAAAATTTCTCAAAATTCATTTGGGATCTAAGTGCTTTTACACAAGGGTACCCACACACACATATGCTTTTATATATTTTCTTGACTATATGAATCGTTTAAAATTTCAAGATTATCATCCAAAATTTAATTTTCAAAGTCTTTTACAAATTTCAATTCTTCTTCAATGCTTCCTCACTTAAGGATTGGGATGTCCTTATCTCGCAAATTGGGGCTATCTTTAGCTCTATAGATCCTCCTATTTTCCCAAGTCGCATCTTCAAAAGGGAACATTCTTTTAGAATTCTATGTTGTAGAGATTTCTCGAACATCTTAAGTTCCAATTGGCGACAACTCATCCTTTGATCTTTGCTCATGGATTTTTCCCCGTTAACCCCTAAGGCTAATGGACATACAAACATGGGTACACACTCATATGGCGGGATATAAGCAAACACGAGGTGAGGTGGACACGCACGCAGGAGACTCCGAAATACCCAACAAGATTTAACGACTAAAATTTCTCAAAATGCATTTAGGAGATCGAAGTGCTTTCACACAAGGGTACCCCACACATGTATGCTTTTATATATACTTTTTGACTATATGAATCGTGTAAAATTGCAAGATTATCATCCAAATCTTAATTTTCAAAGGCTTTTGCAAATTTAAATTCTATGCCTCCTCACTTAAGGACTAGGATGTCCTGGGGCTACTATCTTTAGCTCTATATAGATCCTCTTCTTTTCCCAAGTCACATCTTCAACATGGAGAAACTTCCATTTACCTAAGCATTCTTTTAGAATCCTATGTTGTAGAGATTTCTCGAACATCCTGGGTTCCAATTCTAAATGTACCTCGCACTAGCAAGCATGATGAAGTAATAATCTTTTCTAAGATCTGCTCAAGGTTTGGATGATACTTCTTCTCACTAGGTTGACATGGAAGAAGACGTTGCAAACCTTAAGCTTTGGAGAAAGAAGCGATTCCTAAGATTTATCTCCAATATTGCTCGTAATACCGTAAGGTTCGCAAGATCTTCTTGTACTTTTGCAAGGGTTGTACGTAAAGAAAAACCATATGGCCTCCCTCAAAATAACGACTCAACCTCTTGGTATCTACATAATGTTTATGTCTATCTTGACGAGCTTTGATATCTTTTGTTATAGATTGTATTTCATTGTCCATCCGAGATCAAGTATCTTTGCTTTAAAATCTCTATACCTTGATTAGGGGGTCAACAGACCAAGCCAAGGATGTAAGGAAATCTTCACCATAGATAGCTTTTATGCAATGCATTCAATTCTTGGCTGCTTGTTCTCCCACTTGCATTTTGTGGAGATTCTCAGTAACTCCTAGGCTTTCATCCTTTGACCTTTGCTAATGGCTTTTTTCCCGTTAACCCCTAAGGCTATTAGACATACAAACATGGGTACACACTCATATGGCAGGATATAAGCAAACACGAGGTGAGGTGGACACGCACACACGAGACTCCGAAATACCCAACAAGATTTAAAGACTAAAATTTCTCAAAATGCATTAAGGATCGAAGTGCTTTCATACACATGTATGCTTTTATATATATTTTTTGACTATATGAATCGTGTCAAATTTCAAGATTATCATCCAAATCTTAATTTTCAAAGGCTTTTGCAAATTCAAATTCTTCTTCAATGCTTCCTCACTTAAGGATTGGGATGTCCTCATCTCGGAAAAATTGGGGCTATCTTTAGCTCTATACATCCTCTTCTTTTCTTAAGTCGCATCTTCAAGAGGGAGAAACTTCCATTTGACTAAGCATTCTTTTAAAATCCTATGTTGTAGAGATGTCTCAAACATCTTGGGTTCCCATTCTAGCAAGCATGATGAAGTAATAATATTTTCTAAGATGTGCTCAGGCATTGGATGCTTCTTCTCATCACTAGGTTGACATGGAAGAAGACATTGCGAACCTTAAGCTGTTGAGAAAGAAGCAAGTCCTAAGATTTATCTCCAATATTGCTCGTAATACCCTAAGGTCCGCAAGATCTTCGTGTACTTTTGCGAGGGTTGTACATAAAGAAAAACCATATGGCCTCCCTCAAAATAACAACTCAACCTCTTGGGATCTACATAATGTTTATGTCTATCTTGACCAGCTTTGATATCTTTACTTATAGATTGGATTTGATTGTCCATCTCATCAAGCATCTTTGCTTCAAAATATCTACCTTGATTAGGGGGTTAGACCAAGCCAAGGATGTAAGGAAATCTTCACCATAGATAGCTTTAAGAGGATTCATTACTAATACTTTTATAATAAGCATCATAGGCAAATTCTAATAGATGTAGGAAGTTCAACTATCTTTTTTGTTCACATCCACGAGTGGCTTTGAGGGTGTCTTCTATAACTTGATGACATCTTTCATGTTATGATCGCATGGGATGTTCTGTCATAAAATCCCTAGATTCTCTCAATCATCGCGTCAACATTATGCAATGCATTCAATTCTTGGCATCTTCTTGTAGTACCAGTTGCATTTTGTGGAGATTCTCAGTAACTCCTCGACTTTCATGCTTTGAGCTCTGCTAATGGCTTTTTTCCCGTTAACCCCTAAGGCTATTGGACATACAAACATGATGGGTACACACTCATATGGCGGGATATAAGCAAAGATGCGTACGCACACACGAGACTATGACAAACCCAACAAGATTTAAAGACTAAAATTTCTCAAAATTCATTTGGGATCTAAGTGCTTTCACACAAGGGTACCCACACACACGTATGCTTCTATATATTTTCTTGACTATATGAATCGTGTAAAATTTCAAGATTATTATCCAAAATTCAATTTTCAAAGGCTGTTGCAAATTTCAATTCTTCTTCAATGCTTCCTCAATTAAGGATTGGGATGTCCTTATCTCGCGAATTGCGGCTATCTTTAGCCTTATAGATCCTCTTATTTTTCCAAGTCGCATCTTCAACAAGGAGAAACTTCCATTTAAATCAGCATTCTTTTAGAATCCTATGTTGTGGAGATTTCTCGAGCATCTTGGGTTCCAATTGCATTAAACATCTTGACATGGAAGATGCTGCGAAAGCTGTGGAGGAAGAAGCAAGTCATAAGATTTATCTCCAATATTCCTGGTAATACCATAAGGTCCACAAGATCTTGTGGTACTTTCATAAGGGTCGTAAACAAAGAAAAAGTATATGGCCTCCCTCAAAATCACGACTCAACCTCTTGGGATCTACATAATGTTTATGTCTACCTTGACCAGCTTTGATATTTTTTCTTATAGATGGCATTTGATTGTCCATCTCATCAAGCATCTTTGCTTCAAAATCTCTACCCTCATTAGGGGGTCAGACCATAGATAGCTTTAAGAGGATTCATTACTAATACTTTTATAATGCGGATCATAGGGAAATTCTACTATATGTAGGAAGTTCAACTATCTTTCTTGTTCCTGTGCACAGAAAGCTTTGAGGGTGTCTTCTATAACTTGATTACCTCTTTCATGTTACGGTCGCATGCTATGTTATTTCATAGCGTCCCTACATTCTCTCAATCATTGCGCTGACATTATGCGATGCATTCAATTCTTGGTTGCTTCTTCTCCCCCTTGAATTTTGTGGAGATTCTCGGTAACTCCCAGGCGAGAACTCATCCTTTGACCTTTGCTCATGGATTTTTCCCCGTTAACCCCTAAGGCTAATGGACATACAAACATGGGTACACACTCATATGGCGAGATATAAGCAAACACGAGGTGAGGTGGACACGCACGCACGAGACTCCGAAAATACCCAACAAGATTTAAAGACTAAAATTTCTCAAAATGCATCATGGAGATCGAAGTGCTTTCACACAAGGGTACCCCACACACATGTATGCTTTTATATATATATATTTTCGACTATATGAATCGTGTAAAATTTCAAGATTATCATCCAAATCTTGATTTTCAAAGGCTTTTGCAAATTTAAATTCTATGCCTCCTCACTTAAGGATTGGGATGTCCTGGGGCTATCTTTAGCTCTATATAGATCCTCTTCTTTTCCCAAGTCACATCTTCAACATGGAGAAACTTCCATTTACCTGAGTTCCAATTCTAAATGTACCTTACACTAGCAAGCATGATAAAGTAATAATCTTTTCTAAGATGTGCTCAGGGTTTGGATGATACTTCTTCTCACTATGTTGACATGGAAGAAGATGTTGCGCGCCTTAAGCTTTAGAGAAAGAAGCGATTCCTAAGATTTATCTCCAATATTGCTCGTAATACCGTAAGGTTCGCAAGATCTTCTTGTACTTTTGCAAGGGTTGTACATAAAGAAAAACCATACGGCCTCCCTCAAAATAACGACTCAACCTCTTGGTATCTACATAATGTTTATGTCTATCTTGACCAGCTTTGATATCTTTTCTTATAGATTGTATTTGATTGTTGTCCATCTCATCAAGCATCTTTGCTTTTAAATCTCTACCTTGATTAGGGGGTCAACAGACCAGGCCAAGGATGTAAGGAAATCTTCACCATAGATAGCTTTAAGAGGATTCATTACTTATAATTTTATATTAAACATCATAGGCAAATTCTAATAGATATAGGAAGTTTAACTATCTTTTTTGTTCACATCCACAAGAGGCTTTGAGGGTGTCTTCTATAACTTGATGGAATCTTTCATGTTATGATCGCATGCGATGTTCTGTCATAAAATCCCTAGATTTTTTGAATCATCACGTCAACATTATGCGATGCATTCAATTCTTGGCATCTGCTTGTACCAGCAGTTGCATTTTGTGGAAAGGTACCCACACACATGTATGCTTTTATATATTTTCTTGACTATATGAATCGTGTAAAATTTTAAGATTATCATCCAAATCTTAATTGTCAAAGGCTTTTGCAAATTTAAATTCTATTTCAATGCTTCCTCACTTAAGGATTCGGATATCCTTATCTCGCGAAATCAAGGCTGTATAGATCCTCTTCTTTTCTCAAGTCGCATCTTTAACAGGGAGAAACTTCCATTTAACTAAGCATTCTTTTAGAATCCTATGTTGTAGAGATTTCTCAAAAATCTTGGGTTCCAATTTCAAACGTACCTTGCACTAACTAGCAAGCACGAGGAAGTAATAATCTTTTCTAAGATGTTCTCATGGTTTGGATGATACTTCTTCTCACTAGGTTGACATGGAAGATGCTGCAGAAGCTCTGGAGGAAGAAGCAAGTCATAAGATTTATCTCCAATATTCCTGGTAAGACCATAAGGTCCACAAGATCTTGTGGTACTTTCCCAAGGGTCGTAAACAAAGAAAAAGTATATGGCCTCCCTCAAAATCACGACTCAACCTCTTGGGATCTACATAATGTTTATGTCTACCTTGACCAGCTTCGATATCTTTCCTTATAGATGGCATTTGATTCTCCATCTCATCAAGCATCTTTGCTTCAAAATCTCTACCTTCATTAGGGGGTCAGACCAAGTCAAGGATGTAAGGAAATCTTGACCAAAATTTCAAGATTATCATCCAAATCTTAATTTTCAAAGGCTATTGCAAATTTAAATTCTTCTTCAATGCTTCCTCACTTAA
The DNA here is from genome assembly GCF_041138505.1 of Cibotium barometz. NCBI lineage: Eukaryota > Viridiplantae > Streptophyta > Polypodiopsida > Cyatheales > Cibotiaceae > Cibotium > Cibotium barometz. The sequence goes on along the minus strand of NC_141103.1, from coordinate 658,850 downwards.
GGATTGGGATGTCCTCATCTCGAAAAAATTGGGGCTATCTTTAGCTCTATACATCCTCTGCTTTTTCCAAGTCGCATCTTCAAGCGAGAGAAACTTCCATTTAACTAAGCATTCTTTTAGAAACCTATGTTGTAGAGATTTCTCGAATATCTTGGATTCCAATTCTAAATGTACCTTGCACTAGCAACAAGCATGATGAAGGAATAATCTTTTCTAAGATGTGCTCAGGCATTGGATGATACTTCTTTTCACTAGGTTGACACTGAAGAAGACATTGCGAACCTTAAGCTGTGGAGAAAGAAGCAAGTCCTAAGATTTATCTCCAATATTGCTCGTAATACCCTAAGGTCCGCAAGATCTTCGTGTACTTTTGCGAGGGTTGTACATAAAGAAAAACCATATGGCCTCCCTCAAAATAACAACTCAACCTCTTGGGATCTACATAATGATTATGTCTATCTTGACCAGCTTTGATATCTTTGCTTATAGATTGGATTTGATTGTCCATCTCATCAAGCATCTTTGCTTCAAAATCTCTACCTTGATTAGGGGGTTAGACCAAGCCAAGGATGTAAGGAAATCTTCACCATAGATAGCTTTAAGAGGATTCATTACTAATACTTTTATAATAAGCATCATAGGCAAATTCTAATAGATGTAGGAAGTTCAACTATCTTTTTTGTTCACATCCACGAGTGGCTTTGAGGGTGTCTTCTATAACTTGATGACATCTTTCATGTTATGATCGCATGGGATGTTCTGTCATAAAATCCCTAGATTCTCTCAATCATCGCGTCAACATTATGCGATGCATTCAATTCTTGGCATCTTCTTGTAGTACCAGTTGCATTTTGTGGAGATTCTCAGTAACTCCTTCGCTTTCATGCTTTGAGCTCTGCTAATGGCTTTTTCCCCGTTAACCCCTAAGGCTATTGGACATACAAACATGATGGGTACCACTCATATGGCGGGATATAAGCAAAGACAAGGCGAGGTGGACGCGTACGCACACACGAGACTCTGAAATACCCAACAAGATTTAAAGACTAAAATTTCTCAAAATTCATTTGGGATCTAAGTGCTTTTACACAAGGGTACCCACACACACATATGCTTTTATATATTTTCTTGACTATATGAATCGTTTAAAATTTCAAGATTATCATCCAAAATTTAATTTTCAAAGTCTTTTACAAATTTCAATTCTTCTTCAATGCTTCCTCACTTAAGGATTGGGATGTCCTTATCTCACAAATTGGGGCTATCTTTAGCTCTATAGATCCTCCTATTTTCCCAAGTCGCATCTTCAAAAGGGAACATTCTTTTAGAATTCTATGTTGTAGAGATTTCTCGAACATCTTAAGTTCCAATTGGCGACAACTCATCCTTTGATCTTTGCTCATGGATTTTTCCCCGTTAACCCCTAAGGCTAATGGACATACAAACATGGGTACACACTCATATGGCAGGATATAAGCAAACACGAGGTGAGGTGGACACGCACGCACGAGACTCCGAAATACCCAACAAGATTTAACGACTAAAATTTCTCAAAATGCATTTAGGAGATCGAAGTGCTTTCACACAAGGGTACCCCACACATGTATGCTTTTATATATACTTTTTGACTATATGAATCGTGTAAAATTGCAAGATTATCATTCAAATCTTGATTTTCAAAGGCTTTTGCAAATTTAAATTCTATGCCTCCTCACTTAAGGATTGGGATGTCCTGGGGCTACTATCTTTAGCTCTATATAGATCCTCTTCTTTTCCCAAGTCACATCTTCAACATGGAGAAACTTCCATTTACCTAAGCATTCTTTTAGAATCCTATGTTGTAGAGATTTCTCGAACATCCTGGGTTCCAATTCTAAATGTACCTCGCACTAGCAAGCATGATGAAGTAATAATCTTTTCTAAGATCTGCTCAGGGTTTGGATGATACTTCTTCTCACTAGGTTGACATGGAAGAAGACGTTGCGAACCTTAAGCTTTGGAGAAAGAAGCGATTCCTAAGATTTATCTCCAATATTGCTCGTAATACCGTAAGGTTCGCAAGATCTTCTTGTACTTTTGCAAGGGTTGTACGTAAAGAAAAACCATATGGCCTCCCTCAAAATAACGACTCAACCTCTTGGTATCTACATAATGTTTATGTCTATCTTGACCAGCTTTGATATCTTTTGTTATAGATTGTATTTCATTGTCCATCTGATCAAGTATCTTTGCTTTAAAATCTCTATACCTTGATTAGGGGGTCAACAGACCAAGCCAAGGATGTAAGGAAATCTTCATCATAGATAGCTTTTATGCAATGCATTCAATTCTTGGCTGCTTGTTCTCCCACTTGCATTTTGTGGAGATTCTCAGTAACTCCTAGGCTTTCATCCTTTGACCTTTGCTAATGGCTTTTTTCCCGTTAACCCCTAAGGCTATTAGACATACAAACATGGGTACACACTCATATGGCAGGATATAAGCAAACACGAGGTGAGGTGGACACGCACACACGAGACTCCGAAATACCCAACAAGATTTAAAGACTAAAATTTCTCAAAATGCATTTAAGGATCGAAGTGCTTTCATACACATGTATGCTTTTATATATTTTTTTTGACTATATGAATCGTGTCAAATTTCAAGATTATCATCCAAATCTTAATTTTCAAAGGCTTTTGCAAATTCAAATTCTTCTTCAATGCTTCCTCACTTAAGGATTGGGATGTCCTCATCTCGGAAAAATTGGGGCTATCTTTAGCTCTATACATCCTCTTCTTTTCTTAAGTCGCATCTTCAAGAGGGAGAAACTTCCATTTGACTAAGCATTCTTTTAAAATCCTATGTTGTAGAGATGTCTCAAACATCTTGGGTTCCCATTCTAGCAAGCATGATGAAGTAATAATATTTTCTAAGATGTGCTCAGGCATTGGATGCTTCTTCTCATCACTAGGTTGACATGGAAGAAGACATTGCGAACCTTAAGCTGTTGAGAAAGAAGCAAGTCCTAAGATTTATCTCCAATATTGCTCGTAATACCCTAAGGTCCGCAAGATCTTCGTGTACTTTTGCGAGGGTTGTACATAAAGAAAAACCATATGGCCTCCCTCAAAATAACAACTCAACCTCTTGGGATCTACATAATGTTTATGTCTATCTTGACCAGCTTTGATATCTTTGCTTATAGATTGGATTTGATTGTCCATCTCATCAAGCATCTTTGCTTCAAAATCTCTACCTTGATTAGGGGGTTAGACCAAGCCAAGGATGTAAGGAAATCTTCACCATAGATAGCTTTAAGAGGATTCATTACTAATACTTTTATAATAAGCATCATAGGCAAATTCTAATAGATGTAGGAAGTTCAACTATCTTTTTTGTTCACATCCACGAGTGGCTTTGAGGGTGTCTTCTATAACTTGATGACATCTTTCATGTTATGATCGCATGGGATGTTCTGTCATAAAATCCCTAGATTCTCTCAATCATCGCGTCAACATTATGCAATGCATTCAATTCTTGGCATCTTCTTGTAGTACCAGTTGCATTTTGTGGAGATTCTCAGTAACTCCTCGACTTTCATGCTTTGAGTTCTGCTAATGGCTTTTTCCCCGTTAACCCCTAAGGCTATTGGACATACAAACATGATGGGTACACACTCATATGGTGGGATATAAGCAAAGACGCGTACGCACACACGAGACTCTGACAAACCCAACAAGATTTAAAGACTAAAATTTCTCAAAATTCATTTGGGATCTAAGTGCTTTCACACAAGGGTACCCACACACATGTATGCTTCTATATATTTTCTTGACTATATGAATCGTGTAAAATTTCAAGATTATTATCCAAAATTCAATTTTCAAAGGCTTTTGCAAATTTCAATTCTTCTTCAATGCTTCCTCACTTAAGGATTGGGATGTCCTTATCTCGCGAATTGCGGCTATCTTTAGCCCTATAGATCCTCTTATTTTTCCAAGTCGCATCTTCAACAAGGAGAAACTTCCATTTAAATCAGCATTCTTTTAGAATCCTATGTTGTAGAGATTTCTCGAACATCTTGGGTTCCAATTCCATTAAACATCTTGACATGGAAGATGCTGCGAAAGCTGTGGAGGAAGAAGCAAGTCATAAGATTTATCTCCAATATTCCTGGTAATACCATAAGGTCCACAAGATCTTGTGGTACTTTCATAAGGGTCGTAAACAAAGAAAAAGTATATGGCCTCCCTCAAAATCACGACTCAACCTCTTGGGATCTACATAATGTTTATGTCTACCTTGACCAGCTTTGATATTTTTTCTTATAGATGGCATTTGATTGTCCATCTCATCAAGCATCTTTGCTTCAAAATCTCTACCCTCATTAGGGGGTCAGACCATAGATAGCTTTAAGAGGATTCATTACTAATACTTTTATAATGCGGATCATAGGGAAATTCTACTATATGTAGGAAGTTCAACTATCTTTCTTGTTCCTGTGCACAGAAAGCTTTGAGGGTGTCTTCTATAACTTGATTACCTCTTTCATGTTACGGTCGCATGCTATGTTATTTCATAGCGTCCCTACATTCTCTCAATCATCGCGCTGACATTATGCGATGCATTCAATTCTTGGTTGCTTCTTCTCCCCCTTGAATTTTGTGGAGATTCTCGGTAACTCCCAGGCGAGAACTCATCCTTTGACCTTTGCTCATGGATTTTTCCCCGTTAACCCCTAAGGCTAATGGACATACAAACATGGGTACACACTCATATGGCGAGATATAAGCAAACACGAGGTGAGGTGGACACGCACGCACGAGACTCCGAAAATACCCAACAAGATTTAAAGACTAAAAATTTCTCAAAATGCATCATGGAGATCGAAGTGCTTTCACACAAGGGTACCCCACACACATGTATGCTTTTATATATATATATTTTCGACTATATGAATCGTGTAAAATTTCAAGATTATCATCCAAATCTTGATTTTCAAAGGCTTTTGCAAATTTAAATTCTATGCCTCCTCACTTAAGGATTGGGATGTCCTGGGGCTATCTTTAGCTCTATATAGATCCTCTTCTTTTCCCAAGTCACATCTTCAACATGGAGAAACTTCCATTTACCTGAGTTCCAATTCTAAATGTACCTTACACTAGCAAGCATGATAAAGTAATAATCTTTTCTAAGATGTGCTCAGGGTTTGGATGATACTTCTTCTCACTATGTTGACATGGAAGAAGACGTTGCGCGCCTTAAGCTTTAGAGAAAGAAGCGATTCCTAAGATTTATCTCCAATATTGCTCGTAATACCGTAAGGTTCGCAAGATCTTCTTGTATTTTTGCAAGGGTTGTACATAAAGAAAAACCATACGGCCTCCCTCAAAATAACGACTCAACCTCTTGGTATCTACATAATGTTTATGTCTATCTTGACCAGCTTTGATATCTTTTCTTATAGATTGTATTTGATTGTCCATCTCATCAAGCATCTTTGCTTTTAAATCTCTACCTTGATTAGGGGGTCAACAGACCAGGCCAAGGATGTAAGAAAATCTTCACCATAGAAAGCTTTAAGAGGATTCATTACTTATAATTTTATATTAAACATCATAGGCAAATTCTAATAGATATAGGAAGTTTAACTATCTTTTTTGTTCACATCCACAAGAGGCTTTGAGGGTGTCTTCTATAACTTGATGGAATCTTTCATGTTATGATCGCATGCGATGTTCTGTCATAAAATCCCTAGATTTTTTGAATCATCACGTCAACATTATGCGATGCATTCAATTCTTGGCATCTGCTTGTACCAGCAGTTGCATTTTGTGGAAAGGTACCCACACACATGTATGCTTTTATATATTTTCTTGACTATATGAATCGTGTAAAATTTTGAGATTATCATCCAAATCTTAATTGTCAAAGGCTTTTGCAAATTTTAATTCTATTTCAATGCTTCCTCACTTAAGGATTCGGATATCCTTATCTCACGAAATCAAGGCTGTATAGATCCTCTTCTTTTCTCAAGTCGCATCTTTAACAGGGAGAAACTTCCATTTAACTAAGCATTCTTTTAGAATCCTATGTTGTAGAGATTTCTCAAAAATCTTGGGTTCCAATTTCAAACGTACCTTGCACTAACTAGCACGCACGAGGAAGTAATAATCTTTTCTAAGATGTTCTCATGGTTTGGATGATACTTCTTCTCACTAGGTTGACATGGAAGATGCTGCAGAAGCTCTGGAGGAAGAAGCAAGTCATAAGATTTATCTCCAATATTCCTGGAAAGACCATAAGGTCCACAAGATCTTGTGGTACTTTCCCAAGGGTCGTAAACAAAGAAAAAGTATATGGCCTCCCTCAAAATCACGACTCAACCTCTTGGGATCTACATAATGTTTATCTCTACCTTGACCAGCTTCGATATCTTTCCTTATAGATGGCATTTGATTCTCCATCTCATCAAGCATCTTTGCTTCAAAATCTCTACCTTCATTAAGGGGTCAGACCAAGTCAAGGATGTAAGGAAATCTTGACCAAAATTTCAAGATTATCATCCAAATCTTAATTTTCAAAGGCTATTGCAAATTTAAATTCTTCTTCAATGCTTCCTCACTTAAGGATTGGGATGTCCTCATCTCGAAAAAATTGGGGCTATCTTTAGCTCTATACATCCTCTGCTTTTTCCAAGTCGCATCTTCAAGCGAGAGAAACTTCCATTTAACTAAGCATTCTTTTAGAAACCTATGTTGTAGAGATTTCTCGAATATCTTGGATTCCAATTCTAAATGTACCTTGCACTAGCAACAAGCATGATGAAGGAATAATCTTTTCTAAGATGTGCTCAGGCATTGGATGATACTTCTTTTCACTAGGTTGACACCGAAGAAGACATTGCGAACCTTAAGCTATGGAGAAAGAAGCAAGTCCTAAGATTTATCTCCAATATTGCTCGTAATACCCTAAGGTCCTCAAGATCTTCGTGTACTTTTGCGAGGGTTGTACATAAAGAAAAACCATATGGCCTTCCTTAAAATAACAACTCAACCTCTTGGGATCTACATGATTTTTATGTCTATCTTGACCAGCTTTGAAATCTTTTCTTATAGATTGTATTTGATTGTCCATCTCATGAAGCATCTTTGCTTCAAAATCTCTACCTTGATTAGGGGGTCAGACCAAGCCAAGGATGTAAGGAAATCTTCACCATAGATAGCTTTAAGAGTATTCATTACTAATACTTTTATAATAAGCATCATAGGCAAATTCTAATAGATGTAGGAAGTTCAACTATCTTTTTTGTTCACATCCACAAGAGGCTTTGAGAGTGTCTTCTATAACTTGATGACATCTTTCATGTTATGATCGCATGGGATGTTCTGTCATAAAATCCCTAGATTCTCTCAATCATCGCGTCAACATTATGCGATGCATTCAATTCTTGGCATCTTCTTGTAGTACCAGTTGCATTTTGTGGAGATTCTCAGTAACTCCTTCGCTTTCATGCTTTGAGCTCTGCTAATGGCTTTTTCCCCGTTAACCCCTAAGGCTATTGGACATACAAACATGATGGGTACCACTCATATGGCGGGATATAAGCAAAGACAAGGCGAGGTGGACGCGTACGCACACACGAGACTCTGAAATACCCAACAAGATTTAAAGACTAAAATTTCTCAAAATTCATTTGGGATCTAAGTGCTTTTACACAAGGGTACCCACACACACATATGCTTTTATATATTTTCTTGACTATATGAATCGTTTAAAATTTCAAGATTATCATCCAAAATTTAATTTTCAAAGTCTTTTACAAATTTCAATTCTTCTTCAATGCTTCCTCACTTAAGGATTGGGATGTCCTTATCTCGCAAATTGGGGCTATCTTTAGCTCTATAGATCCTCCTATTTTCCCAAGTCGCATCTTCAAAAGGGAACATTCTTTTAGAATTCTATGTTGTAGAGATTTCTCGAACATCTTAAGTTCCAATTGGCGACAACTCATCCTTTGATCTTTGCTCATGGATTTTTCCCCGTTAACCCCTAAGGCTAATGGACATACAAACATGGGTACACACTCATATGGCGGGATATAAGCAAACACGAGGTGAGGTGGACACGCACGCACGAGACTCCGAAATACCCAACAAGATTAAACAACTAAAATTTCTCAAAATGCATTTAGGAGATCGAAGTGCTTTCACACAAGGGTACCCCACACATGTATGCTTTTATATATACTTTTTGACTATATGAATCGTGTAAAATTGCAAGATTATCATCCAAATCTTAATTTTCAAAGGCTTTTGCAAATTTAAATTCTATGCCTCCTCACTTAAGGACTGGGATGTCCTGGGGCTACTATCTTTAGCTCTATATAGATCCTCTTCTTTTCCCAAGTCACATCTTCAACATGGAGAAACTTCCATTTACCTAAGCATTCTTTTAGAATCCTATGTTGTAGAGATTTCTCGAACATCCTGGGTTCCAATTCTAAATGTACCTCGCACTAGCAAGCATGATGAAGTAATAATCTTTTCTAAGATCTGCTCAAGGTTTGGATGATACTTCTTCTCACTAGGTTGACATGGAAGAAGACGTTGCGAACCTTAAGCTTTGGAGAAAGAAGCGATTCCTAAGATTTATCTCCAATATTGCTCGTAATACCGTAAGGTTCGCAAGATCTTCTTGTACTTTTGCAAGGGTTGTACGTAAAGAAAAACCATATGGCCTCCCTCAAAATAACGACTCAACCTCTTGGTATCTACATAATGTTTATGTCTATCTTGACCAGCTTTGATATCTTTTGTTATAGATTGTATTTCATTGTCCATCCGAGATCAAGTATCTTTGCTTTAAAATCTCTATACCTTGATTAGGGGGTCAACAGACCAAGCCAAGGATGTAAGGAAATCTTCACCATAGATAGCTTTTATGCAATGCATTCAATTCTTGGCTGCTTGTTCTCCCACTTGCATTTTGTGGAGATTCTCAGTAACTCCTAGGCTTTCATCCTTTGACCTTTGCTAATGGCTTTTTTCCCGTTAACCCCTAAGGCTATTAGACATACAAACATGGGTACACACTCATATGGCAGGATATAAGCAAACACGAGGTGAGGTGGACACGCACACACGAGACTCCGAAATACCCAACAAGATTTAAAGACTAAAATTTCTCAAAATGCATTAAGGATCGAAGTGCTTTCATACACATGTATGCTTTTATATATATTTTTTGACTATATGAATCGTGTCAAATTTCAAGATTATCATCCAAATCTTAATTTTCAAAGGCTTTTGCAAATTCAAATTCTTCTTCAATGCTTCCTCACTTAAGGATTGGGATGTCCTCATCTCGGAAAAATTGGGGCTATCTTTAGCTCTATACATCCTCTTCTTTTCTTAAGTCGCATCTTCAAGAGGGAGAAACTTCCATTTGACTAAGCATTCTTTTAAAATCCTATGTTGTAGAGATGTCTCAAACATCTTGGGTTCCCATTCTAGCAAGCATGATGAAGTAATAATATTTTCTAAGATGTGCTCAGGCATTGGATGCTTCTTCTCATCACTAGGTTGACATGGAAGAAGACATTGCGAACCTTAAGCTGTTGAGAAAGAAGCAAGTCCTAAGATTTATCTCCAATATTGCTCGTAATACCCTAAGGTCCGCAAGATCTTCGTGTACTTTTGCGAGGGTTGTACATAAAGAAAAACCATATGGCCTCCCTCAAAATAACAACTCAACCTCTTGGGATCTACATAATGTTTATGTCTATCTTGACCAGCTTTGATATCTTTACTTATAGATTGGATTTGATTGTCCATCTCATCAAGCATCTTTGCTTCAAAATCTCTACCTTGATTAGGGGGTTAGACCAAGCCAAGGATGTAAGGAAATCTTCACCATAGATAGCTTTAAGAGGATTCATTACTAATACTTTTATAATAAGCATCATAGGCAAATTCTAATAGATGTAGGAAGTTCAACTATCTTTTTTGTTCACATCCACGAGTGGCTTTGAGGGTGTCTTCTATAACTTGATGACATCTTTCATGTTATGATCGCATGGGATGTTCTGTCATAAAATCCCTAGATTCTCTCAATCATCGTGTCAACATTATGCAATGCATTCAATTCTTGGCATCTTCTTGTAGTACCAGTTGCATTTTGTGGAGATTCTCAGTAACTCCTCGACTTTCATGCTTTGAGCTCTGCTAATGGCTTTTTCCCCGTTAACCCCTAAGGCTATTGGACATACAAACATGATGGGTACACACTCATATGGCGGGATATAAGCAAAGATGCGTACGCACACACGAGACTCTGACAAACCCAACAAGATTTAAAGACTAAAATTTCTCAAAATTCATTTGGGATCTAAGTGCTTTCACACAAGGGTACCCACACACACGTATGCTTCTATATATTTTCTTGACTATATGAATCGTGTAAAATTTCAAGATTATTATCCAAAATTCAATTTTCAAAGGCTTTTGCAAATTTCAATTCTTCTTCAATGCTTCCTCACTTAAGGATTGGGATGTCCTTATCTCGCGAATTGCGGCTATCTTTAGCCTTATAGATCCTCTTATTTTTCCAAGTCGCATCTTCAACAAGGAGAAACTTCCATTTAAATCAGCATTCTTTTAGAATCCTATGTTGTGGAGATTTCTCGAACATCTTGAGTTCCAATTCCATTAAACATCTTGACATGGAAGATGCTGCGAAAGCTGTGGAGGAAGAAGCAAGTCATAAGATTTATCTCCAATATTCCTGGTAATACCATAAGGTCCACAAGATCTTGTGGTACTTTCATAAGGGTCGTAAACAAAGAAAAAGTATATGGCCTCCCTCAAAATCACGACTCAACCTCTTGGGATCTACATAATGTTTATGTCTACCTTGACCAGCTTTGATATTTTTTCTTATAGATGGCATTTGATTGTCCATCTCATCAAGCATCTTTGCTTCAAAATCTCTACCCTCATTAGGGGGTCAGACCATAGATAGCTTTAAGAGGATTCATTACTAATACTTTTATAATGCGGATCATAGGGAAATTCTACTATATGTAGGAAGTTCAACTATCTTTCTTGTTCCTGTGCACAGAAAGCTTTGAGGGTGTCTTCTATAACTTGATTACCTCTTTCATGTTACGGTCGCATGCTATGTTATTTCATAGCGTCCCTACATTCTCTCAATCATCGCGCTGACATTATGCGATGCATTCAATTCTTGGTTGCTTCTTCTCCCCCTTGAATTTTGTGGAGATTCTCGGTAACTCCCAGGCGAGAACTCATCCTTTGACCTTTGCTCATGGATTTTTCCCCGTTAACCCCTAAGGCTAATGGACATACAAACATGGGTACACACTCATATGGCGAGATATAAGCAAACACGAGGTGAGGTGGACACGCACGCACGAGACTCCGAAAATACCCAACAAGATTTAAAGACTAAAAATTTCTCAAAATGCATCATGGAGATCGAAGTGCTTTCACACAAGGGTACCCCACACACATGTATGCTTTTATATATATATATTTTCGACTATATGAATCGTGTAAAATTTCAAGATTATCATCCAAATCTTGATTTTCAAAGGCTTTTGCAAATTTAAATTCTATGCCTCCTCACTTAAGGATTGGGATGTCCTGGGGCTATCTTTAGCTCTATATAGATCCTCTTCTTTTCCCAAGTCACATCTTCAACATGGAGAAACTTCCATTTACCTGAGTTCCAATTCTAAATGTACCTTACACTAGCAAGCATGATAAAGTAATAATCTTTTCTAAGATGTGCTCAGGGTTTGGATGATACTTCTTCTCACTATGTTGACATGGAAGAAGACGTTGCGCGCCTTAAGCTTTAGAGAAAGAAGCGATTCCTAAGATTTATCTCCAATATTGCTCGTAATACCGTAAGGTTCGCAAGATCTTCTTGTACTTTTGCAAGGGTTGTACATAAAGAAAAACCATACGGCCTCCCTCAAAATAACGACTCAACCTCTTGGTATCTACATAATGTTTATGTCTATCTTGACCAGCTTTGATATCTTTTCTTATAGATTGTATTTGATTGTTGTCCATCTCATCAAGCATCTTTGCTTTTAAATCTCTACCTTGATTAGGGGGTCAACAGACCAGGCCAAGGATGTAAGGAAATCTTCACCATAGATAGCTGTAAGAGGATTCATTACTTATAATTTTATATTAAACATCATAGGCAAATTCTAATAGATATAGGAAGTTTAACTATCTTTTTTGTTCACATCCACAAGAGGCTTTGAGGGTGTCTTCTATAACTTGATGGAATCTTTCATGTTATGATCGCATGCGATGTTCTGTCATAAAATCCCTAGATTTTTTGAATCATCACGTCAACATTATGCGATGCATTCAATTCTTGGCATCTGCTTGTACCAGCAGTTGCATTTTGTGGAAAGGTACCCACACACATGTATGCTTTTATATATTTTCTTGACTATATGAATCGTGTAAAATTTTAAGATTATCATCCAAATCTTAATTGTCAAAGGCTTTTGCAAATTTAAATTCTATTTCAATGCTTCCTCACTTAAGGATTCGGATATCCTTATCTCACGAAATCAAGGCTGTATAGATCCTCTTCTTTTCTCAAGTCGCATCTTTAACAGGGAGAAACTTCCATTTAACTAAGCATTCTTTTAGAATCCTATGTTGTAGAGATTTCTCAAAAATCTTGGGTTCCAATTTCAAACGTACCTTGCACTAACTAGCAAGCACGAGGAAGTAATAATCTTTTCTAAGATGTTCTCATGGTTTGGATGATACTTCTTCTCACTAGGTTGACATGGAAGATGCTGCAGAAGCTCTGGAGGAAGAAGCAAGTCATAAGATTTATCTCCAATATTCCTGGTAAGACCATAAGGTCCACAAGATCTTGTGGTACTTTCCCAAGGGTCGTAAACAAAGAAAAAGTATATGGCCTCCCTCAAAATCACGACTCAACCTCTTGGGATCTACATAATGTTTATGTCTACCTTGACCAGCTTCGATATCTTTCCTTATAGATGGCATTTGATTCTCCATCTCATCAAGCATCTTTGCTTCAAAATCTCTACCTTCATTAGGGGGTCAGACCAAGTCAAGGATGTAAGGAAATCTTGACCAAAATTTCAAGATTATCATCCAAATCTTAATTTTCAAAGGCTATTGCAAATTTAAATTCTTCTTCAATGCTTCCTCACTTAAGGATTGGGATGTCCTCATCTCGAAAAAATTGGGGCTATCTTTAGCTCTATACATCCTCTGCTTTTTCCAAGTCGCATCTTCAAGCGAGAGAAACTTCCATTTAACTAAGCATTCTTTTAGAAACCTATGTTGTAGAGATTTCTCGAATATCTTGGATTCCAATTCTAAATGTACCTTGCACTAGCAACAAGCATGATGAAGGAATAATCTTTTCTAAGATGTGCTCAGGCATTGGATGATACTTCTTTTCACTAGGTTGACACTAAAGAAGACATTGCGAACCTTAAGCTGTGGAGAAAGAAGCAAGTCCTAAGATTTATCTCCAATATTGCTCGTAATACCCTAAGGTCCGCAAGATCTTCGTGTACTTTTGCGAGGGTTGTACATAAAGAAAAACCATATGGCCTCCCTCAAAATAACAACTCAACCTCTTGGGATCTACATAATGATTATGTCTATCTTGACCAGCTTTGATATCTTTGCTTATAGATTGGATTTGATTGTCCATCTCATCAAGCATCTTTGCTTCAAAATCTCTACCTTGATTAGGGGGTTAGACCAAGCCAAGGATGTAAGGAAAGCTTCACCATAGATAGCTTTAAGAGGATTCATTACTAATACTTTTATAATAAGCATCATAGGCAAATTCTAATAGATGTAGGAAGTTCAACTATCTTTTTTATTCACATCCACGAGTGGCTTTGAGGGTGTCTTCTATAACTTGATGACATCTTTCATGTTATGATCGCATGGGATGTTCTGTCATAAAATCCCTAGATTCTCTCAATCATCGCGTCAACATTATGCGATGCATTCAATTCTTGGCATCTTCTTGTAGTACCAGTTGCATTTTGTGGAGATTCTCAGTAACTCCTTCGCTTTCATGCTTTGAGCTCTGCTAATGGCTTTTTCCCCATTAACCCCTAAGGCTATTGGACATACAAACATGATGGGTACCACTCATATGGCGGGATATAAGCAAAGACAAGGCGAGGTGGACGCGTACGCACACACGAGACTCTGAAATACCCAACAAGATTTAAAGACTAAAATTTCTCAAAATTCATTTGGGATCTAAGTGCTTTTACACAAGGGTACCCACACACACATATGCTTTTATATATTTTCTTGACTATATGAATCGTTTAAAATTTCAAGATTATCATCCAAAATTTAATTTTCAAAGTCTTTTACAAATTTCAATTCTTCTTCAATGCTTCCTCACTTAAGGATTGGGATGTCCTTATCTCACAAATTGGGGCTATCTTTAGCTCTATAGATCCTCCTATTTTCCCAAGTCGCATCTTCAAAAGGGAACATTCTTTTAGAATTCTATGTTGTAGAGATTTCTCGAACATCTTAAGTTCCAATTGGCGACAACTCATCCTTTGATCTTTGCTCATGGATTTTTCCCCGTTAACCCCTAAGGCTAATGGACATACAAACATGGGTACACACTCATATGGCAGGATATAAGCAAACACGAGGTGAGGTGGACACGCACGCACGAGACTCCGAAATACCCAACAAGATTTAACGACTAAAAATTTTCTCAAAATGCATTTAGGAGATCGAAGTGCTTTCACACAAGGGTACCCCACACATGTATGCTTTTATATATACTTTTTGACTATATGAATCGTGTAAAATTGCAAGATTATCATTCAAATCTTGATTTTCAAAGGCTTTTGCAAATTTAAATTCTATGCCTCCTCACTTAAGGATTGGGATGTCCTGGGGCTACTATCTTTAGCTCTATATAGATCCTCTTCTTTTCCCAAGTCACATCTTCAACATGGAGAAACTTCCATTTACCTAAGCATTCTTTTAGAATCCTATGTTGTAGAGATTTCTCGAACATCCTGGGTTCCAATTCTAAATGTACCTCGCACTAGCAAGCATGATGAAGTAATAATCTTTTCTAAGATCTGCTCAGGGTTTGGATGATACTTCTTCTCACTAGGTTGACATGGAAGAAGACGTTGCGAACCTTAAGCTTTGGAGAAAGAAGCGATTCCTAAGATTTATCTCCAATATTGCTCGTAATACCGTAAGGTTCGCAAGATCTTCTTGTACTTTTGCAAGGGTTGTACGTAAAGAAAAACCATATGGCCTCCCTCAAAATAACGACTCAACCTCTTGGTATCTACATAATGTTTATGTCTATCTTGACCAGCTTTGATATCTTTTGTTATAGATTGTATTTCATTGTCCATCTGATCAAGTATCTTTGCTTTAAAATCTCTATACCTTGATTAGGGGGTCAACAGACCAAGCCAAGGATGTAAGGAAATCTTCATCATAGATAGCTTTTATGCAATGCATTCAATTCTTGGCTGCTTGTTCTCCCACTTGCATTTTGTGGAGATTCTCAGTAACTCCTAGGCTTTCATCCTTTGACCTTTGCTAATGGCTTTTTTCCCGTTAACCCCTAAGGCTATTAGACATACAAACATGGGTACACACTCATATGGCAGGATATAAGCAAACACGAGGTGAGGTGGACACGCACACACGAGACTCCGAAATACCCAACAAGATTTAAAGACTAAAATTTCTCAAAATGCATTTAAGGATCGAAGTGCTTTCATACACATGTATGCTTTTATATATATTTTTTGACTATATGAATCGTGTCAAATTTCAAGATTATCATCCAAATCTTAATTTTCAAAGGCTTTTGCAAATTCAAATTCTTCTTCAATGCTTCCTCACTTAAGGATTGGGATGTCCTCATCTCGGAAAAATTGGGGCTATCTTTAGCTCTATACATCCTCTTCTTTTCTTAAGTTGCATCTTAAAGAGGGAGAAACTTCCATTTGACTAAGCATTCTTTTAAAATCCTATGTTGTAGAGATGTCTCAAACATCTTGGGTTCCCATTCTAGCAAGCATGATGAAGTAATAATATTTTCTAAGATGTGCTCAGGCATTGGATGCTTCTTCTCATCACTAGGTTGACATGGAAGAAGACATTGCGAACCTTAAGCTGTTGAGAAAGAAGCAAGTCCTAAGATTTATCTCCAATATTGCTCGTAATACCCTAAGGTCCGCAAGATCTTCGTGTACTTTTGCGAGGGTTGTACATAAAGAAAAACCATATGGCCTCCCTCAAAATAACAACTCAACCTCTTGGGATCTACATAATGTTTATGTCTATCTTGACCAGCTTTGATATCTTTACTTATAGATTGGATTTGATTGTCCATCTCATCAAGCATCTTTGCTTCAAAATCTCTACCTTGATTAGGGGGTTAGACCAAGCCAAGGATGTAAGGAAATCTTCACCATAGATAGCTTTAAGAGGATTCATTACTAATACTTTTATAATAAGCATCATAGGCAAATTCTAATAGATGTAGGAAGTTCAACTATCTTTTTTGTTCACATCCACGAGTGGCTTTGAGGGTGTCTTCTATAACTTGATGACATCTTTCATGTTATGATCGCATGGGATGTTCTGTCATAAAATCCCTAGATTCTCTCAATCATCGCGTCAACATTATGCGATGCATTCAATTCTTGGCATCTTCTTGTAGTACCAGTTGCATTTTGTGGAGATTCTCAGTAACTCCTTCGCTTTCATGCTTTGAGCTCTGCTAATGGCTTTTTCCCCATTAACCCCTAAGGCTATTGGACATACAAACATGATGGGTACCACTCATATGGCGGGATATAAGCAAAGACGCGTACGCACACACGAGACTCTGACAAACCCAACAAGATTTAAAGACTAAAATTTCTCAAAATTCATTTGGGATCTAAGTGCTTTCACACAAGGGTACCCACACACACGTATGCTTCTATATATTTTCTTGACTATATGAATCGTGTAAAATTTCAAGATTATTATCCAAAATTCAATTTTCAAAGGCTTTTGCAAATTTCAATTCTTCTTCAATGCTTCCTCACTTAAGGATTGGGATGTCCTTATCTCGCGAATTGCGGCTATCTTTAGCCCTATAGATCCTCTTATTTTTCCAAGTCGCATCTTCAACAAGGAGAAACTTCCATTTAAATCAGCATTCTTTTAGAATCCTATGTTGTAGAGATTTCTCGAACATCTTGGGTTCCAATTCCATTAAACATCTTGACATGGAAGATGCTGCGAAAGCTGTGGAGGAAGAAGCAAGTCATAAGATTTATCTCCAATATTCCTGGTAATACCATAAGGTCCACAAGATCTTGTGGTACTTTCATAAGGGTCGTAAACAAAGAAAAAGTATATGGCCTCCCTCAAAATCACGACTCAACCTCTTGGGATCTACATAATGTTTATGTCTACCTTGACCAGCTTTGATATTTTTTCTTATAGATGGCATTTGATTGTCCATCTCATCAAGCATCTTTGCTTCAAAATCTCTACCCTCATTAGGGGGTCAGACCATAGATAGCTTTAAGAGGATTCATTACTAATACTTTTATAATGCGGATCATAGGGAAATTCTACAATATGTAGGAAGTTCAACTATCTTTCTTGTTCCTGTGCACAGAAAGCTTTGAGGGTGTCTTCTATAACTTGATTACCTCTTTCATGTTACGGTCGCATGCTATGTTATTTCATAGCGTCCCTACATTCTCTCAATCATCGCGCTGACATTATGCGATGTATTCAATTCTTGGTTGCTTCTTCTCCCCCTTGAATTTTGTGGAGATTCTCGGTAACTCCCAGGCGAGAACTCATCCTTTGACCTTTGCTCATGGATTTTTCCCCGTTAACCCCTAAGGCTAATGGACATACAAACATGGGTACACACTCATATGGCGAGATATAAGCAAACACGAGGTGAGGTGGACACGCACGCACGAGACTCCGAAAATACCCAACAAGATTTAAAGACTAAAAATTTCTCAAAATGCATCATGGAGATCGAAGTGCTTTCACACAAGGGTACCCCACACACATGTATGCTTTTATATATATATATTTTCGACTATATGAATCGTGTAAAATTTCAAGATTATCATCCAAATCTTGATTTTCAAAGGCTTTTGCAAATTTAAATTCTATGCCTCCTCACTTAAGGATTGGGATGTCCTGGGGCTATCTTTAGCTCTATATAGATCCTCTTCTTTTCCCAAGTCACATCTTCAACATGGAGAAACTTCCATTTACCTGAGTTCCAATTCTAAATGTACCTTACACTAGCAAGCATGATAAAGTAATAATCTTTTCTAAGATGTGCTCAGGGTTTGGATGATACTTCTTCTCACTATGTTGACATGGAAGAAGACGTTGCGCGCCTTAAGCTTTAGAGAAAGAAGCGATTCCTAAGATTTATCTCCAATATTGCTCGTAATACCGTAAGGTTCGCAAGATCTTCTTGTACTTTTGCAAGGGTTGTACATAAAGAAAAACCATACGGCCTCTCTCAAAATAACGACTCAACCTCTTCGTATCTACATAATGTTTATGTCTATCTTGACCAGCTTTGATATCTTTTCTTATAGATTGTATTTGATTGTCCATCTCATCAAGCATCTTTGCTTTTAAATCTCTACCTTGATTAGGGGGTCAACAGACCAGGCCAAGGATGTAAGAAAATCTTCACCATAGATAGCTTTAAGAGGATTCATTACTTATAATTTTATATTAAACATCATAGGCAAATTCTAATAGATATAGGAAGTTTAACTATCTTTTTTGTTCACATCCACAAGAGGCTTTGAGGGTGTCTTCTATAACTTGATGGAATCTTTCATGTTATGATCGCATGCGATGTTCTGTCATAAAATCCCTAGATTTTTTGAATCATCACGTCAACATTATGCGATGCATTCAATTCTTGGCATCTGCTTGTACCAGCAGTTGCATTTTGTGGAAAGGTACCCACACACATGTATGCTTTTATATATTTTCTTGACTATATGAATCGTGTAAAATTTTAAGATTATCATCCAAATCTTAATTGTCAAAGGCTTTTGCAAATTTAAATTCTATTTCAATGCTTCCTCACTTAAGGATTCGGATATCCTTATCTCGCGAAATCAAGGCTGTATAGATCCTCTTCTTTTCTCAAGTCGCATCTTTAACAGGGAGAAACTTCCATTTAACTAAGCATTCTTTTAGAATCCTATGTTGTAGAGATTTCTCAAAAATCTTGGGTTCAAATTTCAAACGTACCTTGCACTAACTAGCACGCACGAGGAAGTAATAATCTTTTCTAAGATGTTCTCATGGTTTGGATGATACTTCTTCTCACTAGGTTGACATGGAAGATGCTGCAGAAGCTCTGGAGGAAGAAGCAAGTCATAAGATTTATCTCCAATATTCCTGGAAAGACCATAAGGTCCACAAGATCTTGTGGTACTTTCCCAAGGGTCGTAAACAAAGAAAAAGTATATGGCCTCCCTCAAAATCACGACTCAACCTCTTGGGATCTACATAATGTTTATGTCTACCTTGACCAGCTTCGATATCTTTCCTTATAGATGGCATTTGATTCTCCATCTCATCAAGCATATTTGCTTCAAAATCTCTACCTTCATTAGGGGGTAAGACCAAGTCAAGGATGTAAGGAAATCTTGACCAAAATTTCAAGATTATCATCCAAATCTTAATTTTCAAAGGCTATTGCAAATTTAAATTCTTCTTCAATGCTTCCTCACTTAAGGATTGGGATGTCCTCATCTCGAAAAAATTGGGGCTATCTTTAGCTCTATACATCCTCTGCTTTTTCCAAGTCGCATCTTCAAGCGAGAGAAACTTCCATTTAACTAAGCATTCTTTTAGAAACCTATGTTGTAGAGATTTCTCGAATATCTTGGATTCCAATTCTAAATGTACCTTGCACTAGCAACAAGCATGATGAAGGAATAATCTTTTCTAAGATGTGCTCAGGCATTGGATGATACTTCTTTTCACTAGGTTGACACTGAAGAAGACATTGCGAACCTTAAGCTATGGAGAAAGAAGCAAGTCCTAAGATTTATCTCCAATATTGCTCGTAATACCCTAAGGTCCTCAAGATCTTCGTGTACTTTTGCGAGGGTTGTACATAAAGAAAAACCATATGGCCTTCCTTAAAATAACAACTCAACCTCTTGGGATCTACATGATTTTTATGTCTATCTTGACCAGCTTTGAAATCTTTTCTTATAGATTGTATTTGATTGTCCATCTCATCAAGCATCTTTGCTTCAAAATCTCTACCTTGATTAGGG
This sequence comes from Cibotium barometz, assembly GCF_041138505.1. Classification (NCBI taxonomy): domain Eukaryota; kingdom Viridiplantae; phylum Streptophyta; class Polypodiopsida; order Cyatheales; family Cibotiaceae; genus Cibotium; species Cibotium barometz. The sequence goes on along the minus strand of NC_141103.1, from coordinate 638,461 downwards.
GGTCAGACCAAGCCAAGGATGTAAGGAAATCTTCACCATAGATAGCTTTAAGAGGATTCATTACTAATACTTTTATAATAAGCATCATAGGCAAATTCTAATAGATGTAGGAAGTTCAACTATCTTTTTTGTTCACATCCACGAGAGGCTTTGAGAGTGTCTTCTATAACTTGATGACATCTTTCATGTTATGATCGCATGGGATGTTCTGTCATAAAATCCCTAGATTCTCTCAATCATCGCGTCAACATTATGCGATGCATTCAATTCTTGGCATCTTCTTGTAGTACCAGTTGCATTTTGTGGAGATTCTCAGTAACTCCTTCCCTTTCATGCTTTGAGCTCTGCTAATGGCTTTTTCCCCGTTAACCCCTAAGGCTATTGGACATACAAACATGATGGGTACCACTCATATGGCGGGATATAAGCAAAGACAAGGCGAGGTGGACGCGTACGCACACACGAGACTCTGAAATACCCAACAAGATTTAAAGACTAAAATTTCTCAAAATTCATTTGGGATCTAAGTGCTTTTACACAAGGGTACCCACACACACATATGCTTTTATATATTTTCTTGACTATATGAATCGTTTAAAATTTCAAGATTATCATCCAAAATTTAATTTTCAAAGTCTTTTACAAATTTCAATTCTTCTTCAATGCTTCCTCACTTAAGGATTGGGATGTCCTTATCTCGCAAATTGGGGCTATCTTTAGCTCTATAGATCCTCCTATTTTCCCAAGTCGCATCTTCAAAAGGGAACATTCTTTTAGAATTCTATGTTGTAGAGATTTCTCGAACATCTTAAGTTCCAATTGGCGACAACTCATCCTTTGATCTTTGCTCATGGATTTTTTCCCGTTAACCCCTAAGGCTAATGGACATACAAACATGGGTACACACTCATATGGCGGGATATAAGCAAACACGAGGTGAGGTGGACACGCACGCACGAGACTCCGAAATACCCAACAAGATTTAACGACTAAAATTTCTCAAAATGCATTTAGGAGATCGAAGTGCTTTCACACAAGGGTACCCCACACATGTATGCTTTTATATATACTTTTTGACTATATGAATCGTGTAAAATTGCAAGATTATTATCCAAATCTTAATTTTCAAAGGCTTTTGCAAATTTAAATTCTATGCCTCCTCACTTAAGGATTGGGATGTCCTGGGGCTACTATCTTTAGCTCTATATAGATCCTCTTCTTTTCCCAAGTCACATCTTCAACATGGAGAATGTAAGATTCTCCCCCAGCCTTCGAGGTATATAGGAGTAAGAATCTCCCTTTCTGATCTTATAATTATTCTCTCTCTAAAATAAAAGAAAGATTCTGTTTAAAAAAGGAAGAACCTTTTCCCTGAATACTTCTCAAGGGTCCCACCTGTTTTAAGATTCAGAACAATGAGTTCAGAAGTGAGAATCGATGTTTTGGATATCAAGGTTTTGGTCTTCATTCGAGTACGGCCCAAAAGAAGTTCTTTATCTCTTGGGAAGTATAAGAAGTTATCTCCCAGATATTGTGGACCAAAGAAAGTAGGTGATTTAGCTTACGAACTTCTTTTATCTCCTCATCTCAAAGTTCTAAATGCCTTCTATAGAAAAATATGCCAAACCCAAATCATGGAAAGACGGTAAAACTTCAGTGGCAAGTTACCGTTGGCTTCTAAGTTACGCTAGCTCCTTCCTTTATATAAGTCGTAACTTTTACTTGTCGTTCACAGTAATCTTACTCCCATCGATCTCCTTTCTTTCTTAATCTCCTTCATGGCTTGGCAACAAGAATTAGTTTTATCCATAATGATTCCTCACCTTCAAGACGCAAGTGAGTCTGTGAAGAAGGATTTTATAGAACAGTATGAGCGCTCACTTTTTCCTCACCTAGGAACTTCTGTAGCGCAGACCAAATGGCAGACCTATCAAGACATAACTAGGGTAACACCCTGGGGTCAGCAGCACTTTCGTAACAATGTCCGCTTGGCCATGGTTATCGAAGCCTTGGGTTTGGGTCCTCGATACTACTGCGTCATGAGATCAAGACATCTTGGGTTTTCTGAGCGGGTCTTCTTACTGGCGTGTTTTCTTCCTCATGAGAAGATATGCCTTTACCCCGTTTTTGGCTTGCCTCTCAGAGGTCCTTTTGTTAGAACACCTCATACCACTGAGATAGGCGCAGCAATAACCCACAGAATCATTCCCATAGATGAGTTACCTTATACTTGTGCAGCTTGTGAGGACTGCTTTTGTGACCATATGATGGACGGGCTTATGGAAGTGTAAAGAGTTCCTCTATCTTTACTGTATAAGTTCCGAGAATGAATAAAGTTTAAATCTTGTTCGTATTTTGAATCTTGCTCTCTTTAAGACTTATCTTGGTGGTTAATCTTGATTAAAATTTTTCTCTAAGTCTCATATTCGTGAATCTTGCGAAATTATCACAAGTTGCGAGATGAGGACATCTCGCGTTTTTTTAAGTGGGGTAGAATGTAAGATTCCTCCCCCAACCCCTTTTTGGTGTCTAGTATCTTCCCCTGTAATCAACCCTCTTCAGAAATATAAAGACCGTGTTGCTAACTATTTTAGCCTAGAGAGAGAAAAATTATTCTAGAGAGAGAATATTCAGATTTTGAATATTTTTGGATAGAAAAATATCTCTTATAATTCAGATGAGTTCCCCTGAAACAGAAATTCAAAAAGAATTTTCCAATGTGCAATTGGAATTAATTGGAAATAGGTATAAAGAACCTTAGTCTAAGGGTCTAGATTTTCAGAAATCTTTAGACTATGGTCCAATTAAGGTTCCTATGGGCCAATAGCATCAATCCATGTGTAGGGAAGAGATAAATCCAAATTGTAAAAAGAAGATACCCAAAAATGAGTAAATGCTCACATAAGGTGAAGAGTTGAAAATGTATAAGGTTTATTAGTAAAAAACTATGAGCAATATTAAAAATATGAGATATTTTGGGTATCTAAAAATGAGTAAATGCTCACATAAGATGAAGAGTTGAAAATGTACAAGGTTTATTAGTAAAAAACTATGAGAAATATAAAATGATGCCATTATGACACATATGTAAGGAAGGGGAATTCTTTAAAGGAGGTGCATATTTCACATAAGATGAAGAGTTGAAAATGTACAAGGTTTATTAGTAAAAAACTATGAGCAATATTAAAATGATGCCATTATGACACATATGTAAGGAAGGGGAATTCTTTAAAGGAGGTGCATATTTCACATAAGATGAAGAGTTGAAAATGTACAAGGTTTATTAGTAAAAAACTATGAGCAATATTAAAATGATTCCATTATGACACATATGTAAGGAAGGGGAGTTCTTTAAAGGAGGTGCATATTTCACATGCTTGAATGAGTTTTAAACTCATAAAAATTGAGATATTTCATCTCTCCTCTCTCCTCATTCAAGTCTAGTTCCAAAAAGTTAGCTTAACTGACCTAAAAATGGTCAAATATTGACCAAACTGATTTAGAAAATTCTAGAATCAGTTTGTTTGGTTAGGAGCTCAATTTTTCCTATAAATAGAAGCCTCCCCCTTGTTGAAAAATAGATAGTGTTTATGCATCGTTACTCTACTCCACCTAAGCCAAGAACTGTGAATTCATTTAATAATTCACTAGTTTTTGGAGCTTCCCTCTTTCTTCAATCCCCATTAGTGGCTCCATCAACATACTTAACCAATTGATTGGTTGGGGGCCTCTACCGTGAACAAAGAATCAAGCAAGTTGTAAGGTAATTAGTGAATATTGATCTTTCTATAATTTCTCAATGTTTCTCTCTTCTCAACCCCTCTCAAGCTTGAGAAGTTTAATTGGTATGGTTTTTTAAATGCTATTGAAGTTTGAATAGTAGTGAAGAGTTACATAATTTAATAAATGCTATTGAAGTTAATTTTCATTTATGTTTAAATTCTAATGATTTTTATGTAAATTCTCTCTCTCACTCAAGAAATGGTCATACTCATGACCCGTTCTCAATCCAAATCAAGCTTTTCATAAAGCTTTTCCTTAACCCAAGATTAAGCTATGCTTGAGGTCAAATTAATGGCTTTTTTCTATGCTTTTAGTTTATGTATATTGATGATTCAATCCATTATGGATTAATAATCCAATCAGAGATCATTTTAATTATTTCCTTAATGATAAGCATTATCCCTTAGAAAAAATTGAGATTTATCAGTCATAGCAGCGGAGCTATGGCAAAATTTTTATAAAAATTATGCATAAAATAATTTCATTCAAAACATAAAAAGAGGACTTCCTACCATATTCTAGGAATTATCATCCTAGATTAATTGAAAGAATTTCATTACAATCATGGAGAAATTGAATTTTAATATCATGCATAAAGGATAAGTTTTTATATCAAAAGTGTTATTTTTACCATTTTTATTTCATGCATAGAAGTATGCATAATGGATAAATTTTTATATCAAAAGTGTTATTTTTACCATTTTTATTTCATGCATAGAAGTATGCATAGTGGATAAATTTTTATATCAAAAGTGTTATTTTTATCATTTTTAATTTTCATGCATAGAAGTATGCATAAAGGAAAATTTTTTATATCAAAAGTGTTACTTTTATCATTTTTAATTTTCATGCATAGAAGTATGCATAAAGGAAAAATTTTTATATCAAAAGTGTTACTTTTATCATTTTTAATTTTCATGCATAGAAGTATGCATAAAGGAAAAAATTTTATATCAAAAGTGTTACTTTTATCATTTTTAATTTTCATGCATAGAAGTATGCATAAAAGAAAATTTTTTATATCAAAAGTGTTACTTTTATAATTTTTAATTTTCATGCATAGAAGTATGCATAAAAGAAAATTTTTTATATGAAAAGTGTTACTTTTATCATTTTTAATTTTCATGCATAGAAGTATGCATAAAAGAAAATTTTTATATCAAAAGTGTTACTTTTATCATTTTTAATTTTCATGCATAGAAGTATGCATAAAGGAAAATTTTTTATATCAAAAGTGTTACTTTTATCATTTTTAATTTTCATGCATAGAAGTATGCATAAAGGAAAAATTTTTATATCAAAAGTGTTACTTTTATCATATTGGATTTCATGCATATAGGTATGCATAAAAGATATTCTTTTTATACTAAAAGTGTGATTTTTCTCATAAATGGATTTTATGCTTAACTTAGATGCATAAGAGAAATTCTTTTATTCTAAAAGTGTAATTCCCTACCAAATTGAAATTATGCATAAGAAGATGCATAAAAGATTGATTTTAATTTCAAAAGTGTTAGTCTCCTTAAATGGAATTTATGTATAAATAAATGTGTAGAGAAATCTTATATCAAATATAAGAATTCTCTTTTTTTTTTTTTAAAGATATGAAATGTGATAAAATGTGATAAGAGGTGTATGAGATGTGATAAGAATTGATAAGATGCGTATGGAAAGTGATAGGATGTGATAAGAGGTGTATGAGATGTGATAAGAATTGATAAGATGCGTATGGAAAGTGATAGGATGTGATAAGAGGTGTATGAGATGTGATAAGAATTGATAAGATGCGTATGGAAAGTGATAGGATGTGATAAGAGGTGTATGAGATGTAAAAAGATGTGATAAGATGTGTATGAGATGTGATAAGATTTGATAAGATGCGTATGGAAAGTGATAGGATGTGATAAGAGGTGTATGAGATGTAAAAAGATGTGATAAGATGTGTATGAGATGTGATAGAATGTGTTAAGATGAGTTAGGATGTGTTAAGATGTATATGGGATGTGTTAGGACGAGAATAGATGTAATATGGTTGTATGAATGTGATGTGGATGTATACATGTAGATGTATATGTATGAATGTGAATGTTGATGTGGATGTGGATGTATGGATGTAGATACGGATGTGTATGTATGTATGTGGATGTGTATGTATGTATGTGGATGTGTATGTATGAATGAGGATGTAAAAATGGACGTATGTATATAGATGTGGATGTATGGATGTATGTATGTAGATGTGGATGTATGTATGTAGATGTGGATGTATGGATGTGATTGTGAATGAAGAGGTGGATGTGAATGTATGGATGTAGATACAGATGTGGATGTATGTATGTAGATGTGGATGTATGGATGTGATTGTGAATGAAGAGGTGGATGTGAATGTATGGATGTAGATACGGATGTGGATGTATGTATGTGAATGTGGATGTATGAATGAGGATGTGAAAATGGATGTATGCATGTGAATGTGGATGTATGAATATGAATGTGGATGTGTGGATGTGGAAATGGAGGTATGGATGTATGAATGTAGATGTGGGTGTATGCATGTAGATGCGTATGTATGAATGTGAAATTGGATGTATGATGTGGACGTACGAACATGGATATGTATGTAGAATAATGAATATGAAGATGTATGTGAGATAATGTAGTCTATATGAGTGAATGGATGAGAACGAGTACACACTGAATGGAATGTGGAATAAGTAATGTGGTCCGAGAGTGGACAATATGGAAAGACAAGAGTTTGTTATAGAAACTGTATTTGTGACTGTTTGTAAATGACTGTTTTATGTCAAGAATGCTGGAGAAGCATTTTGACCGTCTTGAGGATTAAGGTCATGAAGACTGAACTGATAAAGTTGCAACTGCTGACGGAGAGTCAATGGAGGACGTCTCGCGTAGCAAGGTCGATCGAGGTCTTGACCAGCCTCGGCTCGATTTAAATGGTGAGCTTCCGGTACGGTGGATGAGGGACCAAGGAAGCGGCCTATGAGTGAAGCGCTAGGTCACCTGCGAAGGATCCTAGAGGGTGCTGACCATACGGTGCTCGGGCTCTGGGTCGCCGAAGATACCCACACGTGCGTCGTGGAAGATATTGGAATAAGGAGTAAGAGTTGTTTTCTGAAACCGGGCATGGATCTGGTTGATTGACCTTGCTGGTCCTCAACAGATGAGTCCATGGCTCTTTTATATGGATCTGTGGGTTGATCTTGCTGATCTTCCACCGAGACTCCATTCTATTATATGAATAAATTGCCGGTTACTATGAGCTAGGAACCATGGAAAAGGCCCCTGAGAGAACAGGTGGTGAGCGTTTTGGTTGCCAATGATGCCATAAGTATACCGATGAAAGAATGACTGGAAATAAGGATTCAACCAGAGACTTTGAGGATTGTCATCAGTGACATAATGGTTTTATTAAAGGATTGTTTTAAAGCTAGTTGATGCTAAGAAAAAGGCAATTTCATATTGGGTGTGTAAGTGGTATGACTAGTTTTATGTTTGCATGAACTTCCGGCTAGGGGGCCTTGGAACTCTTTTCCTTGGTACCCGGGACAAAACCTAACCAAATTCCAAATTGGATCCCATCACTACAGTGGTTGGGCGGTTGGCTAACTAATGGGATCGGATGGGGTTAGGCTGGACTGATGGATCCGTAAATCGAGATTTAATTTCTATTATTACGATAGATGAAGTAAATCCCGGATAGAAATTGTTCTATGGATAGGAATCAACGGCTGTGCCTCTTGATGGGGAAAAAAGCATTGATCCCAATGATCCAAGTGCAAGTTCTTCCTTGATTTGACCAAGTACCGTTAAAGGTGCAGTCAGATCAGTTTGATCAGTAATGATCTTGACTACGTTAGAGTAAAGAGTTATCCTGGTGGAATCGCCCGTGCTTTCCGGGTAAAGGAAGTTTTTTCGGTTTCGTTTTTGGACAAACCGACGGATTAGTCTCTTGTCCGGATATCCGTGGGCGAGGCCTCGAGTGTGGGACCCCTGTCCCGCGCGAGAAGTGCTACTTCCGCTGCTAGTACCCCGAATCCATTGCTCGGTGGGAACAGGGATCTCACAGTTGGTATCAGAGCAGGTTTTGAAAGCTAATAAAGATAATTAAATTCTTATCTGAAATTGGTAATAAGAATTCAGAAACAGCATTTTCATAATGTATTTTCATTCCGTAAGCTTCTTTAATGAAGAAATTTTAATCAAAGAAGTTGTTTTTATAGATGGAAGTTTCCCATTTATCTGGTATTCCCGACCTCACCCAGTCTCAAGATATGATTGCATTTGCCTTCGAGCATCTCATCTCTTCCGCTTCAACACGAACAAGCCGAGCAAGACTCGCACGCCATTTCGAGGAATTATATTTTCCTAACCCAGTGGAGAGACAACAGCATAAGTGGGTTGCAGGGCTATATATCCACGCCTCTTATAACCGGCGTGCAATGCTGAGGCAGAACCTCTCATTGGCCATGATTTTGATAAAGCTGAAAATGACGCGTGGTGTCATTCTATATCTTTCAACGCCTCAAAATTTCAGACGTGCTTGCCGAGTTTATAGACTCCTTAGTCGATTTATCCCTAAGGAGAAAATAATAGCTCCCTTCGCAGTTAGAGAACTTATGTAACAGGGCATGACTATGGCCCAGTACGGTCCTCTTATATGTCTTTCGAGGAGATTTTGAACTCAGAGCCGAGTTGCTCTATGTATATATTGCAACTTTTATATAAATAAAGAAACGTTTTCCGGTTAAAAAATTCCTGTTGAATAAATGATTGTTTATGGCGAACGATCTACTACTGATAAAGAAAAAAAAAATCTGTTATCGGACGTATGCCATAGATCTCCATTAAGGTCTTGTCTTGTATAAGAAATTGTTTTCCGAACTCTTAAGTCTTAGGATCTCGTGAATAATATCAAAATAAAAATTTAATAATATATAAATTTTGGCAAAATCATGAGACGAGGAAACCGTGGTCGTCAGCCAGACCCTGTCTCTAAAGATGACGAGCTTGACCTTAATGTTCGGAAGGCTCTTCATAGGTCTCAGCCAGGACCCTTCAAAGGAGAAGGGGAGAACTTGGGTGAGGCTGTGGAGAAATGGGTGGAAGCCTTGGAAGAGTATTTTGATGTCACAGGATACAATCATCAGAGCAATTGGCTAATAAAGATCAACTAAGAAGCCAAATATGTCAAAAATTTATCAAGAAACACAAAAAGGTTGTAATTGTGTGATATAATTCATACAATTTGATATTCAAACTGAAAAATTTGTAATTTAGTAATTGGGTTTTCAGATGCCGCAATTGTATGGAACCCTGACTTGCTTGAGGCCTAGACATGATGGTATCTATCTTATAGTTCCAAGTATCATGACTACCCGTATATACCGAGAGTATAACTGCAGCTCTTTACTGACAGTATATACGAGTAAATCTAAGACTTGAAATTATAAGCGTTAATGCTATCCAGATGATGCTTTCGAATGTGGTTGATATGATTTTTAATTCTGTTTGAGAATTGATGAATTGAATTGGATTCTGATTGAAAAATGACGATTTCCGAAATTTAGTTGAAATGTAATAAGCTGAGCGAAACCACAATGAGGATGAATGGGACGAGTCCCAGTGATGATATTCATAACTGGAATGATGATAATGATTTCAGCAAATCACTATGAGATTAGTGGATTGTGCTGTCAGATTGCTACTGTTAACACTTGAGACGGTAGATTAAGTTAAGGGATGACAAATTGAGAACTTGCTTAACTAAAATTCCTGTGGAGGAATGTTCAGAAGGAAAATTTTCAGTCTAATGGACCATTATCGTGTTAAAGATATGAATGATATGATCTGAATGAATTGTTATTTAATGATGAGTTCTATATAAGGGATAATTATCCCCGTATTCTGTTGGGTTGACCAGAATATAAGGAACCCCAGAATAAATTGGATCTTAAGAAAAAGAGTTGTCCTCTACCTTGCGAGATGAGGACATCTCGCACTTTTCAAGTGGGGTAGAATGTAAGATTCTCCCCCAGCCTTCGAGGTATACAGGAGTAAGAATCTCCCTTTCTGATCTTATAATTATTCTCTCTCTAAAATAAAAGGAAGATTCTGTTTAAAAAAGGAAGAACCTTTTCCCTGAATACTTCTCAAGAGTCCCACCTGTTTTAAGATTCAGAACAATGAGTTCAGAAGTGAGAATCGATGTTTTGGATATCAAGGTTTTGGTCTTCATTCGAGTACGGCCCAAAAGAAGTTCTTTATCTCTTGGGAAGTATAAGAAGTTATCTCCCAGATATTGTGGACCAAAGAAAGTAGGTGATTTAGCTTACGAACTTCTTTTATCTCCTCATCTCAAAGTTCTAAATGCCTTCTATAGAAAAATATGCCAAACCCAAATCATGGAAAGACGGTAAAACTTCAGTGGCAAGTTACCGTTGGCTTCTAAGTTACGCTAGCTCCTTCCTTTATATAAGTCGTAACTTTTACTTATCGTTCACAGTAATCTTACTCCCATCGATCTCCTTTCTTTCTTAATCTCCTTCATGGCTTGGCAACAAGAATTAGTTTTATCCATAATGATTCCTCACCTTCAAGACGCAAGTGAGTCTGTGAAGAAGGATTTTATAGAACAGTATGAGCGCTCACTTTTTCCTCACCTAGGAACTTCTGTAGCGCAGACCAAATGGCGGACCTATCAAGACATAACTAGGGTAACACCCTGGGGTCAGCAGCACTTTCGTAACAATGTCCGCTTGGCCATGGTTATCGAAGCCTTGGGTTTGGGTCCTCGATACTACTGCGTCATGATATCAAGATATCTTGGGTTTTCTGAGCGGGTCTTCTTACTGGCGTGTTTTCTTCCTCATGAGAAGATATGCCTTTACCCCGTTTTTGGCTTGCCTCTCAGAGGTCCTTTTGTTAGAACACCTCATACCACTGAGATAGGCGCAGCAATAACCCACAGAATCATTCCCATAGATGAGTTACCTTATACTTGTGCAGCTTGTGAGGACTGCTTTTGTGACCATATGATGGACGGGCTTATGGAAGTGTAAAGAGTTCCTCTATCTTTACTGTATAAGTTCCGAGAATGAATAAAGTTTAAATCTTGTTCGTATTTTGAATCTTGCTCTCTTTAAGACTTATCTTGGTGGTTAATCTTGATTAAAATTTTTCTCTAAGTCTCATATTCGTGAATCTTGCGAAATTATCACAAGTTGCGAGATGAGGACATCTCGCGTTTTTTTAAGTGGGGTAGAATGTAAGATTCCTCCCCCAACCCCTCTTTGATGTCTAGTATCTTCCCCTGTAATCAACCCTCTTCAGAAATATAAAGACCCTGTTGCTAACTATTTTAGCCTAGAGAGAGAAAAATTATTCTAGAGAGAGAATATTCAGATTTTGAATATTTTTGGATAGAAAAATATCTCTTATAATTCAGATGAGTTCCCCTGAAACAGAAATTCAAAAAGAATTTTCCAATGTGCAATTGGAATTAATTGGAAATAGGTATAAAGAACCTTAGTCTAAGGGTCTAGATTTTCAGAAATCTTTAGACTATGGTCCAATTAAGGTTCCTATGGGCCAATAGCATCAATCCATGTGTAGGGAAGAGATAAATCCAAATTGTAAAAAGAAGATACCCAAAAATGAGTAAATGCTCACATAAGGTGAAGAGTTGAAAATGTACAAGGTTTATTAGTAAAAAACTATGAGCAATATTAAAAATATGAGATATTTTGGGTATCCAAAAATGAGTAAATGCTCACATAAGATGAAGAGTTGAAAATGTACAAGGTTTATTAGTAAAAAACTATGAGCAATATTAAAATGATGCCATTATGACACATATGTAAGGAAGGGGAATTCTTTAAAGGAGGTGCATATTTCACATAAGATGAAGAGTTGAAAATGTACAAGGTTTATTAGTAAAAAACTATGAGCAATATTAAAATGATGCCATTATGACACATATGTAAGGAAGGGGAATTCTTTAAAGGAGGTGCATATTTCACATAAGATGAAGAGTTGAAAATGTACAAGGTTTATTAGTAAAAAACTATGAGCAATATTAAAATGATTCCATTATGACACATATGTAAGGAAGGGGAATTCTTTAAAGGAGGTGCATATTTCACATAAGATGAAGAGTTGAAAATGTACAAGGTTTATTAGTAAAAAAACTATGAGCAATATTAAAATGATTCCATTATGACACATATGTAAGGAAGGGGAGTTCTTTAAAGGAGGTGCATATTTCACATGCTTGAATGAGTTTTAAACTCATAAAAATTGAGATATTTCATCTCTCCTCTCTCCTCATTCAAGTCTAGTTCCAAAAAGTTAGCTTAACTGACCTAAAAATGGTCAAATATTGACCAAACTGATTTAGAAAATTCTAGAATCAGTTTGTTTGGTTAGGAGCTCAATTTTTCCTATAAATAGAAGCCTCCCCCTTGTTGAAAAATAGATAGTGTTTATGCATCGTTACTCTACTCCACCTAAGCCAAGAACTGTGAATTCATTTAATAATTCACTAGTTTTTGGAGCTTCCCTCTTTCTTCAATCCCCATTAGTGGCTCCATCAACATACTTAACCAATTGATTGGTTGGGGGCCTCTACCGTGAACAAAGAATCAAGCAAGTTGTAAGGTAATTAGTGAATATTGATCTTTCTATAATTTCTCAATGTTTCTCTCTTCTCAACCCCTCTCAAGCTTGAGAAGTTTAATTGGTATGGTTTTTTAAATGCTATTGAAGTTTGAATAGTAGTGAAGAGTTACATAATTTAATAAATGCTATTGAAGTTAATTTTCATTTATGTTTAAATTCTAATGATTTTTATGTAAATTCTCTCTCTCACTCAAGAAATGGTCATACTCATGACCCGTTCTCAATCCAAATCAAGCTTTTCATAAAGCTTTTCCTTAACCCAAGATTAAGCTATGCTTGAGGTCAAATTAATGGCTTTTTTCTATGCTTTTAGTTTATGTATATTGATGATTCAATCCATTATGGATTAATAATCCAATCAGAGATCATTTTAATTATTTCCTTAATGATAAGCATTATCCCTTAGAAAAAATTGAGATTTATCAGTCATAGCAGCGGAGCTATGGCAAAATTTTTATAAAAATTATGCATAAAATAATTTCATTCAAAACATAAAAAGAGGACTTCCTACCATATTCTAGGAATTATCATCCTAGATTAATTGAAAGAATTTCATTACAATCATGGAGAAATTGAATTTTAATATCATGCATAAAGGATAAGTTTTTATATCAAAAGTGTTATTTTTACCATTTTTATTTCATGCATAGAAGTATGCATAATGGATAAATTTTTATATCAAAAGTGTTATTTTTACCATTTTTATTTCATGCATAGAAGTATGCATAGTGGATAAATTTTTATATCAAAAGTGTTATTTTTATCATTTTTAATTTTCATGCATAGAAGTATGCATAAAGGAAAATTTTTTATATCAAAAGTGTTACTTTTATCATTTTTAATTTTCATGCATAGAAGTATGCATAAAGGAAAAATTTTTATATCAAAAGTGTTACTTTTATCATTTTTAATTTTCATGCATAGAAGTATGCATAAAGGAAAAAAATTTATATCAAAAGTGTTACTTTTATCATTTTTAATTTTCATGCATAGAAGTATGCATAAAAGAAAATTTTTTATATCAAAAGTGTTACTTTTATCATTTTTAATTTTCATGCATAGAAGTATGCATAAAAGAAAATTTTTTTATATCAAAAGTGTTACTTTTATCATTTTTAATTTTCATGCATAGAAGTATGCATAAAAGAAAATTTTTATATCAAAAGTGTTACTTTTATCATTTTTAATTTTCATGCATAGAAGTATGCATAAAGGAAAATTTTTTATATCAAAAGTGTTACTTTTATCATTTTTAATTTTCATGCATAGAAGTATGCATAAAGGAAAAATTTTTATATCAAAAGTGTTACTTTTATCATATTGGATTTCATGCATATAGGTATGCATAAAAGATATTCTTTTTATACTAAAAGTGTGATTTTCCTCATAAATGGATTTTATGCTTAACTTAGATGCATAAGAGAAATTCTTTTATTCTAAAAGTGTAATTCCCTACCAAATTGAAATTATGCATAAGAAGATGCATAAAAGAATGATTTTAATTTCAAAAGTGTTAGTCTCCTTAAATGGAATTTATGTATAAATAAATGTGTAGAGAAATCTTATATCAAATATAAGAATTCTCTTTTAAAAAAAAAAGATATGAAATGTGATAAGATGTGATAAGAGGTGTATGAGATGTGATAAGAATTGATAAGATGCGTATGGAAAGTGATAGGATGTGATAAGAGGTGTATGAGATGTGATAAGAATTGATAAGATGCGTATGGAAAGTGATAGGATGTGATAAGAGGTGTATGAGATGTGATAAGAATTGATAAGATGCGTATGGAAAGTGATAGGATGTGATAAGAGGTGTATGAGATGTAAAAAGATGTGATAAGATGTGTATGAGATGTGATAAGATTTGATAAGATGCGTATGGAAAGTGATAGGATGTGATAAGAGGTGTATGAGATGTAAAAAGATGTGATAAGATGTGTATGAGATGTGATAGAATGTGTTAAGATGAGTTAGGATGTGTTAAGATGTATATGGGATGTGTTAGGACGAGAATAGATGTAATATGGTTGTATGAATGTGATGTGGATGTATACATGTAGATGTATATGTATGAATGTGAATGTTGATGTGGATGTGGATGTATGGATGTAGATACGGATGTGTATGTATGTATGTGGATGTGTATGTATGAATGAGGATGTAAAAATGGACGTATGTATATAGATGTGGATGTATGGATGTATGTATGTAGATGTGGATGTATGTATGTAGATGTGGATGTATGGATGTGATTGTGAATGAAGAGGTGGATGTGAATGTATGGATGTAGATACAGATGTGGATGTATGTATGTAGATGTGGATGTATGGATGTGATTGTGAATGAAGAGGTGGATGTGAATGTATGGATGTAGATACGGATGTGGATGTATGTATGTGAATGTGGATGTATGAATGAGGATGTGAAAATGGATGTATGCATGTGAATGTGGATGTATGAATATGAATGTGGATGTGTGGATGTGGAAATGGAGGTATGGATGTATGAATGTAGATGTGGGTGTATGCATGTAGATGCGTATGTATGAATGTGAAATTGGATGTATGATGTGGACGTACGAACATGGATATGTATGTAGAATAATGAATATGAAGATGTATGTGAGATAATGTAGTCTATATGAGTGAATGGATGAGAACGAGTACACACTGAATGGAATGTGGAATAAGTAATGTGGTCCGAGAGTGGACAATATGGAAAGACAAGAGTTCGTTATAGAAACTATATTTGTGACTGTTTGTAAATGACTGTTTTATGTCAAGAATGCTGGAGAAGCATTTTGACCGTCTTGAGGATTAAGGTCATGAAGACTGAACTGATAAAGTTGCAACTGCTGACGGAGAGTCAATGGAGGACGTCTCGCGTAGCAAGGTCGATCGAGGTCTTGACCAGCCTCGGCTCGATTTAAATGGTGAGCTTCCGGCACGGTGGATGAGGGACCAAGGAAGCGGCCTATGAGTGAAGCGCTAGGTCACCTGCGAAGGATCCTAGAGGGTGCTGACCATACGGTGCTCGGGCTCTGGGTCGCCGAAGATACCCACACGTGCGTCGTGGAAGATATTGGAATAAGGAGTAAGAGTTGTTTTCTGAAACTGGGCATGGATCTGGTTGATTGACCTTGCTGGTACTCAACAGATGAGTCCATGGCTCTTTTATATGGATCTGTGGGTTGATCTTGCTGATCTTCCACGGAGACTCCATTCTATTATATGAATAAATTGCCGGTTACTATGAGCTAGGAACCATGGAAAAGGCCCCTGAGAGAACAGGTGGTGAGCGTTTTGGTTGCCAATGATGCCATAAGTATACCGATGAAAGAATGACTGGAAATAAGGATTCAACCAGAGACTTTGAGGATTGTCATCAGTGACATAATGGTTTTATTAAAGGATTGTTTTAAAGCTAGTTGATGCTAAGAAAAAGGCAATTTCATATTGGGTGTGTAAGTGGTATGACTAGTTTTATGTTTGCATGAACTTCCGGCTAGGGGGCCTTGGAACTCTTTTCCTTGGTACCCGGGACAAAACCTAACCAAATTCCAAATTGGATCCCATCACTACAGTGGTTGGGCGGTTGGCTAACTAATGGGATCGGATGGGGTTAGGCTAGACTGATGGATCCGTAAATCGAGATTTAATTTCTATTATTACGATAGATGAAGTAAATCCCAGATAGAAATTGTTCTATGGATAGGAATCAACGGCTGTGCCTCTTGATGGGGAAAAAAGCGTTGATCCCAATGATCCAAGTGCAAGTTCTTCCTTGATTTGACCAA
Organism: Cibotium barometz; assembly: GCF_041138505.1. Classification (NCBI taxonomy): domain Eukaryota; kingdom Viridiplantae; phylum Streptophyta; class Polypodiopsida; order Cyatheales; family Cibotiaceae; genus Cibotium; species Cibotium barometz. The sequence goes on along the minus strand of NC_141103.1, from coordinate 622,182 downwards.
GTACCGTTAAAGGTGCAGTCAGATCAGTTTGATCAGTAATGATCTTGACTACGTTAGAGTAAAGAGTTATCCTGGTGGAATCGCCCGTGCTTTCCGGGTAAAGGAAGTTTTTCCGGTTTCGTTTTTGGACAAACCAACGGATTAGTCTCTTGTCCGGATATCCGTGGGCGAGGCCCCGAGTGTGGGACCCCTGTCCCGCGCGAGAAGTGCTACTTCCGCTGCTAGTACCCCGAATCCGTTGCTCGGTGGGAACAGGGATCTCACAGAGAAACTTCCATTTACCTAAGCATTCTTTTAGAATCCTATGTTGTAGAGATTTCTCGAACATCCTGGGTTCCAATTCTAAATGTACGTCGCACTAGCAAGCATGATGAAGTAATAATCTTTTCTAAGATCTGCTCAGGGTTTGGATGATACTTCTTCTCACTAGGTTGACATGGAAGAAGACGTTGCGAACCTTAAGCTTTGGAGAAAGAAGCGATTCCTAAGATTTATCTCCAATATTGCTCGTAATACCGTAAGGTTCGCAAGATCTTCTTGTACTTTTGCAAGGGTTGTACGTAAAGAAAAACCATATGGCCTCCCTCAAAATAACGACTCAACCTCTTGGTATCTACATAATGTTTATGTCTATCTTGACCAGCTTTGATATCTTTTGTTATAGATTGTATTTCATTGTCCATCTGATCAATTATCTTTGCTTTAAAATCTCTATACCTTGATTAAGGGGTCAACAGACCAAGCCAAGGATGTAAGGAAATCTTCACCATAGATAGCTTTTGTGCAATGCATTCAATTCTTGGCTGCTTGTTCTCCCACTTGCATTTTGTGGAGATTCTCAGTAACTCCTAGGCTTTCATCCTTTGACCTTTGCTAATGGCTTTTTTCCCGTTAACCCCTAAGGCTATTAGACATACAAACATGGGTACACACTCATATGGCAGGATATAAGCAAACACGAGGTGAGGTGGACACGCACACATGAGACTCTGAAATACCCAACAAGATTTAAAGACTAAAATTTCTCAAAATGCATTAAGGATCGAAGTGCTTTCATACACATGTATGCTTTTATATATTTTTTTTGACTATATGAATCGTGTCAAATTTCAAGATTATCATCCAAATCTTAATTTTCAAAGGCTTTTGCAAATTCAAATTCTTCTTCAATGCTTCCTCACTTAAGGATTGGGATGTCCTCATCTCGGAAAAATTGGGGCTATCTTTAGCTCTATACATCCTCTTCTTTTCTTAAGTCGCATCTTCAAGAGGGAGAAACTTCCATTTGACTAAGCATTCTTTTGAAATCCTATGTTGTAGAGATGTCTCGAACATCTTGGGTTCCCATTCTAGCAAGCATGATGAAGTAATAATATTTTCTAAGATGTGCTCAGGCATTGGATGCTTCTTCTCATCACTAGGTTGACATGGAAGAAGACATTGCGAACCTTAAGCTGTTGAGAAAGAAGCAAGTCCTAAGATTTATCTCCAATATTGCTCGTAATACCCTAAGGTCCGCAAGATCTTCGTGTACTTTTGCGAGGGTTGTACATAAAGAAAAACCATATGGCCTCCCTCAAAATAACAACTCAACCTCTTGGGATCTACATAATGTTTATGTCTATCTTGACCAGCTTTGATATCTTTGCTTATAGATTGGATTTGATTGTCCATCTCATCAAGCATCTTTGCTTCAAAATCTCTACCTTGATTAGGGGGTTAGACCAAGCCAAGGATGTAAGGAAATCTTCACCATAGATAGCTTTAAGAGGATTCATTACTAATACTTTTATAATAAGCATCATAGGCAAATTCTAATAGATGTAGGAAGTTCAACTATCTTTTTTGTTCACATCCACGAGTGGCTTTGAGGGTGTCTTCTATAACTTGATGACATCTTTCATGTTATGATCGCATGGGATGTTCTGTCATAAAATCCCTAGATTCTCTCAATCATCGCGTCAACATTATGCAATGCATTCAATTCTTGGCATCTTCTTGTAGTACCAGTTGCATTTTGTGGAGATTCTCAGTAACTCCTCGACTTTCATGCTTTGAGCTCTGCTAATGGCTTTTTCCCCGTTAACCCCTAAGGCTATTGGACATACAAACATGATGGGTACACACTCATATGGTGGGATATAAGCAAAGACGCGTACGCACACACGAGACTTTGACAAACCCAACAAGATTTAAAGACTAAAATTTCTCAAAATTCATTTGGGATCTAAGTGCTTTCACACAAGGGTACCCACACACACGTATGCTTCTATATATTTTCTTGACTATATGAATCGTGTAAAATTTCAAGATTATTATCCAAAATTCAATTTTCAAAGGCTTTTGCAAATTTCAATTCTTCTTCAATGCTTCCTCACTTAAGGATTGGGATGTCCTTATCTCGCGAATTGCGGCTATCTTTAGCCCTATAGATCCTCTTATTTTTCCAAGTCGCATCTTCAACAAGGAGAAACTTCCATTTAAATCAACATTCTTTTAGAATCCTATGTTGTAGAGATTTCTCGAACATCTTGGGTTCCAATTCCATTAAACATCTTGACATGGAAGATGCTGCGAAAGCTGTGGAGGAAGAAGCAAGTCACAAGATTTATCTCCAATATTCCTGGTAATACCATAAGGTCCACAAGATCTTGTGGTACTTTCATAAGGGTCGTAAACAAAGACAAGGTATATGGCCTCCCTCAAAATCACGACTCAACCTCTTGGGATCTACATAATGTTTATGTCTACCTTGACCAGCTTTGATATTTTTTCTTATAGATGGCATTTGATTGTCCATCTCATCAAGCATCTTTGCTTCAAAATCTCTACCCTCATTAGGGGGTCAGACCATAGATAGCTTTAAGAGGATTCATTACTAATACTTTTATAATGCGGATCATAGGGAAATTCTACTATATGTAGGAAGTTCAACTATCTTTCTTGTTCCTGTGCACAGAAAGCTTTGAGGGTGTCTTCTATAACTTGATTACCTCTTTCATGTTACGGTCGCATGCTATGTTATTTCATAGCGTCCCTACATTCTCTCAATCATCGCGCTGACATTATGCGATGCATTCAATTCTTGGTTGCTTCTTCTCTCCCTTGAATTTTGTGGAGATTCTCGGTAACTCCCAGGTGAGAACTCATCCTTTGCTCATGGATTTTTCCCCGTTAACCCCTAAGGCTAATGGACATACAAACATGGGTACACACTCATATGGCGAGATATAAGCAAACACGAGGTGAGGTGGACACGCACGCACGAGACTCCGAAAATACCCAACAAGATTTAAAGACTAAAATTTCTCAAAATGCATCATGGAGATCGAAGTGCTTTCACACAAGGGTACCCCACACACATGTATACTTTTATATATATATATTCTCGACTATATGAATCGTGTAAAATTTCAAGATTATCATCCAAATCTTGATTTTCAAAGGCTTTTGCAAATTTAAATTCTATGCCTCCTCACTTAAGGATTGGGATGTCCTGGGGCTATCTTTAGCTCTATATAGATCCTCTTCTTTTCCCAAGTCACATCTTCAACATGGAGAAACTTCCATTTACCTGAGTTCCAATTCTAAATGTACCTTGCACTAGCAAGCATGATAAAGTAATAATCTTTTCTAAGATGTGCTCAGGGTTTGGATGATACTTCTTCTCACTATGTTGACATGGAAGAAGACGTTGCGCGCCTTAAGCTTTAGAGAAAGAAGCGATTCCTAAGATTTATCTCCAATATTGCTCATAATACCGTAAGGTTCACAAGATCTTCTTGTACTTTTGCAAGGGTTGTACATAAAGAAAAACCATACGGCCTCCCTCAAAATAACGACTCAACCTCTTGGTATCTACATAATGTTTATGTCTATCTTGACCAGCTTTGATATCTTTTCTTATAGATTGTATTTGATTGTTGTCCATCTCATCAAGCATCTTTGCTTTTAAATCTCTACCTTGATTAGGGGGTCAACAGACCAGGCCAAGGATGTAAGGAAATCTTCACCATAGATAGCTTTAAGAGGATTCATTACTTATAATTTTATATTAAACATCATAGGCAAATTCTAATAGATATAGGAAGTTTAACTATCTTTTTTGTTCACATCCACAAGATGCTTTGAGGGTGTCTTCTATAACTTGATGGAATCTTTCATGTTATGATTGCATGCGATGTTCTGTCATAAAATCCCTAGATTTTTTGAATCATCACATCAACATTATGCGATGCATTCAATTCTTGGCATCTGCTTGTACCAGCAGTTGCATTTTGTGGAAAGGTACCCACACACATGTATGCTTTTATATATTTTCTTGACTATATGAATCGTGTAAAATTTTAAGATTATCATCCAAATCTTAATTGTCAAAGGCTTTTGCAAATTTAAATTCTATTTCAATGCTTCCTCACTTAAGGATTCGGATATCCTTATCTCACGAAATCAAGGCTGTATAGATCCTCTTCTTTTCTCAAGTCGCATCTTTAACAGGGAGAAACTTCCATTTAACTAAGCATTCTTTTAGAATCCTATGTTGTAGAGATTTCTCAAAAATCTTGGGTTCCAATTTCAAATGTACCTTGCACTAACTAGCAAGCACGAGGAAGTAATAATCTTTTCTAAGATGTTCTCATGGTTTGGATGATACTTCTTCTCACTAGGTTGACATGGAAGATGCTGCAGAAGCTCTGGAGGAAGAAGCAAGTCATAAGATTTATCTCCAATATTCCTGGTAAGACCATAAGGTCCACAAGATCTTGTGGTACTTTCCCAAGGGTCGTAAACAAAGAAAAAGTATATGGCCTCCCTCAAAATCACGACTCAACCTCTTGGGATCTACATAATGTTTATGTCTACCTTGACCAACTTCGATATCTTTCCTTATAGATGGCATTTGATTCTCCATCTCATCAAGCATCTTTGCTTCAAAATCTCTACCTTCATTAGGGGGTCAGACCTAGTCAAGGATGTAAGGAAATCTTGACCAAAATTTCAAGATTATCATCCAAATCTTAATTTTCAAAGGCTATTGCAAATTTAAATTCTTCTTCAATGCTTCCTCACTTAAGGATTGGGATGTCCTCATCTCGAAAAAATTTGGGCTATCTTTAGCTCTATACATCCTCTGCTTTTTCCAAGTCGCATCTTCAAGCGAGAGAAACTTCCATTTAACTAAGCATTCTTTTAGAAACCTATGTTGTAGAGATTTCTCGAATATCTTGGATTCCAATTCTAAATGTACCTTGCACTAGCAACAAGCATGATGAAGGAATAATCTTTTCTAAGATGTGCTCAGGCATTGGATGATACTTCTTTTCACTAGGTTGACACTGAAGAAGACATTGCGAACCTTAAGCTGTGGAGAAAGAAGCAAGTCCTAAGATTTATCTCCAATATTGCTCGTAATACCCTAAGGTCCGCAAGATCTTCGTGTACTTTTGCGAGGGTTGTACATAAAGAAAAACCATATGGCCTCCCTCAAAATAACAACTCAACCTCTTGGGATCTACATAATGATTATGTCTATCTTGACCAGCTTTGATATCTTTGCTTATAGATTGGATTTGATTGTCCATCTCATCAAGCATCTTTGCTTCAAAATCTCTACCTTGATTAGGGGGTTAGACCAAGCCAAGGATGTAAGGAAATCTTCACCATAGATAGCTTTAAGAGGATTCATTACTAATACTTTTATAATAAGCATCATAGGCAAATTCTAATAGATGTAGGAAGTTCAACTATCTTTTTTATTCACATCCACGAGTGGCTTTGAGGGTGTCTTCTATAACTTGATGACATCTTTCATGTTATGATCGCATGGGATGTTCTGTCATAAAATCCCTAGATTCTCTCAATCATCGCGTCAACATTATGCGATGCATTCAATTCTTGGCATCTTCTTGTAGTACCAGTTGCATTTTGTGGAGATTCTCAGTAACTCCTTCGCTTTCATGCTTTGAGCTCTGCTAATGGCTTTTTCCCCGTTAACCCCTAAGGCTATTGGACATACAAACATGATGGGTACCACTCATATGGCGGGATATAAGCAAAGACAAGGCGAGGTGGACGCGTACGCACACACGAGACTCTGAAATACCCAACAAGATTTAAAGACTAAAATTTCTCAAAATTCATTTGGGATCTAAGTGCTTTTACACAAGGGTACCCATACACACATATGCTTTTATATATTTTCTTGACTATATGAATCGTTTAAAATTTCAAGATTATCATCCAAAATTTAATTTTCAAAGTCTTTTACAAATTTCAATTCTTCTTCAATGCTTCCTCACTTAAGGATTGGGATGTCCTTATCTCGCAAATTGGGGCTATGTTTAGCTCTATAGATCCTCCTATTTTCCCAAGTCGCATCTTCAAAAGGGAACATTCTTTTAGAATTCTATGTTGTAGAGATTTCTCGAACATCTTAAGTTCCAATTGGCGACAACTCATCCTTTGATCTTTGCTCATGGATTTTTCCCCGTTAACCCCTAAGGCTAATGGACATACAAACATGGGTACACACTCATATGGCGGGATATAAGCAAACACGAGGTGAGGTGGACACGCACGCACGAGACTCCGAAATACCCAACAAGATTTAATGAGTAAAATTTCTCAAAATGCATTTAGGAGATCGAAGTGCTTTCACACAAGGGTACCCCACACATGTATGCTTTTATATATACTTTTTGACTATATGAATCGTGTAAAATTGCAAGATTGTCATCCAAATCTTAATTTTCAAAGGCTTTTGCAAATTTAAATTCTATGCCTCCTCACTTAAGGATTGGGATGTCCTGGGGCTACTATCTTTAGCTCTATATAGATCCTCTTCTTTTCCCAAGTCACATCTTCAACATGGAGAATGTAAGATTCTCCCCCAGCCTTCGAGGTATATAGGAGTAAGAATCTCCCTTTCTGATCTTATAATTATTCTCTCTCTAAAATAAAAGAAAGATTCTGTTTAAAAAAGGAAGAACCTTTTCCCTGAATACTTCTCAAGAGTCCCACCTGTTTTAAGATTCAGAACAATGAGTTCAGAAGTGAGAATCGATGTTTTGGATATCAAGGTTTTGGTCTTCATTCGAGTACGGCCCAAAAGAAGTTCTTTATCTCTTGGGAAGTATAAGAAGTTATCTCCCAGATATTGTGGACCAAAGAAAGTAGGTGATTTAGCTTACGAACTTCTTTTATCTCCTCATCTCAAAGTTCTAAATGCCTTCTATAGAAAAATATGCCAAACCCAAATCATGGAAAGACGGTAAAACTTCAGTGGCAAGTTACCGTTGGCTTCTAAGTTACGCTAGCTCCTTCCTTTATATAAGTCGTAACTTTTACTTGTCGTTCACAGTAATCTTACTCCCATCGATCTCCTTTCTTTCTTAATCTCCTTCATGGCTTGGCAACAAGAATTAGTTTTATCCATAATGATTCCTCACCTTCAAGACGCAAGTGAGTCTGTGAAGAAGGATTTTTTAGAACAGTATGAGCGCTCACTTTTTCCTCACCTAGGAACTTCTGTAGCGCAGACCAAATGGCGGACCTATCAAGACATAACTAGGGTAACACCCTGGGGTCAGCAGCACTTTCGTAACAATGTCCGCTTGGCCATGGTTATCGAAGCCTTGGGTTTGGGTCCTCGATACTACTGCGTCATGAGATCAAGACATCTTGGGTTTTCTGAGCGGGTCTTCTTACTGGCGTGTTTTCTTCCTCATGAGAAGATATGCCTTTACCCCGTTTTTGGCTTGCCTCTCAAAGGTCCTTTTGTTAGAACACCTCATACCACTGAGATAGGCGCAGCAATAACCCACAGAATCATTCCCATAGATGAGTTACCTTAAACTTGTGCAGCTTGTGAGGACTGCTTTTGTGACCATATGATGGACGGGCTTATGGAAGTGTAAAGAGTTCCTCTATCTTTACTGTATAAGTTCCGAGAATGAATAAAGTTTAAATCTTGTTCGTATTTTGAATCCTGCTCTCTTTAAGACTTATCTTGGTGGTTAATCTTGATTAAAATTTTTCTCTAAGTCTCATATTCGTGAATCTTGCGAAATTATCACAAGTTGCGAGATGAGGACATCTCGCGTTTTTTTAAGTGGGGTAGAATGTAAGATTCCTCCCCCAACCCCTTTTTGATGTCTAGTATCTTCCCCTGTAATCAACCCTCTTCAGAAATATAAAGACCCTGTTGCTAACTATTTTAGCCTAGAGAGAGAAAAATTATTCTAGAGAGAGAATATTCAGATTTTGAATATTTTTGGATAGAAAAATATCTCTTATAATTCAGATGAGTTCCCCTGAAACAGAAATTCAAAAAGAATTTTCCAATGTGCAATTGGAATTAATTGGAAATAGGTATAAAGAACCTTAGTCTAAGGGTCTAGATTTTCAGAAATCTTTAGACTATGGTCCAATTAAGGTTCCTATGGGCCAATAGCATCAATCCATGTGTAGGGAAGAGATAAATCCAAATTGTAAAAAGAAGATACCCAAAAATGAGTAAATGCTCACATAAGGTGAAGAGTTGAAAATGTACAAGGTTTATTAGTAAAAAACTATGAGCAATATTAAAAATATGAGATATTTTGGGTATCCAAAAATGAGTAAATGCTCACATAAGATGAAGAGTTGAAAATGTACAAGGTTTATTAGTAAAAAACTATGAGCAATATTAAAATGATGCCATTATGACACATATGTAAGGAAGGGGAATTCTTTAAAGGAGGTGCATATTTCACATAAGATGAAGAGTTGAAAATGTACAAGGTTTATTAGTAAAAAACTATGAGCAATATTAAAATGATGCCATTATGACACATATGTAAGGAAGGGGAATTCTTTAAAGGAGGTGCATATTTCACATAAGATGAAGAGTTGAAAATGTACAAGGTTTATTAGTAAAAAACTATGAGCAATATTAAAATGATTCCATTATGACACATATGTAAGGAAGGGGAATTCTTTAAAGGAGGTGCATATTTCACATAAGATGAAGAGTTGAAAATGTACAAGGTTTATTAGTAAAAAAACTATGAGCAATATTAAAATGATTCCATTATGACACATATGTAAGGAAGGGGAGTTCTTTAAAGGAGGTGCATATTTCACATGCTTGAATGAGTTTTAAACTCATAAAAATTGAGATATTTCATCTCTCCTCTCTCCTCATTCAAGTCTAGTTCCAAAAAGTTAGCTTAACTGACCTAAAAATGGTCAAATATTGACCAAACTGATTTAGAAAATTCTAGAATCAGTTTGTTTGGTTAGGAGCTCAATTTTTCCTATAAATAGAAGCCTCCCCCTTGTTGAAAAATAGATAGTGTTTATGCATCGTTACTCTACTCCACCTAAGCCAAGAACTGTGAATTCATTTAATAATTCACTAGTTTTTGGAGCTTCCCTCTTTCTTCAATCCCCATTAGTGGCTCCATCAACATACTTAACCAATTGATTGGTTGGGGGCCTCTACCGTGAACAAAGAATCAAGCAAGTTGTAAGGTAATTAGTGAATATTGATCTTTCTATAATTTCTCAATGTTTCTCTCTTCTCAACCCCTCTCAAGCTTGAGAAGTTTAATTGGTATGGTTTTTTAAATGCTATTGAAGTTTGAATAGTAGTGAAGAGTTACATAATTTAATAAATGCTATTGAAGTTAATTTTCATTTATGTTTAAATTCTAATGATTTTTATGTAAATTCTCTCTCTCACTCAAGAAATGGTCATACTCATGACCCGTTCTCAATCCAAATCAAGCTTTTCATAAAGCTTTTCCTTAACCCAAGATTAAGCTATGCTTGAGGTCAAATTAATGGCTTTTTTCTATGCTTTTAGTTTATGTATATTGATGATTCAATCCATTATGGATTAATAATCCAATCAGAGATCATTTTAATTATTTCCTTAATGATAAGCATTATCCCTTAGAAAAAATTGAGATTTATCAGTCATAGCAGCAGAGCTATGGCAAAATTTTTATAAAAATTATGCATAAAATAATTTCATTCAAAACATAAAAAGAGGACTTCCTACCATATTCTAGGAATTATCATCCTAGATTAATTGAAAGAATTTCATTACAATCATGGAGAAATTGAATTTTAATATCATGCATAAAGGATAAGTTTTTATATCAAAAGTGTTATTTTTACCATTTTTATTTCATGCATAGAAGTATGCATAATGGATAAATTTTTATATCAAAAGTGTTATTTTTACCATTTTTATTTCATGCATAGAAGTATGCATAGTGGATAAATTTTTATATCAAAAGTGTTATTTTTATCATTTTTAATTTTCATGCATAGAAGTATGCATAAAGAAAAATTTTTTATATCAAAAGTGTTACTTTTATCATTTTTAATTTTCATGCATAGAAGTATGCATAAAGGAAAAAATTTTATATCAAAAGTGTTACTTTTATCATTTTTAATTTTCATGCATAGAAGTATGCATAAAGGAAAAAATTTTATATCAAAAGTGTTACTTTTATCATTTTTAATTTTCATGCATAGAAGTATGCATAAAAGAAAATTTTTTATATCAAAAGTGTTACTTTTATCATTTTTAATTTTCATGCATAGAAGTATGCATAAAAGAAAATTTTTTTATATCAAAAGTGTTACTTTTATCATTTTTAATTTTCATGCATAGAAGTATGCATAAAAGAAAATTTTTATATCAAAAGTGTTACTTTTATCATTTTTAATTTTCATGCATAGAAGTATGCATAAAGGAAAATTTTTTATATCAAAAGTGTTACTTTTATCATTTTTAATTTTCATGCATAGAAGTATGCATAAAGGAAAAATTTTTATATCAAAAGTGTTACTTTTATCATATTGGATTTCATGCATATAGGTATGCATAAAAGATATTCTTTTTATACTAAAAGTGTGATTTTCCTCATAAATGGATTTTATGCTTAACTTAGATGCATAAGAGAAATTCTTTTATTCTAAAAGTGTAATTCCCTACCAAATTGAAATTATGCATAAGAAGATGCATAAAAGATTGATTTTAATTTCGAAAGTGTTAGTCTCCTTAAATGGAATTTATGTATAAATAAATGTGTAGAGAAATCTTATATCAAATATAAGAATTCTCTTTTTAAAAAAAAAAGATATGAAATGTGATAAGATGTGATAAGAGGTGTATGAGATGTGATAAGAATTGATAAGATGCGTATGGAAAGTGATAGGATGTGATAAGAGGTGTATGAGATGTGATAAGAATTGATAAGATGTGTATGGAAAGTGATAGGATGTGATAAGAGGTGTATGAGATATTAATTGAAAGAATTTCATTACAATCATGGAGAAATTGAATTTTAATATCATGCATAAAGGATAAGTTTTTATATCAAAAGTGTTATTTTTACCATTTTTATTTCATGCATAGAAGTATGCATAATGGATAAATTTTTATATCAAAAGTGTTATTTTTACCATTTTTATTTCATGCATAGAAGTATGCATAGTGGATAAATTTTTATATCAAAAGTGTTATTTTTATCATTTTTAATTTTCATGCATAGAAGTATGCATAAAGGAAAATTTTTTATATCAAAAGTGTTACTTTTATCATTTTTAAGTTTCATACATAGAAGTATGCATAAAGGAAAAAATTTTATATCAAAAGTGTTACTTTTATCATTTTTAATTTTCATGCATAGAAGTATGCATAAAGGAAAAAATTTTATATCAAAAGTGTTACTTTTATCATTTTTAATTTTCATGCATAGAAGTATGCATAAAAGAAAATTTTTTATATCAAAAGTGTTACTTTTATCATTTTTAATTTTCATGCATAGAAGTATGCATAAAAGAAAATTTTTTTATATCAAAAGTGTTACTTTTATCATTTTTAATTTTCATGCATAGAAGTATGCATAAAAGAAAATTTTTATATCAAAAGTGTTACTTTTATCATTTTTAATTTTCATGCATAGAAGTATGCATAAAGGAAAATTTTTTATATCAAAAGTGTTACTTTTATCATTTTTAATTTTCATGCATAGAAGTATGCATAAAGGAAAAATTTTTATATCAAAAGTGTTACTTTTATCATATTGGATTTCATGCATATAGGTATGCATAAAAGATATTCTTTTTATACTAAAAGTGTGATTTTCCTCATAAATGGATTTTATGCTTAACTTAGATGCATAAGAGAAATTCTTTTATTCTAGAAGTGTAATTCCCTACCAAATTGAAATTATGCATAAGAAGATGCATAAAAGAATGATTTTAATTTCGAAAGTGTTAGTCTCCTTAAATGGAATTTATGTATAAATAAATGTGTAGAGAAATCTTATATCAAATATAAGAATTCTCTTTTTTTTTTTAAAAAGATATGAAATGTGATAAGATGCGATAAGAGGTGTATGAGATGTGATAAGAATTGATAAGATGCGTATGGAAAGTGATAGGATGTGATAAGAGGTGTATGAGATGTGATAAGAATTGATAAGATGCGTATGGAAAGTGATAGGATGTGATAAGAGGTGTATGAGATGTGATAAGAATTGATAAGATGCGTATGGAAAGTGATAGGATGTGATAAGAGGTGTATGAGATGTAAAAAGATGTGATAAGATGTGTATGAGATGTGATAAGATTTGATAAGATGCGTATGGAAAGTGATAGGATGTGATAAGAGGTGTATGAGATGTAAAAAGATGTGATAAGATGTGTATGAGATGTGATAGAATGTGTTAAGATGAGTTAGGATGTGTTAAGATGTATATGGGATGTGTTAGGACGAGAATAGATGTAATATGGTTGTATGAATGTGATGTGGATGTATACATGTAGATGTATATGTATGAATGTGAATGTTGATGTGGATGTGGATGTATGGATGTAGATACGGATGTGTATGTATGTATGTGGATGTGTATGTATGAATGAGGATGTAAAAATGGACGTATGTATATAGATGTGGATGTATGGATGTATGTATGTAGATGTGGATGTATGTATGTAGATGTGGATGTATGGATGTGATTGTGAATGAAGAGGTGGATGTGAATGTATGGATGTAGATACAGATGTGGATGTATGTATGTAGATGTGGATGTATGGATGTGATTGTGAATGAAGAGGTGGATGTGAATGTATGGATGTAGATACGGATGTGGATGTATGTATGTGAATGTGGATGTATGAATGAGGATGTGAAAATGGATGTATGCATGTGAATGTGGATGTATGAATATGAATGTGGATGTGTGGATGTGGAAATGGAGGTATGGATGTATGAATGTAGATGTGGGTGTATGCATGTAGATGCGTATGTATGAATGTGAAATTGGATGTATGATGTGGACGTACGAACATGGATATGTATGTAGAATAATGAATATGAAGATGTATGTGAGATAATGTAGTCTATATGAGTGAATGGATGAGAACGAGTACACACTGAATGGAATGTGGAATAAGTAATGTGGTCCGAGAGTGGACAATATGGAAAGACAAGAGTTTGTTATAGAAACTGTATTTGTGACTGTTTGTAAATGACTGTTTTATGTCAAGAATGCTGGAGAAGCATTTTGACCGTCTTGAGGATTAAGGTCATGAAGACTGAACTGATAAAGTTGCAACTGCTGACGGAGAGTCAATGGAGGACGTCTCGCGTAGCAAGGTCGATCGAGGTCTTGACCAGCCTCGGCTCGATTTAAATGGTGAGCTTCCGGTACGGTGGATGAGGGACCAAGGAAGCGGCCTATGAGTGAAGCGCTAGGTCACCTGCGAAGGATCCTAGAGGGTGCTGACCATACGGTGCTCGGGCTCTGGGTCGCCGAAGATACCCACACGTGCGTCGTGGAAGATATTGGAATAAGGAGTAAGAGTTGTTTTCTGAAACCGGGCATGGATCTGGTTGATTGACCTTGCTGGTCCTCAACAGATGAGTCCATGGCTCTTTTATATGGATCTGTGGGTTGATCTTGCTGATCTTCCACGGAGACTCCATTCTATTATATGAATAAATTGCCGGTTACTATGAGCTAGGAACCATGGAAAAGGCCCCTGAGAGAACAGGTGGTGAGCGTTTTGGTTGCCAATGATGCCATAAGTATACCGATGAAAGAATGACTGGAAATAAGGATTCAACCAGAGACTTTGAGGATTGTCATCAGTGACATAATGGTTTTATTAAAGGATTGTTTTAAAGCTAGTTGATGCTAAGAAAAAGGCAATTTCATATTGGGTGTGTAAGTGGTATGACTAGTTTTATGTTTGCATGAACTTCCGGCTAGGGGGCCTTGGAACTCTTTTCCTTGGTACCCGGGACAAAACCTAACCAAATTCCAAATTGGATCCCATCACTACAGTGATTGGGCGGTTGGCTAACTAATGGGATCGGATGGGGTTAGGCTAGACTGATGGATCCGTAAATCGAGATTTAATTTCTATTATTACGATAGATGAAGTAAATCCCGGATAGAAATTGTTCTATGGATAGGAATCAACGGCTGTGCCTCTTGATGGGGAAAAAAGCGTTGATCCCAATGATCCAAGTGCAAGTTCTTCCTTGATTTGACCAAGTACCGTTAAAGGTGCAGTCAGATCAGTTTGATCAGTAATGATCTTGACTACGTTAGAGTAAAGAGTTATCCTGGTGGAATCGCCCGTGCTTTCCGGGTAAAGGAAGTTTTTCCGGTTTCGTTTTTGGACAAACCAACGGATTAGTCTCTTGTCCGGATATCCGTGGGCGAGGCCCCGAGTGTGGGACCCCTGTCCCGCGCGAGAAGTGCTACTTCCGCTGCTAGTACCCCGAATCCGTTGCTCGGTGGGAACAGGGATCTCACAGAGAAACTTCCATTTACCTAAGCATTCTTTTAGAATCCTATGTTGTAGAGATTTCTCGAACATCCTGGGTTCCAATTCTAAATGTACCTCGTACTAGCAAGCATGATGAAGTAATAATCTTTTCTAAGATCTGCTCAGGGTTTGGATGATACTTCTTCTCACTAGGTTGACATGGAAGAAGACGTTGCGAACCTTAAGCTTTGGAGAAAGAAGCGATTCCTAAGATTTATCTCCAATATTGCTCGTAATACCGTAAGGTTCGCAAGATCTTCTTGTACTTTTGCAAGGGTTGTACGTAAAGAAAAACCATATGGCCTCCCTCAAAATAACGACTCAACCTCTTGGTATCTACATAATGTTTATGTCTATCTTGACCAGCTTTGATATCTTTTGTTATAGATTGTATTTCATTGTCCATCTGATCAAGTATCTTTGCTTTAAAATCTCTATACCTTGATTAGGGGGTCAACAGACCAAGCCAAGGATGTAAGGAAATCTTCACCATAGATAGCTTTTATGCAATGCATTCAATTCTTGGCTGCTTGTTCTCCCACTTGCATTTTGTGGAGATTCTCAGTAACTCCTAGGCTTTCATCCTTTGACCTTTGCTAATGACTTTTTTCCCGTTAACCCCTAAGGCTATTAGACATACAAACATGGGTACACACTCATATGGCAGGATATAAGCAAACACGAGGTGAGGTGGACACGCACACACGAGACTCCGAAATACCCAACAAGATTTAAAGACTAAAATTTCTCAAAATGCATTAAGGATCGAAGTGCTTTCATACACATGTATGCTTTTATATATTTTTTTTGACTATATGAATCGTGTCAAATTTCAAGATTATCATCCAAATCTTAATTTTCAAAGGCTTTTGCAAATTCAAATTCTTCTTCAATGCTTCCTCACTTAAGGATTGGGATGTCCTCATCTCGGAAAAATTGGGGCTATCTTTAGCTCTATACATCCTCTTCTTTTCTTAAGTCGCATCTTCAAGAGGGAGAAACTTCCATTTGACTAAGCATTCTTTTGAAATCCTATGTTGTAGAGATGTCTCGAACATCTTGGGTTCCCATTCTAGCAAGCATGATGAAGTAATAATATTTTCTAAGATGTGCTCAGGCATTGGATGCTTCTTCTCATCACTAGGTTGACATGGAAGAAGACATTGCGAACCTTAAGCTGTTGAGAAAGAAGCAAGTCCTAAGATTTATCTCCAATATTGCTCGTAATACCCTAAGGTCCGCAAGATCTTCGTGTACTTTTGCGAGGGTTGTACATAAAGAAAAACCATATGGCCTCCCTCAAAATAACAACTCAACCTCTTGGGATCTACATAATGTTTATGTCTATCTTGACCAGCTTTGATATCTTTGCTTATAGATTGGATTTGATTGTCCATCTCATCAAGCATCTTTGCTTCAAAATCTCTACCTTGATTAGGGGGTTAGACCAAGCCAAGGATGTAAGGAAATCTTCACCATAGATAGCTTTAAGAGGATTCATTACTAATACTTTTATAATAAGCATCATAGGCAAATTCTAATAGATGTAGGAAGTTCAACTATCTTTTTTGTTCACATCCACGAGTGGCTTTGAGGGTGTCTTCTATAACTTGATGACATCTTTCATGTTATGATCGCATGGGATGTTCTGTCATAAAATCCCTAGATTCTCTCAATCATCGCGTCAACATTATGCAATGCATTCAATTCTTGGCATCTTCTTGTAGTACCAGTTGCATTTTGTGGAGATTCTCAGTAACTCCTCGACTTTCATGCTTTGAGCTCTGCTAATGGCTTTTTCCCCGTTAACCCCTAAGGCTATTGGACATACAAACATGATGGGTACACACTCATATGGTGAGATATAAGCAAAGACGCGTACGCACACACGAGACTTTGACAAACCCAACAAGATTTAAAGACTAAAATTTCTCAAAATTCATTTGGGATCTAAGTGCTTTCACACAAGGGTACCCACACACACATATGCTTCTATATATTTTCTTGACTATATGAATCGTGTAAAATTTCAAGATTATTATCCAAAATTCAATTTTCAAAGGCTTTTGCAAATTTCAATTCTTCTTCAATGCTTCCTCACTTAAGGATTGGGATGTCGTTATCTCGCGAATTGCGGCTATCTTTAGCCCTATAGATCCTCTTATTTTTCCAAGTCGCATCTTCAACAAGGAGAAACTTCCATTTAAATCAGCATTCTTTTAGAATCCTATGTTGTAGAGATTTCTCGAACATATTGGGTTCCAATTCCATTAAACATCTTGACATGGAAGATGCTGCGAAAGCTGTGGAGGAAGAAGCAAGTCATAAGATTTATCTCCAATATTCCTGGTAATACCATAAGGTCCACAAGATCTTGTGGTACTTTCATAAGGGTCGTAAACAAAGAAAAAGTATATGGCCTCCCTCAAAATCACGACTCAACCTCTTGGGATCTACATAATGTTTATGTCTACCTTGACCAGCTTTGATATTTTTTCTTATAGATGGCATTTGATTGTCCATCTCATCAGACATCTTTGCTTCAAAATCTCTACCCTCATTAGGGGGTCAGACCATAGATAGCTTTAAGAGGATTCATTACTAATACTTTTATAATGCGGATCATAGGGAAATTCTACTATATGTAGGAAGTTCAACTATCTTTCTTGTTCCTGTGCACAGAAAGCTTTGAGGGTGTCTTCTATAACTTGATTACCTCTTTCATGTTACGGTCGCATGCTATGTTATTTCATAGCGTCCCTACATTCTCTCAATCATCGCGCTGACATTATGCGATGCATTCAATTCTTGGTTGCTTCTTCTCCCCCTTGAATTTTGTGGAGATTCTCGGTAACTCCCAGGCGAGAACTCATCCTTTGACCTTTGCTCATGGATTTTTCCCCGTTAACCCCTAAGGCTAATGGACATACAAACATGGGTACACACTCATATGGCGAGATATAAGCAAACACGAGGTGAGGTGGACACGCACGCACGAGACTCCGAAAATACCCAACAATATTTAAAGACTAAAATTTCTCAAAATGCATCATGGAGATCGAAGTGCTTTCACACAAGGGTACCCTACACACATGTATGCTTTTATATATATATATTTTCGACTATATGAATCGTGTAAAATTTCAAGATTATCATCCAAATCTTGATTTTCAAAGGCTTTTGCAAATTTAAATTCTATGCCTCCTCACTTAAGGATTGGGATGTCCTGGGGCTATCTTTAGCTCTATATAGATCCTCTTCTTTTCCCAAGTCACATCTTCAACATGGAGAAACTTCCATTTACCTGAGTTCCAATTCTAAATGTACCTTGCACTAGCAAGCATGATAAAGTAATAATCTTTTCTAAGATGTGCTCAGGGTTTGGATGATACTTCTTCTCACTATGTTGACATGGAAGAAGACGTTGCGCGCCTTAAGCTTTAGAGAAAGAAGCGATTCCTAAGATTTATCTCCAATATTGCTCGTAATACCGTAAGGTTCGCAAGATCTTCTTGTACTTTTGCAAGGGTTGTACATAAAGAAAAACCATACGGCCTCCCTCAAAATAACGACTCAACCTCTTGGTATCTACATAATGTTTATGTCTATCTTGACCAGCTTTGATATCTTTTCTTATAGATTGTATTTGATTGTTGTCCATCTCATCAAGCATCTTTGCTTTTAAATCTCTACCTTGATTAGGGGGTCAACAGACCAGGCCAAGGATGTAAGGAAATCTTCACCATAGATAGCTTTAAGAGGATTCATTACTTATAATTTTATATTAAACATCATAGGCAAATTCTAATAGATATAGGAAGTTTAACTATCTTTTTTGTTCACATCCACAAGAGGCTTTGAGGGTGTCTTCTATAACTTGATGGAATCTTTCATGTTATGATCGCATGCGATGTTCTGTCATAAAATCCCTAGATTTTTTGAATCATCACGTCAACATTATGCGATGCATTCAATTCTTGGCATCTGCTTGTACCAGCAGTTGCATTTTGTGGAAAGGTACCCACACACATGTATGCTTTTATATATTTTCTTGACTATATGAATCGTGTAAAATTTTAAGATTATCATCCAAATCTTAATTGTCAAAGGCTTTTGCAAATTTAAATTCTATTTCAATGCTTCCTCACTTAAGGATTCGGATATCCTTATCTCGCGAAATCAAGGCTGTATAGATCCTCTTCTTTTCTCAAGTCGCATCTTTAACACGGAGAAACTTCCATTTAACTAAGCATTCTTTTAGAATCCTATGTTGTAGAGATTTCTCAAAAATCTTGGGTTCCAATTTCAAACGTACCTTGCACTAACTAGCAAGCACGAGGAAGTAATAATCTTTTCTAAGATGTTCTCATGGTTTGGATGATACTTCTTCTCACTAGGTTGACATGGAAGATGCTGCAGAAGCTCTGGAGGAAGAAGCAAGTCATAAGATTTATCTCCAATATTCCTGGTAAGACCATAAGGTCCACAAGATCTTGTGGTACTTTCCCAAGGGTCGTAAACAAAGAAAAAGTATATGGCCTCCCTCAAAATCACGACTCAACCTCTTGGGATCTACATAATGTTTATGTCTACCTTGACCAGCTTCGATATCTTTCCTTATAGATGGCATTTGATTCTCCATCTCATCAAGCATCTTTGCTTCAAAATCTCTACCTTCATTAGGGGGTCAGACCAAGTCAAGGATGTAAGGAAATCTTGACCAAAATTTCAAGATTATCATCCAAATCTTAATTTTCAAAGGCTATTGCAAATTTAAATTCTTCTTCAATGCTTCCTCACTTAAGGATTGGGATGTCCTCATCTCGAAAAAATTGGGGCTATCTTTAGCTCTATACATCCTCTGCTTTTTCCAAGTCGCATCTTCAAGCGAGAGAAACTTCCATTTAACTAAGCATTCTTTTAGAAACCTATGTTGTAGAGATTTCTCGAATATCTTGGATTCCAATTCTAAATGTACCTTGCACTAGCAACAAGCATGATGAAGGAATAATCTTTTCTAAGATGTGCTCAGGCATTGGATGATACTTCTTTTCACTAGGTTGACACTGAAGAAGACATTGCGAACCTTAAGCTGTGGAGAAAGAAGCAAGTCCTAAGATTTATCTCCAATATTGCTCGTAATACCCTAAGGTCCACAAGATCTTTGTGTACTTTTGCGAGGGTTGTACATAAAGAAAAACCATATGGCCTTCCTTAAAATAACAACTCAACCTCTTGGGATCTACATAATGATTATGTCTATCTTGACCAGCTTTGATATCTTTGCTTATAGATTGGATTTGATTGTCCATCTCATCAAGCATCTTTGCTTCAAAATCTCTACCTTGATTAGGGGGTTAGACCAAGCCAAGGATGTAAGGAAATCTTCACCATAGATAGCTTTAAGAGGATTCATTACTAATACTTTTATAATAAGCATCATAGGCAAATTCTAATAGATGTAGGAAGTTCAACTATCTTTTTTATTCACATCCACGAGTGGCTTTGAGGGTGTCTTCTATAACTTGATGACATCTTTCATGTTATGATCGCATGGGATGTTCTGTCATAAAATCCCTAGATTCTCTCAATCATCGCGTCAACATTATGCGATGCATTCAATTCTTGGCATCTTCTTGTAGTACCAGTTGCATTTTGTGGAGATTCTCAGTAACTCCTTCGCTTTCATGCTTTGAGCTCTGCTAATGGCTTTTTCCCCGTTAACCCCTAAGGCTATTGGACATACAAACATGATGGGTACCACTCATATGGCGGGATATAAGCAAAGACAAGGCGAGGTGGACGCGTACGCACACACGAGACTCTGAAATACCCAACAAGATTTAAAGACTAAAATTTCTCAAAATTCATTTGGGATCTAAGTGCTTTTACACAAGGGTACCCATACACACATATGCTTTTATATATTTTCTTGACTATATGAATCGTTTAAAATTTCAAGATTATCATCCAAAATTTAATTTTCAAAGTCTTTTACAAATTTCAATTCTTCTTCAATGCTTCCTCACTTAAGGATTGGGATGTCCTTATCTCGCAAATTGGGGCTATCTTTAGCTCTATAGATCCTCCTATTTTCCCAAGTCGCATCTTCAAAAGGGAACATTCTTTTAGAATTCTATGTTGTAGAGATTTCTCGAACATCTTAAGTTCCAATTGGCGACAACTCATCCTTTGATCTTTGCTCATGGATTTTGCCCCGTTAACCCCTAAGGCTAATGGACATACAAACATGGGTACACACTCATATGGCGGGATATAAGCAAACACGAGGTGAGGTGGACACGCACGCACGAGACTCCGAAATACCCAACAAGATTTAACGAGTAAAATTTCTCAAAATGCATTTAGGAGATCGAAGTGCTTTCACACAAGGGTACCCCACACATGTATGCTTTTATATATACTTTTTGACTATATGAATCGTGTAAAATTGCAAGATTATCATCCAAATCTTAATTTTCAAAGGCTTTTGCAAATTTAAATTCTATGCCTCCTCACTTAAGGATTGGGATGTCCTGGGGCTACTATCTTTAGCTCTATATAGATCCTCTTCTTTTCCCAAGTCACATCTTCAACATGGAGAATGTAAGATTCTCCCCCAGCCTTCGAGGTATATAGGAGTAAGAATCTCCCTTTTTGATCTTATAATTATTCTCTCTCTAAAATAAAAGAAAGATTCTTTTTAAAAAAGGAAGAACCTTTTCCCTGAATACTTCTCAAGAGTCCCACCTGTTTTAAGATTCAGAACAATGAGTTCAGAAGTGAGAATCGATGTTTTGGATATCAAGGTTTTGGTCTTCATTCGAGTACGGCCCAAAAGAAGTTCTTTATCTCTTGGGAAGTATAAGAAGTTATCTCCCAGATATTGTGGACCAAAGAAAGTAGGTGATTTAGCTTACGAACTTCTTTTATCTCCTCATCTCAAAGTTCTAAATGCCTTCTATAGAAAAATATGCCAAACCCAAATCATGGAAAGACGGTAAAACTTCAGTGGCAAGTTACCGTTGGCTTCTAAGTTACGCTAGCTCCTTCCTTTATATAAGTCGTAACTTTTACTTGTCGTTCACAGTAATCTTACTCCCATCGATCTCCTTTCTTTCTTAATCTCCTTCATGGCTTGGCAACAAGAATTAGTTTTATCCATAATGATTCCTCACCTTCAAGACGCAAGTGAGTCTGTGAAGAAGGATTTTATAGAACAGTATGAGCGCTCACTTTTTCCTCACCTAGGAACTTCTGTAGCGCAGACCAAATGGCGGACCTATCAAGACATAACTAGGGTAACACCCTGGGGTCAGCAGCACTTTCGTAACAATGTCCGCTTGGCCATGGTTATCGAAGCCTTGGGTTTGGGTCCTCGATACTACTGCGTCATGAGATCAAGACATCTTGGGTTTTCTGAGCGGGTCTTCTTACTGGTGTGTTTTCTTCCTCATGAGAAGATATGCCTTTACCCCGTTTTTGGCTTGCCTCTCAGAGGTCCTTTTGTTAGAACACCTCATACCACTGAGATAGGCGCAGCAATAACCCACAGAATCATTCCCATAGATGAGTTACCTTATACTTGTGCAGCTTGTGAGGACTGCTTTTGTGACCATATGATGGACGGGCTTATGGAAGTGTAAAGAGTTCCTCTATCTTTACTGTATAAGTTCCGAGAATGAATAAAGTTTAAATCTTGTTCGTATTTTGAATCTTGCTCTCTTTAAGACTTATCTTGGTGGTTAATCTTGATTAAAATTTTTCTCTAAGTCTCATATTCGTGAATCTTGCGAAATTATCACAAGTTGCGAGATGAGGACATCTCGCGTTTTTTTAAGTGGGGTAGAATGTAAGATTCCTCCCCCAACCCCTTTTTGATGTCTAGTATCTTCCCCTGTAATCAACCCTCTTCAGAAATATAAAGACCCTGTTGCTAACTATTTTAGCCTAGAGAGAGAAAAATTATTCTAGAGAGAGAATATTCAGATTTTGAATATTTTTGGATAGAAAAATATCTCTTATAATTCAGATGAGTTCCCCTAAAACAGAAATTCAAAAAGAATTTTCCAATGTGCAATTGGAATTAATTGGAAATAGGTATAAAGAACCTTAGTCTAAGGGTCTAGATTTTCAAAAATCTTTAGACTATGGTTCAATTAAGGTTCCTATGGGCCAATAGCATCAATCCATGTGTAGGGAAGAGATAAATCCAAATTGTAAAAAGAAGATACCCAAAAATGAGTAAATGCTCACATAAGGTGAAGAGTTGAAAATGTACAAGGTTTATTAGTAAAAAACTATGAGCAATATTAAAAATATGAGATATTTTGGGTATCCAAAAATGAGTAAATGCTCACATAAGATGAAGAGTTGAAAATGTACAAGGTTTATTAGTAAAAAACTATGAGCAATATTAAAATGATGCCATTATGACACATATGTAAGGAAGGGGAATTCTTTAAAGGAGGTGCATATTTCACATAAGATGAAGAGTTGAAAATGTACAAGGTTTATTAGTAAAAAACTATGAGCAATATTAAAATGATGCCATTATGACACATATGTAAGGAAGGGGAATTCTTTAAAGGAG
Organism: Cibotium barometz; assembly: GCF_041138505.1. Lineage (NCBI taxonomy): Eukaryota > Viridiplantae > Streptophyta > Polypodiopsida > Cyatheales > Cibotiaceae > Cibotium > Cibotium barometz. The sequence goes on along the minus strand of NC_141103.1, from coordinate 598,748 downwards.
GTGCATATTTCACATAAGATGAAGAGTTGAAAATGTACAAGGTTTATTAGTAAAAAACTATGAGCAATATTAAAATGATTCCATTATGACACATATGTAAGGAAGGGGAATTCTTTAAAGGAGGTGCATATTTCACATAAGATGAAGAGTTGAAAATGTACAAGGTTTATTAGTAAAAAAACTATGAGCAATATTAAAATGATTCCATTATGACACATATGTAAGGAAGGGGAGTTCTTTAAAGGAGGTGCATATTTCACATGCTTGAATGAGTTTTAAACTCATAAAAATTGAGATATTTCATCTCTCCTCTCTCCTCATTCAAGTCTAGTTCCAAAAAGTTAGCTTAACTGACCTAAAAATGGTCAAATATTGACCAAACTGATTTAGAAAATTCTAGAATCAGTTTGTTTGGTTAGGAGCTCAATTTTTCCTATAAATAGAAGCCTCCCCCTTGTTGAAAAATAGATAGTGTTTATGCATCGTTACTCTACTCCACCTAAGCCAAGAACTGTGAATTCATTTAATAATTCACTAGTTTTTGGAGCTTCCCTCTTTCTTCAATCCCCATTAGTGGCTCCATCAACATACTTAACCAATTGATTGGTTGGGGGCCTCTACCGTGAACAAAGAATCAAGCAAGTTGTAAGGTAATTAGTGAATATTGATCTTTCTATAATTTCTCAATGTTTCTCTCTTCTCAACCCCTCTCAAGCTTGAGAAGTTTAATTGGTATGGTTTTTTAAATGCTATTGAAGTTTGAATAGTAGTGAAGAGTTACATAATTTAATAAATGCTATTGAAGTTAATTTTCATTTATGTTTAAATTCTAATGATTTTTATGTAAATTCTCTCTCTCACTCAAGAAATGGTCATACTCATGACCCGTTCTCAATCCAAATCAAGCTTTTCATAAAGCTTTTCCTTAACCCAAGATTAAGCTATGCTTGAGGTCAAATTAATGGCTTTTTTCTATGCTTTTAGTTTATGTATATTGATGATTCAATCCATTATGGATTAATAATCCAATCAGAGATCATTTTAATTATTTCCTTAATGATAAGCATTATCCCTTAGAAAAAATTGAGATTTATCAGTCATAGCAGCGGAGCTATGGCAAAATTTTTATAAAAATTATGCATAAAATAATTTCATTCAAAACATAAAAAGAGGACTTCCTACCATATTCTAGGAATTATCATCCTAGATTAATTGAAAGAATTTCATTACAATCATGGAGAAATTGAATTTTAATATCATGCATAAAGGATAAGTTTTTATATCAAAAGTGTTATTTTTACCATTTTTATTTCATGCATAGAAGTATGCATAATGGATAAATTTTTATATCAAAAGTGTTATTTTTACCATTTTTATTTCATGCATAGAAGTATGCATAGTGGATAAATTTTTATATCAAAAGTGTTATTTTTATCATTTTTAATTTTCATGCATAGAAGTATGCATAAAGGAAAATTTTTTATATCAAAAGTGTTACTTTTATCATTTTTAATTTTCATGCATAGAAGTATGCATAAAGGAAAAAATTTTATATCAAAAGTGTTACTTTTATCATTTTTAATTTTCATGCATAGAAGTATGCATAAAGGAAAAAATTTTATACCAAAAGTGTTACTTTTATCATTTTTAATTTTCATGCATAGAAGTATGCATAAAAGAAAATTTTTTATATCAAAAGTGTTACTTTTATCATTTTTAATTTTCATGCATAGAAGTATGCATAAAAGAAAATTTTTTTATATCAAAAGTGTTACTTTTATCATTTTTAATTTTCATGCATAGAAGTATGCATAAAAGAAAATTTTTATATCAAAAGTGTTACTTTTATCATTTTTAATTTTCATGCATAGAAGTATGCATAAAGGAAAATTTTTTATATCAAAAGTGTTACTTTTATCATTTTTAATTTTCATGCATAGAAGTATGCATAAAGGAAAAATTTTTATATCAAAAGTGTTACTTTTATCATATTGGATTTCATGCATATAGGTATGCATAAAAGATATTCTTTTTATACTAAAAGTGTGATTTTCCTCATAAATGGATTTTATGCTTAACTTAGATGCATAAGAGAAATTCTTTTATTCTAAAAGTGTAATTCCCTACCAAATTGAAATTATGCATAAGAAGATGCATAAAAGAATGATTTTAATTTCGAAAGTGTTAGTCTCCTTAAATGGAATTTATGTATAAATAAATGTGTAGAGAAATCTTATATCAAATATAAGAATTCTCTTTTTTTTTTTAAAAAGATATGAAATGTGATAAGATGCGATAAGAGGTGTATGAGATGTGATAAGAATTGATAAGATGCGTATGGAAAGTGATAGGATGTGATAAGAGGTGTATGAGATGTGATAAGAATTGATAAGATGCGTATGGAAAGTGATAGGATGTGATAAGAGGTGTATGAGATGTGATAAGAATTGATAAGATGCGTATGGAAAGTGATAGGATGTGATAAGAGGTGTATGAGATGTAAAAAGATGTGATAAGATGTGTATGAGATGTGATAAGATTTGATAAGATGCGTATGGAAAGTGATAGGATATGATAAGAGGTGTATGAGATGTAAAAAGATGTGATAAGATGTGTATGAGATGTGATAGAATGTGTTAAGATGAGTTAGGATGTGTTAAGATGTATATGGGATGTGTTAGGACGAGAATAGATGTAATATGGTTGTATGAATGTGATGTGGATGTATACATGTAGATGTATATGTATGAATGTGAATGTTGATGTGGATGTGGATGTATGGATGTAGATACGGATGTGTATGTATGTATGTGGATGTGTATGTATGAATGAGGATGTAAAAATGGACGTATGTATATAGATGTGGATGTATGGATGTATGTATGTAGATGTGGATGTATGTATGTAGATGTGGATGTATGGATGTGATTGTGAATGAAGAGGTGGATGTGAATGTATGGATGTAGATACAGATGTGGATGTATGTATGTAGATGTGGATGTATGGATGTGATTGTGAATGAAGAGGTGGATGTGAATGTATGGATGTAGATACGGATGTGGATGTATGTATGTGAATGTGGATGTATGAATGAGGATGTGAAAATGGATGTATGCATGTGAATGTGGATGTATGAATATGAATGTGGATGTGTGGATGTGGAAATGGAGGTATGGATGTATGAATGTAGATGTGGGTGTATGCATGTAGATGCGTATGTATGAATGTGAAATTGGATGTATGATGTGGACGTACGAACATGGATATGTATGTAGAATAATGAATATGAAGATGTATGTGAGATAATGTAGTCTATATGAGTGAATGGATGAGAACGAGTACACACTGAATGGAATGTGGAATAAGTAATGTGGTCCGAGAGTGGACAATATGGAAAGACAAGAGTTCGTTATAGAAACTATATTTGTGACTGTTTGTAAATGACTGTTTTATGTCAAGAATGCTGGAGAAGCATTTTGACCGTCTTGAGGATTAAGGTCATGAAGACTGAACTGATAAAGTTGCAACTGCTGACGGAGAGTCAATGGAGGACGTCTCGCGTAGCAAGGTCGATCGAGGTCTTGACCAGCCTCGGCTCGATTTAAATGGTGAGCTTCCGGCACGGTGGATGAGGGACCAAGGAAGCGGCCTATGAGTGAAGCGCTAGGTCACCTGCGAAGGATCCTAGAGGGTGCTGACCATACGGTGCTCGGGCTCTGGGTCGCCGAAGATACCCACACGTGCGTCGTGGAAGATATTGGAATAAGGAGTAAGAGTTGTTTTCTGAAACTGGGCATGGATCTGGTTGATTGACCTTGCTGGTCCTCAACAGATGAGTCCATGGCTCTTTTATATGGATCTGTGGGTTGATCTTGCTGATCTTCCACGGAGACTCCATTCTATTATATGAATAAATTGCCGGTTACTATGAGCTAGGAACCATGGAAAAGGCCCCTGAGAGAACAGGTGGTGAGCGTTTTGGTTGCCAATGATGCCATAAGTATACCGATGAAAGAATGACTGGAAATAAGGATTCAACCAGAGACTTTGAGGATTGTCATCAGTGACATAATGGTTTTATTAAAGGATTGTTTTAAAGCTAGTTGATGCTAAGAAAAAGGCAATTTCATATTGGGTGTGTAAGTGGTATGACTAGTTTTATGTTTGCATGAACTTCCGGCTAGGGGGCCTTGGAACTCTTTTCCTTGGTACCCGGGACAAAACCTAACCAAATTCCAAATTGGATCCCATCACTATAGTGGTTGGGCGGTTGGCTAACTAATGGGATCGGATGGGGTTAGGCTAGACTGATGGATCCGTAAATCGAGATTTAATTTCTATTATTACGATAGATGAAGTAAATCCCGGATAGAAATTGTTCTATGGATAGGAATCAACGGCTGTGCCTCTTGATGGGGAAAAAAGCGTTGATCCCAATGATCCAAGTGCAAGTTCTTCCTTGATTTGACCAAGTACCGTTAAAGGTGCAGTCAGATCAGTTTGATCAGTAATGATCTTGACTACGTTAGAGTAAAGAGTTATCCTGGTGGAATCGCCCGTGCTTTCCGGGTAAAGGAAGTTTTTTCGGTTTCGTTTTTGGACAAACCGACGGATTAGTCTCTTGTCCGGATATCCGTGGGCGAGGCCCCGAGTGTGGGACCCCTGTCCCGCGCGAGAAGTGCTACTTCCGCTGCTAGTACCCCGAATCCGTTGCTCGGTGGGAACAGGGATCTCACAGAGAAACTTCCATTTACCTAAGCATTCTTTTAGAATCCTATGTTGTAGAGATTTCTCGAACATCCTGGGTTCCAATTCTAAATGTACCTCGTACTAGCAAGCATGATGAAGTAATAATCTTTTCTAAGATCTGCTCAGGGTTTGGATGATACTTCTTCTCACTAGGTTGACATGGAAGAAGACGTTGCGAACCTTAAGCTTTGGAGAAAGAAGCGATTCCTAAGATTTATCTCCAATATTGCTCGTAATACCGTAAGGTTCGCAAGATCTTCTTGTACTTTTGCAAGGGTTGTACGTAAAGAAAAACCATATGGCCTCCCTCAAAATAACGACTCAACCTCTTGGTATCTACATAATGTTTATGTCTATCTTGACCAGCTTTGATATCTTTTGTTATAGATTGTATTTCATTGTCCATCTGATCAAGTATCTTTGCTTTAAAATCTCTATACCTTGATTAGGGGGTCAACAGACCAAGCCAAGGATGTAAGGAAATCTTCACCATAGATAGCTTTTATGCAATGCATTCAATTCTTGGCTGCTTGTTCTCCCACTTGCATTTTGTGGAGATTCTCAGTAACTCCTAGGCTTTCATCCTTTGACCTTTGCTAATGGCTTTTTTCCCGTTAACCCCTAAGGCTATTAGACATACAAACATGGGTACACACTCATATGGCAGGATATAAGCAAACACGAGGTGAGGTGGACACGCACACACGAGACTCCGAAATACCCAACAAGATTTAAAGACTAAAATTTCTCAAAATGCATTAAGGATCGAAGTGCTTTCATACACATGTATGCTTTTATATATTTTTTTTGACTATATGAATCGTGTCAAATTTCAAGATTATCATCCAAATCTTAATTTTCAAAGGCTTTTGCAAATTCAAATTCTTCTTCAATGCTTCCTCACTTAAGGATTGGGATGTCCTCATCTCGGAAAAATTGGGGCTATCTTTAGCTCTATACATCCTCTTCTTTTCTTAAGTCGCATCTTCAAGAGGGAGAAACTTCCATTTGACTAAGCATTCTTTTGAAATCCTATGTTGTAGAGATGTCTCGAACATCTTGGGTTCCCATTCTAGCAAGCATGATGAAGTAATAATATTTTCTAAGATGTGCTCAGGCATTGGATGCTTCTTCTCATCACTAGGTTGACATGGAAGAAGACATTGCGAACCTTAAGCTGTTGAGAAAGAAGCAAGTCCTAAGATTTATCTCCAATATTGCTCGTAATACCCTAAGGTCCGCAAGATCTTCGTGTACTTTTGCGAGGGTTGTACATAAAGAAAAACCATATGGCCTCCCTCAAAATAACAACTCAACCTCTTGGGATCTACATAATGTTTATGTCTATCTTGACCAGCTTTGATATCTTTGCTTATAGATTGGATTTGATTGTCCATCTCATCAAGCATCTTTGCTTCAAAATCTCTACCTTGATTAGGGGGTTAGACCAAGCCAAGGATGTAAGGAAATCTTCACCATAGATAGCTTTAAGAGGATTCATTACTAATACTTTTATAATAAGCATCATAGGCAAATTCTAATAGATGTAGGAAGTTCAACTATCTTTTTTGTTCACATCCACGAGTGGCTTTGAGGGTGTCTTCTATAACTTGATGACATCTTTCATGTTATGATCGCATGGGATGTTCTGTCATAAAATCCCTAGATTCTCTCAATCATCGCGTCAACATTATGCAATGCATTCAATTCTTGGCATCTTCTTGTAGTACCAGTTGCATTTTGTGGAGATTCTCAGTAACTCCTCGACTTTCATGCTTTGAGCTCTGCTAATGGCATTTTCCCCGTTAACCCCTAAGGCTATTGGACATACAAACATGATGGGTACACACTCATATGGTGGGATATAAGCAAAGACGCGTACGCACACACGAGACTTTGACAAACCCAACAAGATTTAAAGACTAAAATTTCTCAAAATTCATTTGGGATCTAAGTGCTTTCACACAAGAGTACCCACACACACGTATGCTTCTATATATTTTCTTGACTATATGAATCGTGTAAAATTTCAAGATTATTATCCAAAATTCAATTTTCAAAGGCTTTTGCAAATTTCAATTCTTCTTCAATGCTTCCTCACTTAAGGATTGGGATGTCCTTATCTCGCGAATTGCGGCTATCTTTAGCCCTATAGATCCTCTTATTTTTCCAAGTCGCATCTTCAACAAGGAGAAACTTCCATTTAAATCAGCATTCTTTTAGAATCCTATGTTGTAGAGATTTCTCGAACATCTTGGGTTCCAATTCCATTAAACATCTTGACATGGAAGATGCTGCGAAAGCTGTGGAGGAAGAAGCAAGTCATAAGATTTATCTCCAATATTCCTGGTAATACCATAAGGTCCACAAGATCTTGTGGTACTTTCATAAGGGTCGTAAACAAAGAAAAAGTATATGGCCTCCCTCAAAATCACGACTCAACCTCTTGGGATCTACATAATGTTTATGTCTACCTTGACCAGCTTTGATATTTTTTCTTATAGATGGCATTTGATTGTCCATCTCATCAAGCATCTTTACTTCAAAATCTCTACCCTCATTAGGGGGTCAGACCATAGATAGCTTTAAGAGGATTCATTACTAATACTTTTATAATGCGGATCATAGGGAAATTCTACTATATGTAGGAAGTTCAACTATCTTTCTTGTTCCTGTGCACAGAAAGCTTTGAGGGTGTCTTCTATAACTTGATTACCTCTTTCATGTTACGGTCGCATGCTATGTTATTTCATAGCGTCCCTACATTCTCTCAATCATCGCGCTGACATTATGCGATGCATTCAATTCTTGGTTGCTTCTTCTCCCCCTTGAATTTTGTGGAGATTCTCGGTAACTCCCAGGCGAGAACTCATCCTTTGACCTTTGCTCATGGATTTTTCCCCGTTAACCCCTAAGGCTAATGGACATACAAACATGGGTACACACTCATATGGCGAGATATAAGCAAACACGAGGTAAGGTGGACACGCACGCACGAGACTCCGAAAATACCCAACAAGATTTAAAGACTAAAATTTCTCAAAATGCATCATGGAGATCGAAGTGCTTTCACACAAGGGTACCCTACACACATGTATGCTTTTATATATATATATTTTCGACTATATGAATCGTGTAAAATTTCAAGATTATCATCCAAATCTTGATTTTCAAAGGCTTTTGCAAATTTAAATTTTATGCCTCCTCACTTAAGGATTGGGATGTCCTGGGGCTATCTTTAGCTCTATATAGATCCTCTTCTTTTCCCAAGTCACATCTTCAACATGGAGAAACTTCCATTTACCTGAGTTCCAATTCTAAATGTACCTTGCACTAGCAAGCATGATAAAGTAATAATCTTTTCTAAGATGTGCTCAGGGTTTGGATGATACTTCTTCTCACTATGTTGACATGGAAGAAGACGTTGCGCGCCTTAAGCTTTAGAGAAAGAAGCGATTCCTAAGATTTATCTCCAATATTGCTCGTAATACCGTAAGGTTCGCAAGATCTTCTTGTACTTTTGCAAGGGTTGTACATAAAGAAAAACCATACGGCCTCCCTCAAAATAACGACTCAACCTCTTGGTATCTACATAATGTTTATGTCTATCTTGACCAGCTTTGATATCTTTTCTTATAGATTGTATTTGATTGTTGTCCATCTCATCAAGCATCTTTGCTTTTAAATCTCTACCTTGATTAGGGGGTCAACAGACCAGGCCAAGGATGTAAGGAAATCTTCACCATAGATAGCTTTAAGAGGATTCATTACTTATAATTTTATATTAAACATCATAGGCAAATTCTAATAGATATAGGAAGTTTAACTATCTTTTTTGTTCACATCCACAAGAGGCTTTGAGGGTGTCTTCTATAACTTGATGGAATCTTTCATGTTATGATCGCATGCGATGTTCTGTCATAAAATCCCTAGATTTTTTGAATCATCACGTCAACATTATGCGATGCATTCAATTCTTGGCATCTGCTTGTACCAGCAGTTGCATTTTGTGGAAAGGTACCCACACACATGTATGCTTTTATATATTTTCTTGACTATATGAATCGTGTAAAATTTTAAGATTATCATCCAAATCTTAATTGTCAAAGGCTTTTGCAAATTTAAATTCTATTTCAATGCTTCCTCACTTAAGGATTCGGATATCCTTATCTCGCGAAATCAAGGCTGTATAGATCCTCTTCTTTTCTCAAGTCGCATCTTTAACACGGAGAAACTTCCATTTAACTAAGCATTCTTTTAGAATCCTATGTTGTAGAGATTTCTCAAAAATCTTGGGTTCCAATTTCAAACGTACCTTGCACTAACTAGCAAGCACGAGGAAGTAATAATCTTTTCTAAGATGTTCTCATGGTTTGGATGATACTTCTTCTCACTAGGTTGACATGGAAGATGCTGCAGAAGCTCTGGAGGAAGAAGCAAGTCATAAGATTTATCTCCAATATTCCTGGTAAGACCATAAGGTCCACAAGATCTTGTGGTACTTTCCCAAGGGTCGTAAACAAAGAAAAAGTATATGGCCTCCCTCAAAATCACGACTCAACCTCTTGGGATCTACATAATGTTTATGTCTACCTTGACCAGCTTCGATATCTTTCCTTATAGATGGCATTTGATTCTCCATCTCATCAAGCATCTTTGCTTCAAAATCTCTACCTTCATTAGGGGGTCAGACCAAGTCAAGGATGTAAGGAAATCTTGACCAAAATTTCAAGATTATCATCCAAATCTTAATTTTCAAAGGCTATTGCAAATTTAAATTCTTCTTCAATGCTTCCTCACTTAAGGATTGGGATGTCCTCATCTTGAAAAAATTGGGGCTATCTTTAGCTCTATACATCCTCTGCTTTTTCCAAGTCGCATCTTCAAGCGAGAGAAACTTCCATTTAACTAAGCATTCTTTTAGAAACCTATGTTGTAGAGATTTCTCGAATATCTTGGATTCCAATTCTAAATGTACCTTGCACTAGCAACAAGCATGATGAAGGAATAATCTTTTCTAAGATGTGCTCAGGCATTGGATGATACTTCTTTTCACTAGGTTGACACTGAAGAAGACATTGCGAACCTTAAGCTGTGGAGAAAGAAGCAAGTCCTAAGATTTATCTCCAATATTGCTCGTAATACCCTAAGGTCCGCAAGATCTTTGTGTACTTTTGCGAGGGTTGTACATAAAGAAAAACCATATGGCCTTCCTTAAAATAACAACTCAACCTCTTGGGATCTACATGATTTTTATGTCTATCTTGACCAGCTTTGAAATCTTTTCTTATAGATTGTATTTGATTGTCCATCTCATCAAGCATCTTTGCTTCAAAATCTCTACCTTGATTAGGGGGTTAGACCAAGCCAAGGATGTAAGGAAATCTTCACCATAGATAGCTTTAAGAGGATTCATTACTAATACTTTTATAATAAGCATCATAGGCAAATTCTAATAGATGTAGGAAGTTCAACTATCTTTTTTGTTCACATCCACGAGAGGCTTTGAGAGTGTCTTCTATAACTTGATGACATCTTTCATGTTATGATCGCATGGGATGTTCTGTCATAAAATCCCTAGATTCTCTCAATCATCGCGTCAACATTATGCGATGCATTCAATTCTTGGCATCTTCTTGTAGTACCAGTTGCATTTTGTGGAGATTCTCAGTAACTCCTTCGCTTTCATGCTTTGAGCTCTGCTAATGGCTTTTTCCCCGTTAACCCCTAAGGCTATTGGACATACAAACATGATGGGTACCACTCATATGGCGGGATATAAGCAAAGACAAGGCGAGGTGGACGCGTACGCACACACGAGACTCTGAAATACCCAACAAGATTTAAAGACTAAAATTTCTCAAAATTCATTTGGGATCTAAGTGCTTTTACACAAGGGTACCCATACACACATATGCTTTTATATATTTTCTTGACTATATGAATCGTTTAAAATTTCAAGATTATCATCCAAAATTTAATTTTCAAAGTCTTTTACAAATTTCAATTCTTCTTCAATGCTTCCTCACTTAAGGATTGGGATGTCCTTATCTCGCAAATTGGGGCTATCTTTAGCTCTATAGATCCTCCTATTTTCCCGAGTCGCATCTTCAAAAGGGAACATTCTTTTAGAATTCTATGTTGTAGAGATTTCTCGAACATCTTAAGTTCCAATTGGCGACAACTTATCCTTTGATCTTTGCTCATGGATTTTGCCCCGTTAACCCCTAAGGCTAATGGACATACAAACATGGGTACACACTCATATGGCGGGATATAAGCAAACACGAGGTGAGGTGGACACGCACGCACGAGACTCCGAAATACCCAACAAGATTTAACGAGTAAAATTTCTCAAAATGCATTTAGGAGATCGAAGTGCTTTCACACAAGGGTACCCCACACATGTATGCTTTTATATATACTTTTTGACTATATGAATCGTGTAAAATTGCAAGATTATCATCCAAATCTTAATTTTCAAAGGCTTTTGCAAATTTAAATTCTATGCCTCCTCACTTAAGGATTGGGATGTCCTGGGGCTACTATCTTTAGCTCTATATAGATCCTCTTCTTTTCCCAAGTCACATCTTCAACATGGAGAATGTAAGATTCTCCCCCAGCCTTCGAGGTATATAGGAGTAAGAATCTCCCTTTTTGATCTTATAATTATTCTCTCTCTAAAATAAAAGAAAGATTCTTTTTAAAAAAGGAAGAACCTTTTCCCTGAATACTTCTCAAGAGTCCCACCTGTTTTAAGATTCAGAACAATGAGTTCAGAAGTGAGAATCGATGTTTTGGATATCAAGGTTTTGGTCTTCATTCGAGTACGGCCCAAAAGAAGTTCTTTATCTCTTGGGAAGTATAAGAAGTTATCTCCCAGATATTGTGGACCAAAGAAAGTAGGTGATTTAGCTTACGAACTTCTTTTATCTCCTCATCTCAAAGTTCTAAATGCCTTCTATAGAAAAATATGCCAAACCCAAATCATGGAAAGACGGTAAAACTTCAGTGGCAAGTTACCGTTGGCTTCTAAGTTACGCTAGCTCCTTCCTTTATATAAGTCGTAACTTTTACTTGTCGTTCACAGTAATCTTACTCCCATCGATCTCCTTTCTTTCTTAATCTCCTTCATGGCTTGGCAACAAGAATTAGTTTTATCCATAATGATTCCTCACCTTCAAGACGCAAGTGAGTCTGTGAAGAAGGATTTTATAGAACAGTATGAGCGCTCACTTTTTCCTCACCTAGGAACTTCTGTAGCGCAGACCAAATGGCGGACCTATCAAGACATAACTAGGGTAACACCCTGGGGTCAGCAGCACTTTCGTAACAATGTCCGCTTGGCCATGGTTATCGAAGCCTTGGGTTTGGGTCCTCGATACTACTGCGTCATGAGATCAAGACATCTTGGGTTTTCTGAGCGGGTCTTCTTACTGGTGTGTTTTCTTCCTCATGAGAAGATATGCCTTTACCCCGTTTTTGGCTTGCCTCTCAGAGGTCCTTTTGTTAGAACACCTCATACCACTGAGATAGGCGCAGCAATAACCCACAGAATCATTCCCATAGATGAGTTACCTTATACTTGTGCAGCTTGTGAGGACTGCTTTTGTGACCATATGATGGACGGGCTTATGGAAGTGTAAAGAGTTCCTCTATCTTTACTGTATAAGTTCCGAGAATGAATAAAGTTTAAATCTTGTTCGTATTTTGAATCTTGCTCTCTTTAAGACTTATCTTGGTGGTTAATCTTGATTAAAATTTTTCTCTAAGTCTCATATTCGTGAATCTTGCGAAATTATCACAAGTTGCGAGATGAGGACATCTCGCGTTTTTTTAAGTGGGGTAGAATGTAAGATTCCTCCCCCAACCCCTTTTTGATGTCTAGTATCTTCCCCTGTAATCAACCCTCTTCAGAAATATAAAGACCCTGTTGCTAACTATTTTAGCCTAGAGAGAGAAAAATTATTCTAGAGAGAGAATATTCAGATTTTGAATATTTTTGGATAGAAAAATATCTCTTATAATTCAGATGAGTTCCCCTGAAACAGAAATTCAAAAAGAATTTTCCAATGTGCAATTGGAATTAATTGGAAATAGGTATAAAGAACCTTAGTCTAAGGGTCTAGATTTTCAGAAATCTTTAGACTATGGTCCAATTAAGGTTCCTATGGGCCAATAGCATCAATCCATGTGTAGGGAAGAGATAAATCCAAATTGTAAAAAGAAGATACCCAAAAATGAGTAAATGCTCACATAAGGTGAAGAGTTGAAAATGTACAAGGTTTATTAGTAAAAAACTATGAGCAATATTAAAAATATGAGATATTTTGGGTATCCAAAAATGAGTAAATGCTCACATAAGATGAAGAGTTGAAAATGTACAAGGTTTATTAGTAAAAAACTATGAGCAATATTAAAATGATGCCATTATGACACATATGTAAGGAAGGGGAATTCTTTAAAGGAGGTGCATATTTCACATAAGATGAAGAGTTGAAAATGTACAAGGTTTATTAGTAAAAAACTATGAGCAATATTAAAATGATGCCATTATGACACATATGTAAGGAAGGGGAATTCTTTAAAGGAGGTGCATATTTCACATAAGATGAAGAGTTGAAAATGTACAAGGTTTATTAGTAAAAAACTATGAGCAATATTAAAATGATTCCATTATGACACATATGTAAGGAAGGGGAATTCTTTAAAGGAGGTGCATATTTCACATAAGATGAAGAGTTGAAAATGTACAAGGTTTATTAGTAAAAAAACTATGAGCAATATTAAAATGATTCCATTATGACACATATGTAAGGAAGGGGAGTTCTTTAAAGGAGGTGCATATTTCACATGCTTGAATGAGTTTTAAACTCATAAAAATTGAGATATTTCATCTCTCCTCTCTCCTCATTCAAGTCTAGTTCCAAAAAGTTAGCTTAACTGACCTAAATATGGTCAAATATTGACCAAACTGATTTAGAAAATTCTAGAATCAGTTTGTTTGGTTAGGAGCTCAATTTTTCCTATAAATAGAAGCCTCCCCCTTGTTGAAAAATAGATAGTGTTTATGCATCGTTACTCTACTCCACCTAAGCCAAGAACTGTGAATTCATTTAATAATTCACTAGTTTTTGGAGCTTCCCTCTTTCTTCAATCCCCATTAGTGGCTCCATCGACATACTTAACCAATTGATTGGTTGGGGGCCTCTACCGTGAACAAAGAATCAAGCAAGTTCTAAGGTAATTAGTGAATATTGATCTTTCTATAATTTCTCAATGTTTCTCTCTTCTCAACCCCTCTCAAGCTTGAGAAGTTTAATTGGTATGGTTTTTTAAATGCTATTGAAGTTTGAATAGTAGTGAAGAGTTACATAATTTAATAAATGCTATTGAAGTTAATTTTCATTTATGTTTAAATTCTAATGATTTTTATGTAAATTCTCTCTCTCACTCACGAAATGGTCATACTCATGACCCGTTCTCAATCCAAATCAAGCTTTTCATAAAGCTTTTCCTTAACCCAAGATTAAGCTATGCTTGAGGTCAAATTAATGGCTTTTTTCTATGCTTTTAGTTTATGTATATTGATGATTCAATCCATTATGGATTAATAATCCAATTAGAGATCATTTTAATTATTTTCTTAATGATAAGCATTATCCCTTAGAAAAAATTGAGATTTATCAGTCATAGCAGCGGAGCTATGGCAAAATTTTTATAAAAATTATGCATAAAATAATTTCATTCAAAACATAAAAAGAGGACTTCCTACCATATTCTAGGAATTATCATCCTAGATTAATTGAAAGAATTTCATTACAATCATGGAGAAATTGAATTTTAATATCATGCATAAAGGATAAGTTTTTATATCAAAAGTGTTATTTTTACCATTTTTATTTCATGCATAGAAGTATGCATAATGGATAAATTTTTATATCAAAAGTGTTATTTTTACCATTTTTATTTCATGCATAGAAGTATGCATAGTGGATAAATTTTTATATCAAAAGTGTTATTTTTATCATTTTTAATTTTCATGCATAGAAGTATGCATAAAGGAAAATTTTTTATATCAAAAGTGTTACTTTTATCATTTTTAATTTTCATGCATAGAAGTATGCATAAAGGAAAAATTTTTATATCAAAAGTGTTACTTTTATCATTTTTTATTTTCATGCATAGAAGTATGCATAAAGGAAAAAATTTTATATCAAAAGTGTTACTTTTATCATTTTTAATTTTCATGCATAGAAGTATGCATAAAAGAAAATTTTTTATATCAAAAGTGTTACTTTTATCATTTTTAATTTTCATGCATAGAAGTATGCATAAAAGAAAATTTTTTTATATCAAAAGTGTTACTTTTATCATTTTTAATTTTCATGCATAGAAGTATGCATAAAAGAAAATTTTTATATCAAAAGTGTTACTTTTATCATTTTTAATTTTCATGCATAGAAGTATGCATAAAGGAAAATTTTTTATATCAAAAGTGTTACTTTTATCATTTTTAATTTTCATGCATAGAAGTATGCATAAAGGAAAAATTTTTATATCAAAAGTGTTACTTTTATCATATTGGATTTCATGCATATAGGTATGCATAAAAGATATTCTTTTTATACTAAAAGTGTGATTTTCCTCATAAATGGATTTTATGCTTAACTTAGATGCATAAGAGAAATTCTTTTATTCTAAAAGTGTAATTCCCTACCAAATTGAAATTATGCATAAGAAGATGCATAAAAGATTGATTTTAATTTCAAAAGTGTTAGTCTCCTTAAATGGAATTTATGTATAAATAAATGTGTAGAGAAATCTTATATCAAATATAAGAATTCTCTTTTAAAAAAAAAAAGATATGAAATGTGATAAGATGTGATAAGAGGTGTATGAGATGTGATAAGAATTGATAAGATGCGTATGGAAAGTGATAGGATGTGATAAGAGGTGTATGAGATGTGATAAGAATTGATAAGATGCGTATGGAAAGTGATAGGATGTGATAAGAGGTGTATGAGATATGATAAGAATTGATAAGATGCGTATGGAAAGTGATAGGATGTGATAAGAGGTGTATGAGATGTAAAAAGATGTGATAAGATGTGTATGAGATGTGATAAGATTTGATAAGATGCGTATGGAAAGTGATAGGATGTGATAAGAGGTGTATGAGATGTAAAAAGATGTGATAAGATGTGTATGAGATGTGATAGAATGTGTTAAGATGAGTTAGGATGTGTTAAGATGTATATGGGATGTGTTAGGACGAGAATAGATGTAATATGGTTGTATGAATGTGATGTGGATGTATACATGTAGATGTATATGTATGAATGTGAATGTTGATGTGGATGTGGATGTATGGATGTAGATACGGATGTGTATGTATGTATGTGGATGTGTATGTATGAATGAGGATGTAAAAATGGACGTATGTATATAGATGTGGATGTATGGATGTATGTATGTAGATGTGGATGTATGGATGTGATTGTGAATGAAGAGGTGGATGTGAATGTATGGATGTAGATACAGATGTGGATGTATGTATGTAGATGTGGATGTATGGATGTGATTGTGAATGAAGAGGTGGATGTGAATGTATGGATGTAGATACGGATGTGGATGTATGTATGTGAATGTGGATGTATGAATGAGGATGTGAAAATGGATGTATGCATGTGAATGTGGATGTATGAATATGAATGTGGATGTGTGGATGTGGAAATGGAGGTATGGATGTATGAATGTAGATGTGGGTGTATGCATGTAGATGCGTATGTATGAATGTGAAATTGGATGTATGATGTGGACGTACAAACATGGATATGTATGTAGAATAATGAATATGAAGATGTATGTGAGATAATGTAGTCTATATGAGTGAATGGATGAGAACGAGTACACACTGAATGGAATGTGGAATAAGTAATGTGGTCCGAGAGTGGACAATATGGAAAGACAAGAGTTCGTTATAGAAACTATATTTGTGACTGTTTGTAAATGACTGTTTTATGTCAAGAATGCTGGAGAAGCATTTTGACCGTCTTGAGGATTAAGGTCATGAAGACTGAACTGATAAAGTTGCAACTGCTGACGGAGAGTCAATGGAGGACGTCTCGCGTAGCAAGGTCGATCGAGGTCTTGACCAGCCTCGGCTCGATTTAAATGGTGAGCTTCCGGCACGGTGGATGAGGGACCAAGGAAGCGGCCTATGAGTGAAGCGCTAGGTCACCTGCGAAGGATCCTAGAGGGTGCTGACCATACGGTGCTCGGGCTCTGGGTCGCCGAAAATACCCACACGTGCGTCGTGGAAGATATTGGAATAAGGAGTAAGAGTTGTTTTCTGAAACCGGGCATGGATCTGGTTGATTGACCTTGCTGGTCCTCAACAGATGAGTCCATGGCTCTTTTATATGGATCTGTGGGTTGATCTTGCTGATCTTCCACGGAGACTCCATTCTATTATATGAATAAATTGCCGGTTACTATGAGCTAGGAACCATGGAAAAGGCCCCTGAGAGAACAGGTGGTGAGCGTTTTGGTTGCCAATGATGCCATAAGTATACCGATGAAAGAATGACTGGAAATAAGGATTCAACCAGAGACTTTGAGGATTGTTATCAGTGACATAATGGTTTTATTAAAGGATTGTTTTAAAGCTAGTTGATGCTAAGAAAAAGGCAATTTCATATTGGGTGTGTAAGTGGTATGACTAGTTTTATGTTTGCATGAACTTCCGGCTAGGGGGCCTTGGAACTCTTTTCCTTGGTACCCGGGACAAAACCTAACCAAATTCCAAATTGGATCCCATCACTACAGTGGTTGGGCGGTTGGCTAACTAATGGGATCGGATGGGGTTAGGCTGGATTGATGGATCCGTAAATCGAGATTTAATTTCTATTATTACGATAGATGAAGTAAATCCCGGATAGAAATTGTTCTATGGATAGGAATCAACGGCTGTGCCTCTTGATGGGGAAAAAAGCGTTGATCCCAATGATCCAAGTGCAAGTTCTTCCTTGATTTGACCAAGTACCATTAAAGGTGCAGTCAGATCAGTTTGATCAGTAATGATCTTGACTACGTTAGAGTAAAGAGTTATCCTGGTGGAATCGCCC
Source organism: Cibotium barometz (assembly GCF_041138505.1). Lineage (NCBI taxonomy): Eukaryota > Viridiplantae > Streptophyta > Polypodiopsida > Cyatheales > Cibotiaceae > Cibotium > Cibotium barometz. Next base: position 580,869 of record NC_141103.1, on the reverse strand, counting down.
GTGCTTTCCGGGTAAAGGAAGTTTTTCCGGTTTCGTTTTTGGACAAACCGACGGATTAGTCTCTTGTCCGGATATCCGTGGGCGAGGCCCCGAGTGTGGGACCCCTGTCCCGCGTGAGAAGTGCTACTTCCGCTGCTAGTACCCCGAATCCGTTGCTCGGTGGGAACATGGATCTCACAGTTGGTATCAGAGCAGGTTTTGAAAGCTAATAAAGATAATTAAATTCTTATCTGAAATTGGTAATAAGAATTCAGAAACAGCATTTTCATAATGTATTTTCATTCCGTAAGCTTCTTTAATGAAGAAATTTTAATCAAAGAAATTGTTTTTATAGATGGAAGTTTCCCATTTATCTGGTATTCCCGACCTCACCCAGTCTCAAGATATGATTGCATTTGCCTTCGAGCATCTCATCTCTTCCGCTTCAACACGAACAAGCCGAGCAAGACTCGCACGCCATTTCGAGGAATTATATTTTCCTAACCCAGTGGAGAGACAACAGCATAAGTGGGTTGCAGGGCTATATATCCACGCCTCTTATAACCGGCGTGCAATACTGAGGCAGAACCTCTCATTGGCCATGATTTTGATAAAGCTGAAAATGACGCGTGGTGTCATTCTATATCTTTCAACGCCTCAAAATTTCAGACGTGCTTGCCGAGTTTATAGACTCCTTAGTCGATTTATCCCTAAGGAGAAAATAATAGCTCCCTTCGCAGTTAGAGAACTTATGTAACAGGGCATGACTATGGCCCAGTACGGTCCTCTTATATGTCTTTCGAGGAGATTTTGAACTCAGAGCCGAGTTGCTCTATGTATATATTGCAACTTTTATATAAATAAAGAAACGTTTTCCGGTTAAAAAATTCCTGTTGAATAAATGATTGTTTATGGCGAACGATCTACTACTGATAAAGAAAAAAAAAATCTGTTATCGGACGTATGCCATAGATCTCCATTAAGGTCTTGTCTTGTATAAGAAATTATTTTCCGAACTCTTAAGTCTTAGGATCTCGTGAATAATATCAAAATAAAAATTTAATAATATATAAATTTTGGCAAAATCATGAGACGAGAAAACCGTGGTCGTCAGCCAGACCTTGTCTCTGAAGATGACGAGCTTGACCTTAATGTTCGCAAGGCTCTTCATAGGTCTCAGCCAGGACCCTTCAAAGGAGAAGGGGAGAACTTGGGTGAGGCTGTGGAGAAATGGGTGGAAGCCTTGGAAGAGTATTTTGATGTCACAGGATACAATCATCAGAGCAATTGGCTAATAAAGATCAACTGAGAAGCCAAATATGTCAAAAATTTATCAAGAAACACAAAAAGGTTGTAATTGTGTGATATAATTCATACAATTTGATATTCAAACTAAAAAATTTGTAATTTAGTAATTGGGTTTTCAGATGCCGCAATTGTATGGAACCCTGACTTGCTTGAGGCCTAGACATGATGGTATCTATCTTATAGTTCCAAGTATCATGACTACCCGTATATACCGAGAGTATAACTGCATCTCTTTACTGACAGTATATACGAGTAAATCTAAGACTTGAAATTATAAGCGTTAATGCTATCCAGATGATGCTTTCGAATGTGGTTGATATGATTTTTAATTCTATTTGAGAATTGATGAATTGAATTGGATTCTGATTGAAAAATGACGATTTCTGAAATTTAGTTGAAATGTAATAAGCTGAGCGAAACCACAATGAGGATGAATGGGACGAGTCCCAGTGATGATATTCATAACTGGAATGATGATAATGATTTCAGCAAATCACTATGAGATTAGTAGATTGTGTTGTCAGATTGCTACTGTTAACACTTGAGACGGTAGATTAAGTTAAGGGATGACAAATTGAGAACTTGCTTAACTAAAATTCCTGTGGAGGAATGTTCAGAAGGAAAATTTTCAGTCTAATGGACCATTATCGTGTTAAAGATATGAATGATATGATCTGAATGAATTGTTATTTAATGATGAGTTCTATATAAGGGATAATTATCCCCGTATTCTGTTGGGTTGACCAGAATATAAGGAACCCCAGAATAAATTGGATCTTAAGAAAAAGAGTTGTCCTCTACCTTGCGAGATGAGGACATCTCGCACTTTTCAAGTGGGGTAGAATGTAAGATTCTCCCCCAGCCTTCGAGGTATACAGGAGTAAGAATCTCCCTTTCTGATCTTATAATTATTCTCTCTCTAAAATAAAAGAAAGATTCTGTTTAAAAAAGGAAGAACCTTTTCCCTGAATACTTCTCAAGAGTCCCACCTGTTTTAAGATTCAGAACAATGAGTTCAGAAGTGAGAATCGATGTTTTGGATATCAAGGTTTTGGTCTTCATTCGAGTACGGCCCAAAAGAAGTTCTTTATCTCTTGGGAAGTATAAGAAGTTATCTCCCAGATATTGTGGACCAAAGAAAGTAGGTGATTTAGCTTACGAACTTCTTTTATCTCCTCATCTCAAAGTTCTAAATGCCTTCTATAGAAAAATATGCCAAACCCAAATCATGGAAAGACGGTAAAACTTCAGTGGCAAGTTACCGTTGGCTTCTAAGTTACGCTAGCTCCTTCCTTTATATAAGTCGTAACTTTTACTTGTCGTTCACAGTAATCTTACTCCCATCGATCTCCTTTCTTTCTTAATCTCCTTCATGGCTTGGCAACAAGAATTAGTTTTATCCAGAATGATTCCTCACCTTCAAGACGCAAGTGAGTCTGTGAAGAAGGATTTTATAGAACAGTATGAGCGCTCACTTTTTCCTCACCTAGGAACTTCTGTAGCGCAGACCAAATGGCGGACCTATCAAGACATAACTAGGGTAACACCCTGGGGTCAGCAGCACTTTCGTAACAATGTCCGCTTGGCCATGGTTATCGAAGCCTTGGGTTTGGATCCTCGATACTACTGCGTCATGAGATCAAGACATCTTGGGTTTTCTGAGCGGGTCTTCTTACTGGCGTGTTTTCTTCCTCATGAGAAGATATGCCTTTACCCCGTTTTTGGCTTGCCTCTCAGAGGTCCTTTTGTTAGAACACCTCATACCACTGAGATAGGCGCAGCAATAACCCACAGAATCATTCCCATAGATGAGTTACCTTATACTTGTGCAGCTTGTGAGGACTGCTTTTGTGACCATATGATGGACGGGCTTATGGAAGTGTAAAGAGTTCCTCTATCTTTACTGTATAAGTTCCGAGAATGAATAAAGTTTAAATCTTGTTCGTATTTTGAATCTTGCTCTCTTTAAGACTTATCTTGGTGGTTAATCTTGATTAAAATTTTTCTCTAAGTCTCATATTCGTGAATCTTGCGAAATTATCACAAGTTGCGAGATGAGGACATCTCGCGTTTTTTTAAGTGGGGTAGAATGTAAGATTCCTCCCCCAACCCCTTTTTGATGTCTAGTATCTTCCCCTGTAATCAACCCTCTTCAGAAATATAAAGACCCTGTTGCTAACTATTTTAGCCTAGAGAGAGAAAAATTATTCTAGAGAGAGAATATTCAGATTTTGAATATTTTTGGATAGAAAAATATCTCTTATAATTCAGATGAGTTCCCCTGAAACAGAAATTCAAAAAGAATTTTCCAATGTGCAATTGGAATTAATTGGAAATAGGTATAAAGAACCTTAGTCTAAGGGTCTAGATTTTCAGAAATCTTTAGACTATGGTCCAATTAAGGTTCCTATGGGCCAATAGCATCAATCCATGTGTAGGGAAGAGATAAATCCAAATTGTAAAAAGAAGATACCCAAAAATGAGTAAATGCTCACATAAGGTGAAGAGTTGAAAATGTACAAGGTTTATTAGTAAAAAACTATGAGCAATATTAAAAATATGAGATATTTTGGGTATCCAAAAATGAGTAAATGCTCACATAAGATGAAGAGTTGAAAATGTACAAGGTTTATTAGTAAAAAACTATGAGCAATATTAAAATGATGCCATTATGACACATATGTAAGGAAGGGGAATTCTTTAAAGGAGGTGCATATTTCACATAAGATGAAGAGTTGAAAATGTACAAGGTTTATTAGTAAAAAACTATGAGCAATATTAAAATGATGCCATTATGACACATATGTAAGGAAGGGGAATTCTTTAAAGGAGGTGCATATTTCACATAAGATGAAGAGTTGAAAATGTACAAGGTTTATTAGTAAAAAACTATGAGCAATATTAAAATGATTCCATTATGACACATATGTAAGGAAGGGGAATTCTTTAAAGGAGGTGCATATTTCACATAAGATGAAGAGTTGAAAATGTACAAGGTTTATTAGTAAAAAAACTATGAGCAATATTAAAATGATTCCATTATGACACATATGTAAGGAAAGGGAGTTCTTTAAAGGAGGTGCATATTTCACATGCTTGAATGAGTTTTAAACTCATAAAAATTGAGATATTTCATCTCTCCTCTCTCCTCATTCAAGTCTAGTTCCAAAAAGTTAGCTTAACTGACCTAAATATGGTCAAATATTGACCAAACTGATTTAGAAAATTCTAGAATCAGTTTGTTTGGTTAGGAGCTCAATTTTTCCTATAAATAGAAGCCTCCCCCTTGTTGAAAAATAGATAGTGTTTATGCATCGTTACTCTACTCCACCTAAGCCAAGAACTGTGAATTCATTTAATAATTCACTAGTTTTTGGAGCTTCCCTCTTTCTTCAATCCCCATTAGTGGCTCCATCGACATACTTAACCAATTGATTGGTTGGGGGCCTCTACCGTGAACAAAGAATCAAGCAAGTTCTAAGGTAATTAGTGAATATTGATCTTTCTATAATTTCTCAATGTTTCTCTCTTCTCAACCCCTCTCAAGCTTGAGAAGTTTAATTGGTATGGTTTTTTAAATGCTATTGAAGTTTGAATAGTAGTGAAGAGTTACATAATTTAATAAATGCTATTGAAGTTAATTTTCATTTATGTTTAAATTCTAATGATTTTTATGTAAATTCTCTCTCTCACTCACGAAATGGTCATACTCATGACCCGTTCTCAATCCAAATCAAGCTTTTCATAAAGCTTTTCCTTAACCCAAGATTAAGCTATGCTTGAGGTCAAATTAATGGCTTTTTTCTATGCTTTTAGTTTATGTATATTGATGATTCAATCCATTATGGATTAATAATCCAATTAGAGATCATTTTAATTATTTTCTTAATGATAAGCATTATCCCTTAGAAAAAATTGAGATTTATCAGTCATAGCAGCGGAGCTATGGCAAAATTTTTATAAAAATTATGCATAAAATAATTTCATTCAAAACATAAAAAGAGGACTTCCTACCATATTCTAGGAATTATCATCCTAGATTAATTGAAAGAATTTCATTACAATCATGGAGAAATTGAATTTTAATATCATGCATAAAGGATAAGTTTTTATATCAAAAGTGTTATTTTTACCATTTTTATTTCATGCATAGAAGTATGCATAATGGATAAATTTTTATATCAAAAGTGTTATTTTTACCATTTTTATTTCATGCATAGAAGTATGCATAGTGGATAAATTTTTATATCAAAAGTGTTATTTTTATCATTTTTAATTTTCATGCATAGAAGTATGCATAAAGGAAAATTTTTTATATCAAAAGTGTTACTTTTATCATTTTTAATTTTCATGCATAGAAGTATGCATAAAGGAAAAATTTTTATATCAAAAGTGTTACTTTTATCATTTTTAATTTTCATGCATAGAAGTATGCATAAAGGAAAAAATTTTATATCAAAAGTGTTACTTTTATCATTTTTAATTTTCATGCATAGAAGTATGCATAAAAGAAAATTTTTTATATCAAAAGTGTTACTTTTATCATTTTTAATTTTCATGCATAGAAGTATGCATAAAAGAAAATTTTTTTATATCAAAAGTGTTACTTTTATCATTTTTAATTTTCATGCATAGAAGTATGCATAAAAGAAAATTTTTATATCAAAAGTGTTACTTTTATCATTTTTAATTTTCATGCATAGAAGTATGCATAAAGGAAAATTTTTTATATCAAAAGTGTTACTTTTATCATTTTTAATTTTCATGCATAGAAGTATGCATAAAGGAAAAATTTTTATATCAAAAGTGTTACTTTTATCATATTGGATTTCATGCATATAGGTATGCATAAAAGATATTCTTTTTATACTAAAAGTGTGATTTTCCTCATAAATGGATTTTATGCTTAACTTAGATGCATAAGAGAAATTCTTTTATTCTAAAAGTGTAATTCCCTACCAAATTGAAATTATGCATAAGAAGATGCATAAAAGAATGATTTTAATTTCGAAAGTGTTAGTCTCCTTAAATGGAATTTATGTATAAATAAATGTGTAGAGAAATCTTATATCAAATATAAGAATTCACTTTTTTTTTTAAAAAGATATGAAATGTGATAAGATGCGATAAGAGGTGTATGAGATGTGATAAGAATTGATAAGATGCGTATGGAAAGTGATAGGATGTGATAAGAGGTGTATAAGATGTGATAAGAATTGATAAGATGCGTATGGAAAGTGATAGGATGTGATAAGAGGTGTATGAGATGTGATAAGAATTGATAAGATGCGTATGGAAAGTGATAGGATGTGATAAGAGGTGTATGAGATGTAAAAAGATGTGATAAGATGTGTATGAGATGTGATAAGATTTGATAAGATGCGTATGGAAAGTGATAGGATGTGATAAGAGGTGTATGAGATGTAAAAAGATGTGATAAGATGTGTATGAGATGTGATAGAATGTGTTAAGATGAGTTAGGATGTGTTAAGATGTATATGGGATGTGTTAGGACGAGAATAGATGTAATATGGTTGTATGAATGTGATGTGGATGTATACATGTAGATGTATATGTATGAATGTGAATGTTGATGTGGATGTGGATGTATGGATGTAGATACGGATGTGTATGTATGTATGTGGATGTGTATGTATGAATGAGGATGTAAAAATGGACGTATGTATATAGATGTGGATGTATGGATGTATGTATGTAGATGTGGATGTATGTATGTAGATGTGGATGTATGGATGTGATTGTGAATGAAGAGGTGGATGTGAATGTATGGATGTAGATACAGATGTGGATGTATGTATGTAGATGTGGATGTATGGATGTGATTGTGAATGAAGAGGTGGATGTGAATGTATGGATGTAGATACGGATGTGGATGTATGTATGTGAATGTGGATGTATGAATGAGGATGTGAAAATGGATGTATGCATGTGAATGTGGATGTATGAATATGAATGTGGATGTGTGGATGTGGAAATGGAGGTATGGATGTATGAATGTAGATGTGGGTGTATGCATGTAGATGCGTATGTATGAATGTGAAATTGGATGTATGACGTGGACGTACGAACATGGATATGTATGTAGAATAATGAATATGAAGATGTATGTGAGATAATGTAGTCTATATGAGTGAATGGATGAGAACGAGTACACACTGAATGGAATGTGGAATAAGTAATGTGGTCCGAGAGTGGACAATATGGAAAGACAAGAGTTCGTTATAGAAACTATATTTGTGACTGTTTGTAAATGACTGTTTTATGTCAAGAATGCTGGAGAAGCATTTTGACCGTCTTGAGGATTAAGGTCATGAAGACTGAACTGATAAAGTTGCAACTGCTGACGGAGAGTCAATGGAGGACGTCTCGCGTAGCAAGGTCGATCGAGGTCTTGACCAGCCTCGGCTCGATTTAAATGGTGAGCTTTCGGCACGGTTGATGAGGGACCAAGGAAGCGGCCTATGAGTGAAGCGCTAGGTCACCTGCGAAGGATCCTAGAGGGTGCTGACCATACGGTGCTCGGGCTCTGGGTCGCCGAAGATACCCACACGTGCGTCGTGGAAGATATTGGAATAAGGAGTAAGAGTTGTTTTCTGAAACTGGGCATGGATCTGGTTGATTGACCTTGCTGGTCCTCAACAGATGAGTCCATGGCTCTTTTATATGGATCTGTGGGTTGATCTTGCTGATCTTCCACGGAGACTCCATTCTATTATATGAATAAATTGCCGGTTACTATGAGCTAGGAACCATGGAAAAGGCCCCTGAGAGAACAGGTGGTGAGCGTTTTGGTTGCCAATGATGCCATAAGTATACCGATGAAAGAATGACTGGAAATAAGGATTCAACCAGAGACTTTGAGGATTGTCATCAGTGACATAATGGTTTTATTAAAGGATTGTTTTAAAGCTAGTTGATGCTAAGAAAAAGGCAATTTCATATTGGGTGTGTAAGTGGTATGACTAGTTTTATGTTTGCATGAACTTCCGGCTAGGGGGCCTTGGAACTCTTTTCCTTGGTACCTGGGACAAAACCTAACCAAATTCCAAATTGGATCCCATCACTACAGTGGTTGGGCGGTTGGCTAACTAATGGGATCGGATGGGGTTAGGCTAGACTGATGGATCCGTAAATCGAGATTTAATTTCTATTATTACGATAGATGAAGTAAATCCCGGATAGAAATTGTTCTATGGATAGGAATCAACGGCTGTGCCTCTTGATGGGGAAAAAAGCGTTGATCCCAATGATCCAAGTGCAAGTTCTTCCTTGATTTGACCAAGTACCGTTAAAGGTGCAGTCAGATCAGTTTGATCAGTAATGATCTTGACTACGTTAGAGTAAAGAGTTATCCTGGTGGAATCGCCCGTGCTTTCCGGGTAAAGGAAGTTTTTCCGGTTTCGTTTTTGGACAAACCAACGGATTAGTCTCTTGTCCGGATATCCGTGGGCGAGGCCCCGAGTGTGGGACCCCTGTCCCGCGCGAGAAGTGCTACTTCCGCTGCTAGTACCCCGAATCCGTTGCTCGGTGGGAACAGGGATCTCACAGAGAAACTTCCATTTACCTAAGCATTCTTTTAGAATCCTATGTTGTAGAGATTTCTCGAACATCCTGGGTTCCAATTCTAAATGTACCTCGCACTAGCAAGCATGATGAAGTAATAATCTTTTCTAAGATCTGCTCAGGGTTTGGATGATACTTCTTCTCACTAGGTTGACATGGAAGAAGACGTTGCGAACCTTAAGCTTTGGAGAAAGAAGCGATTCCTAAGATTTATCTCCAATATTGCTCGTAATACCGTAAGGTTCGCAAGATCTTCTTGTACTTTTGCAAGGGTTGTACGTAAAGAAAAACCATATGGCCTCCCTCAAAATAACGACTCAACCTCTTGGTATCTACATAATGTTTATGTCTATCTTGACCAGCTTTGATATCTTTTGTTATAGATTGTATTTCATTGTCCATCTGATCAAGTATCTTTGCTTTAAAATCTCTATACCTTGATTAGGGGGTCAACAGACCAAGCCAAGGATGTAAGGAAATCTTCACCATAGATAGCTTTTATGCAATGCATTTAATTCTTGGCTGCTTGTTCTCCCACGTGCATTTTGTGGAGATTCTCAGTAACTCCTAGGCTTTCATCCTTTGACCTTTGCTAATGGCTTTTTTCCCGTTAACCCCTAAGGCTATTAGACATACAAACATGGGTACACACTCATATGGCATGATATAAGCAAACACGAGGTGAGGTGGACACGCACACATGAGACTCTGAAATACCCAACAAGATTTAAAGACTAAAATTTCTCAAAATGCATTAAGGATCGAAGTGCTTTCATACACATGTATGCTTTTATATATTTTTTTTGACTATATGAATCGTGTCAAATTTCAAGATTATCATCCAAATCTTAATTTTCAAAGGCTTTTGCAAATTCAAATTCTTCTTCAATGCTTCCTCACTTAAGGATTGGGATGTCCTCATCTCGGAAAAATTGGGGCTATCTTTAGCTCTATACATCCTCTTCTTTTCTTAACTCGCATCTTCAAGAGGGAGAAACTTCCATTTGACTAAGCATTCTTTTGAAATCCTATGTTGTAGAGATGTCTCGAACATCTTGGGTTCCCATTCTAGCAAGCATGATGAAGTAATAATATTTTCTAAGATGTGCTCAGGCATTGGATGCTTCTTCTTATCACTAGGTTGACATGGAAGAAGACATTGCGAACCTTAAGCTGTTGAGAAAGAAGCAAGTCCTAAGATTTATCTCCAATATTGCTCGTAATACCCTAAGGTCCGCAAGATCTTCGTGTACTTTTGCGAGGGTTGTACATAAAGAAAAACCATATGGCCTCCCTCAAAATAACAACTCAACCTCTTGGGATCTACATAATGCTTATGTCTATCTTGACCAGCTTTGATATCTTTGCTTATAGATTGGATTTGATTGTCCATCTCATCAAGCATCTTTGCTTCAAAATCTCTACCTTGATTAGGGGGTTAGACCAAGCCAAGGATGTAAGGAAATCTTCACCATAGATAGCTTTAAGAGGATTCATTACTAATACTTTTATAATAAGCATCATAGGCAAATTCTAATAGATGTAGGAAGTTCAACTATCTTTTTTGTTCACATCCACGAGTGGCTTTGAGGGTGTCTTCTATAACTTGATGACATCTTTCATGTTATGATCGCATGGGATGTTCTGTCATAAAATCCCTAGATTCTCTCAATCATCGCGTCAACATTATGCAATGCATTCAATTCTTGGCATCTTCTTGTAGTACCAGTTGCATTTTGTGGAGATTCTCAGTAACTCCTCGACTTTCATGCTTTGAGCTCTGCTAATGGCTTTTTCCCCGTTAACCCCTAAGGCTATTGGACATACAAACATGATGGGTACACACTCATATGGTGGGATATAAGCAAAGACGCGTACGCACACACGAGACTTTGACAAACCCAACAAGATTTAAAGACTAAAATTTCTCAAAATTCATTTGGGATCTAAGTGCTTTCACACAAGGGTACCCACACACACGTATGCTTCTATATATTTTCTTGACTATATGAATCGTGTAAAATTTCAAGATTATTATCCAAAATTCAATTTTCAAAGGCTTTTGCAAATTTCAATTCTTCTTCAATGCTTCCTCACTTAAGGATTGGGATGTCCTTATCTCGCGAATTGCAGCTATCTTTAGCCCTATAGATCCTCTTATTTTTCCAAGTCGCATCTTCAACAAGGAGAAACTTCCATTTAAATCAGCATTCTTTTAGAATCCTATGTTGTAGAGATTTCTTGAACATCTTGGGTTCCAATTCCATTAAACATCTTGACATGGAAGATGCTGCGAAAGCTGTGGAGGAAGAAGCAAGTCATAAGATTTATCTCCAATATTCCTGGTAATACCATAAGGTCCACAAGATCTTGTGGTACTTTCATAAGGGTCGTAAACAAAGAAAAAGTATATGGCCTCCCTCAAAATCACGACTCAACCTCTTGGGATCTACATAATGTTTATGTCTACCTTGACCAGCTTTGATATTTTTTCTTATAGATGGCATTTGATTGTCCATCTCATCAAGCATCTTTGCTTCAAAATCTCTACCCTCATTAGGGGGTCAGACCATAGATAGCTTTAAGAGGATTCATTACTAATACTTTTATAATGCGGATCATAGGGAAATTCTACTATATGTAGGAAGTTCAACTATCTTTCTTGTTCCTGTGCACAGAAAGCTTTGAGGGTGTCTTCTATAACTTGATTACCTCTTTCATGTTACGGTCGCATGCTATGTTATTTCATAGCGTCCCTACATTCTCTCAATCATCGCGCTGACATTATGCGATGCATTCAATTCTTGGTTGCTTCTTCTCCCCCTTGAATTTTGTGGAGATTCTCGGTAACTCCCAGGCGAGAACTCATCCTTTGACCTTTGCTCATGAATTTTTCCCCGTTAACCCCTAAGGCTAATGGACATACAAACAAGGGTACACACTCATATGGCGAGATATAAGCAAACACGAGGTGAGGTGGACACGCACGCACGAGACTCCGAAAATACCCAACAAGATTTAAAGACTAAAATTTCTCAAAATGCATCATGGAGATCGAAGTGCTTTCACACAAGGGTACCCCACACACATGTATGCTTTTATATATATATATTTTCGACTATATGAATCGTGTAAAATTTCAAGATTATCATCCAAATCTTGATTTTCAAAGGCTTTTGCAAATTTAAATTCTATGCCTCCTCACTTAAGGATTGGGATGTCCTGGGGCTATCTTTAGCTCTATATAGATCCTCTTCTTTTCCCAAGTCACATCTTCAACATGGAGAAACTTCCATTTACCTGAGTTCCAATTCTAAATGTACCTTGCACTAGCAAGCATGATAAAGTAATAATCTTTTCTAAGATGTGCTCAGGGTTTGGATGATACTTCTTCTCACTATGTTGACATGGAAGAAGACGTTGCGCGCCTTAAGCTTTAGAGAAAGAAGCGATTCCTAAGATTTATCTCCAATATTGCTCATAATACCGTAAGGTTCGCAAGATCTTCTTGTACTTTTGCAAGGGTTGTACATAAAGAAAAACCATACGGCCTCCCTCAAAATAACGACTCAACCTCTTGATATCTAGATAATGTTTATGTCTATCTTGACCAGCTTTGATATCTTTTCTTATAGATTGTATTTGATTGTTGTCCATCTCATCAAGCATCTTTGCTTTTAAATCTCTACCTTGATTAGGGGGTCAACAGACCAGGCCAAGGATGTAAGGAAATCTTCACCATAGATAGCTTTAAGAGGATTCATTACTTATAATTTTATATTAAACATCATAGGCAAATTCTAATAGATATAGGAAGTTTAACTGTCTTTTTTGTTCACATCCACAAGAGGCTTTGAGGGTGTCTTCTATAACTTGATGGAATCTTTCATGTTATGATCGCATGCGATGTTCTGTCATAAAATCCCTAGATTTTTTGAATCATCACGTCAACATTATGCGATGCATTCAATTCTTGGCATCTGCTTGTACCAGCAGTTGCATTTTGTGGAAAGGTACCCACACACATGTATGCTTTTATATATTTTCTTGACTATATGAATCGTGTAAAATTTTAAGATTATCATCCAAATCTTAATTGTCAAAGGCTTTTGCAAATTTAAATTCTATTTCAATGCTTCCTCACTTAAGGATTCGGATATCCTTATCTCGCGAAATCAAGGCTGTATAGATCCTCTTCTTTTCTCAAGTCGCATCTTTAACAGGGAGAAACTTCCATTTAACTAAGCATTCTTTTAGAATCCTATGTTGTAGAGATTTCTCAAAAATCTTGGGTTCCAATTTCAAACGTACCTTGCACTAACTAGCAAGCACGAGGAAGTAATAATCTTTTCTAAGATGTTCTCATGGTTTGGATGATACTTCTTCTCACTAGGTTGACATGGAAGATGCTGCAGAAGCTCTGGAGGAAGAAGCAAGTCATAAGATTTATCTCCAATATTCCTGGTAAGACCATAAGGTCCACAAGATCTTGTGGTACTTTCCCAAGGGTCGTAAACAAAGAAAAAGTATATGGCCTCCCTCAAAATCACGACTCAACCTCTTGGGATCTACATAATGTTTATGTCTACCTTGACCAGCTTCGATATCTTTCCTTATAGATGGCATTTGATTCTCCATCTCATCAAGCATCTTTGCTTCAAAATCTCTACCTTCATTAGGGGGTCAGACCAAGTCAAGGATGTAAGGAAATCTTGACCAAAATTTCAAGATTATCATCCAAATCTTAATTTTCAAAGGCTATTGCAAATTTAAATTCTTCTTCAATGCTTCCTCACTTAAGGATTGGGATGTCCTCATCTCGAAAAAATTGGGGCTATCTTTAGCTCTATACATCCTCTGCTTTTTCCAAGTCGCATCTTCAAGCGAGAGAAACTTCCATTTAACTAAGCATTCTTTTAGAAACCTATGTTGTAGAGATTTCTCGAATATCTTGGATTCCAATTCTAAATGTACCTTGCACTAGCAACAAGCATGATGAAGGAATAATCTTTTCTAAGATGTGCTCAGGCATTGGATGATACTTCTTTTCACTAGGTTGACACTGAAGAAGACATTGCGAACCTTAAGCTGTGGAGAAAGAAGCAAGTCCTAAGATTTATCTCCAATATTGCTCGTAATACCCTAAGGTCCGCAAGATCTTCGTGTACTTTTGCGAGGGTTGTACATAAAGAAAAACCATATGGCCTTCCTTAAAATAACAACTCAACCTCTTGGGATCTACATGATTTTTATGTCTATCTTGACCAGCTTTGAAATCTTTTCTTATAGATTGTATTTGATTGTCCATCTCATCAAGCATCTTTGCTTCAAAATCTCTACCTTGATTAGGGGGTTAGACCAAGCCAAGGATGTAAGGAAATCTTCACCATAGATAGCTTTAAGAGGATTCATTACTAATACTTTTATAATAAGCATCATAGGCAAATTCTAATAGATGTAGGAAGTTCAACTATCTTTTTTGTTCACATCCACGAGAGGCTTTGAGAGTGTCTTCTATAACTTGATGACATCTTTCATGTTATGATCGCATGGGATGTTCTGTCATAAAATCCCTAGATTCTCTCAATCATCGCGTCAACATTATGCGATGCATTCAATTCTTGGCATCTTCTTGTAGTACCAGTTGCATTTTGTGGAGATTCTCAGTAACTCCTTCGCTTTCATGCTTTGAGCTCTACTAATGGCTTTTTCCCCGTTAACCCCTAAGGCTATTGGACATACAAACATGATGGGTACCACTCATATGGCGAGATATAAGCAAAGACAAGGCGAGGTGGACGCGTACGCACACACGAGACTCTAAAATACCCAACAAGATTTAAAGACTAAAATTTCTCAAAATTCATTTGGGATCTAAGTGCTTTTACACAAGGGTACCCATACACACATATGCTTTTATATATTTTCTTGACTATATGAATCGTTTAAAATTTCAAGATTATCATCTAAAATTTAATTTTCAAAGTCTTTTACAAATTTCAATTCTTCTTCAATGCTTCCTCACTTAAGGATTGGGATGTCCTTATCTCGCAAATTGGGGCTATCTTTAGCTCTATAGATCCTCCTATTTTCCCAAGTCGCATCTTCAAAAGGGAACATTCTTTTAGAATTCTATGTTGTAGAGATTTCTCGAACATCTTAAGTTCCAATTGGCGACAACTCATCCTTTGATCTTTGCTCATGGATTTTTTCCCGTTAACCCCTAAGGCTAATGGACATACAAACATGGGTACACACTCATATGGCGGGATATAAGCAAACACGAGGTGAGGTGGACACGCACGCACGAGACTCCGAAATACCCAACAAGATTTAACGACTAAAATTTCTCAAAATGCATTTAGGAGATCGAAGTGCTTTCACACAAGGGTACCCCACACATGTATGCTTTTATATATACTTTTTGACTATATGAATCGTGTAAAATTGCAAGATTATCATCCAAATCTTAATTTTCAAAGGCTTTTGCAAATTTAAATTCTATGCCTCCTCACTTAAGGATTGGGATGTCCTGGGGCTACTATCTTTAGCTCTATATAGATCCTCTTCTTTTCCCAAGTCACATCTTCAACATGGAGAAACTTCCATTTACCTAAGCATTCTTTTAGAATCCTATGTTGTAGAGATTTCTCGAACATCCTGGGTTCCAATTCTAAATGTACCTCGCACTAGCAAGCATGATGAAGTAATAATCTTTTCTAAGATCTGCTCAGGGTTTGGATGATACTTCTTCTCACTAGGTTGACATGGAAGAAGACGTTGCGAACCTTAAGCTTTGGAGAAAGAAGCGATTCCTAAGATTTATCTCCAATATTGCTCGTAATACCGTAAGGTTCGCAAGATCTTCTTGTACTTTTGCAAGGGTTGTACGTAAAGAAAAACCATATGGCCTCCCTCAAAATAACGACTCAACCTCTTGGTATCTACATAATGTTTATGTCTATCTTGACCAGCTTTGATATCTTTTGTTATAGATTGTATTTCATTGTCCATCCGAGATCAAGTATCTTTGCTTTAAAATCTCTATACCTTGATTAGGGGGTCAACAGACCAAGCCAAGGATGTAAGGAAATCTTCACCATAGATAGCTTTTATGCAATGCATTCAATTCTTGGCTGCTTGTTCTCCCACTTGCATTTTGTGGAGATTCTCAGTAACTCCTAGGCTTTCATCCTTTGACCTTTGCTAATGGCTTTTTTCCCGTTAACCCCTAAGGCTATTAGACATACAAACATGGGTACGCACTCATATGGTAGGATATAAGCAAACACGAGGTGAGGTGGACACGCACACATGAGACTCTGAAATACCCAACAAGATTTAAAGACTAAAATTTCTCAAAATGCATTAAGGATCGAAGTGCTTTCATACACATGTATGCTTTTATATATATTTTTTGACTATATGAATCGTGTCAAATTTCAAGATTATCATCCAAATCTTAATTTTCAAAGGCTTTTGCAAATTCAAATTCTTCTTCAATGCTTCCTCACTTAAGGATTGTGATGTCCTCATCTCGGAAAAATTGGGGCTATCTTTAGCTCTATACATCCTCTTCTTTTCTTAAGTCGCATCTTCAAGAGGGAGAAACTTCCATTTGACTAAGCATTCTTTTAAAATCCTATGTTGTAGAGATGTCTCGAACATCCTGGGTTCCCATTCTAGCAAGCATGATGAAGTAATAATATTTTCTAAGATGTGCTCAGGCATTGATGCTTCTTCTCATCACTAGGTTGACATGGAACAATTCATCCTTTGATCTTTGCTCATGGATTTTTCCCCGTTAACCCCTAAGGCTAATGGACATACAAACATGGGTACACACTCATATGGAGGGATATAAGCAAACACGAGGTGAGGTGGACACGCACGCACGAGACTCCGAAATACCCAACAAGATTTAACGACTAAAATTTCTCAAAATGCATTTAGGAGATCGAAGTGCTTTCACACAAGGGTACCCCACACATGTATGCTTTTATATATACTTTTTGACTATATGAATCGTGTAAAATTGCAAGATTATCATCCAAATCTTAATTTTCAAAGGCTTTTGCAAATTTAAATTCTATGCCTCCTCACTTAAGGATTGGGATGTCCTGGGGCTACTATCTTTAGCTCTATATAGATCCTCTTCTTTTCCCAAGTCACATCTTCAACATGGAGAAACTTCCATTTACCTAAGCATTCTTTTAGAATCCTATGTTGTAGAGATTTCTCGAACATCCTGGGTTCCAATTCTAAATGTACCTCGCACTAGCAAGCATGATGAAGTAATAATCTTTTCTAAGATCTGCTCAGGGTTTGGATGATACTTCTTCTCACTAGGTTGACATGGAAGAAGACGTTGCGAACCTTAAGCTTTGGAGAAAGAAGCGATTCCTAAGATTTATCTCCAATATTGCTCGTAATACCGTAAGGTTCGCAAGATCTTCTTGTACTTTTGCAAGGGTTGTACGTAAAGAAAAACCATATGGCCTCCCTCAAAATAACGACTCAACCTCTTGGTATCTACATAATGTTTATGTCTATCTTGACCAGCTTTGATATCTTTTGTTA
Organism: Cibotium barometz; assembly: GCF_041138505.1. Lineage (NCBI taxonomy): Eukaryota > Viridiplantae > Streptophyta > Polypodiopsida > Cyatheales > Cibotiaceae > Cibotium > Cibotium barometz. The sequence continues at coordinate 563,418 of NC_141103.1, read as the reverse complement.
TAGATTGTATTTCATTGTCCATCTGATCAAGTATCTTTGCTTTAAAATCTCTATACCTTGATTAGGGGGTCAACAGACCAAGCCAAGGATGTAAGGAAATCTTCACCATAGATAGCTTTTATGCAATGCATTCAATTCTTGGCTGCTTGTTCTCCCACTTGCATTTTGTGGAGATTCTCAGTAACTCCTAGGCTTTCATCCTTTGACCTTTGCTAATGGCTTTTTTCCCGTTAACCCCTAAGGCTATTAGACATACAAACATGGGTACACACTCATATGGCAGGATATAAGCAAACACGAGGTGAGGTGGACACGCACACATGAGACTCCGAAATACCCAACAAGATTTAAAGACTAAAATTTCTCAAAATGCATTAAGGATCGAAGTGCTTTCATACACATGTATGCTTTTATATATATTTTTTGACTATATGAATCGTGTCAAATTTCAAGATTATCATCCAAATCTTAATTTTCAAAGGCTTTTGTAAATTCAAATTCTTCTTCAATGCTTCCTCACTTAAGGATTGGGATGTCCTCATCTCGAAAAAATTGGGGCTATCTTTAGCTCTATACATCCTCTTCTTTTCTTAAGTCGCATCTTCAAGAGGGAGAAACTTCCATTTGACTAAGCATTCTTTTAAAATCCTATGTTGTAGAGATGTCTCGAACATCTTGGGTTCCCATTCTAGCAAGCATGATGAAGTAATAATATTTTCTAAGATGTGCTCAGGCATTGGATGCTTCTTCTCATCACTAGGTTGACATGGAAGAAGACATTGCGAACCTTAAGCTGTTGAGAAAGAAGCAAGTCCTAAGATTTATCTCCAATATTGCTCGTAATACCCTAAGGTCCGCAAGATCTTCGTGTACTTTTGCGAGGGTTGTACATAAAGAAAAACCATATGGCCTCCCTCAAAATAACAACTCAACCTCTTGGGATCTACATAATGTTTATGTCTATCTTGATCAGCTTTGATATCTTTGCTTATAGATTGGATTTGATTGTCCATCTCATCAAGCATCTTTGCTTCAAAATCTCTACCTTGATTAGGGGGTTAGACCAAGCCAAGGATGTAAGGAAATCTTCACCATAGATAGCTTTAAGAGGATTCATTACTAATACCTTCATAATAAGCATCATAGGCAAATTCTAATAGATGTAGGAAGTTCAACTATCTTTTTTGTTCACATCCACGAGTGGCTTTGAGGGTGTCTTCTATAACTTGATGACATCTTTCATGTTATGATCGCATGGGATGTTCTGTCATAAAATCCCTAGATTCTCTCAATCATCGCATCAACATTATGCAATGCATTCAATTCTTGGCATCTTCTTGTAGTACCAGTTGCATTTTGTGGAGATTCTCAGTAACTCCTCGACTTTCATGCTTTCAGCTCTGCTAATGGCTTTTTCCCCGTTAACCCCTAAGGCTATTGGACATACAAACATGATGGGTACACACTCATATGGCGGGATATAAGCAAAGACGCGTACGCACACACGAGACTCTGACAAACCCAACAAGATTTAAAGACTAAAATTTCTCAAAATTCATTTGGGATCTAAGTGCTTTCACACGAGGGTACCCACACACACGTATGCTTCTATATATTTTCTTGACTATATGAATCGTGTAAAATTTCAAGATTATTATCCAAAATTCAATTTTCAAAGGCTTTTGCAAATTTCAATTCTTCTTCAATGCTTCCTCACTTAAGGATTGGGATGTCCTTATCTCGCGAATTGCGGCTATCTTTAGCCCTATAGATCCTCTTATTTTTCCAAGTCGCATCTTCAACAAGGAGAAACTTCCATTTAAATCAGCATTCTTTTAGAATCCTATGTTGTAGAGATTTCTCGAACATCTTGGGTTCCAATTCCATTAAACATCTTGACATGGAAGATGCTGCGAAAGCTGTGGAGGAAGAAGCAAGTCATAAGATTTATCTCCAATATTCCTGGTAATACCATAAGGTCCACAAGATCTTGTGGTACTTTCATAAGGGTCGTAAACAAAGAAAAAGTATATGGCCTCCCTCAAAATCACGACTCAACCTCTTGGGATCTACATAATGTTTATGTCTACCTTGACCAGCTTTGATATTTTTTCTTATAGATGGCATTTGATTGTCTATCTCATCAAGCATCTTTGCTTCAAAATCTCTACCCTCATTAGGGGGTCAGACCATAGATAGCTTTAAGAGGATTCATTACTAATACTTTTATAATGCGGATCATAGGGAAATTCTACTATATGTAGGAAGTTCAACTATCTTTCTTGTTCCTGTGCACAGAAAGCTTTGAGGGTGTCTTCTATAACTTGATTACCTCTTTCATGTTACGGTCGCATGCTATGTTATTTCATAGCGTCCCTACATTCTCTTAATCATCGCGCTGACATTATGCGATGCATTCAATTCTTGGTTGCTTCTTCTCCCCCTTGAATTTTGTGGAGATTCTCGGTAACTCCCAGGCGAGAACTCATCCTTTGACCTTTGCTCATGGATTTTTCCCCGTTAACCCCTAAGGCTAAATGACATACAAACATGGGTACACACTCATATGGCGAGATATAAGCAAACACGAGGTGAGGTGGACACGCACGCACGAGACTCCAAAAATACCCAACAAGATTTAAAGACTAAAATTTCTCAAAATGCATCATGGAGATCGAAGTGCTTTCACACAAGGGTACCCCACACACATGTATGCTTTTATATATATATATTTTCGACTATATGAATCGTGTAAAATTTCAAGATTATCATCCAAATCTTGATTTTCAAAGGCTTTTGCAAATTTAAATTCTATGCCTCCTCACTTAAGGATTGGGATGTCCTGGGGCTATCTTTAGCTCTATATAGATCCTCTTCTTTTCCCAAGTCACATCTTCAACATGGAGAAACTTCCATTTACCTGAGTTCCAATTCTAAATGTACCTTGCACTAGCAAGCACGATAAAGTAATAATCTTTTCTAAGATGTGCTCAGGGTTTGGATGATACTTCTTCTCACTATGTTGACATGGAAGAAGACGTTGCGCGCCTTAAGCTTTAGAGAAAGAAGCGATTCCTAAGATTTATCTCCAATATTGCTCGTAATACCGTAAGGTTCGCAAGATCTTCTTGTACTTTTGCAAGGGTTGTACATAAAGAAAAACCATACGGCCTCCCTCAAAATAACGACTCAACCTCTTGGTATCTACATAATGTTTATGTCTATCTTGACCAGCTTTGATATCTTTTGTTATAGATTGTATTTGATTGTCCATCTCATTAAGCATCTTTGCTTTTAAATCTCTACCTTGATTAGGGGGTCAACAGACCAGGCCAAGGATGTAAGGAAATCTTCACCATAGATAGCTTTTATGCAATGCATTCAATTCTTGGCTGCTTGTTCTCCCACTTGCATTTTGTGGAGATTCTCAGTAACTCCTAGGCTTTCATCCTTTGACCTTTGCTAATGGCTTTTTTCCCGTTAACCCCTAAGGCTATTAGACATACAAACATGGGTACACACTCATATGGCACGATATAAGCAAACACGAGGTGAGGTGGACACGCACACACGAGACTCCGAAATACCCAACAAGATTTAAAGACTAAAATTTCTCAAAATGCATTAAGGATCGAAGTGCTTTCATACACATGTATGCTTTTATATATATTTTTTGACTATATGAATCGTGTCAAATTTCAAGATTATCATCCAAATCTTAATTTTCAAAGGCTTTTGCAAATTCAAATTCTTCTTCAATGCTTCCTCACTTAAGGATTGGGTTGTCCTCATCTCGGAAAAATTGGGGCTATCTTTAGCTCTATACATCCTCTTCTTTTCTTAAGTCGCATCTTCAAGAGGGAGAAACTTCCATTTGACTAAGCATTCTTTTGAAATCCTATGCTGTAGAGATGTCTCGAACATCTTGGGTTCCCATTCTAGCAAGCATGATGAAGTAATAATATTTTCTAAGATGTGCTCAGGCATTGATGCTTCTTCTCATCACTAGGTTGACATGGAACAATTCATCCTTTGATCTTTGCTCATGGATTTTTCCCCGTTAACCCCTAAGGCTAATGGACATACAAACATGGGTACACACTCATATGGCGGGATATAAGCAAACACGAGGTGAGGTGGACACGCACGCACGAGACTCCGAAATACCCAACAAGATTTAACGACTAAAATTTCTCAAAATGCATTTAGGAGATCGAAGTGCTTTCACACAAGGGTACCCCACACATGTATGCTTTTATATATACTTTTTGACTATATGAATCGTGTAAAATTGCAAGATTATCATCCAAATCTTAATTTTCAAAGGCTTTTGCAAATTTAAATTCTATGCCTCCTCACTTAAGGATTGGGATGTCCTCGGGCTACTATCTTTAGCTCTATATAGATCCTCTTCTTTTCCCAAGTCACATCTTCAACATGGAGAAACTTCCATTTACCTAAGCATTCTTTTAGAATCCTATGTTGTAGAGATTTCTCGAACATCCTGGGTTCCAATTCTAAATGTACCTCGCACCAGCAAGCATGATGAAGTAATAATCTTTTCTAAGATCTGCTCAGGGTTTGGATGATACTTCTTCTCACTAGGTTGACATGGAAGAAGACGTTGCGAACCTTAAGCTTTGGAGAAAGAAGCGATTCCTAAGATTTATCTCCAATATTGCTCGTAATACCGTAAGGTTCGCAAGATCTTCTTGTACTTTTGCAAGGGTTGTACGTAAAGAAAAACCATATGGCCTCCCTCAAAATAATGACTCAACCTCTTGGTATCTACATAATGTTTATGTCTATCTTGACCAGCTTTGATATCTTTTGTTATAGATTGTATTTCATTGTCCATCTGATCAAGTATCTTTGCTTTAAAATCTCTATACCTTGATTAGGGGGTCAACAGACCAAGCCAAGGATGTAAGGAAATCTTCACCATAGATAGCTTTTATGCAATGCATTCAATTCTTGGCTGCTTGTTCTCCCACTTGCATTTTGTGGAGATTCTCAGTAACTCCTAGGCTTTCATCCTTTGACCTTTGCTAATGGCTTTTTTCCCGTTAACCCCTAAGGCTATTAGACATACAAACATGGGTACACACTCATATGGCAGGATATAAGCAAACACGAGGTGAGGTGGACACGCACACACGAGACTCCGAAATACCCAACAAGATTTAAAGACTAAAATTTCTCAAAATGCATTAAGGATCGAAGTGCTTTCATACACATGTATGCTTTTATATATTTTTTTTGACTATATGAATCGTGTCAAATTTCAAGATTATCATCCAAATCTTAATTTTCAAAGGCTTTTGCAAATTCAAATTCTTCTTCAATGCTTCCTCACTTAAGGATTGGGTTGTCCTCATCTCGGAAAAATTGGGGCTATCTTTAGCTCTATACATCCTCTTCTTTTCTTAAGTCGCATCTTCAAGAGGGAGAAACTTCCATTTGACTAAGCATTCTTTTGAAATCCTATGTTGTAGAGATGTCTCGAACATCTTGGGTTCCCATTCTAGCAAGCATGATGAAGTAATAATATTTTCTAAGATGTGCTCAGGCATTGGATGCTTCTTCTCATCACTAGGTTGACATGGAAGAAGACATTGCGAACCTTAAGCTGTTGAGAAAGAAGCAAGTCCTAAGATTTATCTCCAATATTGCTAGTACTAAAAAGGTTCGCAAGATCTTCGTGTACTTTTGCGAGGGTTGTACATAAAGAAAAACCATATGGCCTCCCTCAAAATAACAACTCAACCTCTTGGGATCTACATAATGTTTATGTCTATCTTGACCAGCTTTGATATCTTTGCTTATAGATTGGATTTGATTGTCCATCTCATCAAGCATCTTTGCTTCAAAATCTCTACCTTGATTAGGGGGTTAGACCAAGCCAAGGATGTAAGGAAATCTTCACCATACATAGCTTTAAGAGGATTCATTACTAATACTTTTATAATAAGCATCATAGGCAAATTCTAATAGATGTAGGAAGTTCAACTATCTTTTTTGTTCACATCCACGAGTGGCTTTGAGGGTGTCTTCTATAACTTGATGACATCTTTCATGTTATGATCGCATGGGATGTTCTGTCATAAAATCCCTAGATTCTCTCAATCATCGCATCAACATTATGCAATGCATTCAATTCTTGGCATCTTCTTGTAGTACCAGTTGCATTTTGTGGAGATTCTCAGTAACTCCTCGACTTTCATGCTTTCAGCTCTGCTAATGGCATTTTCCCCGTTAACCCCTAAGGCTATTGGACATACAAACATGATGGGTACACACTCATATGGCGGGATATAAGCAAAGACGCGTACGCACACACGAGACTCTGACAAACCCAACAAGATTTAAAGACTAAAATTTCTCAAAATTCATTTGGGATCTAAGTGATTTCACACAAGGGTACCCACACACACGTATGCTTCTATATATTTTCTTGACTATATGAATCGTGTAAAATTTCAAGATTATTATCCAAAATTCAATTTTCAAAGGCTTTTGCAAATTTCAATTCTTCTTCAATGCTTCCTCACTTAAGGATTGGGATGTCCTTATCTCGCGAATTGCGGCTATCTTTAGCCCTATAGATCCTCTTATTTTTCCAAGTCGCATCTTCAACAAGGAGAAACTTCCATTTAAATCAGCATTCTTTTAGAATCCTATGTTGTAGAGATTTCTCGAACATCTTGGGTTCCAATTCCATTAAACATCTTGACATGGAAGATGCTGCGAAAGCTGTGGAGGAAGAAGCAAGTCATAAGATTTATCTCAAATATTCCTGGTAATACCATAAGGTCCACAAGATCTTGTGGTACTTTCATAAGGGTCGTAAACAAAGAAAAAGTATATGGCCTCCCTCAAAATCACGACTCAACCTCTTGGGATCTACATAATGTTTATGTCTACCTTGACCAGCTTTGATATTTTTTCTTATAGATGGCATTTGATTGTCCATCTCATCAAGCATCTTTGCTTCAAAATCTCTACCCTCATTAGGGGGTCAGACCATAGATAGCTTTAAGAGGATTCATTACTAATACTTTTATAATGCGGATCATAGGGAAATTCTACTATATGTAGGAAGTTCAACTATCTTTCTTGTTCCTGTGCACAGAAAGCTTTGAGGGTGTCTTCTATAACTTGATTACCTCTTTCATGTTACGGTCGCATGCTATGTTATTTCATAGCGTCCCTACATTCTCTTAATCATCGCGCTGACATTATGCGATGCATTCAATTCATGGTTGCTTCTTCTCCCCCTTGAATTTTGTGGAGATTCTCGGTAACTCCCAGGCGAGAACTCATCCTTTGACCTTTGCTCATGGATTTTTCCCCGTTAACCCCTAAGGCTAATGGACATACAAACATGGGTACACACTCATATGGCGAGATATAAGCAAACACGAGGTGAGGTGGACACGCACGCACGAGACTTCGAAAATACCCAACAAGATTTAAAGACTAAAATTTCTCAAAATGCATCATGGAGATCGAAGTGCTTTCAAACAAGGGTACCCCACACACATGTATGCTTTTATATATATATATTTTTGACTATATGAATCGTGTAAAATTTCAAGATTATCATCCAAATCTTGATTTTCAAAGGCTTTTGCAAATTTAAATTCTATGCCTCCTCACTTAAGGATTGGGATGTCCTGGGGCTATCTTTAGCTCTATATAGATCCTCTTCTTTTCCCAAGTCACATCTTCAACATGGAGAAACTTCCATTTACCTGAGTTCCAATTCTAAATGTACCTTGCACTAGCAAGCACGATAAAGTAATAATCTTTTCTAAGATGTGCTCAGGGTTTGGATGATACTTCTTCTCACTATGTTGACATGGAAGAAGACGTTGCGCGCCTTAAGCTTTAGAGAAAGAAGCGATTCCTAAGATTTATCTCCAATATTGCTCGTAATACCGTAAGGTTCGCAAGATCTTCTTGTACTTTTGCAAGGGTTGTACATAAAGAAAAACCATACGGCCTCCCTCAAAATAACGACTCAACCTCTTGGTATCTACATAATGTTTATGTCTATCTTGACCAGCTTTGATATCTTTTCTTATAGATTGTATTTGATTGTCCATCTCATCAAGCATCTTTGCTTTTAAATCTCTACCTTGATTAGGGGGTCAACAGACCAGGCCAAGGATGCAAGGAAATCTTCACCATAGATAGCTTTAAGAGGATTCATTACTTATAATTTTATATCAAACATCATAGGCAAATTCTAATAGATATAGGAAGTTTAACTATCTTTTTTGTTCACATCCACAAGAGGCTTTGAGGGTGTCTTCTATAACTTGATGGAATCTTTCATGTTATGATCGCATGCGATGTTCTGTCATAAAATCCCTAGATTTTTTGAATCATCACGTCAACATTATGCGATGCATTCAATTCTTGGCATCTGCTTGTACCAGCAGTTGCATTTTGTGGAAAGGTACCCACACACATGTATGCTTTTATATATTTTCTTGACTATATGAATCGTGTAAAATTTTAAGATTATCATCCAAATCTTAATTTTCAAAGGCTTTTGCAAATTTAAATTCTATTTCAATGCTTCCTCACTTAAGGATTCGGATATCCTTATCTCGCGAAATCAAGGCTGTATAGATCCTCTTCTTTTCTCAAGTCGCATCTTTAACAGGGAGAAACTTCCATTTAACTAAGCATTCTTTTAGAATCCTATGTTGTAGAGATTTCTCAAAAATCTTGGGTTCCAATTTCAAACGTACCTTGCACTAACTAGCAAGCACGAGGAAGTAATAAACCTTTCTAAGATGTTCTCATGGTTTGGATGATACTTCTTCTCACTAGGTTGACATGGAAGATGCTGCAGAAGCTCTGGAGGAAGAAGCAAGTCATAAGATTTATCTCCAATATTCCTGGTAAGACCATAAGGTCCACAAGATCTTGTGGTACTTTCCCAAGGGTCGTAAACAAAGAAAAAGTATATGGCCTCCCTCAAAATCACGACTCAACCTCTTGGGATCTACATAATGTTTATGTCTACCTTGACCAGCTTCGATATCTTTCCTTATAGATGGCATTTGATTCTCCATCTCATCAAGCATCTTTGCTTCAAAATCTCTACCTTCATTAGGGGGTCAGACCAAGTCAAGGATGTAAGGAAATCTTGACCAAAATTTCAAGATTATCATCCAAATCTTAATTTTCAAAGGCTATTGCAAATTTAAATTCTTCTTCAATGCTTCCTCACTTAAGGATTGGGATGTCCTCATCTCGAAAAAATTGGGGCTATCTTTAGCTCTATACATCCTCTGCTTTTTCCAAGTCGCATCTTCAAGCGAGAGAAACTTCCATTTAACTAAGCATTCTTTTAGAAACCTATGTTGTAGAGATTTCTCGAATATCTTGGATTCCAATTCTAAATGTACCTTGCACTAGCAACAAGCATGATGAAGGAATAATCTTTTCTAAGATGTGCTCAGGCATTGGATGATACTTCTTTTCACTAGGTTGACACTGAAGAAGACATTGCGAACCTTAAGCTGTGGAGAAAGAAGCAAGTCCTAAGATTTATCTCCAATATTGCTCGTAATACCCTAAGGTCCGCAAGATCTTCGTGTACTTTTGCGAGGGTTGTACATAAAGAAAAACCATATGGCCTTCCTTAAAATAACAACTCAACCTCTTGGGATCTACATGATTTTTATGTCTATCTTGACCAGCTTTAAAATCTTTTCTTATAGATTGTATTTGATTGTCCATCTCATCAAGCATCTTTGCTTCAAAATCTCTACCTTGATTAGGGGGTTAGACCAAGCCAAGGATGTAGGGAAATCTTCACCATAGATAGCTTTAAGAGGATTCATTACTAATACTTTTATAATAAGCATCATAGGCAAATTCTAATAGATGTAGGAAGTTCAACTATCTTTTTTGTTCACATCCACGAGAGGCTTTGAGAGTGTCTTCTATAACTTGATGACATCTTTCATGTTATGATCGCATGGGATGTTCTGTCATAAAATCCCTAGATTCTCTCAATCATCGCGTCAACATTATGCGATGCATTCAATTCTTGGCATCTTCTTGTAGTACCAGTTGCATTTTGTGGAGATTCTCAGTAACTCCTTCGCTTTCATGCTTTGAGCTCTGCTAATGGCTTTTTCCCCGTTAACCCCTAAGGCTATTGGACATACAAACATGATGGGTACCACTCATATGGCGGGATATAAGCAAAGACAAGGCGAGGTGGACGCGTACGCACACACGAGACTCTGAAATACCCAACAAGATTTAAAGACTAAAATTTCTCAAAATTCATTTGGGATCTAAGTGCTTTTACACAAGGGTACCCACACACACATATGCTTTTATATATTTTCTTGACTATATGAATCGTTTAAAATTTCAAGATTATCATCCAAAATTTAATTTTCAAAGTCTTTTACAAATTTCAATTCTTCTTCAATGCTTCCTCACTTAAGGATTGGGATGTCCTTATCTCGCAAATTGGGGCTATCTTTAGCTCTATAGATCCTCCTATTTTCCCAAGTCGCATCTTCAAAAGGGAACATTCTTTTAGAATTCTATGTTGTAGAGATTTCTCGAACATCTTAAGTTCCAATTGGCGACAACTCATCCTTTGATCTTTGCTCATGGATTTTTCCCCATTAACCCCTAAGGCTAATGGACATACAAACATGGGTACACACTCATATGGCGGGATATAAGCAAACACGAGGTGAGGTGGACACGCACGCACGAGACTCCGAAATACCCAACAAGATTTAACGACTAAAATTTCTCAAAATGCATTTAGGAGATCGAAGTGCTTTCACACAAGGGTACCCCACACATGTATGCTTTTATATATACTTTTTGACTATATGAATCGTGTAAAATTGCAAGATTATCATCCAAATCTTAATTTTCAAAGGCTTTTGCAAATTTAAATTCTATGCCTCCTCACTTAAGGATTGGGATGTCCTCGGGCTACTATCTTTAGCTCTATATAGATCCTCTTCTTTTCCCAAGTCACATCTTCAACATGGAGAAACTTCCATTTACCTAAGCATTCTTTTAGAATCCTATGTTGTAGAGATTTCTCGAACATCCTGGGTTCCAATTCTAAATGTACCTCGCACTAGCAAGCATGATGAAGTAATAATCTTTTCTAAGATCTGCTCAGGGTTTGGATGATACTTCTTCTCACTAGGTTGACATGGAAGAAGACGTTGCGAACCTTAAGCTTTGGAGAAAGAAGCGATTCCTAAGATTTATCTCCAATATTGCTCGTAATACCGTAAGGTTCGCAAGATCTTCTTGTACTTTTGCAAGGGTTGTACGTAAAGAAAAACCATATGGCCTCCCTCAAAATAACGACTCAACCTCTTGGTATCTACATAATGTTTATGTCTATCTTGACCAGCTTTGATATCTTTTGTTATAGATTGTATTTCATTGTCCATCTGATCAAGTATCTTTGCTTTAAAATCTCTATACCTTGATTAGGGGGTCAACAGACCAAGCCAAGGATGTAAGGAAATCTTCACCATAGATAGCTTTTATGCAATGCATTCAATTCTTGGCTGCTTGTTCTCCCACTTGCATTTTGTGGAGATTCTCAGTAACTCCTAGGCTTTCATCCTTTGACCTTTGCTAATGGCTTTTTTCCCGTTAACCCCTAAGGCTATTAGACATACAAACATGGGTACACACTCATATGGCAGGATATAAGCAAACACGAGGTGAGGTGGACACGCACACACGAGACTCCGAAATACCCAACAAGATTTAAAGACTAAAATTTCTCAAAATGCATTAAGGATCGAAGTGCTTTCATACACATGTATGCTTTTATATATTTTTTTTGACTATATGAATCGTGTCAAATTTCAAGATTATCATCCAAATCTTAATTTTCAAAGGCTTTTGCAAATTCAAATTCTTCTTCAATGCTTCCTCACTTAAGGATTGGGTTGTCCTCATCTCGGAAAAATTGGGGCTATCTTTAGCTCTATACATCCTCTTCTTTTCTTAAGTCGCATCTTCAAGAGGGAGAAACTTCCATTTGACTAAGCATTCTTTTGAAATCCTATGTTGTAGAGATGTCTCGAACATCTTGGGTTCCCATTCTAGCAAGCATGATGAAGTAATAATATTTTCTAAGATGTGCTCAGGCATTGGATGCTTCTTCTCATCACTAGGTTGACATGGAAGAAGACATTGCGAACCTTAAGCTGTTGAGAAAGAAGCAAGTCCTAAGATTTATCTCCAATATTGCTCGTAATACCCTAAGGTCCGCAAGATCTTCGTGTACTTTTGCGAGGGTTGTACATAAAGAAAAACCATATGGCCTCCCTCAAAATAACAACTCAACCTCTTGGGATCTACATAATGTTTATGTCTATCTTGACCAGCTTTGATATCTTTGCTTATAGATTGGATTTGATTGTCCATCTCATCAAGCATCTTTGCTTCAAAATCTCTACCTTGATTAGGGGGTTAGACCAAGCCAAGGATGTAAGGAAATCTTCACCATAGATAGCTTTAAGAGGATTCATTACTAATACCTTCATAATAAGCATCATAGGCAAATTCTAATAGATGTAGGAAGTTCAACTATCTTTTTTGTTCACATCCACGAGTGGCTTTGAGGGTGTCTTCTATAACTTGATGACATCTTTCATGTTATGATCGCATGGGATGTTCTGTCATAAAATCCCTAGATTCTCTCAATCATCGCATCAACATTATGCAATGCATTCAATTCTTGGCATCTTCTTGTAGTACCAGTTGCATTTTGTGGAGATTCTCAGTAACTCCTCGACTTTCATGCTTTCAGCTCTGCTAATGGCTTTTTCCCCGTTAACCCCTAAGGCTATTGGACATACAAACATGATGGGTACACACTCATATGGCGGGATATAAGCAAAGACGCGTACGCACACACGAGACTCTGACAAACCCAACAAGATTTAAAGACTAAAATTTCTCAAAATTCATTTGGGATCTAAGTGCTTTCACACGAGGGTACCCACACACACGTATGCTTCTATATATTTTCTTGACTATATGAATCGTGTAAAATTTCAAGATTATTATCCAAAATTCAATTTTCAAAGGCTTTTGCAAATTTCAATTCTTCTTCAATGCTTCCTCACTTAAGGATTGGGATGTCCTTATCTCGCGAATTGCGGCTATCTTTAGCCCTATAGATCCTCTTATTTTTCCAAGTCGCATCTTCAACAAGGAGAAACTTCCATTTAAATCAGCATTCTTTTAGAATCCTATGTTGTAGAGATTTCTCGAACATCTTGGGTTCCAATTCCATTAAACATCTTGACATGGAAGATGCTGCGAAAGCTGTGGAGGAAGAAGCAAGTCATAAGATTTATCTCCAATATTCCTGGTAATACCATAAGGTCCACAAGATCTTGTGGTACTTTCATAAGGGTCGTAAACAAAGAAAAAGTATATGGCCTCCCTCAAAATCACGACTCAACCTCTTGGGATCTACATAATGTTTATGTCTACCTTGACCAGCTTTGATATTTTTTCTTATAGATGGCATTTGATTGTCCATCTCATCAAGCATCTTTGCTTCAAAATCTCTACCCTCATTAGGGGGTCAGACCATAGATAGCTTTAAGAGGATTCATTACTAATACTTTTATAATGCGGATCATAGGGAAATTCTACTATATGTAGGAAGTTCAACTATCTTTCTTGTTCCTGTGCACAGAAAGCTTTGAGGGTGTCTTCTATAACTTGATTACCTCTTTCATGTTACGGTCGCATGCTATGTTATTTCATAGCGTCCCTACATTCTCTCAATCATCGCGCTGACATTATGCGATGCATTCAATTCTTGGTTGCTTCTTCTCCCCCTTGAATTTTGTGGAGATTCTCGGTAACTCCCAGGCGAGAACTCATCCTTTGACCTTTGCTCATGGATTTTTCCCCGTTAACCCCTAAGGCTAATGGACATACAAACATGGGTACACACTCATATGGCGAGATATAAGCAAACACGAGGTGAGGTGGACACGCATGCACGAGACTCCGAAAATACCCAACAAGATTTAAAGACTAAAATTTCTCAAAATGCATCATGGAGATCGAAGTGCTTTCACACAAGGGTACCCCACACACATGTATGCTTTTATATATATATATTTTCGACTATATGAATCATGTAAAATTTCAAGATTATCATCCAAATCTTGATTTTCAAAGGCTTTTGCAAATTTAAATTCTATGCCTCCTCACTTAAGGATTGGGATGTCCTGGGGCTATCTTTAGCTCTATATAGATCCTCTTCTTTTCCCAAGTCACATCTTCAACATGGAGAAACTTCCATTTACCTGAGTTCCAATTCTAAATGTACCTTGCACTAGCAAGCATGATAAAGTAATAATCTTTTCTAAGATGTGCTCAGGGTTTGGATGATACTTCTTCTCACTATGTTGACATGGAAGAAGACGTTGCGCGCCTTAAGCTTTAGAGAAAGAAGCGATTCCTAAGATTTATCTCCAATATTGCTCGTAATACCGTAAGGTTCGCAAGATCTTCTTGTACTTTTGCAAGGGTTGTACATAAAGAAAAACCATACGGCCTCCCTCAAAATAAGGACTCAACCTCTTGCTATCTACATAATGTTTATGTCTATCTTGACCAGCTTTGATATCTTTTCTTATAGATTGTATTTGATTGTCCATCTCATCAAGCATCTTTGCTTTTAAATCTCTACCTTGATTAGGGGGTCAACAGACCAGGCCAAGGATGTAAGGAAATCTTCACCATAGATAGCTGTAAGAGGATTCATTACTTATAATTTTATATCAAACATCATAGGCAAATTCTAATAGATATAGGAAGTTTAACTGTCTTTTTTGTTCACATCCACAAGAGGCTTTGAGGGTGTCTTCTATAACTTGATTGAATCTTTCATGTTATGATCGCATGCGATGTTCTGTCATAAAATCCCTAGATTTTTTGAATCATCACGTCAACATTATGCGATGCATTCAATTCTTGGCATCTGCTTGTACCAGCAATTGCATTTTGTGGAAAGGTACCCACACACATGTATGCTTTTATATATTTTCTTGACTATATGAATCGTGTAAAATTTTAAGATTATCATCCAAATCTTAATTGTCAAAGGCTTTTGCAAATTTAAATTCTATTTCAATGCTTCCTCACTTAAGGATTCGGATATCCTTATCTCGTGAAATCAAGGCTGTATAGATCCTCTTCTTTTCTCAAGTCGCATCTTTAACAGGGAGAAACTTCCATTAAACTAAGCATTCTTTTAGAATCCTATGTTGTAGAGATTTCTCAAAAATCTTCAAACGTACCTTGCACTAACTAGCAAGCACGAGGAAGTAATAATCTTTTCTAAGATGTTGTCATGGTTTGGATGATACTTCTTCTCACTAGGTTGACATGGAAGATGCTGCAGAAGCTCTGGAGGAAGAAGCAAGTCATAAGATTTATCTCCAATATTCCTGGTAAGACCATAAGGTCCACAAGATCTTGTGGTACTTTCCCAAGGGTCGTAAACAAAGAAAAAGTATATGGCCTCCCTCAAAATCACGACTCAACCTCTTGGGATCTACATAATGTTTATGTCTACCTTGACCAGCTTCGATATCTTTCCTTATAGATGGCATTTGATTCTCCATCTCATCAAGCATCTTTGCTTCAAAATCTCTACCTTCATTAGGGGGTCAGACCAAGTCAAGGATGTAAGGAAATCTTGACCAAAATTTCAAGATTATCATCCAAATCTTAATTTTCAAAGGCTATTGCAAATTTAAATTCTTCTTCAATGCTTCCTCACTTAAGGATTGGGATGTCCTCATCTCGAAAAAATTGGGGCTATCTTTAGCTCTATACATCCTCTGCTTTTTCCAAGTCGCATCTTCAAGCGAGAGAAACTTCCATTTAACTAAGCATTCTTTTAGAAACCTATGTTGTAGAGATTTCTCGAATATCTTGGATTCCAATTCTAAATGTACCTTGCACTAGCAACAAGCATGATGAAGGAATAATCTTTTCTAAGATGTGCTCAGGCATTGGATGATACTTCTTTTCACTAGGTTGACACTGAAGAAGACATTGCGAACCTTAAGCTGTGGAGAAAGAAGCAAGTCCTAAGATTTATCTCCAATATTGCTCGTAATACCCTAAGGTCCGCAAGATCTTCGTGTACTTTTGCGAGGGTTGTACATAAAGAAAAACCATATGGCCTTCCTTAAAATAACAACTCAACCTCTTGGGATCTACATGATTTTTATGTCTATCTTGACCAGCTTTGAAATCTTTTCTTATAGATTGTATTTGATTGTCCATCTCATCAAGCATCTTTGCTTCAAAATCTCTACCTTGATTAGGGGGTTAGACCAAGCCAAGGATGTAAGGAAATCTTCACCATAGATAGCTTTAAGAGGATTCATTACTAATACTTTTATAATAAGCATCATAGGCAAATTCTAATAGATGTAGGAAGTTCAACTATCTTTTTTGTTCACATCCACGAGAGGCTTTGAGAGTGTCTTCTATAACTTGATGACATCTTTCATGTTATGATCGCATGGGATGTTCTGTCATAAAATCCCTAGATTCTCTCAATCATCGCGTCAACATTATGCGATGCATTCAATTCTTGGCATCTTCTTGTAGTACCAGTTGCATTTTGTGGAGATTCTCAGTAACTCCTTCGCTTTCATGCTTTGAGCTCTGCTAATGGCTTTTTCCCCGTTAACCCCTAAGGCTATTGGACATACAAACATGATGGGTACCACTCATATGGCGGGATATAAGCAAAGACAAGGCGAGGTGGACGCGTACGCACACACGAGACTCTGAAATACCCAACAAGATTTAAAGACTAAAATTTCTCAAAATTCATTTGGGATCTAAGTGCTTTTACACAAGGGTACCCACACACACATATGCTTTTATATATTTTCTTGACTATATGAATCGTTTAAAATTTCAAGATTATCATCCAAAATTTAATTTTCAAAGTCTTTTACAAATTTCAATTCTTCTTCAATGCTTCCTCACTTAAGGATTGGGATGTCCTTATCTGGCAAATTGGGGCTATCTTTAGCTCTATAGATCCTCCTATTTTCCCAAGTCGCATCTTCAAAAGGGAACATTCTTTTAGAATTCTATGTTGTAGAGATTTCTCGAACATCTTAAGTTCCAATTGGCGACAACTCATCCTTTGATCTTTGCTCATGGATTTTTCCCCGTTAACCCCTAAGGCTAATGGACATACAAACATGGGTACACACTCATATGGCGGGATATAAGCAAACACGAGGTGAGGTGGACACGCACGCATGAGACTCCGAAATACCCAACAAGATTTAACGACTAAAATTTCTCAAAATGCATTTAGGAGATCGAAGTGCTTTCACACAAGGGTACCCCACACATGTATGCTTTTATATATACTTTTTGACTATATGAATCGTGTAAAATTGCAAGATTATCATCCAAATCTTAATTTTCAAAGGCTTTTGCAAATTTAAATTCTATGCCTCCTCACTTAAGGATTGGGATGTCCTGGGGCTACTATCTTTAGCTCTATATAGATCCTCTTCTTTTCCCAAGTCACATCTTCAACATGGAGAAACTTCCATTTACATAAGCATTCTTTTAGAATCCTATGTTGTAGAGATTTCTCGAACATCCTGGGTTCCAATTCTAAATGTACCTCGCACTAGCAAGCATGATGAAGTAATAATCTTTTCTAAGATCTGCTCAGGGTTTGGATGATACTTCTTCTCACTAGGTTGACATGGAAGAAGACGTTGCGAACCTTAAGCTTTGGAGAGAGAAGCGATTCCTAAGATTTATCTCCAATATTGCTCGTAATACCATAAGGTTCGCAAGATCTTCTTGTACTTTTGCAAGGGTTGTACGTAAAGAAAAACCATATGGCCTCCCTCAAAATAACGACTCAACCTCTTGGTATCTACATAATGTTTATGTCTATCTTGACCAGCTTTGATATCTTTTGTTATAGATTGTATTTCATTGTCCATCTGATCAAGTATCTTTGCTTTAAAATCTCTATACCTTGATTAGGGGGTCAACAGACCAAGCCAAGGATGTAAGGAAATCTTCACCATAGATAGCTTTTATGCAATGCATTCAATTCTTGGCTGCTTGTTCTCCCACTTGCATTTTGTGGAGATTCTCAGTAACTCCTAGGCTTTCATCCTTTAACCTTTGCTAATGGCTTTTTTCCCGTTAACCCCTAAGGCTATTAGACATACAAACATGGGTACACACTCATATGGCAGGATATAAGCAAACACGAGGTGAGGTGGACACGCACACACGAGACTCCGAAATACCCAACAAGATTTAAAGACTAAAATTTCTCAAAATGCATTAAGGATCGAAGTGCTTTCATACACATGTATGCTTTTATATATTTTTTTTGACTATATGAATCGTGTCAAATTTCAAGATTATCATCCAAATCTTAATTTTCAAAGGCTTTTGCAAATTCAAATTCTTCTTCAATGCTTCCTCACTTAAGGATTGGGATGTCCTCATCTCGGAAAAATTGGGGCTATCTTTAGCTCTATACATCCTCTTCTTTTCTTAAGTCGCATCTTCAAGAGGGAGAAACTTCCATTTGACTAAGCATTCTTTTAAAATCCTATGTTGTAGAGATGTCTCGAACATCTTGGGTTCCCATTCTAGCAAGCATGATGAAGTAATAATATTTTCTAAGATGTGCTCAGGCATTGGATGCTTCTTCTCATCACTAGGTTGACATGGAAGAAGACATTGCGAACCTTAAGCTGTTGAGAAAGAAGCAAGTCCTAAGATTTATCTCCAATATTGCTCGTAATACCCTAAGGTCCGCAAGATCTTCGTGTACTTTTGCGAGGGTTGTACATAAAGAAAAACCATATGGCCTCCCTCAAAATAACAACTCAACCTCTTGGGATCTACATAATGTTTATGTCTATCTTGACCAGCTTTGATATCTTTGCTTATAGATTGGATTTGATTGTCCATCTCATCAAGCATCTTTGCTTCAAAATCTCTACCTTGATTAGGGGGTTAGACCAAGCCAAGGATGTAAGGAAATCTTCACCATACATAGCTTTAAGAGGATTCATTACTAATACTTTCATAATAAGCATCATAGGCAAATTCTAATAGATGTAGGAAGTTCAACTATCTTTTTTGTTCACATCCACGAGTGGCTTTGAGGGTGTCTTCTATAACTTGATGACATCTTTCATGTTATGATCGCATGGGATGTTCTGTCATAAAATCCCTAGATTCTCTCAATCATCGCGTCAACATTATGCAATGCATTCAATTCTTGGCATCTTCTTGTAGTACCAGTTGCATTTTGTGGAGATTCTCAGTAACTCCTCGACTTTCATGCTTTCAGCTCTGCTAATGGCATTTTCCCCGTTAACCCCTAAGGCTATTGGACATACAAACATGATGGGTACACACTCATATGGCGGGATATAAGCAAAGACGCGTACGCACACACGAGACTCTGACAAACCCAACAAGATTTAAAGACTAAAATTTCTCAAAATTCATTTGGGATCTAAGTGCTTTTACACAAGGGTACCCACACACACGTATGCTTCTATATATTTTCTTGACTATATGAATCGTGTAAAATTTCAAGATTATTATCCAAAATTCAATTTTCAAAGGCTTTTGCAAATTTCAATTCTTCTTCAATGCTTCCTCACTTAAGGATTGGGATGTCCTTATCTCGCGAATTGCGGCTATCTTTAGCCCTATAGATCCTCTTATTTTTCCAAGTTGCATCTTCAACAAGGAGAAACTTCCATTTAAATCAACATTCTTTTAGAATCCTATGTTGTAGAGATTTCTCGAACATCTTGGGTTCCAATTCCATTAAACATCTTGACATGGAAGATGCTGCGAAAGCTGTGGAGGAAGAAGCAAGTCATAAGATTTATCTCCAATATTCCTGGTAATACCATAAGGTCCACAAGATCTTGTGGTACTTTCATAAGGGTCGTAAACAAAGAAAAAGTATATGGCCTCCCTCAAAATCACGACTCAACCTCTTGGGATCTACATAATGTTTATGTCTACCTTGACCAGCTTTGATATGTTTTCTTATAGATGGCATTTGATTGTCCATCTCATCAAGCATCTTTGCTTCAAAATCTCTACCCTCATTAGGGGGTCAGACCATAGATAGCTTTAAGAGGATTCATTACTAATACTTTTATAATGCGGATCATAGGGAAATTCTACTATATGTAGGAAGTTCAACTATCTTTCTTGTTCCTGTGCACAGAAAGCTTTGAGGGTGTCTTCTATAACTTGATTACCTCTTTCATGTTACGGTCGCATGCTATGTTATTTTATAGCGTCCCTACATTCTCTCAATCATCGCGCTGACATTATGCGATGCATTCAATTCTTAGTTGCTTCTTCTCCCCCTTGAATTTTGTGGAGATTCTCGGTAACTCCCAGGCGAGAACTCATCCTTTGACCTTTGCTCATGGATTTTTCCGCGTTAACCCCTAAGGCTAATGGACATACAAACATGGGTACACACTCATATGGCGAGATATAAGCAAACACGAGGTGAGGTGGACACGCACGCACGAGACTCCGAAAATACCCAACAAGATTTAAAGACTAAAATTTCTCAAAATGCATCATGGAGATCGAAGTGCTTTCACACAAGGGTACCCCACACACATGTATGCTTTTATATATATATATTTTCGACTATATGAATCGTGTAAAATTTCAAGATTATCATCCAAATCTTGATTTTCAAAGGCTTTTGCAAATTTAAATTCTATGCCTCCTCACTTAAGGATTGGGATGTCCTGGGGCTATCTTTAGCTCTATATAGATCCTCTTCTTTTCCCAAGTCACATCTTCAACATGGAGAAACTTCCATTTACCTGAGTTCCAATTCTAAATGTACCTTGCACTAGCAAGCATGATAAAGTAATAATCTTTTCTAAGATGTGCTCAGGGTTTGGATGATACTTCTTCTCACTATGTTGACATGGAAGAAGACGTTGCGCGCCTTAAGCTTTAGAGAAAGAAGCGATTCCTAAGATTTATCTCCAATATTGCTCGTAATACCGTAAGGTTCGCAAGATCTTCTTGTACTTTTGCAAGGGTTGTACATAAAGAAAAACCATACGGCCTCCCTCAAAATAACGACTCAACCTCTTGGTATCTACATAATGTTTATGTCTATCTTGACCAGCTTTGATATCTTTTCTTATAGATTGTATTTGATTGTCCATCTCATCAAGCATCTTTGCTTTTAAATCTCTACCTTGATTAGGGGGTCAACAGACCAGGCCAAGGATGTAAGGAAATCTTCACCATAGATAGCTTTAAGAGGATTCATTACTTATAATTTTATATCAAACATCATAGGCAAATTCTAATAGATATAGGAAGTTTAACTATCTTTTTTGTTCACATCCACAAGAGGCTTTGAGGGTGTCTTCTATAACTTGATGGAATCTTTCATGTTATGATCGCATGCGATGTTCTGTCATAAAATCCCTAGATTTTTTGAATCATCACGTCAACATTATGCGATGCATTCAATTCTTGGCATCTGCTTGTACCAGCAGTTGCATTTTGTGGAAAGGTACCCACACACATGTATGCTTTTATATATTTTCTTGACTATATGAATCGTGTAAAATTTTAAGATTATCATCCAAATCTTAATTTTCAAAGGCTTTTGCAAATTTAAATTCTATTTCAATGCTTCCTCACTTAAGGATTCGGATATCCTTATCTCGCGAAATCAAGGCTGTATAGATCCTCTTCTTTTCTCAAGTCGCATCTTTAACAGGGAGAAACTTCCATTTAACTAAGCATTCTTTTAGAATCCTATGTTGTAGAGATTTCTCAAAAATCTTGGGTTCCAATTTAAAACGTACCTTGCACTAACTAGCAAGCACGAGGAAGTAATAATCTTTTCTAAGATGTTCTCATGGTTTGGATGATACTTCTTCTCACTAGGTTGACATGGAAGATGCTGCAGAAGCTCTGGAGGAAGAAGCAAGTCATAAGATTTATCTCCAATATTCTTGGTAAGACCATAAGGTCCACAAGATCTTGTGGTACTTTCCCAAGGGTCGTAAACAAAGAAAAAGTATATGGCCTCCCTCAAAATCACGACTCAACCTCTTGGGATCTACATAATGTTTATGTCTACCTTGACCAGCTTCGATATCTTTCCTTATAGATGGCATTTGATTCTCCATCTCATCAAGCATCTTTGCTTCAAAATCTCTACCTTCATTAGGGGGTCAGACCAAGTCAAGGATGTAAGGAAATCTTGACCAAAATTTCAAGATTATCATCCAAATCTTAATTTTCAAAGGCTATTGCAAATTTAAATTCTTCTTCAATGCTTCCTCACTTAAGGATTGGGATGTCCTCATCTCGAAAAAATTGGGGCTATCTTTAGCTCTATACATCCTCTGCTTTTTCCAAGTCGCATCTTCAAGCGAGAGAAACTTCCATTTAACTAAGCATTCTTTTAGAAATCTATGTTGTAGAGATTTCTCGAATATCTTGGATTCCAATTCTAAATGTACCTTGCACTAGCAACAAGCATGATGAAGGAATAATCTTTTCTAAGATGTGCTCAGGCATTGGATGATACTTCTTTTCACTAGGTTGACACTGAAGAAGACATTGCGAACCTTAAGCTGTGGAGAAAGAAGCAAGTCCTAAGATTTATCTCCAATATTGCTCGTAATACCCTAAGGTCCGCAAGATCTTCGTGTACTTTTGCAAGGGTTGTACATAAAGAAAAACCATATGGCCTTCCTTAAAATAACAACTCAACCTCTTGGGATCTACATGATTTTTATGTCTATCTTGACCAGCTTTGAAATCTTTTCTTATAGATTGTATTTGATTGTCCATCTCATCAAGCATCTTTGCTTCAAAATCTCTACCTTGATTAGGGGGTTAGACCAAGCCAAGGATGTAAGGAAATCTTCACCATACATAGCTTTAAGAGGATTCATTACTAATACTTTTATAATAAGCATCATAGGCAAATTCTAATAGATGTAGGAAGTTCAACTATCTTTTTTGTTCACATCCACGAGAGGCTTTGAGAGTGTCTTCTATAACTTGATGACATCTTTCATGTTATGATCGCATGGGATGTTCTGTCATAAAATCCCTAGATTCTCTCAATCATCGCGTCAACATTATGCGATGCATTCAATTCTTGGCATCTTCTTGTAGTACCAGTTGCATTTTGTGGAGATTCTCAGTAACTCCTTCGCTTTCATGCTTTGAGCTCTGCTAATGGCTTTTTCCCCGTTAACCCCTAAGGCTATTGGACATACAAACATGATGGGTACCACTCATATGGCGGGATATAAGCAAAGACAAGGCGAGGTGGACGCGTACGCACACACGAGACTCTGAAATACCCAACAAGATTTAAAGACTAAAATTTCTCAAAATTCATTTGGGGTCTAAGTGCTTTTACACAAGGGTACCCACACACACATATGCTTTTATATATTTTCTTGACTATATGAATCGTTTAAAATTTCAAGATTATCATCCAAAATTTAATTTTTAAAGTCTTTTACAAATTTCAATGCTTCTTCAATGCTTCCTCACTTAAGGATTGGGATGTCCTTATCTGGCAAATTGGGGCTATCTTTAGCTCTATAGATCCTCCTATTTTCCCAAGTCGCATCTTCGAAAGGGAACATTCTTTTAGAATTCTATGTTGTAGAGATTTCTCGAACATCTTAAGTTCCAATTGGCGACAACTCATCCTTTGATCTTTGCTCATGGATTTTTCCCCGTTAACCCCTAAGGCTAATGGACATACAAACATGGGTACACACTCATATGGCAGGATATAAGCAAACACGAGGTGAGGTGGACACGCACGCACGAGACTCCGAAATACCCAACAAGATTTAACGACTAAAATTTCTCAAAATGCATTTAGGAGATCGAAGTGCTTTCACACAAGGGTACCCCACACATGTATGCTTTTATATATACTTTTTGACTATATGAATCGTGTAAAATTGCAAGATTATCATCCAAATCTTAATTTTCAAAGGCTTTTGCAAATTTAAATTCTATGCCTCCTCACTTAAGGATTGGGATGTCCTGGGGCTACTATCTTTAGCTCTATATAGATCCTCTTCTTTTCCCAAGTCACATCTTCAACATGGAGAAACTTCCATTTACCTAAGCATTCTTTTAGAATCCTATGTTGTAGAGATTTCTCGAACATCCTGGGTTCCAATTCTAAATGTACCTCGCACTAGCAAGCATGATGAAGTAATAATCTTTTCTAAGATCTGCTCAGGGTTTGGATGATACTTCTTCTCACTAGGTTGACATGGAAGAAGACGTTGCGAACCTTAAGCTTTGGAGAAAGAAGCGATTCCTAAGATTTATCTCCAATATTGCTCGTAATACCGTAAGGTTCGCAAGATCTTCTTGTACTTTTGCAAGGGTTGTACGTAAAGAAAAACCATATGGCCTCCCTCAAAATAACGACTCAGCCTCTTGGTATCTACATAATGTTTATGTCTATCTTGACCAGCTTTGATATCTTTTGTTATAGATTGTATTTCATTGTCCATCTGATCAAGTATCTTTGCTTTAAAATCTCTATACCTTGATTAGGGGGTCAACAGACCAAGCCAAGGATGTAAGGAAATCTTCACCATAGATAGCTTTTATGCAATGCATTCAATTCTTGGCTGCTTGTTCTCCCACTTGCATTTTGTGGAGATTCTCAGTAACTCCTAGGCTTTCATCCTTTGACCTTTGCTAATGGCTTTTTTCCCGTTAACCCCTAAGGCTATTAGACATACAAACATGGGTACACACTCATATGGCAGGATATAAGCAAACACGAGGTGAGGTGGACACGCACACACGAGACTCCGAAATACCCAACAAGATTTAAAGACTAAAATTTCTCAAAATGCATTAAGGATCGAAGTGCTTTCATACACATGTATGCTTTTATATATTTTTTTTGACTATATGAATCGTGTCAAATTTCAAGATTATCATCCAAATCTTAATTTTCAAAGGCTTTTGCAAATTCAAATTCTTCTTCAATGCTTCCTCACTTAAGGATTGGGATGTCCTCATCTCGGAAAAATTGGGGCTATCTTTAGCTCTATACATCCTCTTCTTTTCTTAAGTCGCATCTTCAAGAGGGAGAAACTTCCATTTGACTAAGCATTCTTTTAAAATCCTATGTTGTAGAGATGTCTCGAACATCTTGGGTTCCCATTCTAGCAAGCATGATGAAGTAATAATATTTTCTAAGATGTGCTCAGGCATTGGATGCTTCTTCTCATCACTAGGTTGACATGGAAGAAGACATTGCGAACCTTAAGCTGTTGAGAAAGAAGCAAGTCCTAAGATTTATCTCCAATATTTCTCGTAATACCCTAAGGTCCGCAAGATCTTCGTGTACTTTTGCGAGGGTTGTACATAAAGAAAAACCATATGGCCTCCCTCAAAATAACAACTCAACCTCTTGGGATCTACATAATGTTTATGTCTATCTTGACCAGCTTTGATATCTTTGCTTATAGATTGGATTTGATTGTCCATCTCATCAAGCATCTTTGCTTCAAAATCTCTACCTTGATTAGGGGGTTAGACCAAGCCAAGGATGTAAGGAAATCTTCACCATACATAGCTTTAAGAGGATTCATTACTAATACTTTCATAATAAGCATCATAGGCAAATTCTAATAGATGTAGGAAGTTCAACTATCTTTTTTGTTCACATCCACGAGTGGCTTTGAGGGTGTCTTCTATAACTTGATGACATCTTTCATGTTATGATCGCATGGGATGTTCTGTCATAAAATCCCTAGATTCTCTCAATCATCGCGTCAACATTATGCAATGCATTCAATTCTTGGCATCTTCTTGTAGTACCAGTTGCATTTTGTGGAGATTCTCAGTAACTCCTCGACTTTCATGCTTTCAGCTCTGCTAATGGCTTTTTTCCCGTTAACCCCTAAGGCTATTGGACATACAAACATGATGGGTACACACTCATATGGCGGGATATAAGCAAAGACGCGTACGCACACACGAGACTCTGACAAACCCAACAAGATTTAAAGACTAAAATTTCTCAAAATTCATTTGGGATCTAAGTGCTTTCACACAAGGGTACCCACACACACGTATGCTTCTATATATTTTCTTGACTATATGAATCGTGTAAAATTTCAAGATTATTATCCAAAATTCAATTTTCAAAGGCTTTTGCAAATTTCAATTCTTCTTCAATGCTTCCTCACTTAAGGATTGGGATGTCCTTATCTCGCGAATTGCGGCTATCTTTAGCCCTATAGATCCTCTTATTTTTCCAAGTCGCATCTTCAACAAGGAGAAACTTCCATTTAAATCAGCATTCTTTTAGAATCCTATGTTGTAGAGATTTCTCGAACATCTTGGGTTCCAATTCCATTAAACATCTTGACATGGAAGATGCTGCGAAAGCTGTGGAGGAAGAAGCAAGTCATAAGATTTATCTCCAATATTCCTGGTAATACCATAAGGTCCACAAGATCTTGTGGTACTTTCATAAGGGTCGTAAACAAAGAAAAAGTATATGGCCTCCCTCAAAATCACGACTCAACCTCTTGGGATCTACATAATGTTTATGTCTACCTTGACCAGCTTTGATATTTTTTCTTATAGATGGCATTTGATTGTCCATCTCATCAAGCATCTTTGCTTCAAAATCTCTACCCTCATTAGGGGGTCAGACCATAGATAGCTTTAAGAGGATTCATTACTAATACTTTTATAATGCGGATCATAGGGAAATTCTACTATATGTAGGAAGTTCAACTATCTTTCTTGTTCCTGTGCACAGAAAGCTTTGAGGGTGTCTTCTATAACTTGATTACCTCTTTCATGTTACGGTCGCATGCTATGTTATTTCATAGCGTCCCTACATTCTCTCAATCATCGCGCTGACATTATGCGATGCATTCAATTCTTGGTTGCTTCTTCTCCCCCTTGAATTTTGTGGAGATTCTCGGTAACTCCCAGGCGAGAACTCATCCTTTGACCTTTGCTCATGGATTTTTCCCCGTTAACCCCTAAGGCTAATGGACATACAAACATGGGTACACACTCATATGGCGAGATATAAGCAAACACGAGGTGAGGTGGACACGCACGCACGAGACTCCGAAAATACCCAACAAGATTTAAAGACTAAAATTTCTCAAAATGCATCATGGAGATCGAAGTGCTTTCACACAAGGGTACCCCACACACATGTATGCTTTTATATATATATATTTTTGACTATATGAATCGTGTAAAATTTCAAGATTATCATCCAAATCTTGATTTTCAAAGGCTTTTGCAAATTTAAATTCTATGCCTCCTCACTTAAGGATTGGGATGTCCTGGGGCTATCTTTAGCTCTATATAGATCCTCTTCTTTTCCCAAGTCACATCTTCAACATGGAGAAACTTCCATTTACTTGAGTTCCAATTCTAAATGTACCTTGCACTAGCAAGCATGATAAAGTAATAATCTTTTCTAAGATGTGCTCAGGGTTTGGATGATACTTCTTCTCACTATGTTGACATGGAAGAAGACGTTGGACGCCTTAAGCTTTAGAGAAAGAAGCGATTCCTAAGATTTATCTCCAATATTGCTCGTAATACCGTAAGGTTCGCAAGATCTTCTTGTACTTTTGCAAGGGTTGTACATAAAGAAAAACCATACGGCCTCCCTCAAAATAACGACTCAACCTCTTGGTATCTACATAATGTTTATGTCTATCTTGACCAGCTTTGATATCTTTTCTTATAGATTGTATTTGATTGTCCATCTCATCAAGCATCTTTGCTTTTAAATCTCTACCTTGATTAGGGGGTCAACAGACCAGGCCAAGGATGTAAGGAAATCTTCACCATAGATAGCTTTAAGAGGATTCATTACTTATAATTTTATATCAAACATCATAGGCAAATTCTAATAGATATAGGAAGTTTAACTATCTTTTTTGTTCACATCCACAAGAGGCTTTGAGGGTGTCTTCTATAACTTGATGGAATCTTTCATGTTATGATCGCATGCGATGTTCTGTCATAAAATCCCTAGATTTTTTGAATCATCACGTCAACATTATGCGATGCATTCAATTCTTGGCATCTGCTTGTACCAGCAGTTGCATTTTGTGGAAAGGTACCCACACACATGTATGCTTTTATATATTTTCTTGACTATATGAATCGTGTAAAATTTTAAGATTATCATCCAAATCTTAATTTTCAAAGGCTTTTGCAAATTTAAATTCTATTTCAATGCTTCCTCACTTAAGGATTCGGATATCCTTATCTCGCGAAATCAAGGCTGTATAGATCCTCTTCTTTTCTCAAGTCGCATCTTTAACAGGGAGAAACTTCCATTTAACTAAGCATTCTTTTAGAATCCTATGTTGTAGAGATTTCTCAAAAATCTTGGGTTCCAATTTCAAACGTACCTTGCACTAACTAGCAAGCACGAGGAAGTAATAAACCTTTCTAAGATGTTCTCATGGTTTGGATGATACTTCTTCTCACTAGGTTGACATGGAAGATGCTGCAGAAGCTCTGGAGGAAGAAGCAAGTCATAAGATTTATCTCCAATATTCCTGGTAAGACCATAAGGTCCACAAGATCTTGTGGTACTTTCCCAAGGGTCGTAAACAAAGAAAAAGTATATGGCCTCCCTCAAAATCACGACTCAACCTCTTGGGATCTACATAATGTTTATGTCTACCTTGACCAGCTTCGATATCTTTCCTTATAGATGGCATTTGATTCTCCATCTCATCAAGCATCTTTGCTTCAAAATCTCTACCTTCATTAGGGGGTCAGACCAAGTCAAGGATGTAAGGAAATCTTGACCAAAATTTCAAGATTATCATCCAAATCTTAATTTTCAAAGGCTATTGCAAATTTAAATTCTTCTTCAATGCTTCCTCACTTAAGGATTGGGATGTCCTCATCTCGAAAAAATTGGGGCTATCTTTAGCTCTATACATCCTCTGCTTTTTCCAAGTCGCATCTTCAAGCGAGAGAAACTTCCATTTAACTAAGCATTCTTTTAGAAACCTATGTTGTAGAGATTTCTCGAATATCTTGGATTCCAATTCTAAATGTACCTTGCACTAGCAACAAGCATGATGAAGGAATAATCTTTTCTAAGATGTGCTCAGGCATTGGATGATACTTCTTTTCACTAGGTTGACACTGAAGAAGACATTGCGAACCTTAAGCTGTGGAGAAAGAAGCAAGTCCTAAGATTTATCTCCAATATTGCTCGTAATACCCTAAGGTCCGCAAGATCTTCGTGTACTTTTGCGAGGGTTGTACATAAAGAAAAACCATATGGCCTTCCTTAAAATAACAACTCAACCTCTTGGGATCTACATGATTTTTATGTCTATCTTGACCAGCTTTGAAATCTTTTCTTATAGATTGTATTTGATTGTCCATCTCATCAAGCATCTTTGCTTCAAAATCTCTACCTTGATTAGGGGGTTAGACCAAGCCAAGGATGTAAGGAAATCTTCACCATACATAGCTTTAAGAGGATTCATTACTAATACTTTTATAATAAGCATCATAGGCAAATTCTAATAGATGTAGGAAGTTCAACTATCTTTTTTGTTCACATCCACGAGAGGCTTTGAGAGTGTCTTCTATAACTTGATGACATCTTTCATGTTATGATCGCATGGGATGTTCTGTCATAAAATCCCTAGATTCTCTCAATCATCACGTCAACATTATGCGATGCATTCAATTCTTGGCATCTTCTTGTAGTACCAGTTGCATTTTGTGGAGATTCTCAGTAACTCCTTCGCTTTCATGCTTTGAGCTCTGCTAATGGCTTTTTCCCCGTTAACCCCTAAGGCTATTGGACATACAAACATGATGGGTACCACTCATATGGCGGGATATAAGCAAAGACAAGGCGAGGTGGACGCGTACGCACACACGAGACTCTGAAATACCCAACAAGATTTAAAGACTAAAATTTCTCAAAATTCATTTGGGATCTAAGTGCTTTTACACAAGGGTACCCACACACACATATGCTTTTATATATTTTCTTGACTATATGAATCGTTTAAAATTTCAAGATTATCATCCAAAATTTAATTTTCAAAGTCTTTTACAAATTTCAATTCTTCTTCAATGCTTCCTCACTTAAGGATTGGGATGTCCTTATCTGGCAAATTGGGGCTATCTTTAGCTCTATAGATCCTCCTATTTTCCCAAGTCGCATCTTCAAAAGGGAACATTCTTTTAGAATTCTATGTTGTAGAGATTTCTCGAACATCTTAAGTTCCAATTGGCGACAACTCATCCTTTGATCTTTGCTCATGGATTTTTCCCCGTTAACCCCTAAGGCTAATGGACATACAAACATGGGTACACACTCATATGGCGGGATATAAGCAAACACGAGGTGAGGTGGACACGCACGCACGAGACTCCTAAATACCCAACAAGATTTAACGACTAAAATTTCTCAAAATGCATTTAGGAGATCGAAGTGCTTTCACACAAGGGTACCCCACACATGTATGCTTTTATATATACTTTTTGACTATATGAATCGTGTAAAATTGCAAGATTATCATCCAAATCTTAATTTTCAAAGGCTTTTGCAAATTTAAATTCTATGCCTCCTCACTTAAGGATTGGGATGTCCTGGGGCTACTATCTTTAGCTCTATATAGATCCTCTTCTTTTCCCAAGTCACATCTTCAACATGGAGAAACTTCCATTTACCTAAGCATTCTTTTAGAATCCTATGTTGTAGAGATTTCTCGAACATCCTGGGTTCCAATTCTAAATGTACCTCGCACTAGCAAGCATGATGAAGTAATAATCTTTTCTAAGATCTGCTCAGGGTTTGGATGATACTTCTTCTCACTAGGTTGACATGGAAGAAGACGTTGCGAACCTTAAGCTTTGGAGAAAGAAGCGATTCCTAAGATTTATCTCCAATATTGCTCGTAATACCGTAAGGTTCGCAAGATCTTCTTGTACTTTTGCAAGGGTTGTACGTAAAGAAAAACCATATGGCCTCCCTCAAAATAACGACTCAACCTCTTGGTATCTACATAATGTTTATGTCTATCTTGACCAGCTTTGATATCTTTTGTTATAGATTGTATTTCATTGTCCATCTGATCAAGTATCTTTGCTTTAAAATCTCTATACCTTGATTAGGGGGTCAACAGACCAAGCCAAGGATGTAAGGAAATCTTCACCATAGATAGCTTTTATGCAATGCATTCAATTCTTGGCTGCTTGTTCTCCCACTTGCATTTTGTGGAGATTCTCAGTAACTCCTAGGCTTTCATCCTTTGACCTTTGCTAATGCCTTTTTTCCCGTTAACCCCTAAGGCTATTAGACATACAAACATGGGTACACACTCATATGGCAGGATATAAGCAAACACGAGGTGAGGTGGACACGCACACACGAGACTCCGAAATACCCAACAAGATTTAAAGACTAAAATTTCTCAAAATGCATTAAGGATCGAAGTGCTTTCATACACATGTATGCTTTTATATATTTTTTTTGACTATATGAATCGTGTCAAATTTCAAGATTATCATCCAAATCTTAATTTTCAAAGGCTTTTGCAAATTCAAATTCTTCTTCAATGCTTCCTCACTTAAGGATTGGGATGTCCTCATCTCGGAAAAATTGGGGCTATCTTTAGCTCTATACATCCTCTTCTTTTCTTAAGTCGCATCTTCAAGAGGGAGAAACTTCCATTTGACTAAGCATTCTTTTAAAATCCTATGTTGTAGAGATGTCTCGAACATCTTGGGTTCCCATTCTAGCAAGCATGATGAAGTAATAATATTTTCTAAGATGTGCTCAGGCATTGGATGCTTCTTCTC
Source organism: Cibotium barometz (assembly GCF_041138505.1). NCBI lineage: Eukaryota > Viridiplantae > Streptophyta > Polypodiopsida > Cyatheales > Cibotiaceae > Cibotium > Cibotium barometz. The sequence continues at coordinate 531,408 of NC_141103.1, read as the reverse complement.
ATCACTAGGTTGACATGGAAGAAGACATTGCGAACCTTAAGCTGTTGAGAAAGAAGCAAGTCCTAAGATTTATCTCCAATATTGCTCGTAATACCCTAAGGTCCGCAAGATCTTCGTGTACTTTTGCGAGGGTTGTACATAAAGAAAAACCATATGGCCTCCCTCAAAATAACAACTCAACCTCTTGGGATCTACATAATGTTTATGTCTATCTTGACCAGCTTTGATATCTTTGCTTATAGATTGGATTTGATTGTCCATCTCATCAAGCATCTTTGCTTCAAAATCTCTACCTTGATTAGGGGGTTAGACCAAGCCAAGGATGTAAGGAAATCTTCACCATACATAGCTTTAAGAGGATTCATTACTAATTGTAAGATCCCTGTTCCCACCGAGCAACGGATTTGGGGTACTGGCAGCGGAAGTAGCACTTCTCGCGCGGGATAGGGTCCCACACTTGGGGCCTCGCCCACGGATATCCGGATAAGAGACTAATCCGTCGGTTGTTCCAAAACCGAACCCGGAAAAACTTCCTTTACCGGAAAGCACGAGCGATTCCACCAGGATAACTTTTTACTCTAACGTAGTCAAGATCATTTCTGATCGAGAAGATCCAATTACATCTATAGGATACTTAGTCAGCTCAAGGAAGAAACTTGCACTTGGATCATTGGGATCAACGCTTTTTTTCCCCATTCAAGAGGCACAGCCGTTGATTCCTATCCATAGAACAGTTACTGTCCGGGATTTTTTTTTTTTTTCTATCGTAAAAACAAAAGTTTGAGTCTCAATTTACGGATCCATCAGTCCAGCCTAACCCCATCCAATCCCATGGGTTAGCCAACCGCCCAACCACTGTAGTGATGGGATCCAATTAAAAATTTGGTTAGATTTTGTCCCGGGTACCAAGGAAAAGAGTTCCAAGGCCCCCTAGCCGGATGTTCATGCAAAATAAAACTAGTCACACCACTCACACACCCAATATGAAATTGCCTTTTTCAACCAGATTCAACCAGTTTAAAATAATCCTTTAATAAAACCATAGTATCATTGATCACCATCTTTCAATTTATCCAATTGATTCTTAATTTCCCATCATTCCTTCATCAGAGTATCTATGGCATCATTGGCAACTAGAACGCTCAGGAGCCGTTTCGATAGTTCCTAGCCCATAATACTTGGCAATATAATCACTTAACATGATGGACTCTCGTTGAAGATCAGCAAGATCAACCAACAGATCCATATAAGGAGCCATGGACTCATCCATTGAAGACCAGCAAGGTCAATCAACCAGATCCATGCTCGATTTCAGAAAACAACTCCAACTCTGTTCCAATATCTTCCTCGACGCACGCGTGGGTATCCTAGGCGACCCAGAGCCCGAGCACCGTATGGTCAGCACCCTCTAGGATCCTTCGCAGGTAACCTAGCGCTTCACGCATAGGCCGCTTCCTTGGCCCCTCATCCACCGTACCGGAAGCTCACCATTTTAATCGCACCGAGGCTGGTCAAGACCTCGGCCGACCTTGCTACGCGAGACGTCCTTCATTGACTCCCCGTCAGCAGTTGCAACTTTCTCATCACGACCTTAATCACAAGACGGTCAAAATGCTCCCCCCAGTATTCTTGACATAAAACAATCATTTACAGACAGCATTTACAAACAGCATTTACAAACAGTTTACAATACAATTTCTATTTTAACTTTCATTTTTCCACATTATCCCTCCTCAATCTACATTACTTATTCCATATTCCATTTATATGTATACTCATCCCATCACATCATTTCCATCTCATCACTTCAGATTCCCTCACATCACAATCGTATATTCACATCCATACATCCACAACTATATGCGTACATTCACATCTACATGCATACATCTACATCCCTATGCATACATCCACATCCACATTCACATTCACCTCCATACATCTACATCTACATGCATACATTCACTCCACATTCACATCCACATCTATACATCTACATCTACATGCATACATCCACCTCTACATCCACATCTACGTCTATACACCTACATCTACATGCATACATCTACATCCCTATGCATACATCCACATCCACATTCTCATTCACCTCCATACATCTACATCTACATGCATACATCCACTCCACATTCACATCCACATCTATACATCTACATCTACATGCATACATCCACCTCTACATCCACATCTACGTCTATACACCTACATCTACATGCATACATCCCCATCCACATCCACATCTACATCTATACGTCTACATCTACATGTATACATATACATCTCCATTCACAACTACATCTACATGTATACATCCATATCTCCATTCCCATCTACATCTATACATCTACATCTACATGCATCCATCCACATCTCCATTTACATCCTCATCTACACATCTATTTCTACATGCATACATCCACATCCCATGCATAATAAAATTCTTTTAATTAATCTAGGATGATAGTTCCTAGAATATGGTAGGAATTTCTCTTTTTATACTTTGAATGAATTTATTTTATGCGTAATTTCTATAAAAATTTTGCCATAGCTCCGCTACTATGACTGATAAATCTCAATTTTTTTCTAAGGGATAAAGCTCATTATTAAAGAAATAATTAGAATGGTCTCTAATTGGATCATCAATCCATAATGGTCTCTAATTGGATCATTAAGAAAACAATTAGAATGGTCTCTAATTGGGTCATCAATCCATAATGGATTGAATCATCAATGTGCATAAACTAAAAGCATAGCAAAAAGCCATTAATTTGGCCTCAAGCATAGCTTAATCTTGGATTAAGGAAAGGCTTTATGAAAAGCTTCATTGGGATTGAGAATGGTTCATGAGTATGACCATTTCTTGAGTGAGAGAGAGAAATTACATAAAAACTATTAGAATTTTAAACATAAATGGAAATTAACTTCTATAGCATTTATTAAATTATGTAACTCTTCACTACTATTCACCAATTAACTTCAATAGCATTTAAAAAAAATCATACTAATTAAACTTCTCAAGCTTGAGAGGGGTTGAGAAGAGAGAATCATTGAGAAATTATAGTAAAGATCAAAATTCAATATACTTACCTTATGATTTGCTTGATTCTTTATTCACGGTAGAGGCCCCCAACCAATCAATTGGTTTAGTATGTTGATGGAGCCACCAATGGGGATTGAAGAAAGAGAGAAGTGTCAAAAACTAGTGAATTATTAAAGAATTCACAGTTCTTGGCTTAGGTGGAGTAACATAGCATAAGACACTATATTTTGGCTTAGATGGAGTAGAGTAACAAGGCATAAGACACTATCTAATTTGGCTTAGGTGGAGTAGAGTAACAAGCATAAGACTCTATCTAATTTGGCTTAGGTGGAGTAGAGTAACAAAGCATAAGACACTATCTAATTTGGCTTAGGTGGAGTAGAGTAACAAGGCATAAAACTCTATATTTTTTTCAACAAGGGAAGGCTTCTATTTATAGGAAAATTTGAGCTCCTAACCAAACAAACCGATTCTAGAATTTTCCAAGTCAGTTTGGTCACTTTTTGACCATTTTTAGGTCAGTTAAGCTAACTTTTTGGAACTAGACTTGGATTAGGAGAGAGGAGAGATGAAATATCTCAATTTTTATGAGTTTAAAACTCATTCAAGCATGTGAAATATGCACCTCCTTTAAAGAACTCCCCTTCCTTACATATGTGTCATAATGGAATCATTTTAATATTGTTCATAGTTTTTTTTACTAATAAACCTTGTACATTTTCAACTCTTCATCTTATGTGAGCATTTAAGGGACTCCCCTTCCTTACATATGTGTCATAATAAAATCATTTAAGGGAAATATGCACCTCCTTTAAAGAACTCCCCTTCCTTACATATGTGTCATAATGGAATCATTTTAATATTGCTCATAGTTTTTTACTAATAAACCTTGTACATTTTCAACTCTTCATCTTATGTGAGCATTTAAGGGACTCCCCTTCCTTACATATGTGTCATAATAAAATCATTTAAGGGAAATATGCACCTCCTTTAAAGAACTCCCCTTCCTTACATATGTGTCATAATGGAATCATTTTAATATTGCTCATAGTTTTTTACTAATAAACCTTGTACATTTTCAACTCTTCATCTTATGTGAAATATGCACCTCCTTTAAAGAACTCTCCTTCCTTACATATGTGTCATAATGGAATCATTTTAATATTGCTCATAGTTTTTTACTAATAAACCTTGTACATTTTCAACTCTTCACCTCATGTGAGCATTTACTCATTTTTGGGTATTTTCTTTTTTACAATTTGGATTTATCTCCTCCCTACACATGGATTGATGCTATTGGCCCATAGGAACCTTAATTGGACCATAGTCTAAAGATTTCTAAAAATCTAGACCCTTAGGCTAAGGTTCTTTATACCTATTTCCAATTAATTCCAGTTGCACATTGGAAAATTCTTTTTTTAAATTTCTGTTTCAGGGGAACTCATCTGAATTATAAGAGATATTTTTCTATCCAAAAATATTCAAAATCTGAATATTCTCTCTCTAGAATATTTTCTCTCTCTAGGTTAAAACAGCCACAAACAAGGTCTCTTATATTTCAGAAAAGAAATTGATTACAGGGGAATATACTAGACATCAAAAAGGGGTTGGGAGAGGAATCTTACATTCTACCCCACTTAAAAAACGCGAGATGTCCTCATCTCGCAGGTGGAGTATGCTCTCTTTCATCATCTTTTTCTTCTTCAATCACATTCAACGTTACGCCTTGGAAGTGGACGGTCGATTTTTCCCTGGTATTCTGCTGGATTATGGATGACTTGAGAATTGTCGGTTAAGCCCTTGGTTTTTTTTTTTTTTTTCAATTGCAGTAAGGATCTGCCCTTCTTTCCTCTTCTACTTCTTCTGCAATTGTGACTGCTCTGGCTGCTGCTGCAGTCTGAGGTGGAATTCTTTCTCTTTGGTTGCCCCTATTCTGGAAAGGAGTTCTGAGGTTACTTTGGGTAGAGGCAGATGGTTGATTTGGAGTTCTTCTGGGGTTATCCTGGCTTGGGCGAGACTGGTATGAAGGGATTGGTCTCTGAATTCGGGTTCCTAGACTTCCCTGTCCCCTTGACATGGCAGGAGTTGGGCAGTCTTTTAACTGATGACCAAAACCTTGGCATCCAAAACACCGGTTCTTGCTTCTGAGTTCATCGTTCTGAATCCTTAAAATAGGTGGTCCTCTTGAGAAAGTATTCTGGGGGAAGGGTCTTCCTTCACTTTGGAATCTTTCTGCATCTTGATTCTGAACCGGTCCTTGCTGCCTCTTTGGGGGTGGAAAGTTTGAAGTACCTTCCTGGGCTTGGAATCTTTTAAAGTTAGAGGGTGCAGGCTTTGGCGGGACCTTTACTACAAAGGCTTTGGCAAAATCCTTTGCCATTTTTACTGCTTCAGCCATGGACACTGGTTTGGCATTTTTGACCAGTGTGTCTAAGGGTTCGTTCATTCCCCGAATGAACCTGGCCATGAGCTGTTCTTCATCAAGAGGTGGTGAATATTTGAGTAGAAGGGCAAAGGCCTGGTGATATTCCTCGATGGATTTGCTCTCCTGCTTTAGTTCTAGGAATTCGTTCATTTTGGTTTCTAAAAATCCAGGAGGGCAAAATCTCTTTCTTAGATAGGTTTTTAGATCATTCCAGGATTGAGTATTTCTGTCCAGACGATTGGTGTCACAATGGTTCCTCCATGCTACCCTGGCTGTTTCCACTATTTTCAACCGGCCAAGAGCCATTTTGCTCAACTCATTATAACCTGTGACGTCAAAATACTCTTCCATGGCTTCCACCCATTTCTCCACAGCCTCACCCAGGTTCTCCCCTTCTCCTTTGAAGGGTCCTGGCTGAGTCCTATGAAGAGCCTTGCGAACATCAGGGTCAAGTTCGTTATCTTCAGAGACAGGGTCTAGCTGCTGACGGCTACGGTTTCCTCGTCTCATGATTCTGTCAAAATTTATATATTAGAGAGAGAATAGTTATAAGATCAGAAGGGAGATTCTTATTTTTGAATACTTCAATAATTGGGGAGAAGTTTTACATTCTACCCCACTTAAAAAAGTGCGAGATGTCCTCATCTCGCAAGGTAGAGGATAACTCTTTTTCTTAAGATCCAATTTTTATTCTGGGGTTGCTTATATTCTGGTCAACCCAACAGAACACTGGGATAATTATCCCTTATATAGAACTCATCATTAAATAACAATTCATTCAGATCATATCGTTCATAACTTTAACACGATAATGGTCCATTAGACCGAAAAATTCCCTTCTGAACATTCCTCTATGGGAATTTCAGTTAAGCTAGTTCTCAATTTGTCATCCCTTAACTTGATCTACCGGTCAAGTGTTAACAGTAGCAATCTGACAACATAACCCACTAATCTCATAGTGATTTGCTGAATTCATTATCATCATTCTAGTTATGAATATCATCACAGGGACTCGTCCCATTCCCCCTCATTGTGGTTTCCTTATATTTCAACTAATTTTTAAAAGTCATCATTTTTCAATCAAAATTTTCAATCAGCATTTTCAATCAGAATCCAAATCAATTCATCAATTCTCAAACAGAATTATAAATCATATCAATCACATTCGAATTCATCATCTAGATAGCATTAACGCTTATAATTTCAAGTCTTAGATTTACTCGTATATACTGTCAGTAAAGAGCTGCAGTATACTCTCGGTATATACGGGTAGTCACGGCCCTTGGGATTATAAGGTAACTACTATCATGTCTAGGCCTCAAGCAAGTCAGGGATTCTATATAATTGCGGTACTTCCATCTGAAGACCCAATTACCAACTTACGAATTTCAGTTTGAATATCAAATTGTATGAATTATCTCACACAATTATAACCTTTTTGTGTTTCTTGATAAATTTTTGACATATTTGTCTTCTCAGTTGATCAAAGGCTCTGATACCAACTGTAAGATCCCTGTTCCCACCGAGCAACGGATTTGGGGTACTGGCAGCGGAAGTAGCACTTCTCGCGCGGGATAGGGTCCCACACTCGGGGCCTCGCCCACGGATATCTGGATAAGAGACTAATCCGTCGGTTGTTCCAAAACCAAACCCGAAAAAACTTCCTTTACCGGAAAGCACGGGCGATTCCACCAGGATAACTTTTTACTCTAACGTAGTCAAGATCATTTCTGATCGAGAAGATCCAATTACATCTATAGGATACTTAGTCAGCTCAAGGAAGAAACTTGCACTTGGATCATTGGGATCAACGCTTTTTTCCCCATCCAAGAGGCACAGCCGTTGATTCCTATCCATAGAACAGTTACTGTCCGGGATTTTTTTTTTTTTTCTATCGTAAAAACAAAAGTTTGAGTCTCAATTTACGGATCCATCAGTCCAGCCTAACCCCATCCAATCCCATGGGTTAGCCAACCGCCCAACCACTGTAGTGATGGGATCCAATTAAAAATTTGGTTAGATTTTGTCCTGGGTACCAAGGAAAAGAGTTCCAAGGCCCCCTAGCCGGATGTTCATGCAAAATAAAACTAGTCACACCACTCACACACCCAATATGAAATTGCCTTTTTCAACCAGATTCAACCAGTTTAAAACAATCCTTTAATAAAACCATAGTATCATTGATCACCATCTTCCAATTTATCCAATTGATTCTTAATTTCCCATCATTCCTTCATCAGAGTATCTATGGCATCATTGGCAACTAGAACGCTCAGGAGCCGTTTCGATAGTTCCTAGCCCATAATACTTGGCAATATAATCACTTAACATGATGGACTCTCGTTGAAGATCAGCAAGATCAACCAACAGATCCATATAAGGAGCCATGGACTCATCCATTGAAGACCAGCAAGGTCAATCAACCAGATCCATGCTCGATTTCAGAAAACAACTCCAACTCTGTTCCAATATCTTCCTCGACGCACGCGTGGGTATCCTAGGCGACCCAGAGCCCGAGCACCGTATGGTCAGCACCCTCTAGGATCCTTCGCAGGTAACCTAGCGCTTCACGCATAGGCCGCTTCCTTGGCCCCTCATCCACCGTACCGGAAGCTCACCATTTTAATCGCACCGAGGCTGGTCAAGACCTCGGCCGACCTTGCTACGCGAGACGTCCTTCATTGACTCCCCGTCAGCAGTTGCAACTTTCTCATCACGACCTTAATCACAAGACGGTCAATATGCTCCCCCCAGCATTCTTGACATAAAACAATCATTTACAGACAGCATTTACAAACAGCATTTACAAACAGTTTACAATACAATTTCTATTTTAACTTTCATTTTTCCACATTATCCCTCCTCAATCTACATTACTTATTCCATATTCCATTTATATGTATACTCATCCCATCACATCATTTCCATCTCATCACTTCAGATTCCCTCACATCACAATCGTATATTCACATCCATACATCCACAACTATATGCGTACATTCACATCTACATGCATACATCTACATCCCTATGTATACATCCACATCCACATTCACATTCACCTCCATACATCTACATCTACATGCATACATTCACTCCACATTCACATCCACATCTATACATCTACATCTACATGCATACATCCACCTCTACATCCACATCTACGTCTATACACCTACATCTACATGCATACATCTACATCCCTATGCATACATCCACATCCACATTCTCATTCACCTCCATACATCTACATCTACATGCATACATCCACTCCACATTCACATCCACATCTATACATCTACATCTACATGCATACATCCACCTCTACATCCACATCTACGTCTATACACCTACATCTACATGCATACATCCCCATCCACATCCACATCTACATCTATACGTCTACATCTACATGTATACATATACATCTCCATTCACAACTACATCTACATGTATACATCCATATCTCCATTCCCATCTACATCTATACATCTACATCTACATGCATCCATCCACATCTCCATTTACATCCTCATCTACACATCTATTTCTACATGCATACATCCACATCCCATGCATAATAAAATTCTTTTAATTAATCTAGGATGATAGTTCCTAGAATATGGTAGGAATTTCTCTTTTTATACTTTGAATGAATTTATTTTATGCGTAATTTCTATAAAAATTTTGCCATAGCTCCGCTACTATGACTGATAAATCTCAATTTTTTTCTAAGGGATAAAGCTCATTATTAAAGAAATAATTAGAATGGTCTCTAATTGGATCATCAATCCATAATGGTCTCTAATTGGATCATTAAGAAAACAATTAGAATGGTCTCTAATTGGGTCATCAATCCATAATGGATTGAATCATCAATGTGCATAAACTAAAAGCATAGCAAAAAGCCATTAATTTGGCCTCAAGCATAGCTTAATCTTGGATTAAGGAAAGGCTTTATGAAAAGCTTCATTGGGATTGAGAATGGTTCATGAGTATGACCATTTCTTGAGTGAGAGAGAGAAATTACATAAAAACTATTAGAATTTTAAACATAAATGGAAATTAACTTCTATAGCATTTATTAAATTATGTAACTCTTCACTACTATTCACCAATTAACTTCAATAGCATTTAAAAAAAATCATACTAATTAAACTTCTCAAGCTTGAGAGGGGTTGAGAAGAGAGAATCATTGAGAAATTATAGTAAAGATCAAAATTCAATATACTTACCTTATGATTTGCTTGATTCTTTATTCACGGTAGAGGCCCCCAACCAATCAATTGGTTTAGTATGTTGATGGAGCCACCAATGGGGATTGAAGAAAGAGAGAAGTGTCAAAAACTAGTGAATTATTAAAGAATTCACAGTTCTTGTGAGATCCCTGTTCCCACCGAGCAACGGATTCACGATACTGGCAGCGGAAGTAGCACTTCTCGCGCGGGACAGGGGTCCCACATTCGGGGCCTCACCCATGGATATCCGGATAAGAGACTAATCCGTCGGTTGTTCCAAAACCGGACCCGGAAAAACTTCCTTTACCGGAAAGCACGGGCGATTCCACCTGGATAACTTTTTACTCTAACGTAGTCAAGAACATTTCTGTTCGAGCTGATCCAATTGCATCTATAAGATACATGGTCAGATTAAGGAAGAAACTTGCACTTGGATCATTGGGATCAACGCTTTTTTCCCCATTCAAGAGGCACAGCCGTTGATTCCTATCCATAGAACAGTTACTGTCCGGGATTTATTTTATCTATCGTAAAAACAAAAGTTTGAGTCTCGATTTACGGATCCATCAGTCCAGCCTAACCCCATCCGATCCCATGGGTTAGCCAACCGCCCAACCACTGTAGTGATGGGATCCAATTTGGAATTTGGTTAGGTTTTGTCCCGGGTACCAAGGAAAAGAGTTCCAAGACCCCCTAGCCAGAAGTTCATGCAAACATAAAACTAGCCACACCACTTACACACCCAATATGAAATTGCCTTTTTCTTAGCATCAGCTAACTTTAAAACAATCCTTTAATGAAACCATAGTACCACTGATCACAATCTTTCAATTTATCCGGTTGATTCATAATTTCCCATTATTCCTTCATCAGAGTATCTATGGCATCATTGGCAACTAGAACGCTCACCACCTGTCCACACAGGGGGCCTTTTCAATAGTTCCTAGCCCATAATACTCGGCAATATAATCACTTATAAAAATCAAGATGGACTCTCGTTGAAGATCAGCAAGATCAACCAACAGATCCATATAAAGAGCCATGGACTCATCCATTGAAGACCAGCAAGGTCAATCAACCAGATCCATGCCCGGTTTCACAAAACAACTCTTACTCCTTGTTCCAATATCTTCCTCGACGCACGCGTGGGTATCCTAGGCGACCCAGAGCCCGAGCACCGTATGGTCAGCACCCTCTAGGATCCTTCGCAGGTGACCTAGCGCTTCACTCATAGGCCGCTTCCTTGGTCCCTCATCCACCGTACCGGAAGCTCACCATTTTAATCGAACCGAGGCTGGTCAAGACCTCGGTCGACCTTGCTACGCGAGACGTCCTCCATTGACTCTCCGTCAGCAGTTGCAACTTTATCAGTTAGGTCTCCACGACCTTAATCACAAGACGGTCAAAATGCTTCCCCAGCATTCTTGACATAAAACAGCCATTTACAAACAGCATTTACAAACAGTTTACAAATACAGTTTCTATATTAACTCTCATTTTTCCACATTATCCCTCATTAATCCACATTACTTATTCCACATTCCATGTATATGTGTACTCATCCAATCACCTCCTTTTCCATCTCTTCACTTCAGATTCCTTCACATCACATCCACATTCCACATTCACATCTATACATCCACATCTACATTCACATTCACATACATCCACATCCACATTCCCATACATCCACATCTATACATCCACATTCCACATTCACATCTACATTCACATTCACATACATGCATCCACATCTACATGCTTACCTCCATTTTCACATCCTCATTTATACATCCACATCCCATATCCACATTCATACATACACATCCATACATCTACATCTACATCCACATACATACATACATCCACATCCACATTCCACATTCACATCTATACATCCACATCTACATTCACATTCACATACATCCACATCCACATCTATACATCCACATTCCACATTCACATCTACATTCACATTCACATACATCCACATCTACATTCACATTCACATACATCCACATCCCCATTCCCATTCACATCTATACATCCACATCTACATCCACATACATACATACATCCACATCCACATTCCACATTCACATCTATACATCCACATCTACATCCACATTCACATACATCCACATCCACATTTCCATTCACATCTATACATCCACATCTATTCACATCTATACATCCACATCTACATCCACATTTACATCTATGCATATACATCTTCATGCATATATCCATTTTCATGTTCATACATCCACACTCCCATCTCCATATCCACACATCCACATACATACATCCATTTTCACATTCCCATTTATATAACCCCATATACCTTCACATCTAATCTTTTACATCACATCCATTCTCGCCCTATCACAACCCATATACATCTTATCCTATCACATACACTTCTTACCTCATCCCCCCATACACATCTTAATTCATCTTATCACATCCTAACTTATTTCATAAGTATCTTATCACCTCTTATCACATCTTATCACATTTCATATCTTTTTTTTTTTAAAAAAAGAGAATTCTTTTATTTGATATAAGATTTCTCTACACATTTATTTATACATAAATTCCATTTAAGGGGACTAACACTTTCGAAATTAAAATCAATCTTTTATGCATCTTCTTATGCATGATTTCAATTTGGTAGGGAATTATACTTTTAGAATAAAAGAATTTCTCTTATGCATCTAAGTTAAGCATAAAATCCATTTATGAGGAAAATCATACTTTTAGTATAAAAAGAATATCTTTTATGCATACCTATATGCATGAAATCCAATATGATAAAAGTAACACTTTTGATATAAAAATTTTTCCTTTATGCATACTTCTATGCATGAAAATTAAAAATGATAAAAGTAACACTTTTGATATAAAAATTTTCCTTTATGCATACTTCTATGCATGAAAAATAAAAATGATAAAAGTAACACTTTTGATATAAAAATTTTCCTTTATGCACACTTCTATGCATGAAAATTAAAAATGATAAAAGTAACACTTTTGATATAAAAATTTTCTTTTATGCATACTTTTATGTATGAAATAAAAATGATAAAAGTAACACTTTTGATATAAAAATTTATCCATTATGCATACTTCTATGCATGAAAATAAAAATGGTAAAAATAACACTTTTGATATAAAAATTTATCCTTTATGCATAATATTAAAATTCAATTTCTCCATGATTATAATGAAATTCTTTCAATTAATCTAGGATGATGATTCCTAGAATATGGTAGGAAGTCCTCTTTTTATGCTTTGAATGAAAATTTTTTATGCATAATTTTTATAAAAATTTTGCCATAGCTCCGCTGCTATGACTGATAAATCTCAATTTTTCTAAGGGATAAAGCTTATCATTAATGAAATAATTAAAATGATTCTCTAATTGGATCCTTAATCCATAATGGATTGAATCATCAATATACATAAACTAAAAGCATAAGAAAAAGCCATTAATTTGGCCTCAAGCATAGCTTAATCTTGGTTTAAGGAAAAGCTTTATGAAAAGCTTGATTTGGATTGAGAATGGGTCATGAGTATGACCATTTCTTGAGTGAGAGAGAGAATTCACATAAAAATCATTAGAATTTAAACATAAATGAAAATTAACTTCAATAGCATTATGTAACTCTTTACTACTATTCAAACTTCAATAGCATTTTAAAAAAAACCATACCAATTAAACTTCTCAAGCTTGAGAGGGGTTGAGAAGAGAGAAACATTGAGAAATTATAGAAAGATCAATATTCACTAATTACCTTACAAATTGCTTGATTCTTTGTTCACGGTAGAGGCCCCCAACCAATCAATTGGTTAAGTATGTTGATGGAGCCACTAATGGGGATTGAAGAAAGAGGGAAGCTCCAAAAACTAGTGAATTATTAAATGAATTCACAGTTCTTGGCTTAGGTGGAGTAGAGTAACGATGCATAAACACTATATATTTTTCAACAAGGGGGAGGCTTCTATTTATAGGAAAAATTGAGCTCCTAACCAAACAAACTGATTCTAGAATTTTCTAAATCAGTTTGGTCAATATTTGACCATTTTTAGGTCAGTTAAGCTAACTTTTTGGAACTAGACTTAAATGAGGAGAGAGGAGAGATGAAATATCTCAATTTTTATGAGTTTAAAACTCATTCAAGCATGTGAAATATGCACCTCCTTTAAAGAACTCTCTTTCCTTACAGATGTGTCATAATGGAATCATTTTAATATTGCTCATAGTTTTTTACTAATAAACCTTGTACATTTTCAACTCTTCATCTTATGTGAAATATGCACATCCTTTAAAGAACTCCCCTTCCTTACATATGTGTCATAATGGAATCATTTTAATATTGCTCATAGTTTTTTTACTAATAAACCTTGTACATTTTCAACTCTTCATCTTATGTGAGCATTTAAGGGACTCCCCTTCCTTACATATGTGTCATAATAAAATCATTATTCCCAAAATATCTCATATTTTTAATATTGCTCATAGTTTTTTACTAATAAACCTTGTACATTTTCAACTCTTCACCTTATGTGAGCATTTACTCATTTTTGGGTATCTTCTTTTTTACAAATTGGATTTATCTACTCCCTACACATGGATTGATGCTATTGGCCCATAGGAACCTTAATTGGACCATAGTCTAAAGATTTCTGAAAATCTAGACCCTTAGACTAAGGTTCTTTATACCTATTTCCAATTAATTCCAATTGCACATTGGAAAATTCTTTTTGAATTTCTGTTTCAGGGGAACTCATCTGAATTATAAGAGATATTTTTCTATCCAAAAATATTCAAAATCTGAATATTCTCTCTCTAGAATATTTTCTCTCTCTAGGCTAAAATAGTTAGAAACAAGGTCTTTATATTTCTGAAGAGGGGTTGATTACAAGGGAAGATACTAGACATCAAAAAGGGGTTGGGAGAGGAATCTTACATTCTACCCCACTTAAAAAATGCGAGATGTCCTCATCTCGCAGGTGGAGTATGATTTCTTTCATCACATCTTCTTCTTCTTCAATCACATTCAACTTTACGCCTTGGAAGTGGACGGTCGATTTTTCCCTGGTATTCTGGTGGAGTATGGATGACTTGAGAACTGTCTGTTAAGTCCTTGGTTTTTCAATTGCAGTAAAGATCTGCCCTTCTTTCCTCTTCTACTTCTTCTGAAATTGTGACTGCTCTGGCTGCTGCAGTCTGAGGTGGAATTCTTTCTCTTTGGTTGCCCCTGTTCTGGAAAGGAGTTCTAAGGTTATTCTGGGTAGAGGCAGATGGTTGATTTGGAGTTCTTCTGGGGTTACCCTGGCTTGGGTGAGACGGACCCTGATTAGACTGGTATGAAGGAATTGGTCTCTGAATTCGGGGTCCTAGACTTCCCTGTCCCCTTGACATGGCAGGAGTTGGGCAGTCTTTTAACTGATGACCAAAACCTTGGCATCCAAAACACCGGTTCTCACTTCTGGGTTCATTGTTCTGCATCCTTAAAATAGATGGTCCTCCTGAGAAAGTATTTTGGGGGAAGGATCTTCCTTCACTTTGGAATCTTCCTGCATCTTGATTCTGAAACGGTCCTTGCTGCCTCTTTGGAGGTGGAAAGTTTGAAGTACCTTCCTGGGCTTGGAATCTTTTAAAGTTAGAGGGTGCAGGTTTTGGCGGGACCTTTACTACAAAGGCTTTGGCAAAATCCTTTGCCATTTTTACTGCTTCAGCCATGGACACTGGTTTGGCATTTTTGACCAGTGTGTCCAAAGGTTCGTTCATTGCCCGAATGAACCTGGCCATGAGCTGTTCTTCATCTAGAGGTGGTGAGTATTTGAGTAGAAGAGCAAAGGCTTGGTGATATTCTTCAATGGTTTTGTTCTCCTGCTTTAGTTCTAAAAATTCATTCATTTTGGTTTCCAAAAATCCAGGGGGACAGAATCTCTTTCTCAAATAGGTTTTTAGGTCATTCCAAGATTGGGTATTTCTATTTAGACGGTTGGTGTCACAGTGGTTCCTCCATGCTACCCTGGCTGTTTCCACTATTTTCAACCGGCCAAGAGCTATTTTGCTCAGCTCATTATAACCTGTGACGTCAAAATACTCTTCCATGGCTTCCACCCATTTCTCCACAGTCTCACCTAGGTTCTCCCCTTCTCCTTTGAAGGGTCCTGGTTGAGTCCTATGAAGAGCCTTGCGAACATCAGGATTAAGTTCGTTATCTTCAGTGACAGGGTCTGGCTGCTGACGGCTACGATTTCCTCGTCTCATGATTCTGTCAAAAATTTATATATTAGAGAGAGAATAGTTATAAGATTAGAGAGGAGATTCTTATTTTTGAATACCTCAAAAACTGGGGAGAATTCTTACATTCTACCCCACTTAAAAAAAAGCGCGAGATGTTCTCATCTCGTAGGAAGAGAACAACTCTTTTTCTTAAGATCCAATTTTATTCTGGGGTTCCTTATATTCTGGTCAACCCAACAGAATACTAGGATAAATATCCCTTAGAACTTATCAACAATTCATTCAGATCATATCATTCATATCTTTAACATGATAATGGTCCATTAGACCGAAAAATTTCCTTCTGAACATTCCTCCACGGGAATTTTAGTCAAGTAAGTTCTTAATTTGTCATCCCTTAACTTGATCTAACGGTCAAGTATTAATAGTAGCAAACTGACAGCACAATCCACTAATCTCATAGTGATTTGCTGAAATCATTATCATCATTCCAGTTATGAATCATCACAGGGACTCGTCCCATTCATCCTCATTGAGGTTTCGCTCAGCTTATTACATTTCAACCAAATTTTCGAAATCATCCTCTGGATAGCATTAACGCTTATAATTTCAAGTCTTAGATTTACACGTATATACTGTCAGTAAAGAGCTGCAGTATACTCTCGGTATATACGGGTAGTCACGGCCCTTGGAATTATAAGGTAAATACCATCATGTCTAGGCCTCAAGCAAGTCAGGGATTCTATATAATTGTGGTACTTCCATCTGAAGACCCAATTACCAAATTACGAATTTTAGTTTGAATATCAAATTGTATGACTTATATCACACAATTACAACCTTTTTTTGTTTCTTGATAAATTTTTGACATATTTGTCTTCTCAGTTGATCTTTATTAACCAAATGCTCTGATACCAACTGTGAGATCCCTGTTCCCACCGAGCAACGGATTCACGATACTGGCAGCGGAAGTAGCACTTCTCGCGCGGGACAGGGGTCCCACATTCGGGGCCTCACCCACGGATATCCGGATAAGAGACTAATCCGTCGGTTGTTCCAAAACCGAACCCGGAAAAACTTCCTTTACCGGAAAGCACGGGCGATTCCACCTGGATAACTTTTTACTCTAACGTAGTCAAGAACATTTCTGTTCGAGCTGATCCAATTGCATCTATAAGATACATGGTCAGATTAAGGAAGAAACTTGCACTTGGATCATTGGGATCAACGCTTTTTTCCCCATTCAAGAGGCACAGCCGTTGATTCCTATCCATAGAACAGTTACTGTCCGGGATTTATTTTATCTATCGTAAAAACAAAAGTTTGAGTCTCGATTTACGGATCCATCAGTCCAGCCTAACCCCATCCGATCCCATGGGTTAGCCAACCGCCCAACCACTGTAGTGATGGGATCCAATTTGGAATTTGGTTAGGTTTTGTCCCGGGTACCAAGGAAAAGAGTTCCAAGACCCCCTAGCCGGAAGTTCATGCAAACATAAAACTAGCCACACCACTTACACACCCAATATGAAATTGCCTTTTTCTTAGCATCAGCTAACTTTAAAACAATCCTTTAATGAAACCATAGTACCACTGATCACAATCTTTCAATTTATCCGGTTGATTCATAATTTCCCATTATTCCTTCATCAGAGTATCTATGGCATCATTGGCAACTAGAACGCTCACCACCTGTCCACACAGGGGGCCTTTTCAATAGTTCCTAGCCCATAATACTCGGCAATATAATCACTTATAAAAATCAAGATGGACTCTCGTTGAAGATCAGCAAGATCAACCAACAGATCCATATAAAGAGCCATGGACTCATCCATTGAAGACCAGCAAGGTCAATCAACCAGATCCATGCCCGGTTTCACAAAACAACTCTTACTCCTTGTTCCAATATCTTCCTCGACGCACGCGTGGGTATCCTAGGCGACCCAGAGCCCGAGCACCGTATGGTCAGCACCCTCTAGGATCCTTCGCAGGTGACCTAGCGCTTCACTCATAGGCCGCTTCCTTGGTCCCTCATCCACCGTACCGGAAGCTCACCATTTTAATCGAACCGAGGCTGGTCAAGACCTCGGTCGACCTTGCTACGCGAGACGTCCTCCATTGACTCTCCGTCAGCAGTTGCAACTTTATCAGTTAGGTCTCCACGACCTTAATCACAAGACGGTCAAAATGCTTCCCCAGCATTCTTGACATAAAACAGCCATTTACAAACAGCATTTACAAACAGTTTACAAATACAGTTTCTATATTAACTCTCATTTTTCCACATTATCCCTCATTAATCCACATTACTTATTCCACATTCCATGTATATGTGTACTCATCCAATCACCTCCTTTTCCATCTCTTCACTTCAGATTCCTTCACATCACATCCACATTCCACATTCACATCTATACATCCACATCTACATTCACATTCACATACATCCACATCCACATTCCCATACATCCACATCTATACATCCACATTCCACATTCACATCTACATTCACATTCACATACATGCATCCACATCTACATGCTTACCTCCATTTTCACATCCTCATTTATACATCCACATCCCATATCCACATTCATACATACACATCCATACATCTACATCTACATCCACATACATACATACATCCACATCCACATTCCACATTCACATCTATACATCCACATCTACATTCACATTCACATACATCCACATCCACATTCCCATACATCCACATCTATACATCCACATTCCACATTCACATCTACATTCACATTCACATACATCCACATCTACATTCACATTCACATACATCCACATCCCCATTCCCATTCACATCTATACATCCACATCTACATCCACATACATACATACATCCACATCCACATTCCACATTCACATCTATACATCCACATCTACATCCACATTCACATACATCCACATCCACATTTCCATTCACATCTATACATCCACATCTATTCACATCTATACATCCACATCTACATCCACATTTACATCTATGCATATACATCTTCATGCATATATCCATTTTCATGTTCATACATCCACACTCCCATCTCCATATCCACACATCCACATACATACATCCATTTTCACATTCCCATTTATATAACCCCATATACCTTCACATCTAATCTTTTACATCACATCCATTCTCGCCCTATCACAACCCATATACATCTTATCCTATCACATACACTTCTTACCTCATCCCCCCATACACATCTTAATTCATCTTATCACATCCTAACTTATTTCATAAGTATCTTATCACCTCTTATCACATCTTATCACATTTCATATCTTTTTTTTTTTTTTAAAGAGAATTCTTTTATTTGATATAAGATTTCTCTACACATTTATTTATACATAAATTCCATTTAAGGGGACTAACACTTTCGAAATTAAAATCAATCTTTTATGCATCTTCTTATGCATGATTTCAATTTGGTAGGGAATTATACTTTTAGAATAAAAGAATTTCTCTTATGCATCTAAGTTAAGCATAAAATCCATTTATGAGGAAAATCATACTTTTAGTATAAAAAGAATATCTTTTATGCATACCTATATGCATGAAATCCAATATGATAAAAGTAACACTTTTGATATAAAAATTTTTCCTTTATGCATACTTCTATGCATGAAAATTAAAAATGATAAAAGTAACACTTTTGATATAAAAATTTTCCTTTATGCATACTTCTATGCATGAAAATTAAAAATGATAAAAGTAACACTTTTGATATAAAAATTTTCCTTTATGCACACTTCTATGCATGAAAATTAAAAATGATAAAAGTAACACTTTTGATATAAAAATTTTCTTTTATGCATACTTTTATGTATGAAATAAAAATGATAAAAGTAACACTTTTGATATAAAAATTTATCCATTATGCATACTTCTATGCATGAAAATAAAAATGGTAAAAATAACACTTTTGATATAAAAATTTATCCTTTATGCATAATATTAAAATTCAATTTCTCCATGATTATAATGAAATTCTTTCAATTAATCTAGGATGATGATTCCTAGAATATGGTAGGAAGTCCTCTTTTTATGCTTTGAATGAAAATTTTTTATGCATAATTTTTATAAAAATTTTGCCATAGCTCCGCTGCTATGACTGATAAATCTCAATTTTTCTAAGGGATAAAGCTTATCATTAATGAAATAATTAAAATGATTCTCTAATTGGATCCTTAATCCATAATGGATTGAATCATCAATATACATAAACTAAAAGCATAAGAAAAAGCCATTAATTTGGCCTCAAGCATAGCTTAATCTTGGTTTAAGGAAAAGCTTTATGAAAAGCTTGATTTGGATTGAGAATGGGTCATGAGTATGACCATTTCTTGAGTGAGAGAGAGAATTCACATAAAAATCATTAGAATTTAAACATAAATGAAAATTAACTTCAATAGCATTATGTAACTCTTTACTACTATTCAAACTTCAATAGCATTTTAAAAAAAACCATACCAATTAAACTTCTCAAGCTTGAGAGGGGTTGAGAAGAGAGAAACATTGAGAAATTATAGAAAGATCAATATTCACTAATTACCTTACAAATTGCTTGATTCTTTGTTCACGGTAGAGGCCCCCAACCAATCAATTGGTTAAGTATGTTGATGGAGCCACTAATGGGGATTGAAGAAAGAGGGAAGCTCCAAAAACTAGTGAATTATTAAATGAATTCACAGTTCTTGGCTTAGGTGGAGTAGAGTAACGATGCATAAACACTATATATTTTTCAACAAGGGGGAGGCTTCTATTTATAGGAAAAATTGAGCTCCTAACCAAACAAACTGATTCTAGAATTTTCTAAATCAGTTTGGTCAATATTTGACCATTTTTAGGTCAGTTAAGCTAACTTTTTGGAACTAGACTTAAATGAGGAGAGAGGAGAGATGAAATATCTCAATTTTTATGAGTTTAAAACTCATTCAAGCATGTGAAATATGCACCTCCTTTAAAGAACTCTCTTTCCTTACAGATGTGTCATAATGGAATCATTTTAATATTGCTCATAGTTTTTTACTAATAAACCTTGTACATTTTCAACTCTTCATCTTATGTGAAATATGCACATCCTTTAAAGAACTCCCCTTCCTTACATATGTGTCATAATGGAATCATTTTAATATTGCTCATAGTTTTTTTACTAATAAACCTTGTACATTTTCAACTCTTCATCTTATGTGAGCATTTAAGGGACTCCCCTTCCTTACATATGTGTCATAATAAAATCATTATTCCCAAAATATCTCATATTTTTAATATTGCTCATAGTTTTTTACTAATAAACCTTGTACATTTTCAACTCTTCACCTTATGTGAGCATTTACTCATTTTTGGGTATCTTCTTTTTTACAAATTGGATTTATCTACTCCCTACACATGGATTGATGCTATTGGCCCATAGGAACCTTAATTGGACCATAGTCTAAAGATTTCTGAAAATCTAGACCCTTAGACTAAGGTTCTTTATACCTATTTCCAATTAATTCCAATTGCACATTGGAAAATTCTTTTTGAATTTCTGTTTCAGGGGAACTCATCTGAATTATAAGAGATATTTTTCTATCCAAAAATATTCAAAATCTGAATATTCTCTCTCTAGAATATTTTCTCTCTCTAGGCTAAAATAGTTAGAAACAAGGTCTTTATATTTCTGAAGAGGGGTTGATTACAAGGGAAGATACTAGACATCAAAAAGGGGTTGGGAGAGGAATCTTACATTCTACCCCACTTAAAAAATGCGAGATGTCCTCATCTCGCAGGTGGAGTATGATTTCTTTCATCACATCTTCTTCTTCTTCAATCACATTCAACTTTACGCCTTGGAAGTGGACGGTCGATTTTTCCCTGGTATTCTGGTGGAGTATGGATGACTTGAGAACTGTCTGTTAAGTCCTTGGTTTTTCAATTGCAGTAAAGATCTGCCCTTCTTTCCTCTTCTACTTCTTCTGAAATTGTGACTGCTCTGGCTGCTGCAGTCTGAGGTGGAATTCTTTCTCTTTGGTTGCCCCTGTTCTGGAAAGGAGTTCTAAGGTTATTCTGGGTAGAGGCAGATGGTTGATTTGGAGTTCTTCTGGGGTTACCCTGGCTTGGGTGAGACGGACCCTGATTAGACTGGTATGAAGGAATTGGTCTCTGAATTCGGGGTCCTAGACTTCCCTGTCCCCTTGACATGGCAGGAGTTGGGCAGTCTTTTAACTGATGACCAAAACCTTGGCATCCAAAACACCGGTTCTCACTTCTAGGTTCATTGTTCTGCATCCTTAAAATAGATGGTCCTCCTGAGAAAGTATTTTGGGGGAAGGATCTTCCTTCACTTTGGAATCTTCCTGCATCTTGATTCTGAAACGGTCCTTGCTGCCTCTTTGGAGGTGGAAAGTTTGAAGTACCTTCCTGGGCTTGGAATCTTTTAAAGTTAGAGGGTGCAGGTTTTGGCGGGACCTTTACTACAAAGGCTTTGGCAAAATCCTTTGCCATTTTTACTGCTTCAGCCATGGACACTGGTTTGGCATTTTTGACCAGTGTGTCCAAAGGTTCGTTCATTGCCCGAATGAACCTGGCCATGAGCTGTTCTTCATCTAGAGGTGGTGAGTATTTGAGTAGAAGAGCAAAGGCTTGGTGATATTCTTCAATGGTTTTGTTCTCCTGCTTTAGTTCTAAAAATTCATTCATTTTGGTTTCCAAAAATCCAGGGGGACAGAATCTCTTTCTCAAATAGGTTTTTAGGTCATTCCAAGATTGGGTATTTCTATTTAGACGGTTGGTGTCACAGTGGTTCCTCCATGCTACCCTGGCTGTTTCCACTATTTTCAACCGGCCAAGAGCTATTTTGCTCAGCTCATTATAACCTGTGACGTCAAAATACTCTTCCATGGCTTCCACCCATTTCTCCACAGTCTCACCTAGGTTCTCCCCTTCTCCTTTGAAGGGTCCTGGTTGAGTCCTATGAAGAGCCTTGCGAACATCAGGATTAAGTTCGTTATCTTCAGTGACAGGGTCTGGCTGCTGACGGCTACGATTTTCTCGTCTCATGATTCTGTCAAAAATTTATATATTAGAGAGAGAATAGTTATAAGATTAGAGAGGAGATTCTTATTTTTGAATACCTCAAAAACTGGGGAGAATTCTTACATTCTACCCCACTTAAAAAAAAGCGCGAGATGTTCTCATCTCGTAGGAAGAGAACAACTCTTTTTCTTAAGATCCAATTTTATTCTGGGGTTCCTTATATTCTGGTCAACCCAACAGAATACTAGGATAAATATCCCTTAGAACTTATCAACAATTCATTCAGATCATATCATTCATATCTTTAACATGATAATGGTCCATTAGACCGAAAAATTTCCTTCTGAACATTCCTCCACGGGAATTTTAGTCAAGTAAGTTCTTAATTTGTCATCCCTTAACTTGATCTAACGGTCAAGTATTAATAGTAGCAAACTGACAGCACAATCCACTAATCTCATAGTGATTTGCTGAAATCATTATCATCATTCCAGTTATGAATCATCACAGGGACTCGTCCCATTCATCCTCATTGAGGTTTCGCTCAGCTTATTACATTTCAACCAAATTTTCGAAATCATCCTCTGGATAGCATTAACGCTTATAATTTCAAGTCTTAGATTTACACGTATATACTGTCAGTAAAGAGCTGCAGTATACTCTCGGTATATACGGGTAGTCACGGCCCTTGGAATTATAAGGTAAATACCATCATGTCTAGGCCTCAAGCAAGTCAGGGATTCTATATAATTGTGGTACTTCCATCTGAAGACCCAATTACCAAATTACGAATTTTAGTTTGAATATCAAATTGTATGACTTATATCACACAATTACAACCTTTTTTTGTTTCTTGATAAATTTTTGACATATTTGTCTTCTCAGTTGATCTTTATTAACCAAATGCTCTGATACCAACTGTGAGATCCCTGTTCCCACCGAGCAACGGATTCACGATACTGGCAGCGGAAGTAGCACTTCTCGCGCGGGACAGGGGTCCCACATTCGGGGCCTCACCCACGGATATCCGGATAAGAGACTAATCCGTCGGTTGTTCCAAAACCGAACCCGGAAAAACTTCCTTTACCGGAAAGCACGGGCGATTCCACCTGGATAACTTTTTACTCTAACGTAGTCAAGAACATTTCTGTTCGAGCTGATCCAATTGCATCTATAAGATACATGGTCAGATTAAGGAAGAAACTTGCACTTGGATCATTGGGATCAACGCTTTTTTCCCCATTCAAGAGGCACAGCCGTTGATTCCTATCCATAGAACAGTTACTGTCCGGGATTTATTTTATCTATCGTAAAAACAAAAGTTTGAGTCTCGATTTACGGATCCATCAGTCCAGCCTAACCCCATCCGATCCCATGGGTTAGCCAACCGCCCAACCACTGTAGTGATGGGATCCAATTTGGAATTTGGTTAGGTTTTGTCCCGGGTACCAAGGAAAAGAGTTCCAAGACCCCCTAGCCGGAAGTTCATGCAAACATAAAACTAGCCACACCACTTACACACCCAATATGAAATTGCCTTTTTCTTAGCATCAGCTAACTTTAAAACAATCCTTTAATGAAACCATAGTACCACTGATCACAATCTTTCAATTTATCCGGTTGATTCATAATTTCCCATTATTCCTTCATCAGAGTATCTATGGCATCATTGGCAACTAGAACGCTCACCACCTGTCCACACAGGGGGCCTTTTCAATAGTTCCTAGCCCATAATACTCGGCAATATAATCACTTATAAAAATCAAGATGGACTCTCGTTGAAGATCAGCAAGATCAACCAACAGATCCATATAAAGAGCCATGGACTCATCCATTGAAGACCAGCAAGGTCAATCAACCAGATCCATGCCCGGTTTCACAAAACAACTCTTACTCCTTGTTCCAATATCTTCCTCGACGCACGCGTGGGTATCCTAGGCGACCCAGAGCCCGAGCACCGTATGGTCAGCACCCTCTAGGATCCTTCGCAGGTGACCTAGCGCTTCACTCATAGGCCGCTTCCTTGGTCCCTCATCCACCGTACCGGAAGCTCACCATTTTAATCGAACCGAGGCTGGTCAAGACCTCGGTCGACCTTGCTACGCGAGACGTCCTCCATTGACTCTCCGTCAGCAGTTGCAACTTTATCAGTTAGGTCTCCACGACCTTAATCACAAGACGGTCAAAATGCTTCCCCAGCATTCTTGACATAAAACAGCCATTTACAAACAGCATTTACAAACAGTTTACAAATACAGTTTCTATATTAACTCTCATTTTTCCACATTATCCCTCATTAATCCACATTACTTATTCCACATTCCATGTATATGTGTACTCATCCAATCACCTCCTTTTCCATCTCTTCACTTCAGATTCCTTCACATCACATCCACATTCCACATTCACATCTATACATCCACATCTACATTCACATTCACATACATCCACATCCACATTCCCATACATCCACATCTATACATCCACATTCCACATTCACATCTACATTCACATTCACATACATGCATCCACATCTACATGCTTACCTCCATTTTCACATCCTCATTTATACATCCACATCCCATATCCACATTCATACATACACATCCATACATCTACATCTACATCCACATACATACATACATCCACATCCACATTCCACATTCACATCTATACATCCACATCTACATTCACATTCACATACATCCACATCCACATTCCCATACATCCACATCTATACATCCACATTCCACATTCACATCTACATTCACATTCACATACATCCACATCTACATTCACATTCACATACATCCACATCCCCATTCCCATTCACATCTATACATCCACATCTACATCCACATACATACATACATCCACATCCACATTCCACATTCACATCTATACATCCACATCTACATCCACATTCACATACATCCACATCCACATTTCCATTCACATCTATACATCCACATCTATTCACATCTATACATCCACATCTACATCCACATTTACATCTATGCATATACATCTTCATGCATATATCCATTTTCATGTTCATACATCCACACTCCCATCTCCATATCCACACATCCACATACATACATCCATTTTCACATTCCCATTTATATAACCCCATATACCTTCACATCTAATCTTTTACATCACATCCATTCTCGCCCTATCACAACCCATATACATCTTATCCTATCACATACACTTCTTACCTCATCCCCCCATACACATCTTAATTCATCTTATCACATCCTAACTTATTTCATAAGTATCTTATCACCTCTTATCACATCTTATCACATTTCATATCTTTTTTTTTTTTTTAAAGAGAATTCTTTTATTTGATATAAGATTTCTCTACACATTTATTTATACATAAATTCCATTTAAGGGGACTAACACTTTCGAAATTAAAATCAATCTTTTATGCATCTTCTTATGCATGATTTCAATTTGGTAGGGAATTATACTTTTAGAATAAAAGAATTTCTCTTATGCATCTAAGTTAAGCATAAAATCCATTTATGAGGAAAATCATACTTTTAGTATAAAAAGAATATCTTTTATGCATACCTATATGCATGAAATCCAATATGATAAAAGTAACACTTTTGATATAAAAATTTTTCCTTTATGCATACTTCTATGCATGAAAATTAAAAATGATAAAAGTAACACTTTTGATATAAAAATTTTCCTTTATGCATACTTCTATGCATGAAAATTAAAAATGATAAAAGTAACACTTTTGATATAAAAATTTTCCTTTATGCACACTTCTATGCATGAAAATTAAAAATGATAAAAGTAACACTTTTGATATAAAAATTTTCTTTTATGCATACTTTTATGTATGAAATAAAAATGATAAAAGTAACACTTTTGATATAAAAATTTATCCATTATGCATACTTCTATGCATGAAAATAAAAATGGTAAAAATAACACTTTTGATATAAAAATTTATCCTTTATGCATAATATTAAAATTCAATTTCTCCATGATTATAATGAAATTCTTTCAATTAATCTAGGATGATGATTCCTAGAATATGGTAGGAAGTCCTCTTTTTATGCTTTGAATGAAAATTTTTTATGCATAATTTTTATAAAAATTTTGCCATAGCTCCGCTGCTATGACTGATAAATCTCAATTTTTCTAAGGGATAAAGCTTATCATTAATGAAATAATTAAAATGATTCTCTAATTGGATCCTTAATCCATAATGGATTGAATCATCAATATACATAAACTAAAAGCATAAGAAAAAGCCATTAATTTGGCCTCAAGCATAGCTTAATCTTGGTTTAAGGAAAAGCTTTATGAAAAGCTTGATTTGGATTGAGAATGGGTCATGAGTATGACCATTTCTTGAGTGAGAGAGAGAATTCACATAAAAATCATTAGAATTTAAACATAAATGAAAATTAACTTCAATAGCATTATGTAACTCTTTACTACTATTCAAACTTCAATAGCATTTTAAAAAAAACCATACCAATTAAACTTCTCAAGCTTGAGAGGGGTTGAGAAGAGAGAAACATTGAGAAATTATAGAAAGATCAATATTCACTAATTACCTTACAAATTGCTTGATTCTTTGTTCACGGTAGAGGCCCCCAACCAATCAATTGGTTAAGTATGTTGATGGAGCCACTAATGGGGATTGAAGAAAGAGGGAAGCTCCAAAAACTAGTGAATTATTAAATGAATTCACAGTTCTTGGCTTAGGTGGAGTAGAGTAACGATGCATAAACACTATATATTTTTCAACAAGGGGGAGGCTTCTATTTATAGGAAAAATTGAGCTCCTAACCAAACAAACTGATTCTAGAATTTTCTAAATCAGTTTGGTCAATATTTGACCATTTTTAGGTCAGTTAAGCTAACTTTTTGGAACTAGACTTAAATGAGGAGAGAGGAGAGATGAAATATCTCAATTTTTATGAGTTTAAAACTCATTCAAGCATGTGAAATATGCACCTCCTTTAAAGAACTCTCTTTCCTTACAGATGTGTCATAATGGAATCATTTTAATATTGCTCATAGTTTTTTACTAATAAACCTTGTACATTTTCAACTCTTCATCTTATGTGAAATATGCACATCCTTTAAAGAACTCCCCTTCCTTACATATGTGTCATAATGGAATCATTTTAATATTGCTCATAGTTTTTTTACTAATAAACCTTGTACATTTTCAACTCTTCATCTTATGTGAGCATTTAAGGGACTCCCCTTCCTTACATATGTGTCATAATAAAATCATTATTCCCAAAATATCTCATATTTTTAATATTGCTCATAGTTTTTTACTAATAAACCTTGTACATTTTCAACTCTTCACCTTATGTGAGCATTTACTCATTTTTGGGTATCTTCTTTTTTACAAATTGGATTTATCTACTCCCTACACATGGATTGATGCTATTGGCCCATAGGAACCTTAATTGGACCATAGTCTAAAGATTTCTGAAAATCTAGACCCTTAGACTAAGGTTCTTTATACCTATTTCCAATTAATTCCAATTGCACATTGGAAAATTCTTTTTGAATTTCTGTTTCAGGGAAACTCATCTGAATTATAAGAGATATTTTTCTATCCAAAAATATTCAAAATCTGAATATTCTCTCTCTAGAATATTTTCTCTCTCTAGGCTAAAATAGTTAGAAACAAGGTCTTTATATTTCTGAAGAGGGGTTGATTACAAGGGAAGATACTAGACATCAAAAAGGGGTTGGGAGAGGAATCTTACAGTTCTTGGCTTAGGTTGAGTAACATAGCATAAGACACTATATTTTGGCTTAGATGGAGTAGAGTAACAAGGCATAAGACACTATCTAATTTGGCTTAGGTGGAGTAGAGTAACAAGCATAAGACTCTATCTAATTTGGCTTAGGTGGAGTAGAGTAACAAAGCATAAGACACTATCTAATTTGGCTTAGGTGGAGTAGAGTAACAAGGCATAAAACTCTATATTTTTTTCAACAAGGGAAGGCTTCTATTTATAGGAAAATTTGAGCTCCTAACCAAACAAACCGATTCTAGAATTTTCCAAGTCAGTTTGGTCACTTTTTGACCATTTTTAGGTCAGTTAAGCTAACTTTTTGGAACTAGACTTGGATTAGGAGAGAGGAGAGATGAAATATCTCAATTTTTATGAGTTTAAAACTCATTCAAGCATGTGAAATATGCACCTCCTTTAAAGAACTCCCCTTCCTTACATATGTGTCATAATGGAATCATTTTAATATTGTTCATAGTTTTTTTTACTAATAAACCTTGTACACTTTCAACTCTTCATCTTATGTGAGCATTTAAGGGACTCCCCTTCCTTACATATGTGTCATAATAAAATCATTTAAGGGAAATATGCACCTCCTTTAAAGAACTCCCCTTCCTTACATATGTGTCATAATGGAATCATTTTAATATTGCTCATAGTTTTTTACTAATAAACCTTGTACATTTTCAACTCTTCATCTTATGTGAGCATTTAAGGGACTCCCCTTCCTTACATATGTGTCATAATAAAATCATTTAAGGGAAATATGCACCTCCTTTAAAGAACTCCCCTTCCTTACATATGTGTCATAATGGAATCATTTTAATATTGCTCATAGTTTTTTACTAATAAACCTTGTACATTTTCAACTCTTCATCTTATGTGAAATATGCACCTCCTTTAAAGAACTCTCCTTCCTTACATATGTGTCATAATGGAATCATTTTAATATTGCTCATAGTTTTTTACTAATAAACCTTGTACATTTTCAACTCTTCACCTCATGTGAGCATTTACTCATTTTTGGGTATTTTCTTTTTTACAATTTGGATTTATCTCCTCCCTACACATGGATTGATGCTATTGGCCCATAGGAACCTTAATTGGACCATAGTCTAAAGATTTCTGAAAATCTAGACCCTTAGGCTAAGGTTCTTTATACCTATTTCCAATTAATTCCAATTGCACATTGGAAAATTCTTTTTTTAAATTTCTGTTTCAGGGGAACTCATCTGAATTATAAGAGATATTTTTCTATCCAAAAATATTCAAAATCTGAATATTCTCTCTCTAGAATATTTTCTCTCTCTAGGTTAAAACAGCCACAAACAAGGTCTCTTATATTTCAGAAAAGAATTTGATTACAGGGGAATATACTAGACATCAAAAAGGGGTTGGGAGAGGAATCTTACACTAATACTTTCATAATAAGCATCATAGGCAAATTCTAATAGATGTAGGAAGTTCAACTATCTTTTTTGTTCACATCCACGAGTGGCTTTGAGGGTGTCTTCTATAACTTGATGACATCTTTCATGTTATGATCGCATGGGATGTTCTGTCATAAAATCCCTAGATTCTCTCAATCATCGCGTCAACATTATGCAATGCATTCAATTCTTGGCATCTTCTTGTAGTACCAGTTGCATTTTGTGGAGATTCTCAGTAACTCCTCGACTTTCATGCTTTGAGCTCTGCTAATGGCTTTTTCCCCGTTAACCCCTAAGGCTATTGGACATACAAACATGATGGGTACACACTCATATGGCGGGATATAAGCAAAGACGCGTACGCACACACGAGACTCTGACAAACCCAACAAGATTTAAAGACTAAAATTTCTCAAAATTCATTTGGGATCTAAGTGCTTTCACACAAGGGTACCCACACACACGTATGCTTCTATATATTTTCTTGACTATATGAATCGTGTAAAATTTCAAGATTATTATCCAAAATTCAATTTTCAAAGGCTTTTGCAAATTTCAATTCTTCTTCAATGCTTCCTCACTTAAGGATTGGGATGTCCTTATCTCGCGAATTGCGGCTATCTTTAGCCCTATAGATCCTCTTATTTTTCCAAGTCGCATCTTCAACAAGGAGAAACTTCCATTTAAATCAGCATTCTTTTAGAATCCTATGTTGTAGAGATTTCTCGAACATCTTGGGTTCCAATTCCATTAAACATCTTGACATGGAAGATGCTGCGAAAGCTGTGGAGGAAGAAGCAAGTCATAAGATTTATCTCCAATATTCCTGGTAATACCATAAGGTCCACAAGATCTTGTGGTACTTTCATAAGGGTCGTAAACAAAGAAAAAGTATATGGCCTCCCTCAAAATCACGACTCAACCTCTTGGGATCTACATAATGTTTATGTCTACCTTGACCAGCTTTGATATTTTTTCTTATAGATGGCATTTGATTGTCCATCTCATCAAGCATCTTTGCTTCAAAATCTCTACCCTCATTAGGGGGTCAGACCATAGATAGCTTTAAGAGGATTCATTACTAATACTTTTATAATGCGGATCATAGGGAAATTCTACTATATGTAGGAAGTTCAACTATCTTTCTTGTTCCTGTGCACAGAAAGCTTTGAGGGTGTCTTCTATAACTTGATTACCTCTTTCATGTTACGGTCGCATGCTATGTTATTTCATAGCGTCCCTACATTCTCTCAATCATCGCGCTGACATTATGCGATGCATTCAATTCTTGGTTGCTTCTTCTCCCCCTTGAATTTTGTGGAGATTCTCGGTAACTCCCAGGCGAGAACTCATCCTTTGACCTTTGCTCATGGATTTTTCCCCGTTAACCCCTAAGGCTAATGGACATACAAACATGGGTACACACTCATATGGCGAGATATAAGCAAACACGAGGTGAGGTGGACACGCACGCACGAGACTCCGAAAATACCCAACAAGATTTAAAGACTAAAATTTCTCAAAATGCATCATGGAGATCGAAGTGCTTTCACACAAGGGTACCCCACACACATGTATGCTTTTATATATATATATTTTCGACTATATGAATCGTGTAAAATTTCAAGATTATCATCCAAATCTTGATTTTCAAAGGCTTTTGCAAATTTAAATTCTATGCCTCCTCACTTAAGGATTGGGATGTCCTGGGGCTATCTTTAGCTCTATATAGATCCTCTTCTTTTCCCAAGTCACATCTTCAACATGGAGAAACTTCCATTTACCTGAGTTCCAATTCTAAATGTACCTTGCACTAGCAAGCATGATAAAGTAATAATCTTTTCTAAGATGTGCTCAGGGTTTGGATGATACTTCTTCTCACTATGTTGACATGGAAGAAGACGTTGCGCGCCTTAAGCTTTAGAGAAAGAAGCGATTCCTAAGATTTATCTCCAATATTGCTTGTAATACCGTAAGGTTCGCAAGATCTTCTTGTACTTTTGCAAGGGTTGTACATAAAGAAAAACCATACGGCCTCCCTCAAAATAACGACTCAACCTCTTGGTATCTACATAATGTTTATGTCTATCTTGACCAGCTTTGATATCTTTTCTTATAGATTGTATTTGATTGTCCATCTCATCAAGCATCTTTGCTTTTAAATCTCTACCTTGATTAGGGGGTCAACAGACCAGGCCAAGGATGTAAGGAAATCTTCACCATAGATAGCTTTAAGAGGATTCATTACTTATAATTTTATATCAAACATCATAGGCAAATTCTAATAGATATAGGAAGTTTAACTATCTTTTTTGTTCACATCCACAAGAGGCTTTGAGGGTGTCTTCTATAACTTGATGGAATCTTTCATGTTATGATCGCATGCGATGTTCTGTCATAAAATCCCTAGATTTTTTGAATCATCACGTCAACATTATGCGATGCATTCAATTCTTGGCATCTGCTTGTACCAGCAGTTGCATTTTGTGGAAAGGTACCCACACACATGTATGCTTTTATATATTTTCTTGACTATATGAATCGTGTAAAATTTTAAGATTATCATCCAAATCTTAATTTTCAAAGGCTTTTGCAAATTTAAATTCTATTTCAATGCTTCCTCACTTAAGGATTCGGATATCCTTATCTCGCGAAATCAAGGCTGTATAGATCCTCTTCTTTTCTCAAGTCGCATCTTTAACAGGGAGAAACTTCCATTTAACTAAGCATTCTTTTAGAATCCTATGTTGTAGAGATTTCTCAAAAATCTTGGGTTCCAATTTAAAATGTACCTTGCACTAACTAGCAAGCACGAGGAAGTAATAATCTTTTCTAAGATGTTCTCATGGTTTGGATGATACTTCTTCTCACTAGGTTGACATGGAAGATGCTGCAGAAGCTCTGGAGGAAGAAGCAAGTCATAAGATTTATCTCCAATATTCTTGGTAAGACCATAAGGTCCACAAGATCTTGTGGTACTTTCCCAAGGGTCGTAAACAAAGAAAAAGTATATGGCCTCCCTCAAAATCACGACTCAACCTCTTGGGATCTACATAATGTTTATGTCTACCTTGACCAGCTTCGATATCTTTCCTTATAGATGGCATTTGATTCTCCATCTCATCAAGCATCTTTGCTTCAAAATCTCTACCTTCATTAGGGGGTCAGACCAAGTCAAGGATGTAAGGAAATCTTGACCAAAATTTCAAGATTATCATCCAAATCTTAATTTTCAAAGGCTATTGCAAATTTAAATTCTTCTTCAATGCTTCCTCACTTAAGGATTGGGATGTCCTCATCTCGAAAAAATTGGGGCTATCTTTAGCTCTATACATCCTCTGCTTTTTCCAAGTCGCATCTTCAAGCGAGAGAAACTTCCATTTAACTAAGCATTCTTTTAGAAACCTATGTTGTAGAGATTTCTCGAATATCTTGGATTCCAATTCTAAATGTACCTTGCACTAGCAACAAGCATGATGAAGGAATAATCTTTTCTAAGATGTGCTCAGGCATTGGATGATACTTCTTTTCACTAGGTTGACACTGAAGAAGACATTGCGAACCTTAAGCTGTGGAGAAAGAAGCAAGTCCTAAGATTTATCTCCAATATTGCTCGTAATACCCTAAGGTCCGCAAGATCTTCGTGTACTTTTGCGAGGGTTGTACATAAAGAAAAACCATATGGCCTTCCTTAAAATAACAACTCAACCTCTTGGGATCTACATGATTTTTATGTCTATCTTGACCAGCTTTGAAATCTTTTCTTATAGATTGTATTTGATTGTCCATCTCATCAAGCATCTTTGCTTCAAAATCTCTACCTTGATTAGGGGGTTAGACCAAGCCAAGGATGTAAGGAAATCTTCACCATACATAGCTTTAAGAGGATTCATTACTAATACTTTTATAATAAGCATCATAGGCAAATTCTAATAGATGTAGGAAGTTCAACTATCTTTTTTGTTCACATCCACGAGAGGCTTTGAGAGTGTCTTCTATAACTTGATGACATCTTTCATGTTATGATCGCATGGGATGTTCTGTCATAAAATCCCTAGATTCTCTCAATCATCGCGTCAACATTATGCGATGCATTCAATTCTTGGCATCTTCTTGTAGTACCAGTTGCATTTTGTGGAGATTCTCAGTAACTCCTTCGCTTTCATGCTTTGAGCTCTGCTAATGGCTTTTTCCCCGTTAACCCCTAAGGCTATTGGACATACAAACATGATGGGTACCACTCATATGGCGGGATATAAGCAAAGACAAGGCGAGGTGGACGCGTAGGCACACACGAGACTCTGAAATACCCAACAAGATTTAAAGACTAAAATTTCTCAAAATTCATTTGGGATCTAAGTGCTTTTACACAAGGGTACCCACACACACATATGCTTTTATATATTTTCTTGACTATATGAATGGTTTAAAATTTCAAGATTATCATCCAAAATTTAATTTTCAAAGTCTTTTACAAATTTCAATTCTTCTTCAATGCTTCCTCACTTAAGGATTGGGATGTCCTTATCTCGCAAATTGGGGCTATCTTTAGCTCTATAGATCCTCCTATTTTCCCAAGTCGCATCTTCAAAAGGGAACATTCTTTTAGAATTCTATGTTGTAGAGATTTCTCGAACATCTTAAGTTCCAATTGGCGACAACTCATCCTTTGATCTTTGCTCATGGATTTTTCCCCGTTAACCCCTAAGGCTAATGGACATACAAACATGGGTACACACTCATATGGCGGGATATAAGCAAACACGAGGTGAGGTGGACACGCATGCACGAGACTCCGAAATACCCAACAAGATTTAACGACTAAAATTTCTCAAAATGCATTTAGGAGATCGAAGTGCTTTCACACCTTGGTACCCCACACATGTATGCTTTTATATATACTTTTTGACTATATGAATCGTGTAAAATTGCAAGATTATCATCCAAATCTTAATTTTCAAAGGCTTTTGCAAATTTAAATTCTATGCCTCCTCACTTAAGGATTGGGATGTCCTGGGGCTACTATCTTTAGCTCTATATAGATCCTCTTCTTTTCCCAAGTCACATCTTCAACATGGAGAAACTTCCATTTACCTAAGCATTCTTTTAGAATCCTATGTTGTAGATATTTCTCGAACATCCTGGGTTCCAATTCTAAATGTACCTCGCACTAGCAAGCATGATGAAGTAATAATCTTTTCTAAGATCTGCTCAGGGTTTGGATGATACTTCTTCTCACTAGGTTGACATGGAAGAAGACGTTACGAACCTTAAGCTTTGGAGAAAGAAGCGATTCCTAAGATTTATCTCCAATATTGCTCGTAATACCGTAAGGTTCGCAAGATCTTCTTGTACTTTTGCAAGGGTTGTACGTAAAGAAAAACCATATGGCCTCCCTCAAAATAACGACTCAACCTCTTGGTATCTACATAATGTTTATGTCTATCTTGACCAGCTTTGATATCTTTTGTTATAGATTGTATTTCATTGTCCATCTGATCAAGTATCTTTGCTTTAAAATCTCTATACCTTGATTAGGGGGTCAACAGACCAAGCCAAGGATGTAAGGAAATCTTCACCATAGATAGCTTTTATGCAATGCATTCAATTCTTGGCTGCTTGTTCTCCCACTTGCATTTTGTGGAGATTCTCAGTAACTCCTAGGCTTTCATCCTTTGACCTTTGCTAATGGCTTTTTTCCCGTTAACCCCTAAGGCTATTAGACATACAAACATGGGTACACACTCATATGGCAGGATATAAGCAAACACGAGGTGAGGTGGACACGCACACACGAGACTCCGAAATACCCAACAAGATTTAAAGACTAAAATTTCTCAAAATGCATTAAGGATCGAAGTGCTTTCATACACATGTATGCTTTTATATATTTTTTTTGACTATATGAATCGTGTCAAATTTCAAGATTATCATCCAAATCTTAATTTTCAAAGGCTTTTGCAAATTCAAATTCTTCTTCAATGCTTCCTCACTTAAGGATTGGGATGTCCTCATCTCGGAAAAATTGGGGCTATCTTTAGCTCTATACATCCTCTTCTTTTCTTAAGTCGCATCTTCAAGAGGAAGAAACTTCCATTTGACTAAGCATTCTTTTAAAATCCTATGTTGTAGAGATGTCTCGAACATCTTGGGTTCCCATTCTAGCAAGCATGATGAAGTAATAATATTTTCTAAGATGTGCTCAGGCATTGGATGCTTCTTCTCATCACTAGGTTGACATGGAAGAAGACATTGCGAACCTTAAGCTGTTGAGAAAGAAGCAAGTCCTAAGATTTATCTCCAATATTGCTAGTACTAAAAAGGTCCGCAAGATCTTCGTGTACTTTTGCGAGGGTTGTACATAAAGAAAAACCATATGGCCTCCCTCAAAATAACAACTCAACCTCTTGGGATCTACATAATGTTTATGTCTATCTTGACCAGCTTTGATATCTTTGCTTATAGATTGGATTTGATTGTCCATCTCATCAAGCATCTTTGCTTCAAAATCTCTACCTTGATTAGGGGGTTAGACCAAGCCAAGGATGTAAGGAAATCTTCACCATACATAGCTTTAAGAGGATTCATTACTAATACTTTTATAATAAGCATCATAGGCAAATTCTAATAGATGTAGGAAGTTCAACTATCTTTTTTGTTCACATCCACGAGTGGCTTTGAGGGTGTCTTCTATAACTTGATGACATCTTTCATGTTATGATCGCATGGGATGTTCTGTCATAAAATCCCTAGATTCTCTCAATCATCGCGTCAACATTATGCAATGCATTCAATTCTTGGCATCTTCTTGTAGTACCAGTTGCATTTTGTGGAGATTCTCAGTAACTCCTCGACTTTCATGCTTTGAGCTCTGCTAATGGCTTTTTCCCCGTTAACCCCTAAGGCTATTGGACATACAAACATGATGGGTACACACTCATATGGTGGGATATAAGCAAAGACGCGTACGCACACAGGAGACTTTGACAAACCCAACAAGATTTAAAGACTAAAATTTCTCAAAATTCATTTGGGATCTAAGTGCTTTCACACAAGGGTACCCACACACACGTATGCTTCTATATATTTTCTTGACTATATGAATCGTGTAAAATTTCAAGATTATTATCCAAAATTCAATTTTCAAAGGCTTTTGCAAATTTCAATTCTTCTTCAATGCTTCCTCACTTAAGGATTGGGATGTCCTTATCTCGCGAATTGCGGCTATCTTTAGCCCTATAGATCCTCTTATTTATCCAAGTCGCATCTTCAACAAGGAGAAACTTCCATTTAAATGAGCATTCTTTTAGAATCCTATGTTGTAGAGATTTCTCGAACATCTTGGGTTCCAATTCCATTAAACATCTTGACATGGAAGATGCTGCGAAAGCTGTGGAGGAAGAAGCAAGTCATAAGATTTATCTCCAATATTCCTGGTAATACCATAAGGTCCACAAGATCTTGTGGTACTTTCATAAGGGTCGTAAACAAAGAAAAAGTATATGGCCTCCCTCAAAATCACGACTCAACCTCTTGGGATCTACATAATGTTTATGTCTACCTTGACCAGCTTTGATATTTTTTCTTATAGATGGCATTTGATTGTCCATCTCATCAAGCATCTTTGCTTCAAAATCTGTACCCTCATTAGGGAGTCAGACCATAGATAGCTTTAAGAGGATTCATTACTAATACTTTTATAATGCGGATCATAGGGAAATTCTACTCTATGTAGGAAGTTCAACTATCTTTCTTGTTCCTGTGCACAGAAAGCTTTGAGGGTGTCTTCTATAACTTGATTACCTCTTTCATGTTACGGTCGCATGCTATGTTATTTCATAGCGTCCCTACATTCTCTCAATCATCGCGCTGACATTATGCGATGCATTCAATTCTTGGTTGCTTCTTCTCCCCCTTGAATTTTGTGGAGATTCTCGGTAACTCCCAGGCGAGAACTCATCCTTTGACCTTTGCTCATGGATTTTTCCCCGTTAACCCCTAAGGCTAATGGACATACAAACATGGGTACACACTCATATGGCGAGATATAAGCAAACACGAGGTGAGGTGGACACGCACGCACGAGACTCTGAAAATACCCAACAAGATTTAAAGACTAAAATTTCTCAAAATGCATCATGGAGATCGAAGTGCTTTCACACAAGGGTACCCCACACACATGTATGCTTTTATATATATATATATTTTCGACTATATGAATCGTGTAAAATTTTAAGATTATCATCCAAATCTTGATTTTCAAAGGCTTTTGCAAATTTAAATTCTATGCCTCCTCACTTAAGGATTGGGATGTCCTGGGGCTATCTTTAGCTCTATATAGATCCTCTTCTTTTCCCAAGTTACATCTTCAACATGGAGAAACTTCCATTTACCTGAGTTCCAATTCTAAATGTACCTTGCACTAGCAAGCATGATAAAGTAATAATCTTTTCTAAGATGTGCTCAGGGTTTGGATGATACTTCTTCTCACTATGTTGACATGGAAGAAGACGTTGGGCGCCTTAAGCTTTAGAGAAAGAAGCGATTCCTAAGATTTATCTCCAATATTGCTCGTAATACCGTAAGGTTCGCAAGATCTTCTTGTACTTTTGCAAGGGTTGTACATAAAGAAAAACCATACGGCCTCCCTCAAAATAACGACTCAACCTCTTGGTATCTACATAATGTTTATGTTTATCTTGACCAGCTTTGATATCTTTTCTTATAGATTGTATTTGATTGTCCATCTCATCAAGCATCTTTGCTTTTAAATCTCTACCTTGATTAGGGGGTCAACAGACCAGGCCAAGGATGTAAGGAAATCTTCACCATAGATAGCTTTAAGAGGATTCATTACTTATAATTTTATATCAAACATCATAGGCAAATTCTAATAGATATAGGAAATTTAACTATCTTTTTTGTTCACATCCACAAGAGGCTTTGAGGGTGTCTTCTATAACTTGATGGAATCTTTCATGTTATGATCGCATGCGATGTTCTGTCATAAAATCCCTAGATTTTTTGAATCATCACGTCAACATTATGCGATGCATTCAATTCTTGGCATCTGCTTGTACCAGCAGTTGCATTTTGTGGAAAGGTACCCACACACATGTATGCTTTTATATATTTTCTTGACTATATGAATCGTGTAAAATTTTAAGATTATCATCCAAATCTTAATTTTCAAAGGCTTTTGCAAATTTAAATTCTATTTCAATGCTTCCTCACTTAAGGATTCGGATATCCTTATCTCGTGAAATCAAGGCTATATAGATCCTCTTCTTTTCTCAAGTCGCACCTTTAACAGGGAGAAACTTCCATTTAACTAAGCATTCTTTTAGAATCCTATGTTGTAGAGATTTCTCAAAAATCTTGGGTTCCAATTTCAAACGTACCTTGCACTAACTAGCACGCACGAGGAAGTAATAATCTTTTCTAAGATGTTCTCATGGTTTGGATGATACTTCTTCTCACTAGGTTGACATGGAAGATGCTGCAGAAGCTCTGGAGGAAGAAGCAAGTCATAAGATTTATCTCCAATCTTCCTGGAAAGACCATAAGGTCCACAAGATCTTGTGGTACTTTCCCAAGGGTCGTAAACAAAGAAAAAGTATATGGCCTCCCTCAAAATCACGACTCAACCTCTTGGGATCTACATAATGTTTATGTCTACCTTGACCAGCTTCGATATCTTTCCTTATAGATGGCATTTGATTCTCCATCTCATCAAGCATCTTTGCTTCAAAATCTCTACCTTCATTAGGGGGTCAGACCAAGTCAAGGATGTAAGGAAATCTTGACCAAAATTTCAAGATTATCATCCAAATCTTAATTTTCAAAGGCTATTGCAAATTTAAATTCTTCTTCAATGCTTCCTCACTTAAGGATTGGGATGTCCTCATCTCGAAAAAATTGGGGCTATCTTTAGCTCTATACATCCTCTGCTTTTTCCAAGTCGCATCTTCAAGCGAGAGAAACTTCCATTTAACTAAGCATTCTTTTAGAAACCTATGTTGTAGAGATTTCTCGAATATCTTGGATTCCAATTCTAAATGTACCTTGCACTAGCAACAAGCATGATGAAGGAATAATCTTTTCTAAGATGTGCTCAGGCATTGGATGATACTTCTTTTCACTAGGTTGACACTGAAGAAGACATTGCGAACCTTAAGCTGTGGAGAAAGAAGCAAGTCCTAAGATTTATCTCCAATATTGCTCGTAATACCCTAAGGTCCGCAAGATCTTCGTGTACTTTTGCGAGGGTTGTACATAAAGAAAAACCATATGGCCTTCCTTAAAATAACAACTCAACCTCTTGGGATCTACATGATTTTTATGTCTATCTTGACCAGCTTTGAAATCTTTTCTTATAGATTGTATTTGATTGTCCATCTCATCAAGCATCTTTGCTTCAAAATCTCTACCTTGATTAGGGGGTTAGACCAAGCCAAGGATGTAAGGAAATCTTCACCATAGATAGCTTTAAGAGGATTCATTACTAATACTTTTATAATAAGCATCATAGGCAAATTCTAATAGATGTAGGAAGTTCAACTATCTTTTTTGTTCACATCCACGAGAGGCTTTGAGAGTGTCTTCTATAACTTGATGACATCTTTCATGTTATGATCGCATGGGATGTTCTGTCATAAAATCCCTAGATTCTCTCAATCATCGCGTCAACATTATGCGATGCATTCAATTCTTGGCATCTTCTTGTAGTGCCAGTTGCATTTTGTGGAGATTCTCAGTAACTCCTTCGCTTTCATGCTTTGAGCTCTGCTAATGGCTTTTTCCCCGTTAACCCCTAAGGCTATTGGACATACAAACATGATGGGTACCACTCATATGGCGGGATATAAGCAAAGACAAGGCGAGGTGGACGCGTAGGCACACACGAGACTCTGAAATACCCAACAAGATTTAAAGACTAAAATTTCTCAAAATTCATTTGGGATCTAAGTGCTTTTACACAAGGGTACCCACACACACATATGCTTTTATATATTTTCTTGACTATATGAATGGTTTAAAATTTCAAGATTATCATCCAAAATTTAATTTTCAAAGTCTTTTACAAATTTCAATTCTTCTTCAATGCTTCCTCACTTAAGGATTGGGATGTCCTTATCTCGCAAATTGGGGCTATCTTTAGCTCTATAGATCCTCCTATTTTCCCAAGTCGCATCTTCAAAAGGGAACATTCTTTTAGAATTCTATGTTGTAGAGATTTCTGGAACATCTTAAGTTCCAATTGGCGACAACTCATCCTTTGATCTTTGCTCATGGATTTTTCCCCGTTAACCCCTAAGGCTAATGGACATACAAACATGGGTACACACTCATATGGCGGGATATAAGCAAACACGAGGTGAGGTGGACACGCATGCACGAGACTCCGAAATACCCAACAAGATTTAACGACTAAAATTTCTCAAAATGCATTTAGGAGATCGAAGTGCTTTCACACAAGGGTACCCCACACATGTATGCTTTTATATATACTTTTTGACTATATGAATCGTGTAAAATTGCAAGATTATCATCCAAATCTTAATTTTCAAAGGCTTTTGCAAATTTAAATTCTATGCCTCCTCACTTAAGGATTGGGATGTCCTCGGGCTACTATCTTTAGCTCTATATAGATCCTCTTCTTTTCCCAAGTCACATCTTCAACATGGAGAAACTTCCATTTACCTAAGCATTCTTTTAGAATCCTATGTTGTAGAGATTTCTCGAACATCCTGGGTTCCAATTCTAAATGTACCTCGCACTAGCAAGCATGATGAAGTAATAATCTTTTCTAAGATCTGCTCAGGGTTTGGATGATACTTCTTCTCACTAGGTTGACATGGAAGAAGACGTTGCGAACCTTAAGCTTTGGAGAAAGAAGCGATTCCTAAGATTTATCTCCAATATTGCTCGTAATACCGTAAGGTTCGCAAGATCTTCTTGTACTTTTGCAAGGGTTGTACGTAAAGAAAAACCATATGGCCTCCCTCAAAATAACGACTCAACCTCTTGGTATCTACATAATGTTTATGTCTATCTTGACCAGCTTTGATATCTTTTGTTATAGATTGTATTTCATTGTCCATCTGATCAAGTATCTTTGCTTTAAAATCTCTATACCTTGATTAGGGGGTCAACAGACCAAGCCAAGGATGTAAGGAAATCTTCACCATAGATAGCTTTTATGCAATGCATTCAATTCTTGGCTGCTTGTTCTCCCACTTGCATTTTGTGGAGATTCTTAGTAACTCCTAGGCTTTCATCCTTTGACCTTTGCTAATGGCTTTTTTCCCGTTAACCCCTAAGGCTATTAGACATACAAACATGGGTACACACTCATATGGCAGGATATAAGCAAACACGAGGTGAGGTGGACACGCACACACGAGACTCCGAAATACCCAACAAGATTTAAAGACTAAAATTTCTCAAAATGCATTAAGGATCGAAGTGCTTTCATACACATGTATGCTTTTATATATATTTTTTGACTATATGAATCGTGTCAAATTTCAAGATTATCATCCAAATCTTAATTTTCAAAGGCTTTTGCAAATTCAAATTCTTCTTCAATGCTTCCTCACTTAAGGATTCGGATGTCCTCATCTCGGAAAAATTGGGGCTATCTTTAGCTCTATACATCCTCTTCTTTTCTTAAGTCGCATCTTCAAGAGGGAGAAACTTCCATTTGACTAAGCATTCTTTTAAAATCCTATGTTGTAGAGATGTCTCGAACATCTTGGGTTCCCATTCTAGCAAGCATGATGAAGTAATAATATTTTCTAAGATGTGCTCAGGCATTGGATGCTTCTTCTCATCACTAGGTTGACATGGAAGAAGACATTGCGAACCTTAAGCTGTTGAGAAAGAAGCAAGTCCTAAGATTTATCTCCAATATTGCTCGTAATACCCTAAGGTCCGCAAGATCTTCGTGTACTTTTGCGAGGGTTGTACATAAAGAAAAACCATATGGCCTCCCTCAAAATAATAACTCAACCTCTTGGGATCTACATAATGTTTATGTCTATCTTGACCAGCTTTGATATCTTTGCTTATAGATTGGATTTGATTGTCCATCTCATCAAGCATCTTTGCTTCAAAATCTCTACCTTGATTAGGGGGTTAGACCAAGCCAAGGATGTAAGGAAATCTTCACCATAGATAGCTTTAAGAGGATTCATTACTAATACCTTCATAATAAGCATCATAGGCAAATTCTAATAGATGTAGGAAGTTCAACTATCTTTTTTGTTCACATCCACGAGTGGCTTTGAGGGTGTCTTCTATAACTTGATGACATCTTTCATGTTATGATCGCATGGGATGTTCTGTCATAAAATCCCTAGATTCTCTCAATCATCGCATCAACATTA
This sequence comes from Cibotium barometz, assembly GCF_041138505.1. Taxonomy (NCBI): domain Eukaryota; kingdom Viridiplantae; phylum Streptophyta; class Polypodiopsida; order Cyatheales; family Cibotiaceae; genus Cibotium; species Cibotium barometz. The sequence continues at coordinate 487,749 of NC_141103.1, read as the reverse complement.
TGCAATGCATTCAATTCTTGGCATCTTCTTGTAGTACCAGTTGCATTTTGTGGAGATTCTCAGTAACTCCTCGACTTTCATGCTTTCAGCTCTGCTAATGGCTTTTTCCCCGTTAACCCCTAAGGCTATTGGACATACAAACATGATGGGTACACACTCATATGGCGGGATATAAGCAAAGACGCGTACGCACACACGAGACTCTGACAAACCCAACAAGATTTAAAGACTAAAATTTCTCAAAATTCATTTGGGATCTAAGTGCTTTCACACAAGGGTACCCACACACACGTATGCTTCTATATATTTTCTTGACTATATGAATCGTGTAAAATTTCAAGATTATTATCCAAAATTCAATTTTCAAAGGCTTTTGCAAATTTCAATTCTTCTTCAATGCTTCCTCACTTAAGGATTGGGATGTCCTTATCTCGCGAATTGCGGCTATCTTTAGCCCTATAGATCCTCTTATTTTTCCAAGTCGCATCTTCAACAAGGAGAAACTTCCATTTAAATCAGCATTCTTTTAGAATCCTATGTTGTAGAGATTTCTCGAACATCTTGGGTTCCAATTCCATTAAACATCTTGACATGGAAGATGCTGCGAAAGCTGTGGAGGAAGAAGCAAGTCATAAGATTTATCTCCAATATTCCTGGTAATACCATAAGGTCCACAAGATCTTGTGGTACTTTCATAAGGGTCGTAAACAAAGAAAAAGTATATGGCCTCCCTCAAAATCACGACTCAACCTCTTGGGATCTACATAATGTTTATGTCTACCTTGACCAGCTTTGATATTTTTTCTTATAGATGGCATTTGATTGTCCATCTCATCAAGCATCTTTGCTTCAAAATCTCTACCCTCATTAGGGAGTCAGACCATAGATAGCTTTAAGAGGATTCATTACTAATACTTTTATAATGCGGATCATAGGGAAATTCTACTATATGTAGGAAGTTCAACTATCTTTCTTGTTCCTGTGCTGCACAGAAAGCTTTGAGGGTGTCTTCTATAACTTGATTACCTCTTTCATGTTACGGTCGCATGCTATGTTATTTCATAGCGTCCCTACATTCTCTCAATCATCGCGCTGACATTATGCGATGCATTCAATTCTTGGTTGCTTCTTCTCCCCCTTGAATTTTGTGGAGATTCTCGGTAACTCCCAGGCGAGAACTCATCCTTTGACCTTTGCTCATGGATTTTTCCCCGTTAACCCCTAAGGCTAATGGACATACAAACATGGGTACACACTCATATGGCGAGATATAAGCAAACACGAGGTGAGGTGGACACGCACGCACGAGACTCCGAAAATACCCAAGATTTAAAGACTAAAATTTCTCAAAATGCATCATGGAGATCGAAGTGCTTTCACACAAGGGTACCCCACACACATGTATGCTTTTATATATATATATTTTCGACTATATGAATCGTGTAAAATTTCAAGATTATCATCCAAATCTTGATTTTCAAAGGCTTTTGCAAATTTAAATTCTATGCCTCCTCACTTAAGGATTGGGATGTCCTGGGGCTATCTTTAGCTCTATATAGATCCTCTTCTTTTCCCAAGTCACATCTTCAACATGGAGAAACTTCCATTTACCTGAGTTCCAATTCTAAATGTACCTTGCACTAGCAACCACGATAAAGTAATAATCTTTTCTAAGATGTGCTCACGGTTTGGATGATACTTCTTTTCACTATGTTGACATGGAAGAAGACGTTGCGCGCCTTAAGCTTTAGAGAAAGAAGCGATTCCTAAGATTTATCTCCAATATTGCTCGTAATACCGTAAGGTTCGAAAGATCTTCTTGTACTTTTGCAAGGGTTGTACATAAAGAAAAACCATACGGCCTCCCTCAAAATAACGACTCAACCTCTTGGTATCTACATAATGTTTATGTCTATCTTGACCAGCTTTGATATCTTTTCTTATAGATTGTATTTGATTGTCCATCTCATCAAGCATCTTTGCTTTTAAATCTCTACCTTGATTAGGGGGTCAACAGACCAGGCCAAGGATGTAAGGAAATCTTCAACATAGATAGCTTTAAGAGGATTCATTACTTATAATTTTATATCAAACATCATAGGCAAATTCTAATAGATATAGGAAGTTTAACTATCTTTTTTGTTCACATCCACAAGAGGCTTTGAGGGTGTCTTCTATAACTTGATGGAATCTTTCATGTTATGATCGCATGCGATGTTCTGTCATAAAATCCCTAGATTTTTTGAATCATCACGTCAACATTATGCGATGCATTCAATTCTTGGCATCTGCTTGTACCAGCAGTTGCATTTTGTGGAAAGGTACCCACACACATGTATGCTTTTATATATTTTCTTGACTATATGAATCGTGTAAAATTTTAAGATTATCATCCAAATCTTAATTTTCAAAGGCTTTTGCAAATTTAAATTCTATTTCAATGCTTCCTCACTTAAGGATTCGGATATCCTTATCTCGCGAAATCAAGGCTGTATAGATCCTCTTCTTTTCTCAAGTCGCATCTTTAACAGGGAGAAACTTCCATTTAACTAAGCATTCTTTTAGAATCCTATGTTGTAGAGATTTCTCAAAAATCTTGGGTTCCAATTTCAAACGTACCTTGCACTAACTAGCAAGCACGAGGAAGTAATAAACCTTTCTAAGATGTTCTCATGGTTTGGATGATACTTCTTCTCACTAGGTTGACATGGAAGATGCTGCAGAAGCTCTGGAGGAAGAAGCAAGTCATAAGATTTATCTCCAATATTCCTGGTAAGACCATAAGGTCCACAAGATCTTGTGGTACTTTCCCAAGGGTCGTAAACAAAGAAAAAGTATATGGCCTCCCTCAAAATCACGACTCAACCTCTTGGGATCTACATAATGTTTATGTCTACCTTGACCAGCTTCGATATCTTTCCTTATAGATGGCATTTGATTCTCCATCTCATCAAGCATCTTTGCTTCAAAATCTCTACCTTCATTAGGGGGTCAGACCAAGTCAAGGATGTAAGGAAATCTTGACCAAAATTTCAAGATTATCATCCAAATCTTAATTTTCAAAGGCTATTGCAAATTTAAATTCTTCTTCAATGCTTCCTCACTTAAGGATTGGGATGTCCTCATCTCGAAAAAATTGGGGCTATCTTTAGCTCTATACATCCTCTGCTTTTTCCAAGTCGCATCTTCAAGCGAGAGAAACTTCCATTTAACTAAGCATTCTTTTAGAAACCTATGTTGTAGAGATTTCTCGAATATCTTGGATTCCAATTCTAAATGTACCTTGCACTAGCAACAAGCATGATGAAGGAATAATCTTTTCTAAGATGTGCTCAGGCATTGGATGATACTTCTTTTCACTAGGTTGACACTGAAGAAGACATTGCGAACCTTAAGCTGTGGAGAAAGAAGCAAGTCCTAAGATTTATCTCCAATATTGCTCGTAATACCCTAAGGTCCGCAAGATCTTCGTGTACTTTTGCGAGGGTTGTACATAAAGAAAAACCATATGGCCTTCCTTAAAATAACAACTCAACCTCTTGGGATCTACATGATTTTTATGTCTATCTTGACCAGCTTTGAAATCTTTTCTTATAGATGATTGTCCATCTCATCAAGCATCTTTGCTTCAAAATCTCTACCTTGATTAGGGGGTTAGACCAAGCCAAGGATGTAAGGAAATCTTCACCATAGATAGCTTTAAGAGGATTCATTACTAATACTTTTATAATAAGCATCATAGGCAAATTCTAATAGATGTAGGAAGTTCTACTATCTTTTTTGTTCACATCCACGAGAGGCTTTGAGAGTGTCTTCTATAACTTGATGACATCTTTCATGTTATGATCGCATGGGATGTTCTGTCATAAAATCCCTAGATTCTCTCAATCATCGCGTCAACATTATGCAATGCATTCAATTCTTGGCATCTTCTTGTAGTACCAGTTGCATTTTGTGGAGATTCTCAGTAACTCCTTCGCTTTCATGCTTTGAGCTCTGCTAATGGCTTTTTCCCCGTTAACCCCTAAGGCTATTGGACATACAAACATGATGGGTACCACTCATATGGCGGGATATAAGCAAAGACAAGGCGAGGTGGACGCGTACGCACACACGAGACTCTAAAATACCCAACAAGATTTAAAGACTAAAATTTCTCAAAATTCATTTGGGATCTAAGTGCTTTTACACAAGGGTACCCACACACACATATGCTTTTATATATTTTCTTGACTATATGAATCATTTAAAATTTCAAGATTATCATCCAAAATTTAATTTTCAAAGTCTTTTACAAATTTCAATGCTTCTTCAATGCTTCCTCACTTAAGGATTGGGATGTCCTTATCTCGCAAATTGGGGCTATCTTTAGCTCTATAGATCCTCCTATTTTCCCAAGTCGCATCTTCAAAAGGGAACATTCTTTTAGAATTCTATGTTGTAGAGATTTCTCGAACATCTTAAGTTCCAATTGGCGACAACTCATCCTTTGATCTTTGCTCATGGATTTTTCCCCGTTAACCCCTAAGGCTAATGGACATACAAACATGGGTACACACTCATATGGCGGGATATAAGCAAACACGAGGTGAGGTGGACACGCACGCACGAGACTCCGAAATACCCAACAAGATTTAACGACTAAAATTTCTCAAAATGCATTTAGGAGATCGAAGTGCTTTCACACAAGGGTACCCCACACATGTATGCTTTTATATATACTTTTTGACTATATGAATCGTGTAAAATTGCAAGATTATCATCCAAATCTTAATTTTCAAAGGCTTTTGCAAATTTAAATTCTATGCCTCCTCACTTAAGGATTGGGATGTCCTCGGGCTACTATCTTTAGCTCTATATAGATCCTCTTCTTTTCCCAAGTCACATCTTCAACATGGAGAAACTTCCATTTACCTAAGCATTCTTTTAGAATCCTATGTTGTAGAGATTTCTCGAACATGCTGGGTTCCAATTCTAAATGTACCTCGCACTAGCAAGCATGATGAAGTAATAATCTTTTCTAAGATCTGCTCAGGGTTTGGATGATACTTCTTCTCACTAGGTTGACAGGGAAGAAGATGTTGCGAACCTTAAGCTTTGGAGAAAGAAGCGATTCCTAAGATTTATCTTCGATATTGCTCGTAATACCGTAAGGTTCGCAAGATCTTCTTGTACTTTTGCAAGGGTTGTACGTAAAGAAAAACCATATGGCCTCCCTCAAAATAACGACTCAACCTCTTGGTATCTACATAATGTTTATGTCTATCTTGACCAGCTTTGATATCTTTTGTTATAGATTGTATTTCATTGTCCATCTGATCAAGTATCTTTGCTTTAAAATCTCTATACCTTGATTAGGGGGTCAACAGACCAAGCCAAGGATGTAAGGAAATCTTCACCATAGATAGCTTTTATGCAATGCATTCAATTCTTGGCTGCTTGTTCTCCCACTTGCATTTTGTGGAGATTCTCAGTAACTCCTAGGCTTTCATCCTTTGACCTTTGCTAATGGTTTTTTCCCCGTTAACCCCTGAGGCTATTAGACATACAAACATGGGTACACACTCATATGGCAGGATATAAGCAAACACGAGGTGAGGTGGACATGCACACACGAGACTCCGAAATACCCAACAAGATTTAAAGACTAAAATTTCTCAAAATGCATTAAGGATCGAAGTGCTTTCATACACATGTATGCTTTTATATATTTTTTTGACTATATGAATCGTGTCAAATTTCAAGATTATCATCCAAATCTTAATTTTCAAAGGCTTTTGCAAATTTAAATTCTTCTTCAATGCTTCCTCACTTAAGGATTGGGATGTCCTCATCTCGAAAAAATTGGGGCTATCTTTAGCTCTGTACATCCTCTTCTTTTCCCAAGTCGCATCTTCAAGAGGGAGAAACTTCCATTTGACTAAGGATTCTTTTAAAATCCTATGTTGTAGAGATTTCTCGAACATCTTGGGTTCCCATTCTAGCAAGCATGATGAAGTAATAATATTTTCTAAGATGTGCTCAGGCATTGGATGATACTTCTTCTCATCACTAGGTTGACATGGAAGAAGACGTTGCGAACCTTAAGCTGTTGAGAAAGAAGCAAGTCCTAAGATTTATCTCCAATATTGCTCGTAATACCCTAAGGTCCGCAAGATCTTCGTGTACTTTTGCGAGGGTTGTACATAAAGAAAAACCATATGGCCTCCCTCAAAATAACAACTCAACCTCTTGGGATCTACATAATGTTTATGTCTATCTTGACCAGCTTTGATATCTTTTCTTATAGATTGGATTTGATTGTCCGTCTCATCAAGCATCTTTGCTTCAAAATCTCTACCTTGATTAGGGGGTTAGACCAAGCCAAGGATGTAAGGAAATCTTCACCATAGATAGCTTTAAGAGGATTCATTACTAATACTTTTATAATAAGCATCATAGGCAAATTCTAATAGATGTAGGAAGTTCAACTATCTTTTTTGTTCACATCCACGAGTGGCTTTGAGGGTGTCTTCTATAACTTGATGACATCTTTCATGTTATGATCGCATGGGATGTTCTGTCATAAAATCCCTAGATTCTCTCAATCATCGCGTCAACATTATGCAATGTATTCAATTCCTGGCATCTTCTTGTAGTACCAGTTGCATTTTGTGGAGATTCTCAGTAACTCCTCGACTTTCATGCTTTGAGCTCTGCTAATGGCTTTTTCCCCGTTAACCCCTAAGGCTATTGGACATACAAACATGATTGGTACACACTCATATGGCGGGATATAAGCAAAGACGCGACGCACACACGAGACTCTGAAAAACCCAACAAGATTTAAAGACTAAAATTTCTCAAAATTCATTTGGGATCTAAGTGCTTTCACACAAGGGTACCCACACACACGTATGCTTCTATATATTTTCTTGACTATATGAATCGTGTAAAATTTCAAGATTATCATCCAAAATTCAATTTTCAAAGGCTTTTGCAAATTTCAATTCTTCTTCAATGCTTCCTCACTTAAGGATTGGGATGTCCTTATCTCGCGAATTGCGGCTATCTTTAGCCCTATAGATCCTCTTATTTTTCCAAATCGCATCTTCAACAAGGAGAAACTTCCATTTAAATCAGCATTCTTTTAGAATCCTATGTTGTAGAGATTTCTTGAACATCTTGGGTTCCAATTCCATTAAACATCTTGACATGGAAGATGTTGCGAAAGCTGTGGAGGAAGAAGCAAGTCATAAGATTTATCTCCAATATTCGTGGTAATACCATAAGGTCCACAAGATCTTGTGGTACTTTTATAAGGGTCGTAAACAAAGAAAAAGTATATGGCCTCCCTCAAAATCACGACTCAACCTCTTGGGATCTACATAATGTTTATGTCTACCTTGACCAGCTTTGATATCTTTTCTTATAGATGGCATTTGATTGTCCATCTCATCAAGCATCTTTGCTTCAAAATCTCTACCCTCATTAGGGGGTCAGACCATAGATAGCTTTAAGAGGATTCATTACTAATACTTTTATAATGCGGATCATAGGGAAATTCTACTATATGTAGGAAGTTCAACTATCTTTCTTGTTCCTGTGCACAGAAAGCTTTGAGGGTGTCTTCTATAACTTGATTACCTCTTTCATGTTACGGTCGCATGCTATGTTATTTCATAGCGTCCCTACATTCTCTCAATCATCACGCTGACACTATGCGATGCATTCAATTCTTGGTTGCTTCTTCTCCCCCTTGAATTTTGTGGAGATTCTCGGTAACTCCTAGGCGAGAACTCATCCTTTGACCTTTGCTCATGGATTTTTCCACGTTAACCCCTAAGGCTAATGGACATACAAACATGGGTACACACTCATATGGCAGGATATAAGCAAACACGAGGTGAGGTGGACACGCACGCACGAGACTCCGAAAATACCCAACAGGATTTATAGACTAAAATTTCTCAAAATGCATCATGGAGATCGAAGTGCTTTCACACAAGGGTGCCCCACACACATGTATGCTTTTATATATATATTTTCGACTATATGAATCGTGTAAAATTTCAAGATTATCATCCAAATCTTGATTTTCAAAGGCTTCTGCAAATTTAAATTCTATGCCTCCTCACTTAAGGATTGGGATGTCCTGGGGCTATCTTTAGCTCTATATAGATCCTCTTCTTTTCCCAAGTCACATCTTCAACATGGAGAAACTTCCATTTACCTGGGTTCCAATTCTAAATGTACCTTGCACTAGCAAGCATGATGAAGTAATAATCTTTTCTAAGATGTGCTCAGGGTTTGGATGATACTTCTTCTCACTAGGTTGACATGGAAGAAGACATTGTGAGCCTTAAGCTTTAGAGAAAGAAGCGATTCCCAAGATTTATCTCCAATATTACTCGTAATACCGTAAGGTTCGCAAGATCTTCTTGTACTTTTGCAAGGGTTGTACGTAAAGAAAAACCATATGGCCTCCCTCAAAATAACAACTCAACCTCTTGGTATCTACATAATGTTTATGTCTATCTTGACCAGCTTTGATATCTTTTCTTATAGATTGTATTTGATTATCCATCTCATCAAGCATCTTTGCTTTTAAATCTCTACCTTGATTAGGGGGTCAACAGACTTGGCCAAGGATGTAAGGAAATCTTCACCATAGATAGCTTTAAGAGGATTCATTACTTATAATTTTATATTAAACATCATAGGCAAATTCTAATAGATATAGGAAGTTTAACTATCTTTTTTGTTCACATCCACAAGAGGCTTTGAGGGTGTCTTCTATAACTTGATGGAATCTTTCATGTTATGATCGCATGCGATGTTCTGTCATAAAATCCCTAGATTTTTTGAATCATCACGTCAACATTATGCGATGCATTCAATTCTTGGCATCTGCTTGTACCAGCAGTTGCATTTTGTGGAAAGGTACCCACACACATGTATGCTTTTATATATTTTCTTGACTTTTCAAAGGCTTTTGCAAATTTCAATTCTTCTTCAATGCTTCCTCACTTAAGGATTGGGATGTCCTTATCTCGCGAATTGCGGCTATCTTTAGCCCTATAGATCCTCTTATTTTTCCAAGTCGCATCTTCAACAAGGAGAAACTTCCATTTAAATCAGCATTCTTTTAGAATCCTATGTTGTAGAGATTTCTCGAACATCTTGGGTTCCAATTCCATTAAACATCTTGACATGGAAGATGCTGCGAAAGCTGTGGAGGAAGAAGCAAGTCATAAGATTTATCTCCAATATTCCTGGTAATACCATAAGGTCCACAAGATCTTGTGGTACTTTCATAAGGGTCGTAAACAAAGAAAAAGTATATGGCCTCCCTCAAAATCACGACTCAACCTCTTGGGATCTACATAATGTTTATGTCTACCTTGACCAGCTTTGATATTTTTTCTTATAGATGGCATTTGATTGTCCATCTCATCAAGCATCTTTGCTTCAAAATCTCTACCCTCATTAGGGGGTCAGACCATAGATAGCTTTAAGAGGATTCATTACTAATACTTTTATAATGCGGATCATAGGGAAATTCTACTATATGTAGGAAGTTCAACTATCTTTCTTGTTCCTGTGCACAGAAAGCTTTGAGGGTGTCTTCTATAACTTGATTACCTCTTTCATGTTACGGTCGCATGCTATGTTATTTCATAGCGTCCCTACATTCTGTCAATCATCGCGCTGACATTATGCGATGCATTCAATTCTTGGTTGCTTCTTCTCCCCCTTGAATTTTGTGGAGATTCTCGGTAACTCCCAGGCGAGAACTCATCCTTTGACCTTTGCTCATGGATTTTTCCCCGTTAACCCCTAAGGCTAATGGACATACAAACATGGGTACACACTCATATGGCGAGATATAAGCAAACACGAGGTGAGGTGGACACGCACGCACGAGACTCCGAAAATACCCAACAAGATTTAAAGACTAAAATTTCTCAAAATGCATCATGGAGATCGAAGTGCTTTCACACAAGGGTTTCCCACACATATGTATGCTTTTATATATATATATATTTTCGACTATATGAATCATGTAAAATTTCAAGATTATCATCCAAATCTTGATTTTCAAAGGCTTTTGCAAATTTAAACTCTATGCCTCCTCACTTAAGGATTGGGATGTCCTGGGGCTATCTTTAGCTCTATATAGATCCTCTTCTTTTCCCAAGTCACATCTTCAACATGGAGAAACTTCCATTTACCTGAGTTCCAATTCTAAATGTACCTTGCACTAGCAAGCATGATAAAGTAATAATCTTTTCTAAGATGTGCTCAGGGTTTGGATGATACTTCTTCTCACTATGTTGACATGGAAGAAGACGTTGCGAGCCTTAAGCTTTAGAGAAAGAAGCGATTCCTAAGATTTATCTGCAATATTGCTCGTAATACCGTAAGGTTCGCAAGATCTTCTTGTACTTTTGCAAGGGTTGTACATAAAGAAAACCCATACGGCCTCCCTCAAAATAACGACTCAACCTCTTGGTATCTACATAATGTTTATGTCTATCTTGACCAGCTTTGATATCTTTTCTTATAGATTGTATTTGATTGTCCATCTCATCAAGCATCTTTGCTTTTAAATCTCTACCTTGATTAGGGGGTCAATAGACCAGGCCAAGGATGTAAGGAAATCTTCACCATAGATAGCTTTAAGAGGATTCATTACTTATAATTTTATATGAAACATCATAGGCAAATTCTAATAGATATAGGAAGTTTAACTATCTTTTTTGTTCACATCCACAAGAGGCTTTGAGGGTGTCTTCTATAACTTGATGGAATCTTTCATGTTATGATTGCATGCGATGTTCTGTCATAAAATCCCTAGATTTTTTGAATCATCACGTCAACATTATGCGATGCATTCAATTCTTGGCATCTGCTTGTACCAGCAGTTGCATTTTGTGGAAAGGTACCCACACACATGTATGCTTTTATATATTTTCTTGATTATATGAATCGTGTAAAATTTTAAGATTATCATCCAAATCTTAATTTTTAAAGGCTTTTGCAAATTTAAATTCTATTTCAATACTTCCTCACTTAAGGATTCGGATATCCTTATCTCGTGAAATTGGGACTGTATAGATCCTCTTCTTTTCTCAAGTCGCATCTTTAATAGGGAGAAACTTCCATTTAACTAAGCATTATTTTAGAATCCTATGTTGTAGAGATTTCTCAAAAATCTTGGGTTCCAATTTCAAATGTACCTTGCACTAACTAGCAAGCACGAGGAAGTAATAATCTTTTCTAAGATGTTCGCATGGTTTGGATGATACTTCTTCTCACCAGGTTGACATGGAAGATGGTGCAAAAGCTCTAGAGGAAGAAGCAAGTCATAAGATTTATCTCCAATATTCCTGGTAATACCATAAGGTCCACAAGATCTTGTGGTACTTTCGCAAGGGTCGTAAACAAAGAAAAAGTATATGGCCTCCCTCAAAATCACGACTCAACCTCTTGGGATCTACATAATGTTTATGTCTACCTTGACCAGCTTCGATATCTTTCCTTATAGATGGCATTTGATTCTCCATCTCATCAAGCATCTTTGCTTCAAAATCTCTACCTTCATTAGGGGGTCAGACCAAGTCAAGGATGTAAGGAAATCTTGACCAGAGATAGCTTCAAGAGGATTCATTACTAATATTTTTATAATAAGGATCATAGGGAAATTCCACTATATGTAAGAAGGTGCACAGAAAGCTTTGAAGGTGTCTTCTATAACTTGATTACCTCTTTCATGTTAAGATTGCATGCTATGTTATGTCATAAGGTACCTAGATTCTCTCAATCATCGCGCTAACATTATGCGATGCATTCAATTCTTGGCTGCTTCTTCTCCCATTTGCATTTTGTGGAGATTCTCATTTAGTAACTCCTACGATCTCATCCTTTGACCTTTGCTAATGGCTTTTTCCCCGTTAACCATTGAGGATATTGGACATACAAACATGGGAACACACTCATATGGCAAGATATAAGCAAACACGAGGTTTGATGGACGCGTACACAAGAGGCTCTGAAATACCCAACAAGATTTAAAGACTAAAATTTCTCTAAATGCATTCAAGATCCAAGTGTTTTCACGTAAGGGTACCCCACACACATGTATGCTTTTATATATATATATATATATATATATATATATATATATATATATATATATATATATATATTTTACTATATGAATCGTGTAAAATTTGAAGATTATCATCCAAATCTTAATTTCCAATGGCTTTTGCAAATTTAAATTCTATGCTTCCTCACTTAAGGATTAGGATGTCCGGAGATTCTCAGTAACTCCTAGGCTTTCATCCTTTGACCATTGCTAATGGCTTTTTCCACGTTAACCCCTAAGGCTATTAGATATACAAACATGGGTACACACTCATATGGCGGGATGTAAGCAAACATGAGGTGAGGTGGACACGCACACACGAGACTCCAAAATACCCAACAAGATTAAAAGACTAAAATTTCTCAAAATGCATTAAGGATCGAAGTGCTTTCACACAAGGGTACCGCACACACATGTATGCTTTTATATATTTTTTGACTATATAAATCGTGTAAAATTTCAAGATTATCATCCAAATCTTAATTTTCAAAGGCTTTTGCAAATTTAAATTCTTCTTCAATGCTTCCTCACTTAAGGATTGGGATGTCCTCATCTCGAAAAAATTGGGGCTATCTTTAGCTCTATACATCCTTTGCTTTTCCCAAGTCGCATCTTCAAGAGAGAGAAGCTTCCATTTAACTAAGCATTCTTTTAGAAACCTATGTTGTAGAGATTTCTCGAACATCTTGGGTTCCAATTCTAAATGTACCTTGCACTAGCAAGCATGATGAAGGAATAATCTTTTCTAAGATGTGCTCAGGCATTGGATGATACTTCTTTTCACTAGGTTGACATTGAAGAAGACATTGCGAACCTTAAGCTGTGGAGAAAGAAGCAAGTCCTAAGATTTTTCTCCAATATTGCTCGTAATACCCTAAGGTCCGCAAGATCTTCGTGTACTTTTGCGAGGGTTGTACATAAAGAAAAACCATATGGCCTTCCTTAAAATAACAACTCAACATCTTGGGATCTACATGATTTTTATGTCTATCTTGACCAGCTTTGAAATCTTTTCTTATAGATTGTATTTGATTGTCCATCTCATCAAGCATCTTTGCTTCAAAATCTCTACCTTGATTAGGGGGTTAGACCAAGCCATGGATGTAAGGAAATCTTCACCATAGATAGCTTTAAGAGGATTCATTACTAATACTTTTATAATAAGCATCATAGGCAAATTCTAATAGATGTAGGAAGTTCAACTATCTTTTTTGTTCACATCCACGAGAGGCTTTGAGAGTGTCTTCTATAACTTGATGACATCTTTCATGTTATGATCGCATGGGATGTTCTGTCATAAAATCCCTAGATTCTCTCAATCATCGCGTCAACATTATGCGATGCATTCAATTCTTGGCATCTTCTTGTAGTACCAGTTGCATTTTGTGGAGATTCTCAGTAACTCCTTCGCTTTCATGCTTTGAGCTCTGCTAATGGCTTTTTCCCCGTTAACCCCTAAGGCTATTGGACATACAAACATGATGGGTACCACTCATATGGCGGGATATAAGCAAAGACAAGGCGAGGTGGACGCGTACGCACACACGAGACTCTGAAATACCCAACAAGATTTAAAGACTAAAATTTCTCAAAATTCATTTGGGATCTAAGTGCTTTTATACAAGGGTACCCACACACACATATGCTTTTATATATTTTCTTGACTATATGAATCGTTTAAAATTTCAAGATTATCATCCAAAATTTAATTTTCAAAGTCTTTTACAAATTTCAATTCTTCTTCAATGCTTCCTCACTTAAGGATTGGGATGTCCTTATCTCGCAAATTGGGGCTATCTTTAGCTCTATAGATCCTCCTATTTTCCCAAGTCGCATCTTCAAAAGGGAACATTCTTTTAGAATTCTATGTTGTAGAGATTTCTCGAACATCTTAAGTTCCAATTGGCGACAACTCATCCTTTGATCTTTGCTCATGGATTTCTCCCCGTTAACCCCTAAGGCTAATGGACATACAAACATGGGTACACACTCATATGGCGGGATATAAGCAAACACGAGGTGAGGTGGACACGCACGCACGAGACTCCGAAATACCCAACAAGATTTAACGACTAAAATTTCTCAAAATGCATTTAGGAGATCGAAGTGCTTTCACACAAGGGTACGCCACACACGTATGCTTTTATATATACTTTTTGACTATATGAATCGTGTAAAATTGCAAGATTATCATCCAAATCTTAATTTTCAAAGGCTTTTGCAAATTTAAATTCTATGCCTCCTCACTTAAGGATTGGGATGTCCTGGGGCTACTATCTTTAGCTCTATATAGATCCTCTTCTTTTCCCAAGTCACATCTTCAACATGGAGAAACTTCCATTTACCTAAGCATTCTTTTAGAATCCTATGTTGTAGAGATGTCTCGAACATCCTGGGTTCCAATTCTAAATGTACCTCGCACTAGCAAGCATGATGAAGTAATAATCTTTTCTAAGATCTGCTCAGGGTTTGGATGATACTTCTTCTCACTAGGTTGACATGGAAGAAGACGTTGCGAACCTTAAGCTTTGGAGAAAGAAGCGATTCCTAAGATTTATCTCCAATATTGCTCGTAATACCGTAAGGTTCGCAAGATCTTCTTGTACTTTTGCAAGGGTTGTACGTAAAGAAAAACCATATGGCCTCCCTCAAAATAACGACGCGATTCCTAAGATTTATCTCCAATATTGCTCGTAATACCGTAAGGTTCGCAAGATCTTCTTGTACTTTTGCAAGGGTTGTACGTAAAGAAAAACCATATGGCCTCCCTCAAAATAATGACTCAACCTCTTGGTATCTACATAATGTTTATGTCTATCTTGACCAGCTTTGATATCTTTTGTTATAGATTGTATTTCATTGTCCATCTGATCAAGTATCTTTGCTTTAAAATCTCTACCTTGATTAGGGGGTCAACAGACCAAGCCAAGGATGTAAGGAAATCTTCACCATAGATAGCTTTTATGCAATGCATTCAATTCTTGGCTGCTTGTTCTCCCACTTGCATTTTGTGGAGATTCTCAGTAACTCCTAGGCTTTCATCCTTTGACCTTTGCTAATGGCTTTTTTCTCGTTAACCCGTAAGGATCGAAGTGCTTTCATACACATGTATGCTTTTATATATTTT
This sequence comes from Cibotium barometz, assembly GCF_041138505.1. Taxonomy (NCBI): domain Eukaryota; kingdom Viridiplantae; phylum Streptophyta; class Polypodiopsida; order Cyatheales; family Cibotiaceae; genus Cibotium; species Cibotium barometz. The sequence goes on along the minus strand of NC_141103.1, from coordinate 472,489 downwards.
TTTGACTATATGAATCGTGTCAAATTTCAAGATTATCATCCAAATCTTAATTTTCAAAGGCTTTTGCAAATTTAAATTCTTCTTCAATGCTTCCTCACTTAAGGATTGGGATGTCCTCATCTCGGAAAAATTGGGGCTATCTTTAGCTCTATACATCCTCTTCTTTTCTTAAGTCGCATCTTCAAGAGGGAGAAACTTCCATTTGACTAAGCATTCTTTTAAAATCCTATGTTGTAGAGATTTCTTGAACATCTTGGGTTCCCATTCTAGCAAGCATGATGAAGTAATAATATTTTCTAAGATGTGCTCAGGCATTGGATGATACTTTTTCTCATCACTAGGTTGACATGGAAGAAGACGTTGCGAACCTTAAGCTGTTGAGAAAGAAGCAAGTCCTAAGATTTATCTCCAATATTGCTCGTAATACCCTAAGGTCCGCAAGATCTTCGTGTACTTTTGCGAGGATTGTACATAAAGAAAAACCATATGGCCTCCCTCAAAATAACAACTCAACCTCTTGGGATCTACATAATGTTTATGTCTATCTTGACCAGCTTTGATATCTTTGCTTATAGATTGGATTTGATTGTCCATCTCATCAAGCATCTTTGCTTCAAAATCTCTACCTTGATTAGGGGGTAAGACCAAGCCAAGGATGTAAGGAAATCTTCACCATAGATAGCTTTAAGAGGATTCATTACTAATACTTTTATAATAAGCATCATAGGCAAATTCTAATAGATGTAGGAAGTTCAACTATCTTTTTTGTTCACATCCACGAGTGGCTTTGAGGGTGTCTTCTATAACTTGATGACATCTTTCATGTTATGATAACATGGGATGTTCTATCATAAAATCCCTAGATTCTCTCAATTATCGCGTCAACATTATGCAATGCATTCAATTCTTGGCATCTTCTTGTAGTACCAGTTGCATTTTGTGGAGATTCTCAGTAACTCCTCGACTTTCATGCTTTGAGCTCTGCTAATGGCTTTTTCCCCGTTAACCCCTAAGGCTATTGGACATACAAACATGATGGGTACACACTCATATGGCGGGATATAAGCAAAGACGCGTACGCACACACGAGACTCTGACAAACCCAACAAGATTTAAAGACTAAAATTTCTCAAAATTCATTTGGGATCTAAGTGCTTTCACACAAGGGTACCCACACACACGTATGCTTCTATATATTTTCTTGACTACATGAATCGTGTAAAATTTCAAGATTATTATCCAAAATTCAATTTTCAAAGGCTTTTGCAAATTTCAATGCTTCCTCACTTAAGGATTGGGATGTCCTTATCTCGCGAATTGCGGCTATCTTTAGCCCTATAGATCCTCTTATTTTTCCAAGTCGCATGTTCAACAAGGAGAAACTTCCATTTAAATCAGCATTCTTTTAGAATCCTATGTTGTAGAGATTTCTCGAACATCTTGGGTTCCAATTCCATTAAACATCTTGACATGGAAGATGCTGCGAAAGCTGTGGAGGAAGAAGCAAGTCATAAGATTTATCTCCAATATTCCTGGTAATACCATAAGGTCCACAAGATCTTGTGGTACTTTCATAAGGGTCGTAAACAAAGAAAAAGTGTATGGCCTCCCTCAAAATCACGACTCAACCTCTTGGGATCTACATAATGTTTATGTCTACCTTGACCAGCTTTGATATCTTTTCTTATAGATGGCATTTGATTGTCCATCTCATCAAGCATCTTTGCTTCAAAATCTCTACCCTCATTAGGTGGTCAGACCATAGATAGCTTTAAGAGGATTCATTACTAATACTTTTATAATGCGGATCATAGGGAAATTCTACTATATGTAGGAAGTTCAACTATCTTTCTTGTTCCTGTGCACAGAAAGCTTTGAGGGTGTCTTCTATAACTTGATTACCTCTTTCATGTTACGGTCGCATGCTATGTTATTTCATAGCGTCCCTACATTCTCTCAATCATCGCGCTAACATTATGCGATGCATTCAATTCTTGGTTGCTTCTTCTCCCCCTTGAATTTTGTGGAGATTCTCGGTAACTCCTAGGCGAGAACTCATCCTTTGACCTTTGCTCATGGATTTTTCCCCGTTAACCCCTAAGGCTAATGGACATACAAACATGGGTACACACTTATATGGCGGGATATAAGCAAACACGAGGTGAGGTGGACACGCACGCACGTGACTCCGAAAATACCCAACAAGATTTAAAGACTAAAATTTCTCAAAATGCATCATGGAGATTGAAGTGCTTTCACACAAGGGTACCCCACACACATGTATGCTTTTATATATATATATTTTCGACTATATGAATCGTGTAAAATTTCAAGATTGTCATCCAAATCTTGATTTTCAAAGGCTTTTGCAAATTTAAATTCTATGCCTCCTCACTTAAGGATTGGGATGTCCTGGGGCTATCTTTAGCTCTATATAGATCCTCTTCTTTTCCCAAGTCACATCTTCAACATGGAGAAACTTCCATTTACCTGGGTTCCAATTCTAAATGTACCTTGCACTAGCAAGCATGATAAAGTAATAATCTTTTCTAAGATGTGCTCAGGGTTTGGATGATACTTCTTCTCACTATGTTGACATGGAAGAAGACATTGCGAGCCTTAAGCTTTAGAGAAAGAAGCGATTCCTAAGATTTATCTCCAATATTGCTCGTAATACCGTAAGGTTCGCAAGATCTTCTTGTACTTTTGCAAGGGTTGTACATAAAGAAAAACCATATGGCCTCCCTCAAAATAACGACTCAACCTCTTGGTATCTACATAATGTTTATGTCTATCTTGACCAGTTTTGATATCTTTTCTTATAGATTGTATTTGATTGTCCATCTCATCAAGCATCTTTGCTTTTAAATCTCTACCTTGATTAGGGGGTCAACAAACCAGGCCAAGGATGTAAGGAAATCTTCACCATAGATAGCTTTTAGAGGATTCATTACTTATAATTTTATATTAAACATAATAGGCAAATTCTAATAGATATAGGAAGTTTAACTATCTTTTTTGTTCACATCCACAAGAGGCTTTGAGAGTGTCTTCTATAACTTGATGGAATCTTTCATGTTATGATCGCATGCGATGTTCTGTCATAAAATCCCTAGATTTTTTGAATCATCACGTCAACATTATGCGATGCATTCAATTCTTGGCATCTGCTTGTACCAGCAGTTGCATTTTGTGGAAAGGTACCCACACACATGTATGCTTTTATATATTTTCTTGACTATATGAATCGTGTAAAATTTTAAGATTATCATCCAAATCTTAATTTTCAAAGGCTTTTGCAAATTTAAATTCTATTTCAATACTTCCTCACTTAAGGATTTGGATATCCTTATCTCGTGAAATTGGGGCTGTATAGATCCTCTTCTTTTCTCAAGTCGCATCTTTAACAGGAAGAAACTTCCATTTAACTAAGTATTCTTTTAGAATCCTATGTGATTTCTCAAAAATCATGGGTTTCAATTTCAAATGTACCTTGCACTAACTAGCAAGCACGAGGAAGTAATAATCCTTTCTAAGATGTTCTCATGGTTTGGATGATACTTCTTCTCACTAGGTTGACATGGAAGATGCTGCAAAAGCTCTAGAGAAAGAAGCAAGTCATAAGATTTATCTCTAATATTCCTGGTAATACCATAAGGTCCACAAGATCTTGTGGTACTTTCGCAAGGGTCGTAAACAAAGAAAAAGTATATGGCCTCCCTCAAAATCACGACTCAACCTCTTGGGATCTACATAATGTTTATGTCTACCTTGACCAGCTTCGATATCTTTCCTTATAGATGGCATTTGATTCTCCATCTCATCAAGCATCTTTGCTTCAAAATCTCTACCTTCATTAGGGGTCAGACCAAGTCAAGGATGTAAGGAAATCTTGACCAGAGATAGCTTCAAGAGGATTCATTACTAATACTTTTATAATAAGGATCATAGGGAAATTCCACTATATGTGAGAAGGTGCACAGAAAGCTTTGAAGGTGTCTTCTATAACTTGATTACCTCTTTTATGTTAAGATTGCATGCTATGTTATGTCATAAGGTCCCTAGATTCTCTCAATCATCGCGCTAACATTATGCGATGCATTCAATTCTTGGCTGCTTCTTCTCCCATTTGCATTTTGTGGAGATTCTCATTTAGTAACTCCTACGATCTCATCCTTTGACCTTTGCTAATGGCTTTTTCCCCGTTAACCATTGAGGATATTGGACATACAAACATGGGTACACACTCATATGGCAAGATATAAGCAAACACGAGGTTTGATGGACGTGTACACAAGAGGCTCCGAAATACCCAACAAGATTTAAAGACTAAAATTTCTCTAAATGCATTCAGGATCCAAGTGTTTTCACACAAGGGTACCCCACACACATGTATGCTTATATATATATATATATATATATATATATATATATATATATATATATATATATATATATATATATATATTTTACTATATGAATCGTGTAAAATTTGAAGATTATCATCCAAATCTTAATTTCCAATGGCTTTTGCAAATTTAAATTCTATGCTTCCTCACTTAAGGATTAGGATGTCCGAAGATTATCAGTAACTCCTAGGCTTTCATCCTTTGACCTTTGCTAATGGATTTTTCCACGTTAACCCCTAAGGCTATTAGATATACAAACATGGGTACACACTCATATGGCGGGATGTAAGCAAACATGAGGTGAGGTGGACACGCACACACGAGACTCCAAAATACCCAACAAGATTAAAAGACTAAAATTTCTCAAAATGCATTAAGGATCGAAGTGCTTTCACACAAGGGTACCGCACACACATGTATGCTTTTATATATTTTTTGACTATATAAATGGTGTAAAATTTCAAGATTATCATCCAAATCTTAATTTTCAAAGGCTTTTGCAAATTTAAATTCTTCTTCAATGCTTCCTCACTTAAGGATTGGGATGTCCTCATCTCGAAAAAATTGGGGCTATCTTTAGCTCTATACATCCTCTGCTTTTCCCAAGTCGCATTTTCAAGAGAGAGAAACTTCCATTTAACTAAGCATTCTTTTAGAAACCTATGTTGTAGAGATTTCTCGAACATCTTGGGTTCCAATTCTAAATGTACCTTGCACTAGCAAGCATGATGAAGGAATAATCTTTTCTAAGATGTGCTCAGGCATTGGATGATACTTCTTTTCACTAGGTTGACATTGAAGAAGACATTGCGAACCTTAAGCTGTGGAGAAAGAAGCAAGTCCTAAGATTTATCTCCAATATTGCTCATAATACCCTAAGGTCCGCAAGATCTTCGTGTACTTTTACGAGGGTTGTACATAAAGAAAAACCATATGGCCTTCCTTAAAATAACAACTCAACCTCTTGGGATCTACATGATTTTTATGTCTATCTTGACCAGCTTTGATATCTTTTCCTATAGATTGTATTTGATTGTCCATCTCATCAAGCATCTTTGCTTCAAAATCTCTACCTTGATTAGGGGGTTAGACCAAGCCAAGGATGTAAGGAAATCTTCACCATAGATAGCTTTATTCATTACTAATACTTTTATAATAAGCATCATAGGCAAATTCTAATAGATGTAGGAAGTTCAACCATCTTTTTTGTTCACATCCACGAGAGGCTTTGAGAGTGTCTTCTATAACTTGATGACATCTTTCATGTTATGATCGCATGGGATGTTCTGTCATAAAATCCCTACATTCTCTCAATCATCGCGTCAACATTATGCGATGCATTCAATTCTTGGCATCTTCTTGTAGTACCAGTTGCATTTTGTGGAGATTCTCAGTAACTCCTCAACTTTCATGCTTTGAGCTCTGCTAATGGCTTTTTCCCCGCCGTTAACCCCTAAGGCTATTGGACATACAAACATGATGGGTACCACTCATATGGCGGGATATAAGCAAAGACAAGGCGAGGTGGACACGTACGCACACACGAGACTCTGAAATACCCAACAAGATTTAAAGACTAAAATTTCTCAAAATTCATTTGGGATCTAAGTGCTTTTATACAAGGGTACCCACACACACATATGCTTTTATATATTTTCTTGACTATATGAATCGTTTAAAATTTCAAGATTATCATCCAAAATTTAATTTTCAAAGTCTTTTACAAATTTCAATTCTTCTTCAATGCTTCCTCACTTAAGGATTGGGATGTCCTTATCTCGCAAATTGGGGCTATCTTTAGCTCTATAGATCCTCCTATTTTCCCAAGTCGCATCTTCAAAAGGGAACATTCTTTTAGAATTCTATGTTGTAGAGATTTCTCGAACATCTTAAGTTCCAATTGGCGACAACTCATCCTTTGATCTTTGCTCATGGATTTTTTCCCGTTAACCCCTAAGGCTAATGGACATACAAACATGGGTACACACTCATATGGCGGGATATAAGCAAACACGAGGTGAGGTGGACACGCACGCACGAGACTCCGAAATACCCAACAAGATTTAACGACTAAAATTTCTCAAAATGCATTTAGGAGATCGAAGTGCTTTCACACAAGGGTACCCCACACACGTATGGTTTTATATATACTTTTTGACTATATGAATCGTGTAAAATTGCAAGATTATCATCCAAATCTTAATTTTCAAAGGCTTTTGCAAATTTAAATTCTATGCCTCCTCACTTAAGGATTGGGATGTCCTGGGGCTACTATCTTTAGCTCTATATAGATCCTCTTCTTTTCCCAAGTCACATCTTCAACATGGAGAAACTTCCATTTACCTAAGCATTCTTTTAGAATCCTATGTTGTAGAGATGTCTCGAACATCCTGGGTTCCAATTCTAAATGTACCTCGCACTAGCAAGCATGATGAAGTAATAATCTTTTCTAAGATCTGCTCAGGGTTTGGATGATACTTCTTCTCACTAGGTTGACATGGAAGAAGACGTTGCGAACCTTAAGCTTTGGAGAAAGAAGCGATTCCTAAGATTTATCTCCAATATTGCTCGTAATACCGTAAGGTTCGCAAGATCTTCTTGTACTTTTGCAAGGGTTGTACGTAAAGAAAAACCATATGGCCTCCCTCAAAATAACGACGCGATTCCTAAGATTTATCTCCAATATTGCTCGTAATACCGTAAGGTTCGCAAGATCTTCTTGTACTTTTGCAAGGGTTGTACGTAAAGAAAAACCATATGGCCTCCCTCAAAATAACGACTCAACCTCTTGGTATCTACATAATGTTTATGTCTATCTTGACCAGCTTTGATATCTTTTGTTATAGATTGTATTTCATTGTCCATCTGATCAAGTATCTTTGCTTTAAAATCTCTACCTTGATTAGGGGGTCAACAGACCAAGCCAAGGATGTAAGGAAATCTTCACCATAGATAGCTTTTATGTAATGCATTCAATTCTTGGCTGCTTGTTCTCCCACTTGCATTTTGTGGAGATTCTCAGTAACTCCTAGGCTTTCATCCTTTGACCTTTGCTAATGGCTTTTTTCTCGTTAACCCGTAAGGATCGAAGTGCTTTCATACACATGTATGCTTTTTTATATTTTTTTGACTATATGAATCGTGTCAAATTTCAAGATTATCATCCAAATCTTAATTTTCAAAGGCTTTTGCAAATTTAAATTCTTCTTCAATGCTTCCTCACTTAAGGATTGGGATGTCCTCATCTCGGAAAAATTGGGGCTATCTTTAGCTCTATACATCCTCTTCTTTTCTTAAGTCGCATCTTCAAGAGGGAGAAACTTCCATTTGACTAAGCATTCTTTTAAAATCCTATGTTGTAGAGATTTCTCGAACATCTTGGGTTCCCATTCTAGCAAGCATGATGAAGTAATAATATTTTCTAAGATGTGCTCAGGCATTGGATGATACTTTTTCTCATCACTAGGTTGACATGGAAGAAGACGTTGCGAACCTTAAGCTGTTGAGAAAGAAGCAAGTCCTAAGATTTATCTCCAATATTGCTCGTAATACCCTAAGGTCCGCAAGATCTTCGTGTACTTTTGCGAGGATTGTACATAAAGAAAAACCATATGGCCTTCCTCAAAATAACAACTCAACCTCTTGGGATCTACATAATGTTTATGTCTATCTTGACCAGCTTTGATATCTTTGCTTATAGATTGGATTTGATTGTCCATCTCATCAAGCATCTTTGCTTCAAAATCTCTACCTTGATTAGGGGGTTAGACCAAGCCATGGATGTAAGGAAATCTTCACCATAGATAGCTTTAAGAGGATTCATTACTAATACTTTTATAATAAGCATCATAGGCAAATTCTAATAGATGTAGGAAGTTCAACTATCTTTTTTGTTCACATCCACGAGTGGCTTTGAGGGTGTCTTCTATAACTTGATGACATCTTTCATGTTATGATCGCATGGGATGTTCTGTCATAAAATCCCTAGATTCTCTCAATTATCGCGTCAACATTATGCAATGCATTCAATTCTTGGCATCTTCTTGTAGTACCAGTTGCATTTTGTGGAGATTCTCAGTAACTCCTCGACTTTCATGCTTTGAGCTCTGCTAATGGCTTTTTCCCCGTTAACCCCTAAGGCTATTGGACATACAAACATGATGGGTACACACTCATATGGCGGGATATAAGCAAAGACGCGTACGCACACACGAGACTCTGACAAACCCAACAAGATTTAAAGACTAAAATTTCTCAAAATTCATTTGGGATCTAAGTGCTTTCACACAAGGGTACCCACACACACGTATGCTTCTATATATTTTCTTGACTACATGAATCGTGTAAAATTTCAAGATTATTATCCAAAATTCAATTTTCAAAGGCTTTTGCAAATTTCAATGCTTCCTCACTTAAGGATTGGGATGTCCTTATCTCGCGAATTGCGGCTATCTTTAGCCCTATAGATCCTCTTATTTTTCCAAGTCGCATGTTCAACAAGGAGAAACTTCCATTTAAATCAGCATTCTTTTAGAATCCTATGTTGTAGAGATTTCTCGAACATCTTGGGTTCCAATTCCATTAAACATCTTGACATGGAAGATGCTGCGAAAGCTGTGGAGGAAGAAGCAAGTCATAAGATTTATCTCCAATATTCCTGGTAATACCATAAGGTCCACAAGATCTTGTGGTACTTTCATAAGGGTCGTAAACAAAGAAAAAGTGTATGGCCTCCCTCAAAATCACGACTCAACCTCTTGGGATCTACATAATGTTTATGTCTACCTTGACCAGCTTTGATATCTTTTCTTATAGATGGCATTTGATTGTCCATCTCATCAAGCATCTTTGCTTCAAAATCTCTACCCTCATTAGGTGGTCAGACCATAGATAGCTTTAAGAGGATTCATTACTAATACTTTTATAATGCGGATCATAGGGAAATTCTACTATATGTAGGAAGTTCAACTATCTTTCTTGTTCCTGTGCACAGAAAGCTTTGAGGGTGTCTTCTATAACTTGATTACCTCTTTCATGTTACGGTCGCATGCTATGTTATTTCATAGCGTCCCTACATTCTCTCAATCATCGCGCTAACATTATGCGATGCATTCAATTCTTGGTTGCTTCTTCTCCCCCTTGAATTTTGTGGAGATTCTCGGTAACTCCTAGGCGAGAACTCATCCTTTGACCTTTGCTCATGGATTTTTCCCCATTAACCCCTAAGGCTAATGAACATACAAACATGGGTACACACTCATATGGCGGGATATAAGCAAACACGAGGTGAGGTGGACACGCACGCACGAGACTCCGAAAATACCCAACAAGATTTAAAGACTAAAATTTCTCAAAATGCATCATGGAGATCGAAGTGCTTTCACACAAGGGTACCCCACACACATGTATGCTTTTATATATATATATTTTCGACTATATGAATCGTGTAAAATTTCAAGATTGTCATCCAAATCTTGATTTCCAAAGGCTTTTGCAAATTTAAATTCTATGCCTCCTCACTTAAGGATTGGGATGTCCTGGGGCTATCTTTAGCTCTATATAGATCCTCTTCTTTTCCCAAGTCACATCTTCAACATGGAGAAACTTCCATTTACCTGGGTTCCAATTCTAAATGTACTGTAAGATTCCTCCCCAGCCTTCGAGGTATACAGGAGTAAGAATCTCCCTTTCTGATCTTATAATTATTCCCTCTCTAAAATAAAAGAAAGTTCTGTTTAACAAAGGAAGACCCTTTTCCTAGAATACTTCTCAAGAGTCCCACCTGTTTTAAGGATTCAGAACAATGAGTTCAGAAGTGAGAATCAATGTTTTGGATATCAAGGTTTTGGTCTTCATTCGAGTACGGCCCAAAAGAAGTTCTTTATCTCTTGGGGAGTATATGAAGTTATCCCCCAGATATTGTGAGCCTTATATCTGAATTCAATGAAAGTAGGTGACTTAGCCTACAAGCTTCTTTTATCTCTTCATCTCAAAATTCTTAATGCCTTCTATAGAAAGATGTGTCAAACCCAAATCATGGAAAGACGGTAAAACTTCAGTGGCAAGTTACCGTTGGCTTCTAAGTTACGCTAGCTCCTTCCTTTATATAAGTCGTAACTTTTACTTGTCGCTCACAGTAATCTTACTTCCATCGATCTTCCTTCTTTCTTAATTTCCTTCATGGCTTGGCAACAGGAATTAGTTTTATCCATAATGATTCCTCACCTTCAAGATGCAAGTGAGTCTGTGAAGAAGGATTTTATAGAACAGTATGAGCGCTCACTTTTTCCTCACCTAGGAACTTCTGTAGCGCAGACCAAATGGCGGACCTATCAAGACATAACTAGGGTAACACCCTGGGGTCAGCAGCACTTTCGTAACAATGTCCGCTTGGCCATGGTTATTGAAGCTTTGGGTTTGGGTCCCCGATACTACTGCGTCATGAGATCAAGGCATCCTGGGTTTTCTGAGCGGGTCTTCTTACTGGCGTGTTTTCTTCCTCATGAGAAGATATGCCTTTACCCCGTTTTTGGCTTGCCTCTTAGAGGTCCTTTTGTTAGAACACCTCATACCACTGAGATAGGCGCAGCAATAACCCACAGAATCATTCCCATAGATGAGTTACCTTATACTTGTGCAGCTTGTGAGGACTGCTTTTGTGATCATATGATGGACGGGCTTATGGAAGTGTAAAGAGTTCTTCTATCTTTACTGTATAAGTTCCGAGAATGAATAAAGTTTAAATCTTGTTCTTATTTTGAATCTTGCTCTCTTTAAGACGTTTCTTGGTGGTTAATCTTGATTAAAATTTTTCTCTAAGTCTCATATTCGTGAATCTTGCGAAATTATCACAAGTTGCGAGATGAGAACATCTCGCGTTTTTTAAGTGGGATAGAATGTAAGATTCCTCCCCCAACCCCTTTTTTGATGTCTAGTATCTTCCCCTGTAATCAACCCTCTTCAGAAATATAAAGACCTTGTTTCTATCTGTTTTAGTCTAGAGAGAGAAAAATATTCTAGAGAGAGAATATTCAGATTTTGAATATTTTTGGATAGAAAAATATCTCTTATAATTCAGATGAGTTCCCCTGAAATAGAAATTCAAAAAGAATTTTCCAATGTGCAATTGGAATTAATTGGAAATAGGTATAAAGAACCTTAGTCTAAGGGTCTAGATTTTCAGAAATCTTTAGACTATGGTCCAATTAAGGTTCCTATGGGCCAATAGCATCAATCCATGTGTAGGGAAGAGATAAATCCAAATTTGTAAAAAAGAAGATACCCAAAAATGAGTAAATGCTCACATAAGGTGAAGAGTTGAAAATGTACAAGGTTTATTAGTAAAAAACTATGAGCAATATTAAAAATATGAGATATTTTGGGTATCCAAAAATGAGTAAATGCTCACATAAGATGAAGAGTTGAAAATGTACAAGGTTTATTAGTAAAAAACTATGAGCAATATTAAAATGATGCCATTATGACACATATGTAAGGAAGGGGAATTCTTTAAAGGAGGTGCATATTTCACATAAGATGAAGAGTTGAAAATGTACAAGGTTTATTAGTAAAAAACTATGAGCAATTTTAAAATGATTCCATTATGACACATATGTAAGGAAGGGGAATTCTTTAAAGGAGGTGCATATTTCACATAAGATGAAGAGTTGAAAATGTACAAGGTTTATTAGTAAAAAAAAACTATGAGCAATATTAAAATGATTCCATTATGACACATATGTAAGGAAGGGGAGTTCTTTAAAGGAGGTGCATATTTCACATGCTTGAATGAGTTTTAAACTCATAAAAATTGAGATATTTCATCTCTCCTCTCTCCTCATTCAAGTCTAGTTCCAAAAAGTTAGCTTAACTGACCTAAAAATGGTCAAATATTGACCAAACTGATTTAGAAAATTCTAGAATCAGTTTGTTTGGTTAGGAGCTCAATTTTTCCTATAAATAGAAGCCTCCCCCTTGTTGAAAAATAGTTAGTGTTTATGCATCGTTACTCTACTCCACCTAAGCCAAGAACTGTGAATTCATTTAATAATTCACTAGTTTTTGGAGCTTCCCTCTTTCTTCAATCCCCATTAGTGGCTCCATCAACATACTTAACCAATTGATTGGTTGGGGGCCTCTACCGTGAACAAAGAATCAAGCAAGTTGTAAGGTAATTAGTGAATATTGATCTTTCTATAATTTCTCAATGTTTCTCTCTTCTCAACCCCTCTCAAGCTTGAGAAGTTTAATTGGTATGGTTTTTTTTAAATACTATTGAAGTTTGAATAGTAGTGAAGAGTTACATAAGTTAATAAATGCTATTGAAGTTAATTTTCATTTATGTTTAAATTCTAATGATTTTTATGTAAACTCTCTCTCTCACTCAAGAAATGGTCATACTCATGACCCGTTCTCAATCCAAATCAAGCTTTTCATAAAGCTTTTCCTTAACCCAAGATTAAGCTATGCTTGAGGCCAATTTAATGGCTTTTTTCTATGCTTTTAGTTTATGCATATTGATGATTCAATCCACTATAGATTAATGATCCAATTAGAGATCATTTTAATTATTTCCTTAATGATAAGCTTTATCCCTTAGAAAAAATTGAGATTTATCAGTCATAGCAGCGGAGCTATGGCAAAATTTTTATAAAAATTATGCATAAAATAATTTCATTCAAAGCATAAAAAGAGGACTTCCTACCATATTCTAGGAATTATCATCCTAGATTAATTGAAAGAATTTCATTATAATCATGGAGAAATTGAATTTTAATATCATGCATAAAGGATAATTTTTTTTATATCAAAAGTGTTACTTTTATCATTTTTAATTTTCATGCATAGAAGTATGCATAAAGGAAAAATTTTTATATCAAAAGTGTTACTTTTATCATTTTTTTTAATTTTTCATGCATAGAAGTATGCATAAAGGAAAAATTTTATATCAAAAGTGATACTTTTATCATTTTTAATTTTCATGCATAGAAGTATGCATAAAGGATAATTTTTTTATATTAAAAGTGTTATTTTTATCATTTTTAATTTTCATGCATAGAAGGATGCATAAAGGAAAATTTTTTATATCAAAAGTGTTACTTTTATCATTTTTAATTTTCATACATAGAAGTATGCATAAAGGATTATTTTTTTATATCAAAAGTGTTACTTTTATCATATTGGATTTCATGCATAGAGGTATGCATAAAAGTTGAATATTTTATTATAAAAGTGTTACTTTTAGCATAATTGAATTTCATGCATAGAGGTATGCATAAAAGATATGGGAAGTGATAAGATATGATAAGATGCATGTGGATGTGGATGTGGATGTGGATGTATGAATGTGGATGTATGGATGTGAATGTGGATGTGGATGTGGATGTATGAATGTGGATGTATGGATGTGGATGTGGATGTATGGATGTGAATGTGGATGTGGATGTGGATGTATGAATGTGGATGTATGGATGTGAATGTGAATGTGGATGTGGATGTATGAATGTGGATGTATGGATGTATGAATGTGGATGTATGGATGTGAATGAGGATGTAGATGTGGATGCATGGATGTAAATGTGGATGTGGATGTATGGATGTATGCATGTAGATGTGGATGCATGAATGTGGATGTATGGATGTGAATGAAGATATAGATGTGGATGTATGGATGTGAATGTACATGTAGATAAAGATGTATATATGTGAATGGGAATGTGGATGTGGATGTATGTATGCATGTGGATGTGGATATGGATGTGTATGTATGAATGTGGATATGGGATGTGGATGTATAAATGAGGATGTGAAAATAGAGATAAGCATGTAGATGTGGATGCATGAATGTGGATGTATGGATGTGAATGAGGATATAGATGTGGATGTATGGATGTGAATGTGCATGTAGATATGGATGTATATATGTGAATGGGAATGTGGATGTGGATGTATGTATGTATATGGATGTGGATATGGATGTGTATGTATGAATGTGGATATGGGATGTGGATGTATAAATGAGGATGTGAAAATGGAGATAAGCATGTAGATGTGGATGTATGGATGTGAATGTGGATGTGGATGTGGATGTATGGATGTGGATATGGATGTGAATATATGATATGTGATGTGAAGGAATCTGAAGTGAAGAGATGGAAAATGATATGATTGGATGAGTACACATATAAATGAAACGTGGAATAAGTAATGTGGATTGCATGAGGGATAATGTGGAAAAATGAGAGTTAATATAGAAATTGTATTTGTAAACTGTTTGTAAATGCTGTTTGTAAATGGCTGTTTTATGTCAAGAATGCTGGGAAAGCATTTTGACCGTCTTGTGATTAAGGTCGTGGAGGCCTAACTGATAAAGTTGCAACTGCTGACGGAGAGTCAATGGAGGACGTCTCGCGTAGCAAGGTCGGCCGAGGTCTTGACCAGCCTCGGTTCGATTAAAATGGTGAGCTTCCGGTACGGTGAATGAGGGACCAAGGAAGCGGCCTATGAGTGAAGCGCTAGGTCACCTGCGAAGGATCCTAGAGGGTGCTGACCATACGGTGCTCGGGCTCTGGGTCGCCCAGGATACCCACGCGTGCGTCGAGGAAGATATTGGAACAAGGAGTAAGAGTTGTTTTCTGGAACCGGGCATGGATCTGGTTGACTGACCTTGCTGGTCCTCAACGGATGAGTCCATGGCTCTTTTATATGGATCTGTTGGTTGATCTTGCTGATCTTCAACGAGAGTCCATCTTGATAAGTGATTATATTGTTGAGTATTATGGGCTAGGAACTATTGAAACGGCCCCTGTGTGGACAGGTGGTGAGCGTTCTAGTTGCCAATGATGCCATAGATACTCTGATGAAGGAATGATGGGAAATTATGAATCAACTGGATAATTTGGGAGATTGTGATCAGTGGTACTATGGTTTCATTAAAGGATTGTTTTAAAGTTAGCTGATGCTAAGAAAAAGGCAATTTTCATATTGGGTGTGTAAGTGGTGTGGCTAGTTTTATGTTTGCATGAAATTCCGGCTAGGGGGCCTTGGAACTCTTTTCCTTGGTACCCGGGACAAAACCTAACCAAATTCCAATTTGGATCCCATCACTACAGTGGTTGGGCGGTTGGCTAACCCATGGGATCGGATGGGGTTAGGCTGGACTGATGGATCCATAAATCGAGACTCAATTTCTGTTATTACGATAGATAAAGTAAATCCCGGATAGTAATTGTTCTATGGATAGGAATCAACGGCTGTGCCTCCTTGGTGGGGAAAAAAGCGTTGATCCCAATGATCCAAGTGCAAGTTTCTTCCTTGATCTGACCAAGTATCTTTATAGATGCAGTCGGATCTGTTTGATCAGTAAGAGTTTTGACTACGTTAGAGTAAAAATTATCCTGGTGGAATCGCTCGTGCTTTCCGGATAAGGGAAGTTTTTCTGGGTCTGGTTTTGGAAAAACCGACGGATTAGTCTTTTGTCCGGATATCCGTGGACGAGGCCCCGAGTGTGGGACCCTGCCTCGCGCAAGAAGTGCTACTTCCGCTGCTAGTACCCCGAATCCGTTGCGCGGTGGGAACAGGGATCTCACAGTTGGTATCAGAGCATTTGGTTAATAAAGATCAACTGAGAAGACAAATATGTCAAAAATTTATCAAGAAGCACAAAAAGGTTGTAATTGTGTGATATAATTCATACAATTTGATATTCAAACTGAAATTCGTAATTTGGTAATTGGGTCTTCAGATGGAAGTACCGCAATTATATAGAATCCCTGACTTGCTTGAGGCCTAGACATGATGGTATTTACCTTATAATTCCAAGAGCCACGACTACCCGTATATACCGAGAGTATACTGCAGCTCTTTACTGACAGTATATACGAGTAAATCTAAGACTTGAAATTATAAGCGTTAATGCTATCCAGATGATGAATTTGAATGTGGTTGATATGATTTTTAATTCTGTTTGAGAATTGATGAATTGAATTGGATTCTGATTGAAAATTCTGATTGAAAAATGATGATTTCTGAAATTAGTTGAAATATAAAAATCTGAACAAAACCACAATGAGGATGAATGGGACGAGTCCCAGTGATGATATTCATAACTGGAATGATGATAATGAATTCAGCAAATCACTATGAGATTAGTGGGTTGTGCTGTCAAATTGTTACTGTTAACACTTGATCAGTAGATCAAGTTAAGGGATGACAAATTGAGAACTTGCTTGACTGAAATTCCCGTGGAGGAATGTTCAGAAGGAAATTTTTCGGTCTAATGGACCATTATCATGTTAAAGATATGAATGATATGATCTGAATATTAATGATGAGTTCTATATAAGGGATATTTATCCCAGTGTTCTGCTGGGTTGACCAGAATATAAGGAACCCCAAAATAAAATTGGATGTTAAGAAAAAGAGTTGTCCTCTACCTTGCGAGATGAGGACATCTCGCACTTTTTAAGTGAGGTAGAATGTAAGATTCCTCCCCAGCCTTCGAGGTATACAGGAGTAAGAATCTCCCTTTCTGATCTTATAATTATTCCCTCTCTAAAATAAAAGAAAGTTCTGTTTAACAAAGGAAGACCCTTTTCCTAGAATACTTCTCAAGAGTCCCACCTGTTTTAAGGATTCAGAACAATGAGTTCAGAAGTGAGAATCAATGTTTTGGATATCAAGGTTTTGGTCTTCATTCGAGTACGGCCCAAAAGAAGTTCTTTATCTCTTGGGGAGTATATGAAGT
This sequence comes from Cibotium barometz, assembly GCF_041138505.1. Classification (NCBI taxonomy): domain Eukaryota; kingdom Viridiplantae; phylum Streptophyta; class Polypodiopsida; order Cyatheales; family Cibotiaceae; genus Cibotium; species Cibotium barometz. The sequence continues at coordinate 455,335 of NC_141103.1, read as the reverse complement.
TATCCCCCAGATATTGTGAGCCTTATATCTGAATTCAATGAAAGTAGGTGACTTAGCCTACAAGCTTCTTTTATCTCTTCATCTCAAAATTCTTAATGCCTTCTATAGAAAGATGTGTCAAACCCAAATCATGGAAAGACGGTAAAACTTCAGTGGCAAGTTACCGTTGGCTTCTAAGTTACGCTAGCTCCTTCCTTTATATAAGTCGTAACTTTTACTTGTCGCTCACAGTAATCTTACTTCCATCGATCTTCCTTCTTTCTTAATTTCCTTCATGGCTTGGCAACAGGAATTAGTTTTATCCATAATGATTCCTCACCTTCAAGATGCAAGTGAGTCTGTGAAGAAGGATTTTATAGAACAGTATGAGCGCTCACTTTTTCCTCACCTAGGAACTTCTGTAGCGCAGACCAAATGGCGGACCTATCAAGACATAACTAGGGTAACACCCTGGGATCAGCAGCACTTTCGTAACAATGTCCGCTTGGCCATGGTTATTGAAGCTTTGGGTTTGGGTCCCCGATACTACTGCGTCATGAGATCAAGGCATCCTGGGTTTTCTGAGCGGGTCTTCTTACTGGCGTGTTTTCTTCCTCATGAGAAGATATGCCTTTACCCCGTTTTTGGCTTGCCTCTTAGAGGTCCTTTTGTTAGAACACCTCATACCACTGAGATAGGCGCAGCAATAACCCACAGAATCATTCCCATAGATGAGTTACCTTATACTTGTGCAGCTTGTGAGGACTGCTTTTGTGATCATATGATGGACGGGCTTATGGAAGTGTAAAGAGTTCTTCTATCTTTACTGTATAAGTTCCGAGAATGAATAAAGTTTAAATCTTGTTCTTATTTTGAATCTTGCTCTCTTTAAGACGTTTCTTGGTGGTTAATCTTGATTAAAATTTTTCTCTAAGTCTCATATTCGTGAATCTTGCGAAATTATCACAAGTTGCGAGATGAGAACATCTCGCGTTTTTTAAGTGGGATAGAATGTAAGATTCCTCCCCCAACCCCTTTTTTGATGTCTAGTATCTTCCCCTGTAATCAACCCTCTTCAGAAATATAAAGACCTTGTTTCTATCTGTTTTAGTCTAGAGAGAGAAAAATATTCTAGAGAGAGAATATTCAGATTTTGAATATTTTTGGATAGAAAAATATCTCTTATAATTCAGATGAGTTCCCCTGAAATAGAAATTCAAAAAGAATTTTCCAATGTGCAATTGGAATTAATTGGAAATAGGTATAAAGAACCTTAGTCTAAGGGTCTAGATTTTCAGAAATCTTTAGACTATGGTCCAATTAAGGTTCCTATGGGCCAATAGCATCAATCCATGTGTAGGGAAGAGATAAATCCAAATTTGTAAAAAAGAAGATACCCAAAAATGAGTAAATGCTCACATAAGGTGAAGAGTTGAAAATGTACAAGGTTTATTAGTAAAAAACTATGAGCAATATTAAAAATATGAGATATTTTGGGTATCCAAAAATGAGTAAATGCTCACATAAGATGAAGAGTTGAAAATGTACAAGGTTTATTAGTAAAAAACTATGAGCAATATTAAAATGATGCCATTATGACACATATGTAAGGAAGGGGAATTCTTTAAAGGAGGTGCATATTTCACATAAGATGAAGAGTTGAAAATGTACAAGGTTTATTAGTAAAAAACTATGAGCAATTTTAAAATGATTCCATTATGACACATATGTAAGGAAGGGGAATTCTTTAAAGGAGGTGCATATTTCACATAAGATGAAGAGTTGAAAATGTACAAGGTTTATTAGTAAAAAAAAACTATGAGCAATATTAAAATGATTCCATTATGACACATATGTAAGGAAGGGGAGTTCTTTAAAGGAGGTGCATATTTCACATGCTTGAATGAGTTTTAAACTCATAAAAATTGAGATATTTCATCTCTCCTCTCTCCTCATTCAAGTCTAGTTCCAAAAAGTTAGCTTAACTGACCTAAAAATGGTCAAATATTGACCAAACTGATTTAGAAAATTCTAGAATCAGTTTGTTTGGTTAGGAGCTCAATTTTTCCTATAAATAGAAGCCTCCCCCTTGTTGAAAAATAGTTAGTGTTTATGCATCGTTACTCTACTCCACCTAAGCCAAGAACTGTGAATTCATTTAATAATTCACTAGTTTTTGGAGCTTCCCTCTTTCTTCAATCCCCATTAGTGGCTCCATCAACATACTTAACCAATTGATTGGTTGGGGGCCTCTACCGTGAACAAAGAATCAAGCAAGTTGTAAGGTAATTAGTGAATATTGATCTTTCTATAATTTCTCAATGTTTCTCTCTTCTCAACCCCTCTCAAGCTTGAGAAGTTTAATTGGTATGGTTTTTTTTAAATACTATTGAAGTTTGAATAGTAGTGAAGAGTTACATAAGTTAATAAATGCTATTGAAGTTAATTTTCATTTATGTTTAAATTCTAATGATTTTTATGTAAACTCTCTCTCTCACTCAAGAAATGGTCATACTCATGACCCGTTCTCAATCCAAATCAAGCTTTTCATAAAGCTTTTCCTTAACCCAAGATTAAGCTATGCTTGAGGCCAATTTAATGGCTTTTTTCTATGCTTTTAGTTTATGCATATTGATGATTCAATCCACTATAGATTAATGATCCAATTAGAGATCATTTTAATTATTTCCTTAATGATAAGCTTTATCCCTTAGAAAAAATTGAGATTTATCAGTCATAGCAGCGGAGCTATGGCAAAATTTTTATAAAAATTATGCATAAAATAATTTCATTCAAAGCATAAAAAGAGGACTTCCTACCATATTCTAGGAATTATCATCCTAGATTAATTGAAAGAATTTCATTATAATCATGGAGAAATTGAATTTTAATATCATGCATAAAGGATAATTTTTTTTATATCAAAAGTGTTACTTTTATCATTTTTAATTTTCATGCATAGAAGTATGCATAAAGGAAAAATTTTTATATCAAAAGTGTTACTTTTATCATTTTTTTTAATTTTTCATGCATAGAAGTATGCATAAAGGAAAAATTTTATATCAAAAGTGATACTTTTATCATTTTTAATTTTCATGCATAGAAGTATGCATAAAGGATAATTTTTTTATATTAAAAGTGTTATTTTTATCATTTTTAATTTTCATGCATAGAAGGATGCATAAAGGAAAATTTTTTATATCAAAAGTGTTACTTTTATCATTTTTAATTTTCATACATAGAAGTATGCATAAAGGATTATTTTTTTATATCAAAAGTGTTACTTTTATCATATTGGATTTCATGCATAGAGGTATGCATAAAAGTTGAATATTTTATTATAAAAGTGTTACTTTTAGCATAATTGAATTTCATGCATAGAGGTATGCATAAAAGATATGGGAAGTGATAAGATATGATAAGATGCATGTGGATGTGGATGTGGATGTGGATGTATGAATGTGGATGTATGGATGTGAATGTGGATGTGGATGTGGATGTATGAATGTGGATGTATGGATGTGGATGTGGATGTATGGATGTGAATGTGGATGTGGATGTGGATGTATGAATGTGGATGTATGGATGTGAATGTGAATGTGGATGTGGATGTATGAATGTGGATGTATGGATGTATGAATGTGGATGTATGGATGTGAATGAGGATGTAGATGTGGATGCATGGATGTAAATGTGGATGTGGATGTATGGATGTATGCATGTAGATGTGGATGCATGAATGTGGATGTATGGATGTGAATGAAGATATAGATGTGGATGTATGGATGTGAATGTACATGTAGATAAAGATGTATATATGTGAATGGGAATGTGGATGTGGATGTATGTATGCATGTGGATGTGGATATGGATGTGTATGTATGAATGTGGATATGGGATGTGGATGTATAAATGAGGATGTGAAAATAGAGATAAGCATGTAGATGTGGATGCATGAATGTGGATGTATGGATGTGAATGAGGATATAGATGTGGATGTATGGATGTGAATGTGCATGTAGATATGGATGTATATATGTGAATGGGAATGTGGATGTGGATGTATGTATGTATATGGATGTGGATATGGATGTGTATGTATGAATGTGGATATGGGATGTGGATGTATAAATGAGGATGTGAAAATGGAGATAAGCATGTAGATGTGGATGTATGGATGTGAATGTGGATGTGGATGTGGATGTATGGATGTGGATATGGATGTGAATATATGATATGTGATGTGAAGGAATCTGAAGTGAAGAGATGGAAAATGATATGATTGGATGAGTACACATATAAATGAAACGTGGAATAAGTAATGTGGATTGCATGAGGGATAATGTGGAAAAATGAGAGTTAATATAGAAATTGTATTTGTAAACTGTTTGTAAATGCTGTTTGTAAATGGCTGTTTTATGTCAAGAATGCTGGGAAAGCATTTTGACCGTCTTGTGATTAAGGTCGTGGAGGCCTAACTGATAAAGTTGCAACTGCTGACGGAGAGTCAATGGAGGACGTCTCGCGTAGCAAGGTCGGCCGAGGTCTTGACCAGCCTCGGTTCGATTAAAATGGTGAGCTTCCGGTACGGTGAATGAGGGACCAAGGAAGCGGCCTATGAGTGAAGCGCTAGGTCACCTGCGAAGGATCCTAGAGGGTGCTGACCATACGGTGCTCGGGCTCTGGGTCGCCCAGGATACCCACGCGTGCGTCGAGGAAGATATTGGAACAAGGAGTAAGAGTTGTTTTCTGGAACCGGGCATGGATCTGGTTGACTGACCTTGCTGGTCCTCAACGGATGAGTCCATGGCTCTTTTATATGGATCTGTTGGTTGATCTTGCTGATCTTCAACGAGAGTCCATCTTGATAAGTGATTATATTGTTGAGTATTATGGGCTAGGAACTATTGAAACGGCCCCTGTGTGGACAGGTGGTGAGCGTTCTAGTTGCCAATGATGCCATAGATACTCTGATGAAGGAATGATGGGAAATTATGAATCAACTGGATAATTTGGGAGATTGTGATCAGTGGTACTATGGTTTCATTAAAGGATTGTTTTAAAGTTAGCTGATGCTAAGAAAAAGGCAATTTTCATATTGGGTGTGTAAGTGGTGTGGCTAGTTTTATGTTTGCATGAAATTCCGGCTAGGGGGCCTTGGAACTCTTTTCCTTGGTACCCGGGACAAAACCTAACCAAATTCCAATTTGGATCCCATCACTACAGTGGTTGGGCGGTTGGCTAACCCATGGGATCGGATGGGGTTAGGCTGGACTGATGGATCCGTAAATCGAGACTCAATTTCTGTTATTACGATAGATAAAGTAAATCCCGGATAGTAATTGTTCTATGGATAGGAATCAACGGCTGTGCCTCCTTGGTGGGGAAAAAAGCGTTGATCCCAATGATCCAAGTGCAAGTTTCTTCCTTGATCTGACCAAGTATCTTTATAGATGCAGTCGGATCTGTTTGATCAGTAAGAGTTTTGACTACGTTAGAGTAAAAATTATCCTGGTGGAATCGCTCGTGCTTTCCGGATAAGGGAAGTTTTTCTGGGTCTGGTTTTGGAAAAACCGACAGATTAGTCTTTTGTCCGGATATCCGTGGACGAGGCCCCGAGTGTGGGACCCTGCCTCGCGCAAGAAGTGCTACTTCCGCTGCTAGTACCCCGAATCCGTTGCGCGGTGGGAACAGGGATCTCACATGTACCTTGCACTAGCAAGCATGATAAAGTAATAATCTTTTCTAAGATGTGCTCAGGGTTTGGATGATACTTCTTCTCACTATGTTGACATAGAAGAAGACCTTGCGAGCCTTAAGCTTTAGAGAAAGAAGCGATTCCTAAGATTTATCTCCAATATTGCTCGTAATACCGTAAGGTTCGCAAGATCTTCTTGTACTTTTGCAAGGGTTGTACATAAAGAAAAACCATATGGCCTCCCTCAAAATAACGACTCAACCTCTTGGTATCTACATAATGTTTATGTCTATCTTGACCAGCTTTGATATCTTTTCTTATAGATTGTATTTGATTGTCCATCTCATCAAGCATCTTTGCTTTTAAATCTCTACCTTGATTAGGGGGTCAACAGACCAGGCCAAGGATGTAAGGAAATCTTCACCATAGATAGCTTTTAGAGGATTCATTACTTATAATTTTATATTAAACATCATAGGCAAATTCTAATAGATATAGGAAGTTTAACTATCTTTTTTGTTCACATCCACAAGAGGCTTTGAGGGTGTCTTCTATAACTTGATGGAATCTTTCATGTTATGATCGCATGCGATGTTCTGTCATAAAATCCCTAGATTTTTTGAATCATCACGTCAACATTATGCGATGCATTCAATTCTTGGCATCTGCTTGTACCAGCAGTTGCATTTTGTGGAAAGGTACCCACACACATGTATGCTTTTATATATTTTCTTGACTATATGAATCGTGTAAAATTTTAAGATTATCATCCAAATCTTAATTTTCAAAGGCTTTTGCAAATTTAAATTCTATTTCAATACTGTGTGTGGGTACCCTTGTGTGAAAGCACTTAGATCCCAAATGAATTTTGAGAAATTTTAGTCTTTAAATCTTGTTGGGTTTGTCAGAGTCTCGTGTGTGCGTACGCGTCTTTGCTTATATCCCGCCATATGAGTGTGTACCCATCATGTTTGTATGTCCAATAGCCTTAGGGGTTAACGGGGAAAAAGCCATTAGCAGAGCTCAAAGCATGAAAGTCGAGGAGTTACTGAGAATCTCCACAAAATGCAACTGGTACTACAAGAAGATGCCAAGAATTGAATGCATTGCATAATGTTGACGCGATGATTGAGAGAATCTAGGGATTTTATGACAGAACATCCCATGCGATCATAACATGAAAGATGTCATCAAGTTATAGAAGACACCCTCAAAGCCACTCGTGGATGTGAACAAAAAAGATAGTTGAACTTCCTACATCTATTAGAATTTGCCTATGATGCTTATTATGAAAGTATTAGTAATGAATCCTCTTAAAGCTATCTATGGTGAAGATTTCCTTACATCCTTGGCTTGGTCTAACCCCCTAATCAAGGTAGAGATTTTGAAGCAAAGATGCTTGATGAGATGGACAATCAAATCCAATCTATAAGCAAAGATATCAAAGCTGGTCAAGATAGACATAAACATTATGTAGATCCCAAGAGGTTGAGTTGTTATTTTGAGGGAGGCCATATGGTTTTTCTTTATGTACAACCCTCGCAAAAGTACACGAAGATCTTGCGGACCTTAGGGTATTACGAGCAATATTGGAGATAAATCGTAGGACTTGCTTCTTTCTCCACAGCTTAAGGTTCGCAATGTCTTCTTCCATGTCAACCTAGTGATGAGAAGAAGCATCCAATGCCTGAGCACATCTTAGAAAATATTATTACTTCATCATGCTTGCTAGAATGGGAACCCAAGATGTTCGAGACATCTCTACAACATAGGATTTTAAAAGAATGCTTAGTCCAATGGAAGTTTCTCCCTCTTGAAGATGCCACTTAAGAAAAGAAGAGGATGTATAGAGCTAAAGATAGCCCCAATTTTTCCGAGATGAGGACATCCGAATCCTTAAGTGAGGAAGCATTGAAGAAGAATTTGAATTTGCAAAAGCCTTTGAAAATTAAGATTTGGATGATAATCTTGAAATTTGACACGATTCATATAGTCAAAAAAAATATATAAAAGCATACATGTGTATGAAAGCACTTCGATCCTTAATGCATTTTGAGAAATTTTAGTCTTTAAATCTTGTTGGGTATTTCGGAGTCTCGTGTGTGCGTGTCCACCTCACCTCGTGTTTGCTTATATCCTGCCATATGAGTGTGTACCCATGTTTGTATGTCTAATAGCCTTAGGGGTTAACGGGAAAAAAGCCATTAGCAAAGGTCAAAGGATGAAAGCCTAGGAGTTACTGAGAATCTCCACAAAATGCAAGTGGGAGAACAAGCAGCCAAGAATTGAATGCATTGCATAAAAGCTATCTATGGTGAAGATTTCCTTACATCCTTGGCTTGGTCTGTTGACCCCCTAATCAAGGTATAGAGATTTTAAAGCAAAGATACTTGATCAGATGGACAATGAAATACAATCTATAACAAAAGATATCAAAGCTGGTCAAGATAGACATAAACATTATGTAGATACCAAGAGGTTGAGTCGTTATTTTGAGGGAGGCCATATGGTTTTTCTTTACGTACAACCCTTGCAAAAGTACAAGAAGATCTTGCGAACCTTACGGTATTACGAGCAATATTGGAGATAAATCTTAGGAATCGCTTCTTTCTCCAAAGCTTAAGGTTCGCAACGTCTTCTTCCATGTCAACCTAGTGAGAAGAAGTATCATCCAAACCCTGAGCAGATCTTAGAAAAGATTATTACTTCATCATGCTTGCTAGTGCGAGGTGCATTTAGAATTGGAACCCAGGATGTTCGAGAAATCTCTACAACATAGGATTCTAAAAGAATGCTTAGGTAAATGGAAGTTTCTCCATGTTGAAGATGTGACTTGGGAAAAGAAGAGGATCTATATAGAGCTAAAGATAGTAGCCCCAGGACATCGCAATCCTTAAGTGAGGAGGCATAGAATTTAAATTTGCAAAAGCCTTTGAAAATTAAGATTTGGATGATAATCTTGCAATTTTACACGATTCATATAGTCAAAAAGTATATATAAAAGCATACATGTGTGGGGTACCCTTGTGTGAAAGCACTTCGATCTCCTAAATGCATTTTGAGAAATTTTAGTCGTTAAATCTTGTTGGGTATTTCGGAGTCTCGTGCGTGCGTGTCCACCTCACCTCGTGTTTGCTTATATCCCGCCATATGAGTGTGTACCCATGTTTGTATGTCCATTAGCCTTAGGGGTTAACGGGGAAAAATCCATGAGCAAAGATCAAAGGATGAGTTGTCGCCAATTGGAACTTAAGATGTTCGAGAAATCTCTACAACATAGAATTCTAAAAGAATGTTCCCTTTTGAAGATGCGACTTGGGAAAATAGGAGGATCTATAGAGCTAAAGATAGCCCCAATTTGCGAGATAAGGACATCCCAATCCTTAAGTGAGGAAGCATTGAAGAAGAATTGAAATTTGTAAAAGACTTTGAAAATTAAATTTTGGATGATAATCTTGAAATTTTAAACGATTCATATAGTCAAGAAAATATATAAAAGCATATGTGTGTGTGGGTACCCTTGTGTAAAAGCACTTAGATCCCAAATGAATTTTGAGAAATTTTAGTCTTTAAATCTTGTTGGGTATTTCAGAGTCTCGTGTGTGCGTACGCGTCCACCTCGTCTTGTCTTTGCTTATATCCCGCCATATGAGTGGTACCCATCATGTTTGTATGTCCAATAGCCTTAGGGGTTAACGGGGAAAAAGCCATTAGCAGAGCTCAAAGCATGAAAGCGAAGGAGTTACTGAGAATCTCCACAAAATGCAACTGGTACTACAAGAAGATGCCAAGAATTGAATGCATCGCATAATGTTGACGCGATGATTGAGAGAATCTAGGGATTTTATGACAGAACATCCCATGCGATCATAACATGAAAGATGTCATCAAGTTATAGAAGACACTCTCAAAGCCTCTCGTGGATGTGAACAAAAAAGATAGTTGAACTTCCTACATCTATTAGAATTTGCCTATGATGCTTATTATAAAAGTATTAGTAATGAATCCTCTTAAAGCTATCTATGGTGAAGATTTCCTTACATCCTTGGCTTGGTCTAACCCCCTAATCAAGGTAGAGATTTTGAAGCAAAGATGCTTGATGAGATGGACAATCAAATACAATCTATAAGAAAAGATTTCAAAGCTGGTCAAGATAGACATAAAAATCATGTAGATCCCAAGAGGTTGAGTTGTTATTTTAAGGAAGGCCATATGGTTTTTCTTTATGTACAACCCTCGCAAAAGTACACGAAGATCTTGCGGACCTTAGGGTATTACGAGCAATATTGGAGATAAATCGTAGGACTTGCTTCTTTCTCCACAGCTTAAGGTTCGCAATGTCTTCTTCAGTGTCAACCTAGTGAAAAGAAGTATCATCCAATGCCTGAGCACATCTTAGAAAAGATTATTCCTTCATCATGCTTGTTGCTAGTGCAAGGTACATTTAGAATTGGAATCCAAGATATTCGAGAAATCTCTATAACATAGGTTTCTAAAAGAATGCTTAGTTAAATGGAAGTTTCTCTCGCTTGAAGATGCGACTTGGAAAAAGCAGAGGATGTATAGAGCTAAAGATAGCCCCAATTTTTTCGAGATGAGGACATCCCAATCCTTAAGTGAGGAAGCATTGAAGAAGAATTTAAATTTGCAATAGCCTTTGAAAATTAAGATTTGGATGATAATCTTGAAATTTTGGTCAAGATTTCCTTGCATCCTTGACTTGGTCTGACCCCCTAATGAAGGTAGAGATTTTGAAGCAAAGATGCTTGATGAGATGGAGAATCAAATGCCATCTATAAGGAAAGATATCGAAGCTGGTCAAGGTAGACATAAACATTATGTAGATCCCAAGAGGTTGAGTCGTGATTTTGAGGGAGGCCATATACTTTTTCTTTGTTTACGACCCTTGGGAAAGTACCACAAGATCTTGTGGACCTTATGGTCTTACCAGGAATATTGGAGATAAATCTTATGACTTGCTTCTTCCTCAGAGCTTCTGCAGCATCTTCCATGTCAACCTAGTGAGAAGAAGTATCATCCAAACCATGAGAACATCTTAGAAAGGTTTATTACTTCCTCGTGCTTGCTAGTTAGTGCAAGGTACGTTTGAAATTGGAACCCAAGATTTTTGAGAAATCTCTACAACATAGGATTCTAAAAGAATGCTTAGTTAAATGGAAGTTTCTCCCTGTTAAAGATGCGACTTGAGAAAAGAAGAGGATCTATACAGCCTTGATTTCGCGAGATAAGGATATCCGAATCCTTAAGTGAGGAAGCATTGAAATAGAATTTAAATTTGCAAAAGCCTTTGAAAATTAAGATTTGGATGATAATCTTAAAATTTTACACGATTCATATAGTCAAGAAAATATATAAAAGCATACATGTGTGTGGGTACCTTTCCACAAAATGCAACTGCTGGTACAAGCAGATGCCAAGAATCGAATGCATCGCATAATGTTGACGTGATGATTCAAAAAATCTAGGGATTTTATGACAGAACATCGCATGTGATCATAACATGAAAGATTCCATCAAGTTATAGAAGACACCCTCAAAGCCTCTTGTGGATGTGAACAAAAAAGATAGTTAAACTTCCTATATCTATTAGAATTTGCCTATGATGTTTGATATAAAATTATAAGTAATGAATCCTCTTAAAGCTATCTATGGTGAAGATTTCCTTACATCCTTGGCCTGATCTGTTGACCCCCTAATCAAGGTAGAGATTTAAAAGCAAAGATGCTTGATGAGATGGACAATCAAATACAATCTATAAGAAAAGATATCAAAGCTGGTCAAGATAGACATAAACATTATGTAGATACCAAGAGGTTGAGTCGTTATTTTGAGGGAGGCCGTATGGTTTTTCTTTATGTACAACCCTTGCAAAAGTACAAGAAGATCTTGCGAACCTTACGGTATTACGAGCAATATTGGAGATAAATCTTAGGAATCGCTTCTTTCTCTAAAGCTTAAGGCACGCAACGTCTTCTTCCATGTCAACATAGTGAGAAGAAGTATCATCCAAACCGTGAGCACATCTTAGAAAAGATTATTACTTTATCATGCTTGCTAGTGCAAGGTACATTTAGAATTGGAACTCAGGTAAATGGAAGTTTCTCCATGTTGAAGATGTGACTTGGGAAAAGAAGAGGATCTATATAGAGCTAAAGATAGTAGCCCCAGGACATCCAAATCCTTAAGTGAGGAGGCATAGAATTTAAATTTGCAAAAGCCTTTAAAATTAAGATTTGGATGATAATCTTGCAATTTTACACGATTCATATAGTCAAAAAGTATATATAAAAGCATACATGTGTGGGGTACCCTTGTGTGAAAGCACTTCGATCTCCTAAATGCATTTTGAGAAATTTTAGTCGTTAAATCTTGTTGGGTATTTCGGAGTCTCGTGCGTGCGTGTCCACCTCACCTCGTGTTTGCTTATATCCCGCCATATGAGTGTGTACCCATGTTTGTATGTCCATTAGCCTTAGGGGTTAACGGGGAAAAATCCATGAGCAAAGATCAAAGGATGAGTTGTCGCCAATTGGAACTTAAGATGTTCGAGAAATCTCTACAACATAGAATTCTAAAAGAATGTTCCCTTTTGAAGATGCGACTTGGGAAAATAGGAGGATCTATAGAGCTAAAGATAGCCCCAATTTGCGAGATAAGGACATCCCAATCCTTAAGTGAGGAAGCATTGAAGAAGAATTGAAATTTGTAAAAGACTTTGAAAATTAAATTTTGGATGATAATCTTGAAATTTTAAACGATTCATATAGTCAAGAAAATATATAAAAGCATATGTGTGTGTGGGTACCCTTGTGTAAAAGCACTTAGATCCCAAATGAATTTTGAGAAATTTTAGTCTTTAAATCTTGTTGGGTATTTCAGAGTCTCGTGTGTGCGTACGCGTCCACCTCGCCTTGTCTTTGCTTATATCCCGCCATATGAGTGGTACCCATCATGTTTTTGTATGTCCAATAGCCTTAGGGGTTAACGGGGAAAAAGCCATTAGCAGAGCTCAAAGCATGAAAGCGAAGGAATTACTGAGAATCTCCACAAAATGCAACTGGTACTACAAGAAGATGCCAAGAATTGAATGCATTGCATAATGTTGACGCGATGATTGAGAGAATCTAGGGATTTTATGACAGAACATCCCATGCGATCATAACATGAAAGATGTCAAGTTATAGAAGACACTCTCAAAGCCTCTCGTGGATGTGAACAAAAAAGATAGTTGAACTTCCTACATCTATTAGAATTTTCCTATGATGCTTATTATAAAAGTATTAGTAATGAATCCTCTTAAAGCTATCTATGGTGAAGATTTCCTTACATCCTTGGCTTGGTCTAACCCCCTAATCAAGGTAGAGATTTTGAAGCAAAGATGCTTGATGAGATGGACAATCAAATACAGTATTTCGGAGTCTTGTGCGTCCGTGTCCACCACACCTTGTGTTTGCTTATATCCCGCCATATGAGTGTGTACCCATGTTTGTATGTCCATTAGCCGTAGGGGTTAATGGGGAAAAATCGATGAGCAAAGGTCAAAGGATGAGTTGTCGCCAATTGGAACCCAAGGGTCTACAACATAGGGTTCTAAAAGAATGCTGATTAAAATGGAAGTTCCTCCCTTTTGAAGATGTGACTTGGGAAAATAAGAGGATCTATAGAGCTAAAGATAGCCCCAATTCGCGAGATAAGGACATCCCAATCCTTAAGTGAGGAAGCATTGAAGAAGAATTAAAATTTGCAAAAGCCTTTGAAAATTAAATTTTGGATGATAATCTTGACATTTTACACGATTCATATAGTCAAGAAAATATATAGAAGCATACGTGTGTGTGGGTACCATTGTGCGAAAGCACTTAGATCCCAATTGAATTTTGAGAAATTTTAGTCTTTAAATCTTGTTGGGTATTTCAGAGTCTCGTGTGTGCGTACGCATCCACCTCACCTTGTCTTTCCTTATATCCCGCCATATGAGTGTGTACCCATCATGTTTGTATGTCCAATAGCCTTAGGGGTTAACGGGAAAAAGGCCATTTTAGCAGATCTCAAAGCATGAGAGCCAAGGAGTTACTGAGAATCTCCACAAAATGCAACTGGTACTACAAGAAGATGCCAAGAATTGAATGCATCGCATAATGTTGACGCGATGATTGAGAGAATCTAGGGATTTTATGATAGAATAAATCCCATGCGATCATAACATGAAAGATGTCATCAAGTTATAGAAGACACGCTCAAAGCTTCTTCTGGATGTGAACAAAAAAGATAGTTGAACTTCCTACATCTATTAGAATTTGCCTATGATGCTTATTATAAAAGTATTTGTAATGAATCCTCTTAAAGCTATCTATGGTGAAGATTTCCTTACATCCTTGGCTTGGTCTGTTGACCCCCTAATCAAGGTAGAGATTTTAAAGCAAAGATGCTTGATGAGATGCACAATCAAGTACAATCTATAAGAAAAGATATCAAAGCTGGTCAAGATAGACATAAACATAATGTAAACTCTAAGAGGTTGAGTTGTTATTTTGAGGGAGGCCATATGGTTTTTCTTTATGTACAACCCTTGCTTCTTTCTCCAAAGCTTAAGGTTTGCAACGTCTTCTTCCATGTCAACCTAGTGAGAAGAAGTATCATCCAAACCGTGAGCACATCTTAGAAAAGATTATTACTTCATCATGCTTGCTAGTGCAAGGTACATTTGGAATTGGAACCCAGGATGTTTGAGAAATCTCTACAACATAGGATTCTAAAAAAATGCTTAGGTAAATGGAAGTTTCTCCATGTTGAAGATGTGACTTGGGAAAAGAAGAGGATCTATATAGAGCTAAAAATAGCCCCAGGACATCCCAATCCTTAAGTGAGGAGGCATAGAATTTAAATTTGCAAAAGCCTTTGAAAATTAAGATTTGGATGATAATCTTGAAATTTTACACGATTCATATAGTCAAAAAATATATATAAAAGCATACATGTGTGTTAAAGCTGTAGCTTCAACAAGGAATACACAAAATGATAGAAACGACTCTCATTGAAGCATTACTCAGAGAGATTGAGAAAGAAAGAGAGAGAAAGAGAGAGAGACAAAAATTTGAAAACTGATAACTGATAACTGATTTTTGATTTCTCACACACCACACCACCACACGATTACAAGAAGGCTATGCATTTTTTAAAGACTCCTAGGCGACTCTAACTGACTAACCGATTCTTTAGTGACTCTTCATATTCCAACCTAATGACACTTCCGACGACACTTCTGATGACAACATTGATGACACTTCTGATAACTTTGACGACAAATCTGATGACAACTTTCAGAACAAATGACAACTCAGATGACAATTCTGATAACTTTCACGACACTATGAATGACACTTTTCTGCACCCTTATACACTGGCACGCACGAGGGAACAGTTGCATAGCAATTGAGAACCCACTAATTCCCTTGATTAGAAGTCAAGTGCCTTTGAAAATCTTGCTTTGGCATTGATTCACCAAAAGACTCCTCCATCAGCTTTTCCAAGATTCGTGCTTCTTGCTGGCTTCGCATCTCCAGGTAGAACATCCGATCTTCTCTTTGTCGGTATGCCTCCTTTGGAACACTCCATCCTTGCAAAAAGTCATCTTCTTGAATCCGCTTCAAAAAAGCTTCTCTTGATGTCGACATTTTGAAAAACTTCCGCTTCAAAAAATCCCCTCATGAAATGCTTAAACATGACTCCACTGGATAAACACCCTTTCTTAAAAATAGACAAACTGATTCTTCTTCAATCTTCTGCACAGCCTGATTATGTCTGAATCAGATTTTGCCTCCTGAATCTGATTTCACCTCCTAAATCTAATTTCCAAATAGCACCTGAATCTGATTTCGCCTCTTGAATCTGATTTCGAAACAGCACCCGCCAGCAAGAGATAGGTTACCCACCGTGTTGATCGCCAAGTGTTAAAGCTGTAGCTTCAACAAGGAATACACAAAATGATAGAAACGACTCTTATTGAAGCATTACTTAGAGAGATTGACAAAGAAAGAGAGACAAAAAACTGAAAACTGAAACTGATAACTGATTTTTGATTTCTCACACACCACACCACCACATGATTACAAGAAGGCTATGCCTTTTTTAAAGACTCCTAGGTGACTCTAACTGACTAACCGATTCTTTAGTGACTCTCCATCCTTGCAAAAAGTCATCTTCTTGAATCCGCTTCAAAAAAACTCCTCTTGATGTTGACACTTTGAAAAACTTCCGCTTCAGAAAATCCCCTCATGAAATGCTTAAACATGACTCCACTTGATAAACACCCTTTCTTAAAAATAAACAAACTGATGCTTCTTCAATCTTCTGCACAGCCTGATTATGTCTAAATCAGATTTTGCCTCCTGAATCTGATTTCGCCTCTTGAATCTGATTTCGAAACAACACCCGCCAGCAAGAGATAGGTTACCCACCGTGTTGATCGCCAAGTGTTAAAGCTGTAGCTTCAACAAGGAATACACAAAATGATAGAAACGACTCTCATTGAAGCATTACTTAGAGTGATTGACAAAGAAAGAGAGAGAAAGAGAGAGACAAAAAACTAAAAACTGAAACTGATAACTGATTTTTTATTTCTCACACACCACACCACCACATGATTACAAGAAGGCTATGCCTTTTTTAAAGACTCCTAGGCGACTCTAACTGACTAACCGATTCTTTAGTGACTCTCCATCCTTGCAAAAAGTCATATTCTTGAATCCGCTTCAAAAAAGCTCCTCTTGATGTCGACACTTTGAAAAACTTCCGCTTCAGAAAATCCCCTCATGAAATGCTTAAACATGACTCCACTTGATAAACACCCTTTCTTAAAAATAGACAAACTGATGCTTCTTCAATCTTCTGCACAACCTGATTATATCTGAATCAGATTTTGCCTCCTAAATCTAATTGCGCCTCCTGAATCTGATTTCGCTTCCTGAATCTGATTTCCAAACAGCACCTGAATCTGATTTCGCCTCTTGAATCTGATTTCGAAACAGCACCCGCCAGCAAGAGATAGGTTACCCACCGTGTTGATCGCCAAGTGTTAAAGCTGTAGCTTCAACAAGGAATACACAAAATGATAGAAACGACTCTCATTGAAGCATTACTTAGAGAGATTGACAAAGAAAGAGAGAGACAAAAAACTAAAAACTGAAACTGATAAATTGATTTTTGATTTCTCACACACCACACCACCACATGATTACAAGAAGGCTATGCCTTTTTTAAAGACTCCTAGGCGACTCTAACTGACTAACCGATTCTTTAGTGACTCTTCATATTCCAACCTAATGACACTTTCAACGACAACTTAAATGACATCATTGATGACACTTATGATGACAACATTGACGACACTTCTGATGACAACTTTGACGACAAATCTGATGACAACTTTTAGAACAAATGACAACTCAGATGACAATTCTGATGACAACTTTCATGACACTGTGAATGACACTTTTCTGCACCCTTATACAATGTGTGTGGGGTACCCTTGTGTGAAAGCACTTCGATCTCCTAAATGCATTTTGAGAAATTTTAGTCTTTAAATCTTGTTGGGTATTTCGGAGTCTCGTGCGTGCATGTCCACCTCACCTCATGTTTGCTTATATCCCGCCATATGAGTGTGTACCCATGTTTGTATGTCCATTAGCCTTAGGGGTTAACGGGGAAAACTCCATGAGCAAAGGCCAAAGGATGAGTTCTCCCCTAGGAGTTACCGAGAATCTCCACAAAACGCAAGTGGGAGAAGAAGCAACCAAGAATTGAATGCATCGCATAATGTTAGCGCGATGATTGAGAGAATGTAGGGATGCTATGAAATAACATAGCATGCGACCATATGAGTGTGTACCCATGTTTGTATGTCCATTAGCCTTAGGGGTTAACGGGGAAAAATCCATGAGCAAAGGCCAAAGGATGAGTTCTCCCCTAGGAGTTACCAAGAATCTCCACAAAATGCAAGTGGGAGAAGAAGCAACCAAGAATTGAATGCATCGCATAATGTTAGCGCGATGATTGAGAGAATGTAGGGATGCTATGAAATAACATAGCATGTGACCATAACATGAAAGAGGTAATCAAGTTATAGAAGAAACCCTCAAAGCTTTTTGTGCACGGAAACAAGAAAGATAGTTGAACTTCCTACATATAGTAGAATTTTCCTATGATCCGCATTATAAAAGTATTAGTAATGAATCCTCTTAAAGCTATCTATTGTCAAGATTTCCCTACTTCCTTGACTTGGTCTGACCCCCTAATGAAGGTAGAGATTTTAAGGCAAAGATGCTTGATGAGATGGACAATCAAATGCCATCTATAAGAAAAGATATCAAAGCTGGTCAAGGTAGACATAAACATTATGTAGATCCCAAGAGGTTGAGTCGTGATTTTAAGGGAGGCCATACACTTACGAAAGTACCACAAGATCTTGTGGACCTTATGGTATTACCAGGAATATTAGAGATAAATCTTATGACTTGCTTCTTCCTCCATAGCTTTCGCATTATCTTCCATGTCAACCTAGTGAGAAGAAGTATAATCCAAACCAGGAGAACATCTTAGAAAAGATTATTACTTTGTCATGCTTGCTAGTGCAAGGGAACATTTGGAATTGAAACCCAAGATGTTTGAGAAATCTCTACAACATAGGATTCGTAAGAATGCTGATTTAAATGGAAGTTTCTCCCTTTTTGAAGATGCGACTTGGGAAAATAAGAGGATCTATAGAGCTAAAGATAGCCCCAATTCGCGAGACAAGGACATCCCAATCCTTCAGTGAGGAAGCATTGAAGAAGAATTGAAATTTGCAAAAGCCTTTGAAAATTAAATTTTGGATGATAATCTTGAAATTTTACACGATTCATATAGTCAAGAAAATATATAAAAGCATACGTGTGTGTGGGTACCCTTGTGTGAAAGCACTTAGATCCCAATTGAATTTTGAGAAATTTTAGTCTTTAAATCTTGTTGGGTATTTCAGAGTCTCGTGTGTGCGTACGCCTCCACCTCACCTTGTCTTTGCCTATATCCCACCATATGAGTGTGTACCCATCATGTTTGTATGTCCAATAGCCTTAGGGGTTAACGGGGAAAAAGCCATTAGTAGAGCTCAAAGCATGAAAGCCGAGGAGTTACTGAGAATCTCCACAAAATGCAACTGGTACTACAAGAAGATGCCAAGAATTGAATGCATCGCATAATGTTGATGCGATGATTGAGAGAATTTGGGGATTTTATGACATAACATCCCATGCGATCATAACATGAAAGATGTCATCAAGTTATAGAAGACACCCTCAAAGCCTCTCGTGGATGTGAACAAAAAAGATAGTTGAACTTCCTACATCTATTAGAATTTGCCTGTGATGCTTATAATAAAAATATTAGTAATGAATCCTCTTTAAGCTATCTGTTGGCTTGGTCTGACCCCCTAATCACGGTAGAGATTTTGAAGCAAAGATGCTTGATGAGATGGACAATCAAATCCAATCTATAAGAAAAGATATCAAAGTTGGTCAAGATAGACATAAAAATTATGTAGATCCCAAGAGGTTGAGTTGTTATTTTGAGGGAGGCCATATGGTTTTTCTTTATGTACAACCCTCGCAAAAGTACACGAAGATCTTGCCGACCTTAGGGTATTACGAGCAATATTGGAGATAAATCTTAGGACTTGCTTCTTTCTCCACAGCTTAAGGTTTGCAACGTCTTCTTCCATTTCAACCTAGTGAGAAGAAGTATCATAAAATGCCTGAGCACATCTTAGAAAAGATTATTACTTCATCATGCTTGCTAGTGCAAGGTACATTTAGAATCAAAACCCAAGATGTTTGAGAAATCTCTACAACATAGGATTCTAATGGAATGCTTAGTTAAATGGAAGTTTCTCCCTCTTGAAGATGCAACTTGGGAAAAGAAGAGGATGTATAGAGCTAAAGATAGCCCCAATTTTTTCGAGATGAGGACATCCCAATCCTTAAGTGAGGAAGCATTGAAGAAGAATTTAAATTTGCAAAAGCCTTTGAAAATTAAGATTTGGATGATAATCTTGAAATTTTACACGATTCATATAGTCAAAAAAATATATAAAAGCATACATGTGTGTGTGGTACCCTTGTGTGAAAGCACTTCGATCCTTAATGCATTTTGAGAAATTTTAGTCTTTAAATCTTGTTGGGTATTTCGGAGTCTTGTGTGTGCATGTCCACCTCACCTTGTGTTTGCTTATATCCCGCCATATGAGTGTGTACCCATGTTTGTATGTCTAATAGCCTTAGGGGATATCGGGAAAAAAGCCATCAGCAATGGTCAAAGGATGAAAGCCTAGGCATTACTGAGAATCTCCACAAAATGCAAGTGGGAGAACAAGCAGCCAAGAATTGAATGCATTACATAATGTTAGCGCGATGATTGAGAGAATCTAGGGACATTATGGCATAACATAGCATGCGATTATAACATGAAAGAGGTAATCAAGTTATAGAAGACACCCTCAAAGGCTTCTATGCACGGGAACAAGAAAGATAGTTGAACTTCCCAGATATAGTAGAATTTCCCTATGATCCTTATTATAAAAGCATTAGTAATGAATCCTCTTAAAGCTATCTATGGTCAAGATTTCCTTACATCCTTGACTTGGTCTGACCCCCTAATGAAGGTAGAGATTTTGAAGCAAAGATGCTTAATGAGCTGGACAATCAAATGCCATCTATAAGAAAAGATATCAAAGCTGGTCAAGGTAGACAAAAACATTATGTAGATCGCAAGAGGTTGAGTCGTGATTTTGAGGGAGGCCATATGCTTTTTCTTTGTTTATGACCCTTGCCAAAGTACCACAAGATCTTCTGAACCTTATGGTATTACCAGGAATATTGGAGATAAATCCTATGACTTGCTTCTTCCTCCACAGCTTTCGCAGCATCTTCCATGTCAACCTAGTGAGAAGAAGTATAATCCAAACCATGAGAACATCTGAGAGAAGATTATTACTTGTGGTTATGCTTGCTAGTGCAAGGTACATTTGGAATCGGAACCCAAGATATTGAAAAAATCTCTACAACATAGGATTCTAAAAGAATGCTTAGTTAAATGGGAGTTTCTCCCTATTGAAGATGTGACTTGGGAAAAGAAGAGGATCTATAGAGCTAAAAATAGATCCGATTCGCGAGATGAGGACATCCCAATCCTTAAGTGAGGAAGCATTGAAAAGAATTTCAATTTAGAAAAGCCATTGAAAATTAAGATTTGGATGATAATCTTGAAATTTTACAAGTGTGGGGTACCCTTGTGTGATTGCACTTAGATTCTAAATGAATTTTGAGAAATTTTAGTCTTTAAATCTTGTTGGGTATTTCGAAGTCTCGTGTGTGCGTGTCCACTCACCTCATGTTTGCTTATATCCTACCATATGAGTGTGTACCAATGTTTGTATGTACAATAGCCTTAGGGGTTAACGAGGAAAAAGCCATTAGCAAAAGTCAAAGGATGAGAGCCTAGGATTTACTGAGAATCTCCACAAAATGCAAGTGAGAGAAGAAGTAGCCAAGAATTGAATGCATCGCATAATGTTAGCGCGATGATTGAGAGAATCTAGGGATGTTATGAAATAACATAGCATGCGATCATAACATGAAAGAGGTAATCTGTGCACGGGAACAAGAAAAATAGTTGAACTTTCTACATATAGTAGAATTTCCCTATGATCCGTTTTATAAAAGTATTAGTAATGAATCCTCTTAAAGCTATCTATGGTCAAGATTTCTAACCCTAATCAAGGTAGAGATTTTGAAGCAAAGATGCTTGGTGAGATGGACAATCAAATACAATCTATAAGAAAAGATATCAAATCTGGTCAAGATAGACATAAATATTATGTAGATCCCAGCATATGGTTTTTCTTTATGTACAACCCTTGCAAAAGTACAAGAAGATCTTGCGGACCTTATGGTATTACGAGAAATATTGGAGATAAATCTTAGGACTTGCTTCTTTCTCCATAGCTTAAGGTTCGCAACAAAGTCTTCTTCCATGTCAACCTAGTCCAAAGCCTGAGCACATCTTAGAAAAGATTACTCTTCGTCATGCTTTTTCTAGTGCAAGGTACATTTAGAAGTGGAACCCAAGATAATCGAGATATCTTTACAACATAGGATTCTAAAAGAATGCTTAGTTAAATGGAATTTTCTCCATGTTGAAGATACGACTTGGGAAAAGAAGAGGATCCATAGAGCTAAAGATAGCCCCAGGACATCCTAATCCTTAAGTGAGAAAGCAAAGAATTTAAATTTGCAAAAGCCATTGGAAATTAAGATTTGGATGATAATCTTGAAATTTTACACGATTCATATAGTCAAAAAATATATATATATATATATATAAAAGCATACATGTGTGTGGGGTACCCTTGTGTGAAAGCACTTGGATCCTAAATGCATTTAGAGAAATTTTAGTCTTTAAATCTTGTAGGGTATTTTGGAGTCTTGTGTGCACGTCCATATAATCTCGTAATTGCTTATATCCCGCCATATGAGTGTGTACCCATGTTTGTATGTCCAATAGCCTCAGGGGTTAACGGGAAAAAAGCCATTAGCAAAGGTCAAAGGATGAGATCCTAGGAGTTACTGAGAATTTCCAAAAAATGCAAATGGGAGAAGAAGCAGCCAAGAATTGAATGCATTGCATAATGTTAGCACGATGATTAAGAGAATCTAGGGACGTTATGACATAACATAGCATGCGATCATAACATGAAAGAGGTAATCAAGTTATAGAAGACACCCTCAAAGCTTTCTGTGCATCGGAATAAGAAAGATAGTTGAACTTCCTACATATAGTGGAATTTTCCTATGATTCTTATTATAAAAGTATTAGTAATGAATCCTCTTGAAGCTATCTATGGTCAAGATTTCCCTACTTCCTTGACTTGGTCTGACCCCCTAATGAAGGTAGAGATTTTGAAGCAAAGATGCTTGATAAAATGGAGAATCAAATGCCATCTATAAGAAAAGATATGAAAGCTAGTCAAGGTAGACATAAACATTATGTAGATCCCAAGAGGTTGAGTCGTGATTTTGAGGGAGGCCATATGCTTTTTCTTTGTTTATGACCCTTGCAAAAGAACCACAAGATGTTGTGGACCTTATGGTATTACCAGGAATATTGGAGATAAATCTTATGACTTGCTTCTTCCTCCACAGCTTTTGCAGCATCTTCCATGTCAACCTAGTGATGAGAAGAAGTATCATCCAAATCATGAGAACATCTTAGAAAAGATTATTACTTCCTCGTACTTGCCAGTTAGTGCAAGGTACATTTGGAATTGGAACCCAAGATTTTTGAGAAATCTCTACAACATAGGATTCTAAAAAGAATGCTTAGTGAAATGGAAGTTTCTCCCTGTTGAAGATGCGACTTGGGAAAAGAAGAGGATCTATAGAGCTAAAGATAGCCCCGATTTCGTGACATAAGGACATCCGAATCCTTAAGTGAGGAAGCATTGAAGAAGAATTTAAATTTGCAAAAGCCTTTCAAAATTGAGATTTGGATAATCTTAAAATTTTACATGATTCATATAATCAAGAAAATATATAAAAGCATACATGTGTGTGGGTACCCTTCCACAAAATACAACTGGTACAAGCAGATGCCAAGAATTGAATGCATCGCAAAATGTTGACGTGATGATTCAGAGAATCTAGGGATTTTATGATAGAACATCGCATGCGATCATAACATGAAAGATGTCATCAAGTTATAGAAGACACCCTCAAAGCCTCTTCTAGATGTGAACAAAAAAGAAAGTTGAACTTTCTATATCTATTAGAATTTGCCTATGATGCTTAATATAAAAGTATTAGTAATGAATCCTCTTAAAAGCTATCTATAGTGAAGATTTCCTTACATCCTTGGCTTGGTCTGTTAACTCCCTAATCACGGTAGAGATTTTGAAGCAAAGATGCTTGATGAGATGGACAATCAAATACAATCTATACGAAAAGATATCAAATAGACATAAACATTATGTAGATACCAAGAGGTTGAGTCGTTATTTTGAGGGAGGCCATATGGTTTTTCTTTATGTACAACCCTGGCAAAAGTACAAGAAAATCTTGCGAACCTTACGGTATTACGAGCAATATTGGAGATAAATCTTAGGAATCGCTTCTTTCTCCAAAGCTTAAGGTTCGCAACGTCTTCTTCCATGTCAACCTAGTGAGAAGAAGTATCATCCAAACCCTGAGCACATCTTAGAAAAGATTATTACTTCATCATGCTTGCTAGTGCAAGGTACATTTGGAATTGGAACCCAGGATGTTTGAGAAATCTCAATAACATAGGATTCTAAGAGAATGCTTTGGTAAATGGAAGTTTCTCCATGTTGAAGATAGCCCCAGGACATCCCAATCCTTAAGTGAGGAGGCATAGAATTTAAATTTGCAAGAGCCTATGAAAATTAAGATTTGGATGATAATCTTGAAATTTTACACGATTCATATAGTCAAAGAATATATATAAAAGCATACATGTGTGTGGGGTACCCTTGTGTGAAAGCACTTCGATCTCCTAAATGCATTTTGAGAAATTTTAGTCTTTAAATCTTATGTAGATACCAAGAGGTTGAGTCATTATTTTGAGGGAGGCCATATGGTTTTTCTTTATGTACAACCCTTGCAAAAGTACAAGAAGATGTTGCAAACCTTACGGTATTACGAGCAATATTGGAGATAAATCTTAGGAATCGCTTCTTTCTCCAAAGCTTAAGGTTCGCAACGTCTTATTCCATGTCAACCTAGTGAGAAGAAGTATCATCCAAACCCTGAGCACATCTTAGAAAAGATTATTACTTCATCATGCTTGCTAGTGCAAGGTACATTCAGAATTGGAACCCAGGTAAATGGAAGTTTCTCCATGTTGAAGATCTGACTTGGGAAAACAAGAGGATCTATATAGAGCTAAACATAGCCCTAGGACATCCCAATCCTTAAGTGAGGAGGCATAGAATTTAAATTTGCAAAAGCCTTTGAAAATTAAGATTTGGATGATAATCTTGAAATTTTACACGATTCATATAGTCAAAAAATATATATAAAAGCATACATGTGTGTGCGGTACCCTTGTGTGAAAGCACTACGATCTCCTAAATGCATTTTGAGAAATTTTAGTCTTTAAATCTTGTTGGGTATTTCGGAGTCTCGTGCGTGCGTGTCCACCTCACCTTGTGTTTGCTTATATCCCACCATATCAGTGTGTACCCATGTTTGTATGTCCATTAGCCTTAGGGGTTAACGGGGAAAAATCCATGAGCAAAGGTCAAAGGAAGAGTTGTCGCCTAGGAGTTACCGAGAATCTCCACAAAATGCAATTAGGAGAGGAAGCAACCAAGAATTGAATGCATCGCATAATGTTAGCACGATGATTGAGAGAATGTAGGGACATTATGAAATAATATAGCATGCGACCATAACATGCATGCGACCATAACATGAAAGAGGTAATCAAGTTATAGAAGACACCCTCAAAGCTTTCTATGCACGCTATTAAGAAAGATAGTTGAACTTCCTACATATAGTAGAATTATCCTATGATCCGCATTATAAAAGTATTAGTAATGAATGCTCTTAAAGCTATCTATGGTCAAGATTTCCCCACTTCCTTGACTTGGTCTGAACCCCTAATGAAGGTAGAGATTTTTAAGCAAAGATGCTTGATGAGATGGGCAATCAAATGCCATCTATAAGAAAAGATATCAAAGTTGGTCAAGATAGACGTAAACATTATGTAGATACCAAGAGGTTGAGTCGTTATTTTGAGGGAGGCCATATGGTTTTTCTTTATGTACAACCCTTGCAAAAGTACAAGAAGATCTTGCGAACGTTACGGTATTACGAGCAATATTGGAGATAAATCTTAGGAATCGCTTCTTTCTCCAAAGCTTAAGGTTTGCAACGTCTTCTTCCATGTCAACCTAGTGAGAAGAAGTATCATCCAAACCCTGAGCACATCTTAGAAAAGATTATTACTTCATCATGCTTGCTAGTGCAAGGTACATTCAGAATTGGAACCCAGGTAAATGGAAGTTTCTCCATGTTGAAGATCTGACTTGGGAAAAGAAGAGGATCTATATAGAGCTAAAGATAGCCCTAGGACATCCCAATCCTTAAGTGAGGAGGCATAGAATTTAAATTTGTAAAAGCCTTTGAAAATCAAATTTTGGATGATAATCTTGAAATTTTACACGGTTCATATAGTCAAGAAAATATATAGAAGCATACGTGTGTGTGGGTACCCTTGTGTGAAAGCACTTAGATCCCAATTGAATTTTGAGAAATTTTAGTCCTTAAATCTTGTTGGGTATTTCGGAGTCTCGTGCGTGCGTGTCCACCTCACGTTGTGTTTGCTTATATCCCGCCATATCAGTGTGTACCCATGTTTGTATGTCCATTAGCCTTAAGGGTTAACGGGGAAAAATCCATGAGCAAAGGTCAAAGGATGAGTTGTCGCCTAGGAGTTACCGAGAATCTCCACAAAATGCAAGTGGGAGAAGAAGCAACCAAGAATTGAATGCATCGCATAATGTTAGCACGATGATTGAGAGAATGTAGGTATGCTATGAAATAACATAGCATGCGACCATAACATGAAAGAGGTAATCAAGTTATAGAAGACACCCTCAAAGCTTTCTATGCACGCTATTAAGAAAGATAGTTGAACTTCCTACATATAGTAGAATTTTCCTATGATCCGCATTATAAAAGTATTAGTAATGAATGCTCTTAAAGCTATCTATGGTCAAGATTTCCTCACTTCCTTGACTTGTTCTGACCCCCTAATGAAGGTAGAGATTTTGAAGCAAAGATGCTTGATGAGATGGGCAATCAAATGCCATCTATAAGAAAAGATATCAAAGCTGGTCAAGGTAGACATAAACATTATGTACAACATCCCAAGAGGTTGAGTCATGATTTTGAGGGAGGCCATACACTTTTTCTTTGATTATTACCCTTACGAAAGTACCACAAGATCTTGTGGACCTTATGGTATTACCAAGAATATTGGAGATAAATCGTATGACTTGCTTCTTCCTCCAGAGCCTTTTAAGCATCTTCCATGTCAACCTAGTGAGAAGAAGTATAATCCAAACCATAAGAACATCTTAGAAAAGATTATTACTTCGTCATGCTTGCTAGTGCAAGGGCACATTTAGAATTGGAACCCAAGATGTTCGAGAAATCTCTACAACATAGGATTCTAAAAGAATGCTGATTTAAATGGAAGTTTCTCCCTTTTGAAGATGCGACTTGGGAAAATAAGAGGATCTATACATCTAAAGATAGCCCCAATTCGCAAGATAAGGACATCCCAATCCTTAAGTGAGGAAGCATTGAAGAAGAATTGAAATTTGCAAAAGCCTTTGAAAATCAAATTTTGGATGATAATCTTGAAATTTTACACGGTTCATATAGTCAAGAAAATATATAGAAGCATACGTGTGTGTGGGTACCCTTGTGTGAAAGCACTTAGATCCCAATTGAATTTTGAGAAATTTTAGTCTTTAAATCTTGTTGGGTATTTCGGAGTCTCGTGCGTGCGTGTCCACCTCACCTTGTGTTTGCTTATATCCCACCATATCAGTGTGTACCCATGTTTGTATGTCCATTAGCCTTAAGGGTTAACCGGGAAAAATCCATGAGAAAAGGTCAAAGGATGAGTTGTCGCCTAGGAGTTACCGAGAATCTCCACAAAATGCAAGTGGGAGAAGAAGCAACCAAGAATTGAATGCATTGCATAATGTTAGCACGATGATTGAGAGAATGTAGGGACGCTATGAAATAACATAGCATGCGACCATAACATGAAAGAGGTAATCAAGTTATAGAAGACACCCTCAAAGCTTTCTATGCACGCTATTAAGAAAGATAGTTGAACTTCCTACATATAGTAGAATTTCCCTATGATCCGCATTATAAAAGTATTAGTAATGAATGCTCTTAAAGCTATCTATGGTCAAGATTTTCCCACTTCCTAACTTGGTCTGACCCCCTAATGAAGGTAGAGATTTTGAAGCAAAGATGCTTGATGAGATGGGCAATCAAATGCCATCTATAAGAAAAGATATCAAAGCTGGTCAAGGTAGACATAAACATTATGTACATCCCAAGAGGTTGAGTCGTGATTTTGAGGGAGGCCATACACTTTTTCTTTGTTTATTACCCTTACGAAAGTACCACAAGATCTTGTGGACCTTATGAATATTGGAGATAAATCGTATGACTTGCTTCTTCCTCCAGAGCCTTTGCAGCATCTTCCATGTCAACCTAGTGAGAAGAAGTATAATCCAAACCATGAGAACATCTTAGAAAAGATTATTACTTCGTCATGCTTGCTAGTGCAAGGGTACATTTAGAATTGGAACCCAAGATGTTCGAGAAATCTCTACAACATAGGATTCTAAAAGAATGCTGATTTAAATGGAAGTTTCTCCCTTTTGAAGATGCGACTTGGGAAAATAAGAGGATCTATAGATCTAAAGATAGCCCCAATTCGCAAGATAAGGACATCCCAATCCTTAAGTCAGGAAGCATTGAAGAAGAATTGAAATTTGCAAAAGCCTTTGAAAATCAAATTTTGGATGATAATCTTGAAATTTTACACGGTTCATATAGTCAAGAAAATATATAGAAGCATACGTGTGTGTGGGTACCCTTGTGTGAAAGCACTGAGATCCCAATTGAATTTTGAGAAATTTTAGTCTTTAAATCTTGTTGGGTATTTCGGAGTCTCGTGCGTGCGTGTCCACCTCACCTTGTGTTTGCTTATATCCCACCATATCAGTGTGTACCCATGTTTGTATGTCCATTAGCCTTAAGGGTTAACGGGGAAAAATCCATGAGCAAAGGTCAAAGGATGAGTTGTCGCCTAGGAGTTACCGAGAATCTCCACAAAATGCAAGTGGGAGAAGAAGCAACCAAGAATTGAATGCATCGCATAATGTTAGCATGATGATTGAGAGAATGTAGGGATGCTATGCAATAACATAGCATACGCCCATAACATGAAAGAGGTAATCAAGTTATAGAAGACACCCTCAAAGCTTTCTATGCACGCTATTAAGAAAGATAGTTGAACTTCCTACATATAGTAGAATTTCCCTATGATCCGCATTATAAAAGTATTAGTAATGAATGCTCTTAAAGCTATCTATGGTCAAGATTTTCCCACTTCCTTGACTTGGTCTGACCCCCTAATGAAGGTAGAGATTTTGAAGCAAAGATGCTTGATGAGATGGGCAATCAAATGCCATCTATAAGAAAAGATATCAAAGCTGGTCAAGGTAAACATAAACATTATGTACATCCCAAGAGGTTGAGTCGTGATTTTGAGGGAGGCCATACACTTTTTCTTTGTTTATTACCCTTACGAAAGTACCACAAGATCTTGTGGACCTTATGGTATTACCAAGAATATTGGAGATAAATCGTATGACTTGCTTCTTCCTCCAGAGCTTTTGCAGCATCTTCCATGTCAACCTAGTGAGAAGAAGTATAATCCAAACCATGAGAACATCTTAGAAAAGATTATTACTTCGTCATGCTTGCTAGTGCAAGGGTACATTTATAATTGGAACCCAAGATGTTCAAGAAATCTCTACAACATAGGATTCTAAAAGAATGCTAATTTAAATGGAAGTTTCTCCCTTTTGAAGATGTGACTTGGGAAAATAAGAGGATCTATAGATCTAAAGATAGCCCCAATTCGCGAGATAAGGACATCCCAATCCTTAAGTGAGGAAGCATTGAAGAAGAATTGAAATCTGCAAAAGCCTTTGAAAATCAAATTTTGGATGATAATCTTGAAATTTTACACGGTTCATATAGTCAAGAAAATATATAGAAGCATACGTGTGTGTGGGTACCCTTGTGTGAAAGCACTTAGATCCCAATTGAATTTTGAGAAATTTTAGTCTTTAAATCTTGTTGGGTATTTCGGAGTCTCGTGCGTGCGTGTCCACCTCACCTTGTGTTTGCTTATATCCCGCCATATCAGTGTGTACCCATGTTTGTATGTCCATTAGCCTTAAGGGTTAACGGGGAAAAATCCATGAGCAAAGGTCAAAGGATGAGTTGTCGCCTAGGAGTTACCGAGAATCTCCACAAAATGCAAGTGGGAGAAGAAGCAACCAAGAATTGAATGCATCGCATAATGTTAGCATGATGATTGAGAGAATGTAGGGACGCTATGAAATAACATAGCATGCGCCCATAACAAGAAAGAGGTAATCAAGTTATAGAAGACACCCTCAAAGCTTTCTATGCACGCTATTAAGAAAGATAGTTGAACTTCCTACATATAGTAGAATTTCCCTATGATCCGCATTATAAAAGTATTAGTAATGAATTCTCTTAAAGCTATCTTTGGTCAAGATTTTCCCACTTCCTTGACTTGGTTTGACCCCCTAATGAAGGTAGAGATTTTGAAGCAAAGATGCTTGATGAGATGGGCAATCAAATGCCATCTATAAGAAAAGATATCAAAGCTGGTCAAGGTAGACATAAACATTATGTACATCCCAAGAGGTTGAGTCGTGATTTTAAGGGAGGCCATACACTTTTTCTTTGTTTACGACCCTTACAAAAGTACCACAAGATCTTGTGGACCTTATGGTATTACCAAGAATATTGGAGATAAATCTTATGACTTGCTTCTTCCTCCAGAGCTTTTGCAGCATCTTCCATGTAGACCTTAGGGTATTACGAGCAATATTGGAGATAAATCTTAGGACTTGCTTCTTTCTCAACAGCTTAAGGTTCGCAACGTCTTCTTCCATGTCAACCTAGTGATAAGAAGAAGTATCATCCAATGCCTGAGCACATCTTAGAAAAGATTATTACTTCATCATGCTTGCTAGTGCAAGGTACATTTAGAATGGGAACCCAAGATGTTCGAGAAATCTCTACAACATAGGATTTTAAAAGAATGCTTAGTCAAATGGAAGTTTCTCCCTCTTGAAGATGCGACTTGGGAAAAGAAGAGGATGTATAGAGCTAAAGGTAGCCCCAATTTTTCAGAGATGAGGACATCCCAATCCTTAAGTGAGGAAGCATTGAAGAAGAATTTAAATTTGCAAAAGCCTTTGAAAATTAAGATTTGGATGATAATCTTGAAATTTTACACGATTCATATAGTCAAAAAATATATAAAAGCATACATGTGTATGAAAGCACTTCGATCCTTAATGCATTTTGAGAAATTTTAGTCTTTAAATCTTGTTGGGTGTTTTGGAGTCTCGTGTGTGCGTGTCCACCTCACCTCGTGTTTGCTTATATCCTGCCATATGAGTGTGTACCCATGTTTGTATGTCTAATAGCCTTAGGGGTTAACGCGGAAAAAGCCATTAGCAAAGGTCAAAGGATGAAAGCCTAGGAGTTACTGAGAATCTCCACAAAATGCAAGTGGGAGAACAATCAGCCAAGAATTGAATGCATTGCATAAAAGCTATCTATGGTGAAGATTCTCGCAAAATCGGGGCTGTATAGATCCTCTTCTTTTCTCAAGTCACGTCTTTAACAGGGAGAAACTTCCATTTAACTAAGCATTCTTTTAGAATCCTATGTTGTAGAGATTTCTCAAAAATCTTGGGTTCCAATTTCAAATGTACCTTGCACTAACTAGCAAGCACGAGGAAGTAATAATCTTTTCTAAGATGTTCTCATGGTTTGGATGATACTTCTTCTCACTAGGTTGACATGGAAGATGCTGCAAAAGCTGTGGAGAAAGAAGCAAGTCATAAGATTTATCTCCAATATTCCTGGTAATACCATAAGGTCCACAAGATCTTGTGGTACTTTCGCAAGGGTCATAAACAAAGAAAAAGTATATGGCCTCCCTCAAAATCACGACTCAACCTCTTGGGATCTACATAATGTTTATGTCTACCTTGACCAGCTTTGATATGTTTCATGGCATTTGATTCTCCATCTCATCAAGCATCTTTGCTTCAAAATCTCTACCTTCATTAGGGGGTCAGACCAAGTCAAGGATGTAAGGAAATCTTGACCAAAGATAGCTTTAAGAGGATTCATTACTCATACTTTTATAATAAGGATCATAGGGAAATTCCACTATATGTAAGAAGGTGCACAGAAAGCTTTGAAGGTGTCTTCTATAACTTGATTACCTCTTTCATGTTAAGATTGCATGCTATGTTATGTCATAAGGTCCCTAGATTCTCTCAATCATCACGCTAACATTATGCGATGTATTCAATTCTTGGCTGCTTCTTCTCCCACTTGAAATTTGTGGAGATTCTCATTTAGTAACTCCTAGGATCTCATCCTTTGACCTTTGCTAATGGCTTTTTTCCCGTTAACCATTGAGGATATTGGACATACAAACATGGGTACACACTCATATGGCGGGATATAAGCAAACAAGAGGTTCGATGGATGCGTACACAAGAGACTCCGAAATACCCAACAAGATTTAGATGCATTTAGGATCCAAGTGTTTTCACACAAGGGTACCCCACACACATGTATGCTTTTATATATATATATATATATATATATATAAATTTTTGACTATATGAATCATGTAAAATTTGAATATTATCATCCAAATCTTAATTTCCAATGGCTTTTGCAAATCTAAATTCTATGCTTCCTCACTTAAGAATTAGGATGTTCGGAGATTCTCAGTAACTCCTAGGCTTTCATCCTTTGACCTTTGCTAATGGCCTTTT
Organism: Cibotium barometz; assembly: GCF_041138505.1. Lineage (NCBI taxonomy): Eukaryota > Viridiplantae > Streptophyta > Polypodiopsida > Cyatheales > Cibotiaceae > Cibotium > Cibotium barometz. Next base: position 422,864 of record NC_141103.1, on the reverse strand, counting down.
CCATGTTAACCCTTAAGGCTATTAGACATACAAACATGGGTACACACTCATATGGCGGGATGTAAGCAAACACGAGGTGAGGTGGACACGCACACACGAGACTCCAAAATACCCAACAAGATTAAAAGACTAAAATTTCTCAAAATGCATTAAGGATCGAAGTGCTTTCACACAAAGGTACCGCACACACATGTATGCTTTTATATATTTTTTTGACTATATAAATCGTGTAAAATTTCAAGATTATCATCCAAATCTTAATTTTCAAAGGCTTTTGCAAATTTAAATTCTTCTTCAATGCTTCCTCACTTAAGGATTGGGATGTCCTCATCTCGAAAAGATTGGGGCTATCTTTAGCTCTATACATCCTCTGCTTTTCCCAAGTTGCATCTTCAAGAGAGAGAAACTTCCATTTAACTAAGCATTCTTTTAGAAACCTATGTTGTAGAGATTTCTCAAATATCTTGGGTTCCAATTCTAAATGTACCTTGCACTAGCAAGCATGATGAAGGAATAATCTTTTCTAAGATGTGCTCAGGCATTGGATGATACTTCTTTTCACTTGAAGAAGACATTGCGAACTTTAAGCTGTGGAGAAAGAAGCAAGTCCTAAGATTTATCTCCAATATTGCTCGTAATACCCTAAGGTCCGCAAGATCTTCGTGTACTTTTGCGAGGGTTGTACATAAAGAAAAACCATACGGCCTTCCTTAAAATAACAACTCAACCTCTTGGGATCTACATGATTTTTATGTCTATCTTGACCAGCTTTGATATCTTTTCTTATAGATTGTATTTGATTGTCCATCTCATCAAGCATCTTTGCTTCAAAATCTCTACCTTGATTAGGGGGTTAGACCAAGCCAAGGATGTAAGGAAATCTTCACCATAGATAGCTTTAAGAGGATTCATTACTAATACTTTTATAATAAGCATCATAGGCAAATTCTAATAGATGTAGGAAGTTCATGTATCTTTTTTGTTCACATCCACGAGAGGCTTTGAGAGTGTCTTCTATAACTTGATGACATCTTTCATGTTATGATCACATGGGATGTTCTGTCATAAAATCCCTAGATTCTCTCAATCATCGCGTCAACATTATGCGATGCATTCAATTCTTGGCATCTTCTTGTAGTACCAGTTGCATTTTGTGGAGATTCTCAGTAACTCGTCGGCTTTCATGCTTTGAGCTCTGCTAATGGCTTTTCCCCCCCTAAGGCTATTGGACATACAAACATGATGGGTACCACTCATATGGCGGGATATAAGCAAAGAACTGGTGAGGTGGATGCGTACGCACACACGAGACTCTGAAATACCCAACAAGATTTAAAGACTAAAATTTATAATAAAATTTTACATGATTCATATAGTCAAGAAAATATTTAAAAGCATACATGTGTGTGGGTACCTGTCCACAAAATGCAACTGGTACAAGCAGATGCCAAGAATTGAATGCATCGCATAATGTTGACATGATGATTCAAAAAATCTAGGGATTTTATGACAGAACATCGCATGCGATCATAACATGAAAGATTCCACATCGGCATATGTAGTGCTCCTCTGACTCCACTTCCTGGTGACATAGCTGACAAATGCGATCTCTTGGTCTAACCCCCTAATCAAGGTAGAGATTTTGAAGCAAAGATGCTTGATGAGATGGACAATCAAATCCAATCTATAAGAAAAGATATCAAAGCTGGTCAAGATAGACATAAACATTATGTAGATCCCAAGAGGTTGAGTCGTGATTTTGAGGGAGGCCATATGGTTTTTCTTTATGTACAACCCTCACAAAAGTACACGAAGATCTTGTGGACCTTAGGGTATTACGAGCAATATTGGAGATAAATCTTAGGACTTGCTTCTTTCTCACCAGCTTAAGGTTCGCAACGTCTTCTTCCATGTCAACCTAGTGATGAGAAGAAGTATCATCCAATGCCTGAGCACATCTTAGAAAAGATTATTACTTCATCATGCTTGCTAGTGCAAGGTACATTTAGAATGGAAAACCCTTACGAAAGTACCACAAGATCTTGTGGACCTTATGAATATTGGAGATAAATCGTATGACTTGCTTCTTCCTCCAGAGCCTTTGCAGCATCTTCCATGTCAACCTAGTGAGAAGAAGTATAATCCAAACCATGAGAACATCTTAGAAAAGATTATTACTTCGTCATGCTTGCTAGTGCAAGGGTACATTTAGAATTGGAACCCAAGATGTTCGAGAAATCTCTACAACATAGGATTCTAAAAGAATGCTGATTTAAATGGAAGTTTCTCCCTTTTGAAGATGCGACTTGGGAAAATAAGAGGATCTATAGATCTAAAGATAGCCCCAATTCGCAAGATAAGGACATCCCAATCCTTAAGTCAGGAAGCATTGAAGAAGAATTGAAATTTGCAAAAGCCTTTGAAAATCAAATTTTGGATGATAATCTTGAAATTTTACACGGTTCATATAGTCAAGAAAATATATAGAAGCATACGTGTGTGTGGGTACCCTTGTGTGAAAGCACTTAGATCCCAATTGAATTTTGAGAAATTTTAGTCTTTAAATCTTGTTGGGTATTTCGGAGTCTCGTGCGTGCGTGTCCACCTCACCTTGTGTTTGCTTATATCCCACCATATCAGTGTGTACCCATGTTTGTATGTCCATTAGCCTTAAGGGTTAACGGGGAAAAATCCATGAGCAAAGGTCAAAGGATGAGTTGTCGCCTAGGAGTTACCGAGAATCTCCACAAAATGCAAGTGGGAGAAGAAGCAACCAAGAATTGAATGCATCGCATAATGTTAGCATGATGATTGAGAGAATGTAGGGATGCTGTAAGATTCCTCCCCCACCCCCTTTTTGATGTCTAGTATCTTTCCCTGTAATCAATCCCTCTTCAGAAATATAAAGACCTTGTTTCTATCTGTTTTAGCCTAGAGAGAGAAAAATATTCTAGAGAGAGAATATTCAGATTTTGAATATTTTTGGATAGAAAAATATCTCTTCTAATTCAGATGAGTTCCCCTGAAACAGAAATTCAAAAAGAATTTTCCAATGTGCAATTAGAATTAATTGAAAATAGGTATAAAGAACCTTAGCCTAAGGGTCTAGATTTTCAGAAATCTTTAGACTATGGTCCAATTAAGGTTCCTATGGACCAATAGCATCAATCCATGTGTAGGGAGGAGATAAATCCAACTTGAAAAAAAGAAAATACCCAAAAATGAGTAAATGCTCACATGAGGTGAAGAGTTGAAAATGTACAAGGTTTATTAGTAAAAAAACTATGTGCAATATTAAAAATATGAGATATTTTGGGTATAATGATTTTATTATGACACATATGTAAGGAAGGGGAGTCTCTTAAATGCTCACATAAGATGAAGAGTTGAAAATGTACAAGGTTTATTAGTAAAAAACTATGAGCAATATTAAAATGATTCCATTATGACACATATGTAAGGAAGGGGAGTTCTTTAAAGGAGGTGCATATTTCACATAAGATGAAGAGTTGAAAATGTACAAGGTTTATTAGTAAAAAAACTATGAGCAATATTAAAATGATTCCATTATGACATATATGTAAGGAAGGGGAGTTCTTTAAAGGAGGTGCATATTTCACATGCTTGAATGAGTTTTAAACTCATAAAAATTGAGATATTTCATCTCTCCTCTCTCCTCATTCAAGTCTAGTTCCAAAAAGTTAGCTTAACTGACCTAAAAATGGTCAAAAATTAACCAAACTGATTTGGAAAATTCTAGAATCAGTTTGTTTTGGTTAGGAGCTCAATTTTTCCTATAAATAGAAGCCTCCCCCTTGTTGAAAAATATATAGTGTTTATGCATCGTTACTCTACTCCACCTAAGCCAAGAATTGTGAATTCATTTAATAATTCACTAGTTTTTGGAGCTTCCCTCTTTCTTCAATCCCCATTAGTGGCTCCATCAACATACTTAACCAATTGATTGGTTGGGGGCCTCTACCGTGAACAAAGAATCAAGCAAGTTGTAAGGTAATTAGTGAATATTCATCTTTCTATAATTTCTCAATGTTTCTCTCTTCTCAACCCCTCTCAAGCTTGAGAAGTTTAATTGGTATGGTTTTTTTTAAATGCTATTGAAGTTTGAATAGTAGTGAAGAGTTACATAATTTAATAAATGCTATTGAAGTTAATTTTCATTTATGTTTAAATTCTAATGATTCTTATGTAAATTCTCTCTCTCACTCAAGAAATGGTCATACTCATGACCCATTCTCAATCCAAATCAAGCTTTTCATAAAGCTTTTCCTTAACCCAAGATTAAGCTATGCTTGAGGCCAAATTAATGGCTTTTTCTTATGCTTTTAGTTTATGTATATTGATGATTCAATCCATTATGGATTAAGGATCCAATTAGAGAATCATTTTAATTATTTCCTTAATGATAAGCTTTATCCCTTAGAAAAATTGAGATTTATCAGTCATAGCAGCGGAGCTATGGCAAAATTTTTATAAAAATTATGCATAAAAAATTTTCATTCAAAGCATAAAAAGAGGACTTCCTATCATATTCTAGGAATCATCATCCTAGATTAATTGAAAGAATTTCATTATAATCATGGAGAAATTAAATTTTAATATTATGCATAAAGGATAAATTTTTATATCAAAAGTGTTATTTTTACCATTTTTATTTTCATGCATAGAAGTATGCATAATGGATAAATTTTTATATCAAAAGTGTTACTTTTATCATTTTTATTTCATACATAAAAGTATGCATAAAAGAAAATTTTTATATCAAAAGTGTTACTTTTATCATTTTTAATTTTCATGCATAGAAGTATGCATAAAGGAAAATTTTTATATCAAAAGTGTTACTTTTATCATTTTTAATTTTCATGCATAGAAGTATACATAAAGGAAAATTTTTATATCAAAAGTGTTACTTTTATCATTTTTAATTTTCATGCATAGAAGTATGCATAAAGGAAAAATTTTTATATCAAAAGTGTTACTTTTATCATATTGGATTTCATGCATATAGGTATGCATAAAAGATATTCTTTTTATACTAAAAGTATGATTTTCCTCATAAATGGATTTTATGCTTAACTTAGATGCATAAGAGAAATTCTTTTATTCTAAAAGTATAATTCCCTACCAAATTGAAATCATGCATAAGAAGATGCATAAAAGACTGATTTTAATTTCGAAAGTGTTAGTCTCCTTAAATGGAATTTATGTATAAATAAATGTGTAGAGAAATCTTATATCAAATAAAAGAATTCTCTTTTTTTTAAAAAAAAGATATAAAATGTGATAAGATGTGATAAGAGGTGTATGAGATGTGATAAGAATTGATAAGATGCGTATGGAAAGTGATAGGATGTGATAAGAGGTGTGATAAGAGGTGATAAGATGCTTATGAAATAAGTTAGGATGTGATAAGATGAATTAAGATGTCTATGGGGGGATGAAGTAAGAAGTGTATGTGATAGGGTAAGATGTATATGGGTTGTGATAGGGCGAGAATGGATGTGATGTAAAAGATTAGATGTGAAGGTATATGGGGTTATATAAATGGGAATGTGAAAATGGATGTATGTATGTGGATGTGTGGATATGGAGATGGGAGTGTGGATGTATGAACATGAAAATGGATATATGCATGAAGATGTATATGCATAGATGTAAATGTGAATGTAGATGTGGATGTATAGATGTGAATGGATGTGGATGTATAGATGTGAATGGAAATGTGGATGTGGATGTATGTGAATGTGAATGTAGATGTGGATGTATGTGAATGTGAATGTAGATGTGAATGTGGAATGTGGATGTATAGATGTGGATGTATGGGAATGTGGATGTGGATGTATGTGAATGTGAATGTAGATGTGGATGTATAGATGTGAATGTGGAATGTGGATGTGGATGTATGTATGTATGTGGATGTAGATGTGGATGTATGGATGTGTATGTATGAATGTGGATATGGGATGTGGATGTATAAATGAGGATGTGAAAATGGAGGTAAGCATGTATGTGAATGTGAATGTAGATGTGAATGTGGAATGTGGATGTATAGATGTGGATGTATGGGAATGTGGATGTGGATGTATGTGAATGTGAATGTAGATGTGGATGTATAGATGTGAATGTGGAATGTGGATGTGGATGTATGTATGTATGTGGATGTAGATGTGGATGTATGGATGTGTATGTATGAATGTGGATATGGGATGTAGATGTATAAATGAGGATGTGAAAATGGAGGTAAGCATGTAGATGTGGATGCATGGATGTGGATGTGGATGTGGATGTGGATGTGGATATGGATGTGTATGTATGAATGTGGATATGGGATGTGGATGTATAAATGAGGATGTGAAAATGGAGATAAGCATGTAGATGTGGATGTATGGATGTGAATGTGGATGTGGATGTGGATGTATGGATGTGGATATGGATGTGAATATATGATATGTGATGTGAAGGAATCTGAAGTGAAGAGATGGAAAAGGAGGTGATTGGATGAGTACACATATACATGGAATGTGGAATAAGTAATGTGGATTAATGAGGGATAATGTGGAAAAATGAGAGTTAATATAGAAACTGTATTTGTAAACTCTTTGTAAATGCTGTTTGTAAATGGCTGTTTTATGTCAAGAATGCTGGGGAAGCATTTTGACCGTCTTGTGATTAAGGTCGTGGAGACCTAACTGATAAAGTTGCAACTGCTGACGGAGAGTCAATGGAGGACGTCTCGCGTAGCAAGGTCGACCGAGGTCTTGACCAGCCTCGGTTCGATTAAAATGGTGAGCTTCCGGTACGGTGGATGAGGGACCAAGGAAGCGGCCTATGAGTGAAGCGCTAGGTCACCTGCGAAGGATCCTAGAGGGTGCTGACCATACGGTGCTCGGGCTCTGGGTCGCCTAGGATACCCACGCGTGCGTCGAGGAAGATATTGGAACAAGGAGTAAGAGTTGTTTTGTGAAACCGGGCATGGATCTGGTTGACTGACCTTGCTGGTCCTCAACGGATGAGTCCATGGCTCTTTTATATGGATCTGTTGGTTGATCTTGCTGATCTTCAACGAGAGTCCATCTTGATAAGTGATTATATTGCCGAGTATTATGGGCTAGGAACTATGGAAACGGCCTCTGAGTGGACAGGTGGTGAGCGTTCTAGTTGCCAATGATGCCATAGATACTCTGATGATGAAGGAATGATGGGAAATTTGAGAATCAACCGGATAATTTGGAAGACTGTGATCAGTGGTACTATGGTTTCATTAAAGGATTGTTTTAAAGTTAACTGATGCTAAGAATAAGGCAATTTCATATTGGGTGTGTAAGTGGTGTGCCTAATTTTATGTTTGCTTGAACTTCCGGCTAGGGGGCCTTGGAACTCTTTTCCTTGGTACCCGGGACAAAACCTAACCAAATTCCAAATTGGATCCCATCACTACAGTGGTTGGGCGGTTGGCTAACCCATGGGATCGGATGGGGTTAGGCTGGACTGATGGATCCGTAAACCGAGACTCAATTTCTGTTATTACGATAGATGAAGTAAGTCCCGGATAGTAATTGTTCTATGGATAGGAATCAACGGCTGTGCCTCTTGATGGGGAAAAAAGCGTTGATCCCAATGATCCAAGTGCAAGTTTCTTCCTTGATCCGACCGAGTATCTTTATAGGTGCAGTTGGATCAGCGTGATCAGTAATGATCTTGACTACGTTAGAGTAAAAAATTATCCTGGTGGAATCGCCCGTGCTTTCCGAGTAAGGGAAGTTTTTTCCGAGTTCGGTTTTGGAAAAACCGACGGATTAGTCTCTTGTCCGGATATCCGTGGACGAGGCCCCGAATGTGGGACCCCTGTCCCGTGCGAGAAGTGCTACTTCCGCTGCTAGTACCCGAATCCGTTGCTCGGTGGGAACAGGGGGATCTTACAGTTGGTATCAGAGCGTTTGGTTAGTAAAGATCAACTGAGAAGACAAATAGGTCAGAAATTTATCAAAAAACACAAAAAGGTTGTAATTGTGTGATATAATTCATACAATTTGATATTCAAACTGAAATTCGTAATTTGGTAATTGGGTCTTCAGATGGAAGTACCGCAATTATATAGAATCCCTGACTTGCTTGAGGCCTAGACATGATGGTATTTACCTTATAATTCCAAGGGCCGTGACTATCCGTATATACCGAGAGTATAACTGCAGCTCTTTACTGACAGTATATACAAGTAAATCTAAGACTTGAAATTATAAGCATTAATGCTATCCAGATGATGAATTTGAATGTGGTTGATATGATTTTTAATTCTGTTTGGGAATTGATGAATTGAATTGGATTCTGATTGAAAAATGACGATTTTTGAAATTTAGTTGAAATGTAATAAGCTGAGCGAAACCACAATGAGGATGAATGGGACGAGTCCCAGTGATGATATTCATAACTGGAATGATGATAATGATTTCAGCAAATCACTATGAGATTAGTGGATTGTGCTGTCAGATTGCTACTGTTAACACTTGAGACGGTAGATTAAGTTAAGGGATGACAAATTGAGAACTTGCTTAACTAAAATTCCTGTGGAGGAATGTTCAGAAGGAAAATTTTCAGACTAATGGACCATTATCGTGTTAAAGATATGAATGATATGATCTGAATGAATTGTTATTTAATGATGAGTTCTATATAAGGGATAATTATCCCCGTATTCTGTTGGGTTGACCAGAATATAAGGAACCCCAGAATAAATTGGATCTTAAGAAAAAGAGTTGTCCTCTACCTTGCGAGATGAGGACATCTCGCACTTTTCAAGTGGAGTAGAATGTAAGATTCTCCCCCAGCCTTAGAGGTATACAGGAGTAAGAATCTCCCTTTCTGATCTTATAATTAGTCCCTCTCTAAAATAAAAGAAAGATTCTGTTTAAAAAAAAAAGGGAAGACCCTTTTCCTAGAATACTTCTCAGGAGTCACGTTGTTTTAAGGATTCAGAACAATGAGTTCAGAAGTGAAAATCGGTGTTTTGGATACCAAGGTTTTGGTTTTCATTCGAGTACGGCCCAAAAGAAGTTCTTTATCTCTTGGGGAGTATAAGAACTTATCCCCCAGATATTGTGAGCCTTATATCTGAATTCAATGAAAGTAGGTGACTTAGCCTACAAGCTTCTTTTACCTCCTCATCTCAAAGTTTTTAATGTATTTCATAGAAATATGTGCCAAACCCAAATCAAGGAAAGACAATAAAACTTCAGTGACAAGATACCGTTGGCTTCTAGGTTACGCTAACTCCTTCCTTTATATAAGTCGTAACTTTTTACCTGTCGCTCACAGCAGTAATCTTACTTCCATCGATCTCCTCTCTTTCTTAATCTCCTTCATGGCTTGGCAACAAGAACTAGTTTTATCCATAATGATTCCTCACCTTCAAGACGCAAGTGAATCTGTGAAGAAGGATTTTATAGAGCAGTATGAGCGCTCACTTTTCTCTCACTTGGGAACTTCTGTAGCGCAAACCAAATGGCGGACCTATCAAAACATAACTAGGGTAACACCCTGGGGTCAGCAGCACTTTCGTAACAATGTCCGCTTGGCCATGGTTATTGAAGCTTTGGGTTTGGGTCCCCGATACTACTGTGTCATGAGATCAAGGCATCTTGGGTTTTCTGAGCGGGTCTTCTTACTGGCATGTTTTCTTCCTCATGAGAAGATATGCCTTTATCCCGTTTTTGGCTTGCCTCTCAGAGGTCCTTTTGTTAGATCACCTCATACCACTGAGATAGGTGCAGCAATAACCAACAGAATTATTCCCATAGATGAGTTACCTTATACTTGTGCAGCTTGCGAGGACTGCTTTTGTGATCATATGATGGATGGGCTTATGGAAGTGTAAAGAGTTCTTCTATCTTTACTGTATAAGTTCCGAGAATGAATAAAGTTTAAATCTTGTTCTTAATTTAAATCTTGCTCTCTTTAAGACGTTTCTTGGTGGTTAATCTTGATTAAAATTTTTCTCTAAGTCTCATATTCGTGCATCTTGCGAAATTATCCCAGTTTGCGAGATGAGGACATCTCGCATTTTTTAAGTGGGGTAGAATGTAAGATTCCTCCCCCACCCCCTTTTTGATGTCTAGTATCTTTCCCTGTAATCAATCCCTCTTCAGAAATATAAAGACCTTGTTTCTATCTGTTTTAGCCTAGAGAGAGAAAAATATTCTAGAGAGAGAATATTCAGATTTTGAATATTTTTGGATAGAAAAATATCTCTTCTAATTCAGATGAGTTCCCCTGAAACAGAAATTCAAAAAGAATTTTCCAATGTGCAATTAGAATTAATTGAAAATAGGTATAAAGAACCTTAGCCTAAGGGTCTAGATTTTCAGAAATCTTTAGACTATGGTCCAATTAAGGTTCCTATGGACCAATAGCATCAATCCATGTGTAGGGAGGAGATAAATCCAACTTGAAAAAAAGAAAATACCCAAAAATGAGTAAATGCTCACATGAGGTGAAGAGTTGAAAATGTACAAGGTTTATTAGTAAAAAAACTATGTGCAATATTAAAAATATGAGATATTTTGGGTATAATGATTTTATTATGACACATATGTAAGGAAGGGGAGTCTCTTAAATGCTCACATAAGATGAAGAGTTGAAAATGTACAAGGTTTATTAGTAAAAAACTATGAGCAATATTAAAATGATTCCATTATGACACATATGTAAGGAAGGGGAGTTCTTTAAAGGAGGTGCATATTTCACATAAGATGAAGAGTTGAAAATGTACAAGGTTTATTAGTAAAAAAACTATGAGCAATATTAAAATGATTCCATTATGACATATATGTAAGGAAGGGGAGTTCTTTAAAGGAGGTGCATATTTCACATGCTTGAATGAGTTTTAAACTCATAAAAATTGAGATATTTCATCTCTCCTCTCTCCTCATTCAAGTCTAGTTCCAAAAAGTTAGCTTAACTGACCTAAAAATGGTCAAAAATTAACCAAACTGATTTGGAAAATTCTAGAATCAGTTTGTTTTGGTTAGGAGCTCAATTTTTCCTATAAATAGAAGCCTCCCCCTTGTTGAAAAATATATAGTGTTTATGCATCGTTACTCTACTCCACCTAAGCCAAGAATTGTGAATTCATTTAATAATTCACTAGTTTTTGGAGCTTCCCTCTTTCTTCAATCCCCATTAGTGGCTCCATCAACATACTTAACCAATTGATTGGTTGGGGGCCTCTACCGTGAACAAAGAATCAAGCAAGTTGTAAGGTAATTAGTGAATATTCATCTTTCTATAATTTCTCAATGTTTCTCTCTTCTCAACCCCTCTCAAGCTTGAGAAGTTTAATTGGTATGGTTTTTTTTAAATGCTATTGAAGTTTGAATAGTAGTGAAGAGTTACATAATTTAATAAATGCTATTGAAGTTAATTTTCATTTATGTTTAAATTCTAATGATTCTTATGTAAATTCTCTCTCTCACTCAAGAAATGGTCATACTCATGACCCATTCTCAATCCAAATCAAGCTTTTCATAAAGCTTTTCCTTAACCCAAGATTAAGCTATGCTTGAGGCCAAATTAATGGCTTTTTCTTATGCTTTTAGTTTATGTATATTGATGATTCAATCCATTATGGATTAAGGATCCAATTAGAGAATCATTTTAATTATTTCCTTAATGATAAGCTTTATCCCTTAGAAAAATTGAGATTTATCAGTCATAGCAGCGGAGCTATGGCAAAATTTTTATAAAAATTATGCATAAAAAATTTTCATTCAAAGCATAAAAAGAGGACTTCCTATCATATTCTAGGAATCATCATCCTAGATTAATTGAAAGAATTTCATTATAATCATGGAGAAATTAAATTTTAATATTATGCATAAAGGATAAATTTTTATATCAAAAGTGTTATTTTTACCATTTTTATTTTCATGCATAGAAGTATGCATAATGGATAAATTTTTATATCAAAAGTGTTACTTTTATCATTTTTATTTCATACATAAAAGTATGCATAAAAGAAAATTTTTATATCAAAAGTGTTACTTTTATCATTTTTAATTTTCATGCATAGAAGTATGCATAAAGGAAAATTTTTATATCAAAAGTGTTACTTTTATCATTTTTAATTTTCATGCATAGAAGTATACATAAAGGAAAATTTTTATATCAAAAGTGTTACTTTTATCATTTTTAATTTTCATGCATAGAAGTATGCATAAAGGAAAAATTTTTATATCAAAAGTGTTACTTTTATCATATTGGATTTCATGCATATAGGTATGCATAAAAGATATTCTTTTTATACTAAAAGTATGATTTTCCTCATAAATGGATTTTATGCTTAACTTAGATGCATAAGAGAAATTCTTTTATTCTAAAAGTATAATTCCCTACCAAATTGAAATCATGCATAAGAAGATGCATAAAAGACTGATTTTAATTTCGAAAGTGTTAGTCTCCTTAAATGGAATTTATGTATAAATAAATGTGTAGAGAAATCTTATATCAAATAAAAGAATTCTCTTTTTTTTAAAAAAAAGATATAAAATGTGATAAGATGTGATAAGAGGTGTATGAGATGTGATAAGAATTGATAAGATGCGTATGGAAAGTGATAGGATGTGATAAGAGGTGTGATAAGAGGTGATAAGATGCTTATGAAATAAGTTAGGATGTGATAAGATGAATTAAGATGTCTATGGGGGGATGAAGTAAGAAGTGTATGTGATAGGGTAAGATGTATATGGGTTGTGATAGGGCGAGAATGGATGTGATGTAAAAGATTAGATGTGAAGGTATATGGGGTTATATAAATGGGAATGTGAAAATGGATGTATGTATGTGGATGTGTGGATATGGAGATGGGAGTGTGGATGTATGAACATGAAAATGGATATATGCATGAAGATGTATATGCATAGATGTAAATGTGAATGTAGATGTGGATGTATAGATGTGAATGGATGTGGATGTATAGATGTGAATGGAAATGTGGATGTGGATGTATGTGAATGTGAATGTAGATGTGGATGTATGTGAATGTGAATGTAGATGTGAATGTGGAATGTGGATGTATAGATGTGGATGTATGGGAATGTGGATGTGGATGTATGTGAATGTGAATGTAGATGTGGATGTATAGATGTGAATGTGGAATGTGGATGTGGATGTATGTATGTATGTGGATGTAGATGTGGATGTATGGATGTGTATGTATGAATGTGGATATGGGATGTGGATGTATAAATGAGGATGTGAAAATGGAGGTAAGCATGTATGTGAATGTGAATGTAGATGTGAATGTGGAATGTGGATGTATAGATGTGGATGTATGGGAATGTGGATGTGGATGTATGTGAATGTGAATGTAGATGTGGATGTATAGATGTGAATGTGGAATGTGGATGTGGATGTATGTATGTATGTGGATGTAGATGTGGATGTATGGATGTGTATGTATGAATGTGGATATGGGATGTAGATGTATAAATGAGGATGTGAAAATGGAGGTAAGCATGTAGATGTGGATGCATGGATGTGGATGTGGATGTGGATGTGGATGTGGATATGGATGTGTATGTATGAATGTGGATATGGGATGTGGATGTATAAATGAGGATGTGAAAATGGAGATAAGCATGTAGATGTGGATGTATGGATGTGAATGTGGATGTGGATGTGGATGTATGGATGTGGATATGGATGTGAATATATGATATGTGATGTGAAGGAATCTGAAGTGAAGAGATGGAAAAGGAGGTGATTGGATGAGTACACATATACATGGAATGTGGAATAAGTAATGTGGATTAATGAGGGATAATGTGGAAAAATGAGAGTTAATATAGAAACTGTATTTGTAAACTCTTTGTAAATGCTGTTTGTAAATGGCTGTTTTATGTCAAGAATGCTGGGGAAGCATTTTGACCGTCTTGTGATTAAGGTCGTGGAGACCTAACTGATAAAGTTGCAACTGCTGACGGAGAGTCAATGGAGGACGTCTCGCGTAGCAAGGTCGACCGAGGTCTTGACCAGCCTCGGTTCGATTAAAATGGTGAGCTTCCGGTACGGTGGATGAGGGACCAAGGAAGCGGCCTATGAGTGAAGCGCTAGGTCACCTGCGAAGGATCCTAGAGGGTGCTGACCATACGGTGCTCGGGCTCTGGGTCGCCTAGGATACCCACGCGTGCGTCGAGGAAGATATTGGAACAAGGAGTAAGAGTTGTTTTGTGAAACCGGGCATGGATCTGGTTGACTGACCTTGCTGGTCCTCAACGGATGAGTCCATGGCTCTTTTATATGGATCTGTTGGTTGATCTTGCTGATCTTCAACGAGAGTCCATCTTGATAAGTGATTATATTGCCGAGTATTATGGGCTAGGAACTATGGAAACGGCCTCTGAGTGGACAGGTGGTGAGCGTTCTAGTTGCCAATGATGCCATAGATACTCTGATGATGAAGGAATGATGGGAAATTTGAGAATCAACCGGATAATTTGGAAGACTGTGATCAGTGGTACTATGGTTTCATTAAAGGATTGTTTTAAAGTTAACTGATGCTAAGAATAAGGCAATTTCATATTGGGTGTGTAAGTGGTGTGCCTAATTTTATGTTTGCTTGAACTTCCGGCTAGGGGGCCTTGGAACTCTTTTCCTTGGTACCCGGGACAAAACCTAACCAAATTCCAAATTGGATCCCATCACTACAGTGGTTGGGCGGTTGGCTAACCCATGGGATCGGATGGGGTTAGGCTGGACTGATGGATCCGTAAACCGAGACTCAATTTCTGTTATTACGATAGATGAAGTAAGTCCCGGATAGTAATTGTTCTATGGATAGGAATCAACGGCTGTGCCTCTTGATGGGGAAAAAAGCGTTGATCCCAATGATCCAAGTGCAAGTTTCTTCCTTGATCCGACCGAGTATCTTTATAGGTGCAGTTGGATCAGCGTGATCAGTAATGATCTTGACTACGTTAGAGTAAAAAATTATCCTGGTGGAATCGCCCGTGCTTTCCGAGTAAGGGAAGTTTTTTCCGAGTTCGGTTTTGGAAAAACCGACGGATTAGTCTCTTGTCCGGATATCCGTGGACGAGGCCCCGAATGTGGGACCCCTGTCCCGTGCGAGAAGTGCTACTTCCGCTGCTAGTACCCGAATCCGTTGCTCGGTGGGAACAGGGGGATCTTACAGATGCTATGCAATAACATAGCATACGCCCATAACATGAAAGAGGTAATCAAGTTATAGAAGACACCCTCAAAGCTTTCTATGCACGCTATTAAGAAAGATAGTTGAACTTCCTACATATAGTAGAATTTCCCTATGATCCGCATTATAAAAGTATTAGTAATGAATGCTCTTAAAGCTATCTATGGTCAAGATTTTCCCACTTCCTTGACTTGGTCTGACCCCCTAATGAAGGTAGAGATTTTGAAGCAAAGATGCTTGATGAGATGGGCAATCAAATGCCATCTATAAGAAAAGATATCAAAGCTGGTCAAGGTAAACATAAACATTATGTACATCCCAAGAGGTTGAGTCGTGATTTTGAGGGAGGCCATACACTTTTTCTTTGTTTATTACCCTTACGAAAGTACCACAAGATCTTGTGGACCTTATGGTATTACCAAGAATATTGGAGATAAATCGTATGACTTGCTTCTTCCTCCAGAGCTTTTGCAGCATCTTCCATGTCAACCTAGTGAGAAGAAGTATAATCCAAACCATGAGAACATCTTAGAAAAGATTATTACTTCGTCATGCTTGCTAGTGCAAGGGTACATTTATAATTGGAACCCAAGATGTTCAAGAAATCTCTACAACATAGGATTCTAAAAGAATGCTAATTTAAATGGAAGTTTCTCCCTTTTGAAGATGTGACTTGGGAAAATAAGAGGATCTATAGATCTAAAGATAGCCCCAATTCGCGAGATAAGGACATCCCAATCCTTAAGTGAGGAAGCATTGAAGAAGAATTGAAATCTGCAAAAGCCTTTGAAAATCAAATTTTGGATGATAATCTTGAAATTTTACACGGTTCATATAGTCAAGAAAATATATAGAAGCATACGTGTGTGTGGGTACCCTTGTGTGAAAGCACTTAGATCCCAATTGAATTTTGAGAAATTTTAGTCTTTAAATCTTGTTGGGTATTTCGGAGTCTCGTGCGTGCGTGTCCACCTCACCTTGTGTTTGCTTATATCCCGCCATATCAGTGTGTACCCATGTTTGTATGTCCATTAGCCTTAAGGGTTAACGGGGAAAAATCCATGAGCAAAGGTCAAAGGATGAGTTGTCGCCTAGGAGTTACCGAGAATCTCCACAAAATGCAAGTGGGAGAAGAAGCAACCAAGAATTGAATGCATCGCATAATGTTAGCATGATGATTGAGAGAATGTAGGGACGCTATGAAATAACATAGCATGCGCCCATAACAAGAAAGAGGTAATCAAGTTATAGAAGACACCCTCAAAGCTTTCTATGCACGCTATTAAGAAAGATAGTTGAACTTCCTACATATAGTAGAATTTCCCTATGATCCGCATTATAAAAGTATTAGTAATGAATTCTCTTAAAGCTATCTTTGGTCAAGATTTTCCCACTTCCTTGACTTGGTTTGACCCCCTAATGAAGGTAGAGATTTTGAAGCAAAGATGCTTGATGAGATGGGCAATCAAATGCCATCTATAAGAAAAGATATCAAAGCTGGTCAAGGTAGACATAAACATTATGTACATCCCAAGAGGTTGAGTCGTGATTTTAAGGGAGGCCATACACTTTTTCTTTGTTTACGACCCTTACAAAAGTACCACAAGATCTTGTGGACCTTATGGTATTACCAAGAATATTGGAGATAAATCTTATGACTTGCTTCTTCCTCCAGAGCTTTTGCAGCATCTTCCATGTAGACCTTAGGGTATTACGAGCAATATTGGAGATAAATCTTAGGACTTGCTTCTTTCTCAACAGCTTAAGGTTCGCAACGTCTTCTTCCATGTCAACCTAGTGATAAGAAGAAGTATCATCCAATGCCTGAGCACATCTTAGAAAAGATTATTACTTCATCATGCTTGCTAGTGCAAGGTACATTTAGAATGGGAACCCAAGATGTTCGAGAAATCTCTACAACATAGGATTTTAAAAGAATGCTTAGTCAAATGGAAGTTTCTCCCTCTTGAAGATGCGACTTGGGAAAAGAAGAGGATGTATAGAGCTAAAGGTAGCCCCAATTTTTCAGAGATGAGGACATCCTAATCCTTAAGTGAGGAAGCATTGAAGAAGAATTTAAATTTGCAAAAGCCTTTGAAAATTAAGATTTGGATGATAATCTTGAAATTTTACACGATTCATATAGTCAAAAAATATATAAAAGCATACATGTGTATGAAAGCACTTCGATCCTTAATGCATTTTGAGAAATTTTAGTCTTTAAATCTTGTTGGGTGTTTTGGAGTCTCGTGTGTGCGTGTCCACCTCACCTCGTGTTTGCTTATATCCTGCCATATGAGTGTGTACCCATGTTTGTATGTCTAATAGCCTTAGGGGTTAACGCGGAAAAAGCCATTAGCAAAGGTCAAAGGATGAAAGCCTAGGAGTTACTGAGAATCTCCACAAAATGCAAGTGGGAGAACAAGCAGCCAAGAATTGAATGCATTGCATAAAAGCTATCTATGGTGAAGATTCTCGCGAAATCGGGGCTGTATAGATCCTCTTCTTTTCTCAAGTCGCGTCTTTAACAGGGAGAAACTTCCATTTAACTAAGCATTCTTTTAGAATCCTATGTTGTAGAGATTTCTCAAAAATCTTGGGTTCCAATTTCAAATGTACCTTGCACTAACTAGCAAGCACGAGGAAGTAATAATCTTTTCTAAGATGTTCTCATGGTTTGGATGATACTTCTTCTCACTAGGTTGACATGGAAGATGCTGCAAAAGCTGTGGAGAAAGAAGCAAGTCATAAGATTTATCTCCAATATTCCTGGTAATACCATAAGGTCCACAAGATCTTGTGGTACTTTCGCAAGGGTCATAAACAAAGAAAAAGTATATGGCCTCCCTCAAAATCACGACTCAACCTCTTGGGATCTACATAATGTTTATGTCTACCTTGACCAGCTTTGATATGTTTCATGGCATTTGATTCTCCATCTCATCAAGCATCTTTGCTTCAAAATCTCTACCTTCATTAGGGGGTCAGACCAAGTCAAGGATGTAAGGAAATCTTGACCAAAGATAGCTTTAAGAGGATTCATTACTCATACTTTTATAATAAGGATCATAGGGAAATTCCACTATATGTAAGAAGGTGCACAGAAAGCTTTGAAGGTGTCTTCTATAACTTGATTACCTCTTTTATGTTAAGATTGCATGCTATGTTATGTCATAAGGTCCCTAGATTCTCTCAATCATCACGCTAACATTATGCGATGTATTCAATTCTTGGCTGCTTCTTCTCCCACTTGAAATTTGTGGAGATTCTCATTTAGTAACTCCTAGGATCTCATCCTTTGACCTTTGCTAATGGCTTTTTTCCCGTTAACCATTGAGGATATTGGACATACAAACATGGGTACACACTCATATGGCGGGATATAAGCAAACAAGAGGTTCGATGGATGCGTACACAAGAGACTCCGAAATACCCAACAAGATTTAGATGCATTTAGGATCCAAGTGTTTTCACACAAGGGTACCCCACACACATGTATGCTTTTATATATATATATATATATATATATAAATTTTTGACTATATGAATCATGTAAAATTTGAATATTAACGTGGAAAAATCCATTAGCAAAGGTCAAAGGATGAAAGCCTAGGAGTTACTGAGAATCTTCGGACTTCCCTGTTAACCATTGAGGATATTGGACATACAAACATGGGTACACACTCATATGGCAAGATATAAGCAAACACGAGGTTTGATGGACGCGTACACAAGAGGCTCCGAAATACCCAACAAGATTTAAAGACTAAAATTTCTCTAAATGCATTCAGGATCCAAGTGTTTTCACACAAGGGTACCCCACACACATGTATGCTTTTATATATATATATATATATATATATTTTACTATATGAATCGTGTAAAATTTGAAGATTATCATCCAAATCTTAATTTCCAATGGCTTTTGCAAATTTAAATTCTATGCTTCCTCACTTAAGGATTAGGATGTCCGAAGATTCTCAGTAACTCCTAGGCTTTCATCCTTTGACCTTTGCTAATGGATTTTTCCACGTTAACCCCTAAGGCTATTAGATATACAAACATGGGTACACACTCATATGGCGGGATGTAAGCAAACATGAGGTGAGGTGGACACGCACACACGAGACTCCAAAATACCCAACAAGATTAAAAGACTAAAATTTCTCAAAATGCATTAAGGATCGAAGTGCTTTCACACAAGGGTACCGCACACACATGTATGCTTTTATATATTTTTTGACTATATAAATCGTGTAAAATTTCAAGATTATCATCCAAATCTTAATTTTCAAAGGCTTTTGCAAATTTAAATTCTTCTTCAATGCTTCCTCACTTAAGGATTGGGATGTCCTCATCTCGAAAAAATTGGGGCTATCTTTAGCTCTATACATCCTCTGCTTTTCCCAAGTCGCATTTTCAAGAGAGAGAAACTTCCATTTAACTAAGCATTCTTTTAGAAACCTATGTTGTAGAGATTTCTCGAACATCTTGGGTTCTAATTCTAAATGTACCTTGCACTAGCAAGCATGATGAAGGAATAATCTTTTCTAAGATGTGCTCAGGCATTGGATGATACTTCTTTTCACTAGGTTGACATTGAAGAAGACATTGCAAACCTTAAGCTGTGGAGAAAGAAGCAAGTCCTAAGATTTATCTCCAATATTGCTCGTAATACCCTAAGGTCCGCAAGATCTTCATGTACTTTTGCGAGGGTTGTACATAAAGAAAAACCATATGGCCTTCCTTAAAATAACAACTCAACCTCTTGGAATCTACATGATTTTTATGTCTATCTTGACCAGCTTTGATATCTTTTCCTATAGATTGTATTTGATTGTCCATCTCATCAAGCATCTTTGCTTCAAAATCTCTACCTTGATTAGGGGGTTAGACCAAGCCAAGGATGTAAGGAAATCTTCACCATAGATAGCTTTATTCATTACTAATACTTTTATAATAAGCATCATAGGCAAATTCTAATAGATGTAGGAAGTTCAACTATCTTTTTTGTTCACATCCACGAGAGGCTTTGAGAGTGTCTTCTATAACTTGATGACATCTTTCATGTTATGATCGCATGGGATGTTCTGTCATAAAATCCCTACATTCTCTCAATCATCGCGTCAACATTATGCGATGCATTCAATTCTTGGCATCTTCTTGTAGTACCAGTTGCATTTTGTGGAGATTCTCAGTAACTCCTCAACTTTCATGCTTTGAGCTCTGCTAATGGCTTTTTCCCCGCCGTTAACCCCTAAGGGTATTGGACATACAAACATGATGGGTACCACTCATATGGCGGGATATAAGCAAAGACAAGGCGAGGTGGACACGTACGCACACACGAGACTCTGAAATACCCAACAAGATTTAAAGACTAAAATTTCTCAAAATTCATTTGGGATCTAAGTGCTTTTACACAAGGGTACCCACACACACATATGCTTTTATATATTTTCTTGACTATATGAATCGTTTAAAATTTCAAGATTATCATCCAAAATTTAATTTTCAAAGTCTTTTACAAATTTCAATTCTTCTTCAATGCTTCCTCACTTAAGGATTGGGATGTCCTTATCTCGCAAATTGGGGCTATCTTTAGCTCTATAGATCCCCCTACTTTCCCAAGTCGCATCTTCAAAAGGGATCATTCTTTTAGAATTCTATGTTGTAGAGATTTCTCGAACATCTTAAGTTCCAATTGGCGACAACTCATCCTTTGATCTTTGCTCATGGATTTTTCCCCGTTAACCCCTAAGGCTAATGGACATACAAACATGGGTACACACTCATATGGCGGGATATAAGCAAACACGAGGTGAGGTGGACACGCACGCACGAGACTCCGAAATACCCAACAAGATTTAACGACTAAAATTTCTCAAAATGCATTTAGGAGATCGAAGTGCTTTCACACAAGGGTACCCCACACACGTATGCTTTTATATATATATTTTGACTATATGAATCGTGTCAAATTGCAAGATTATCATCCAAATCTTAATTTTCAAAGGCTTTTGCAAATTTAAATTCTATGCCTCCTCACTTAAGGATTGGGATGTCCTGGGGCTACTATCTTTAGCTCTATATAGATCCTCTTCTTTTCCCAAGTCACATCTTCAACATGGAGAAACTTCCATTTACCTAAGCATTCTTTTAGAATCCTATGTTGTAGAGATGTCTCGAACATCCTGGGTTCCAATTCTAAATGTACCTCGCACTAGCAAGCATGATGAAGTAATAATCTTTTCTAAGATCTGCTCAGGGTTTGGATGATACTTCTTCTCACTAGGTTGACATGGAAGAAGACGTTGCGAACCTTAAGCTTTGGAGAAAGAAGCGATTCCTAAGATTTATCTCCAATATTGCTCGTAATACCGTAAGGTTCGCAAGATCTTCTTGTACTTTTGCAAGGGTTGTACGTAAAGAAAAACCATATGGCCTCCCTCAAAATAACGACGCGATTCCTAAGATTTATCTCCAATATTGCTCGTAATACCGTAAGGTTCGCAAGATCTTCTTGTACTTTTGCAAGGGTTGTACGTAAAGAAAAATCATATGGCCTCCCTCAAAATAACGACTCAACCTCTTCGTATCTACATAATGTTTATGTCTATCTTGACCAGCTTTGATATCTTTTGTTATAGATTGTATTTCATTGTCCATCTGATCAAGTATCTTTGCTTTAAAATCTCTACCTTGATTAGGGGGTCAACAGACCAAGCCAAGGATGTAAGGAAATCTTCACCATAGATAGCTTTTATGCAATGCATTCAATTCTTGGCTGCTTGTTCTCCCACTTGCATTTTGTGGAGATTCTCAGTAACTCCTAGGCTTTCATCCTTTGACCTTTGCTAATGGCTTTTTTCTCGTTAACCCGTAAGGATCGAAGTGCTTTCATACACATGTATGCTTTTATATATATTTTTGACTATATGAATCGTGTCAAATTTCAAGATTATCATCCAAATCTTAATTTTCAAAGGCTTTTGCAAATTTAAATTCTTCTTCAATGCTTCCTCACTTAAGAATTGGGATGTCCTCATCTCGAAAAAATTGGGGCTATCTTTAGCTCTATACATCCTCTTCTTTTCTTAAGTCGCATCTTCAAGAGGGAGAAACTTCCATTTGACTAAGCATTCTTTTAAAATCCTATGTTGTAGAGATTTCTCAAACATCTTGGGTTCCCATTCTAGCAAGCATGATGAAGTAATAATATTTTCTAAGATGTGCTCAGGCATTGGATGATACTTTTTCTCATCACTAGGTTGACATGGAAGAAGACGTTGCGAACCTTAAGCTGTTGAGAAAGAAGCAAGTCCTAAGATTTATCTCCAATATTGCTCGTAATACCCTAAGGTCCGCAAGATCTTCGTGTACTTTTGCGAGGATTGTACATAAAGAAAAACCATATGGCCTCCCTCAAAATAACAACTCAACCTCTTGGGATCTACATAATGTTTATGTCTATCTTGACCAGCTTTGATATCTTTGCTTATAGATTGGATTTGATTGTCCATCTCATCAAGCATCTTTGCTTCAAAATCTCTACCTTGATTAGGGGGTTAGACCAAGCCAAGGATGTAAGGAAATCTTCACCATAGATAGCTTTAAGAGGATTCATTACTAATACTTTTATAATAAGCATCATAGGCAAATTCTAATAGATGTAGGAAGTTCAACTATCTTTTTTGTTCACATCCACGAGTGGCTTTGAGGGTGTCTTCTATAACTTGATGACATCTTTCATGTTATGATCGCATGGGATGTTCTGTCATAAAATCCCTAGATTCTCTCAATCATCGCGTCAACATTATGCAATGCATTCAATTCTTGGCATCTTCTTGTAGTACCAGTTGCATTTTGTGGAGATTCTCAGTAACTCCTCGACTTTCATGCTTTGAGCTCTGCTAATGGCTTTTTCCCCGTTAACCCCTAAGGCTATTGGACATACAAACATGATGGGTACACACTCATATGGCGGGATATAAGCAAAGACGCGTACGCACACACGAGACTCTGACAAACCCAACAAGATTTTAAGACTAAAATTTCTCAAAATTCATTTGGGATCTAAGTGCTTTCACACAAGGGTACCCACACACACGTATGCTTCTATATATTTTCTTGACTATATGAATCGTGTAAAATTTCAAGATTATTATCCAAAATTCAATTTTCAAAGGCTTTTGCAAATTTCAATTCTTCTTCAATGCTTCCTCACTTAAGGATTGGGATGTCCTTATCTCGCGAATTGCGGCTATCTTTAGCCCTATAGATCCTCTTATTTTTCCAAGTCGCATCTTCAACAAGGAGAAAGTTCCATTTAAATCAGCATTCTTTTAGAATCCTATGTTGTAGAGATTTCTCAAACATCTTGGGTTCCAATTCCATTAAACATCTTGACATGGAAGATGCTGCGAAAGCTGTGGAGGAAGAAGCAAGTCATAAGATTTATCTCCAATATTCCTGGTCCACAAGATCTTGTGGTACTTTCATAAGGGTCGTAAACAAAGAAAAAGTGTATGGCCTCCCTCAAAATCACGACTCGACCTCTTGGGATCTACATAATGTTTATGTCTACCTTGACCAGCTTTGATATCTTTTCTTATAGATGGCATTTGATTGTCCATCTCATCAAGCATCTTTGCTTCAAAATCTCTACCCTCATTAGGTGGTCAGACCATAGATAGCTTTAAGAGGATTCATTACTAATACTTTTATAATGCGGATCATAGGGAAATTCTACTATATGTAGGAAGTTCAACTATCTTTCTTGTTCCTGTGCACAGAAAGCTTTGAGGGTGTCTTCTATAACTTGATTACCTCTTTCATGTTACGGTCGCATGCTATGTTATTTCATAGCGTCCCTACATTCTCTCAATCATCGCGCTAACATTATGCGATGCATTCAATTCTTGGTTGCTTCTTCTCCCCCTTGAATTTTGTGGAGATTCTCGGTAACTCCTAGGCGAGAACTCATCCTTTGACCTTTGCTCATGGATTTTTCCCCGTTAATCCCTAAGGCTAATGGACATACAAACATGGGTACACACTCATATGGCGGGATATAAGCAAACACGAGGTGAGGTGGACACGCATGCACGAGACTCCGAAAATACCCAACAAGTTTTAAAGACTAAAATTTCTCAAAATGCATCATGGAGATCGAAGTGCTTTCACACAAGGGTACCCCACACACATGTATGCTTTTATATATATATATTTTCGACTATATGAATCGTGTAAAATTTCAAGATTGTCATCCAAATCTTGATTTTCAAAGGCTTTTGCAAATTTAAATTCTATGCCTCCTCACTTAAGGATTGGGATGTCCTGGGGCTATCTTTAGCTCTATATAGATCCTCTTCTTTTCCCAAGTCACATCTTCAACATGGAGAAAATTCCATTTACCTGGGTTCCAATTCTAAATGTACCTTGCACTAGCAAGCATGATAAAGTAATAATCTTTTCTAAGATGTGCTCAGGGTTTGGATGATACTTCTTCTCACTATGTTGACATGGAAGAAGACATTGCGAGCCTTAAGCTTTAGAGAAAGAAGCGATTCGTAAGATTTATCTCCAATATTGCTCGTAATACCGTAAGGTTCGCAAGATCTTCTTGTACTTTTGCAAGGGTTGTACATAAAGAAAAACCATATGGCCTCCCTCAAAATAACGACTCAACCTCTTGGTATCTACATAATGTTTATGTCTATCTTGACCAGCTTTGATATCTTTTCTTATAGATTGTATTTGATTGTCCATCTCATCAAGCATCTTTGCTTTTAAATCTCTACCTTGATTAGGGGGTCAACAGACCAGGCCAAGGATGTAAGGAAATCTTCACCATAGATAGCTTTTAGAGGATTCATTACTTATAATTTTATATTAAACATCATAGGCAAATTCTAATAGATATAGGAAGTTTAACTATCTTTTTTGTTCACATCCACAAGAGGCTTTGAGGGTGTCTTCTATAACTTGATGGAATCTTTCATGTTATGATCGCATGCGATGTTCTGTCATAAAATCCCTAGATTTTTTGAATCATCACGTCAACATTATGCGATGCATTCAATTCTTGGCATCTGCTTGTACCAGCAGTTGCATTTTGTGGAAAGGTACCCACACACATGTATGCTTTTATATATTTTCTTGACTATATGAATCGTGTAAAATTTTAAGATTATCATCCAAATCTTAATTTTCAAAGGCTTTTGCAAATTTAAATTCTATTTCAATACTTCCTCACTTAAGGATTTGGATATCCTTATCTCGTGAAATTGGGGCTGTATAGATCCTCTTCTTTTCTCAAGTCGCATCTTTAACAGGGGGAAACTTCCATTTAACTAAGCATTCTTTTAGAATCCTATGTGATTTCTCAAAAATCATGGGTTCCAATTTCAAATGTACCTTGCACTAACTAGCAAGCACGAGGAAGTAATAATCCTTTCTAAGATGTTCTCATGGTTTGGATGATACTTCTTCTCACTAGGTTGACATGGAAGATGCTGCAAAAGCTCTAGAGAAAGAAGCAAGTCATAAGATTTATCTCCAATATTCCTGGTAATACCATAAGGTCCACAAGATCTTGTGGTACTTTCGCAAGGGTCATAAACAAAGAAAAAGTATATGGCCTCCCTCAAAATCACGACTCAACCTCTTGGGATCTACATAATGTTTATGTCTACCTTGACCAGCTTCGATATCTTTCCTTATAGATGGCATTTGATTCTCCATCTCATCAAGCATCTTTGCTTCAAAATCTCTACCTTCATTAGGGGGTCAGACCAAGTCAAGGATGTAAGGAAATCTTGACCAGAGATAGCTTCAAGAGGATTCATTACTAATACTTTTATAATAAGGATCATAGGGAAATTCCACTATATGTAAGAAGGTGCACAGAAAGCTTTGAAGGTGTCTTCTATAACTTGATTACCTCTTTTATGTTAAGATTGCATGCTATGTTATGTCATAAGGTCCCTAGATTCTCTCAATCATCGCGCTAACATTATGCGATGCATTCAATTCTTGGCTGCTTCTTCTCCCATTTGCATTTTGTGGAGATTCTCATTTAGTAACTCCTACGATCTCATCCTTTGACTGTGGAGGAAGAAGCAAGTCATAAGATTTATCTCCAATATTCCTGGTAATACCATAAGGTCCACAAGATCTTGTGGTACTTTCATAAGGGTCGTAAACAAAGAAAAAGTATATGGCCTCCCTCAAAATCACGACTCAACCTCTTGGGATCTACATAATGTTTATGTCTACCTTGACCAGCTTTGATATTTTTTCTTATAGATGGCATTTGATTGTCCATCTCATCAAGCATCTTTGCTTCAAAATCTCTACCCTCATTAGGGGGTCAGACCATAGATAGCTTTAAGAGGATTCATTACTAATACTTTTATAATGCGGATCATAGGGAAATTCTACTATATGTAGGAAGTTCAACTATCTTTCTTGTTCCTGTGCACAGAAAGCTTTGAGGGTGTCTTCTATAACTTGATTACCTCTTTCATGTTACGGTCGCATGCTATGTTATTTCATAGCGTCCCTACATTATGTCAATCATCGCGCTGACATTATGCGATGCATTCAATTCTTGGTTGCTTCTTCTCCCCCTTGAATTTTGTGGAGATTCTTGGTAACTCCCAGGCGAGAACTCATCCTTTGACCTTTGCTCATGGATTTTTCCCCGTTAACCCCTAAGGCTAATGGACATACAAACATGGGTACACACTCATATGGCGAGATATAAGCAAACACGAGGTGAGGTGGACACGCACGCACGAGACTCCGAAAATACCCAACAAGATTTAAAGACTAAAATTTCTCAAAATGCATCATGGAGATCGAAGTGCTTTCACACAAGGGTACCCCACACACATGTATGCTTTTATATATATATATTTTCGACTATATGAATCGTGTAAAATTTCAAGATTATCATCCAAATCTTGATTTTCAAAGGCTTTTGCAAATTTAAATTCTATGCCTCCTCACTTAAGGATTGGGATGTCCTGGGGCTATCTTTAGCTCTATATAGATCCTCTTCTTTTCCCAAGTCACATCTTCAACATGGAGAAACTTCCATTTACCTGAGTTCCAATTCTAAATGTACCTTGCACTAGCAAGCATGATAAAGTAATAATCTTTTCTAAGATGTGCTCAGGGTTTGGATGATACTTCTTCTCACTATGTTGACATGGAAGAAGACGTTGCGCGCCTTAAGCTTTAGAGAAAGAAGCGATTCCTAAGATTTATCTCCAATATTGCTCGTAATACCGTAAGGTTCGCAAGATCTTCTTGTACTTTTGCAAGGGTTGTACATAAAGAAAACCCATACGGCCTCCCTCAAATCCTCACTTAAGGATTCGGATATCCTTATCTCGCGAAATCAAGGCTGTATAGATCCTCTTCTTTTCTCAAGTCGCATCTTTAACAGGGAGAAACTTCCATTTAACTAAGCATTCTTTTAGAATCCTATGTTGTAGAGATTTCTCAAAAATCTTGGGTTCCAATTTCAAACGTACCTTGCACTAACTAGCAAGCACGAGGAAGTAATAATCTTTTCTAAGATGTTCTCATGGTTTGGATGATACTTCTTCTCACTAGGTTGACATGGAAGATGCTGCAGAAGCTCTGGAGGAAGAAGCAAGTCATAAGATTTATCTCCAATATTCCTGGTAAGACCATAAGGTCCACAAGATCTTGTGGTACTTTCCCAAGGGTCGTAAACAAAGAAAAAGTATATGGCCTCCCTCAAAATCACGACTCAACCTCTTGGGATCTACATAATGTTTATGTCTACCTTGACCAGCTTCGATATCTTTCTTTATAGATGGCATTTGATTCTCCATCTCATCAAGCATCTTTGCTTCAAAATCTCTACCTTCATTAGGGGGTCAGACCAAGTCAAGAATGTAAGGAAATCTTGACCAAAGATAGCTTCAAGAGGATTCATTACTAATACTTTTATAATAAGGATCATAGGGAAATTCCACTATATGTAAGAAGGTGCACAGAAAGCTTTGAAGGTGTCTTCTATAACTTGATTACCTCTTTCATGTTAAGATTGCATGCTATGTTATGTCATAAGGTCCCTAGATTCTCTCAATCATCGCGCTAACATTATGCGATGCATTCAATTCTTGGCTGCTTCTTCTCCCATTTGCATTTTGTGGAGATTCTCATTTAGTAACTCCTACGATCTCATCCTTTGACCTTTGCTAATGGCTTTTTCCCCGTTAACCATTGAGGATATTGGACATACAAACATGGGTACACACTCATATGGCGGGATATAAGCAAACACGAGGTTCGATGGACGCGTACACAAGAGACTCCGAAATACCCAACAAGACTTAGAGACTAAAATTTCTCTAAATGCATTCAGGATCCAAGTGTTTTCACACAAGGGTACCCCACACACATGTATGCTTTTATATATATATATATATATATATATATATATATATATATATATATATATATATATACTATATGAATCGTGTAAATTTGAAGATTATCATCCAAATCTTAATTTTCAATGGCTTTTGCAAATTTAAA
The DNA here is from genome assembly GCF_041138505.1 of Cibotium barometz. NCBI lineage: Eukaryota > Viridiplantae > Streptophyta > Polypodiopsida > Cyatheales > Cibotiaceae > Cibotium > Cibotium barometz. The sequence continues at coordinate 394,063 of NC_141103.1, read as the reverse complement.
TTCTATGCTTCCTCACTTAAGGATTAGGATGTCCGGAGATTCTCAGTAACTCCTAGGCTTTCATCCTTTGACCTTTGCTAATGGCTTTTTCCACGTTAACCCCTAAGGCTATTAGACATACAAACATGGGTACACACTCATATGGCGGGATGTAAGCAAACACGAGGTGAGGTGGACACGCACACACGAGACTCCAAAATACCCAACAAGATTAAAAGACTAAAATTTCTCAAAATGCATTAAGGATCGAAGTGCTTTCACACAAGGGTACCGCACACACATGTATGCTTTTATATATTTTTTTTGACTATATAAATCGTGTAAAATTTCAAGATTATCATCCAAATCTTAATTTTCAAAGGCTATTGCAAATTTAAATTCTTCTTCAATGCTTCCTCACTTAAGGATTGGGATGTCCTCATCTCGAAAAAATTGGGGCTATCTTTAGCTCTATACATCCTCTGCTTTTTCCAAGTCGCATCTTCAAGCGAGAGAAACTTCCATTTAACTAAGCATTCTTTTAGAAACCTATGTTGTAGAGATTTCTCGAATATCTTGGATTCCAATTCTAAATGTACCTTGCACTAGCAACAAGCATGATGAAGGAATAATCTTTTCTAAGATGTGCTCAGGCATTGGATGATACTTCTTTTCACTAGGTTGACACCGAAGAAGACATTGCGAACCTTAAGCTGTGGAGAAAGAAGCAAGTCCTAAGATTTATCTCCAATATTGCTCGTAATACCCTAAGGTCCGCAAGATCTTCGTGTACTTTTGCGAGGGTTGTACATAAAGAAAAACCATATGGCCTTCCTTAAAATAACAAGTCAACCTCTTGGGATCTACATGATTTTTATGTCTATCTTGACCAGCTTTGAAATCTTTTCTTATAGATTGTATTTGATTGTCCATCTAATCAAGCATCTTTGCTTCAAAATCTCTACCTTGATTAGGGGGTTAGACCAAGCCAAGGATGTAAGGAAATCTTCACCATAGATAGCTTTCAGAGGATTCATTACTATTACTTTTATAATAAGCATCATAGGCAAATTCTAATAGATGTAGGAAGTTCAACTATCTTTTTTGTTCACATCCACGAGAGGCTTTGAGAGTGTCTTCTATAACTTGATGACATCTTTCATGTTATGATCGCATGGGATGTTCTGTCATAAAATCCCTAGATTCTCTCAATCATCGCGTCAACATTATGCGATGCATTCAATTCTTGGCATCTTCTTGTAGTACCAGTTGCATTTTGTGGAGATTCTCAGTAACTCCTTCGCTTTCATGCTTTGAGCTCTGCTAATGGCTTTTTCCCCGTTAACCCCTAAGGTTATTGGACATACAAACATGATGGGTACCACTCATATGGCGGGATATAAGCAAAGACAAGGCGAGGTGGACGCGTACGCACACACGAGACTCTGAAATACCCAACAAGATTTAAAGACTAAAATTTCTCAAAATTCATTTGGGATCTAAGTGCTTTTACACAAGGGTACCCACACACACATATGCTTTTATATATTTTCTTGACTATATGAATCGTTTAAAATTTCAAGATTATCATCCAAAATTTAATTTTCAAAGTCTTTTACAAATTTCAATTCTTCTTCAATGCTTCCTCACTTAAGGATTGGGATGTCCTTATCTCGCAAATTGGGGCTATCTTTAGCTCTATAGATCCTCCTATTTTCCCAAGTCGCATCTTCAAAAGGGAACATTCTTTTAGAATTCTATGTTGTAGAGATTTCTCGAACATCTTAAGTTCCAATTGGCGACAACTCATCCTTTGATCTTTGCTCATGGATTTTTCCCCGTTAACCCCTAAGGCTAATGGACATACAAACATGGGTACACACTCATATGGCGGGATATAAGCAAACACGAGGTCAGGTGGACACGCACGCACGAGACTCCGAAATACCCAACAAGATTTAACGACTAAAATTTCTCAAAATGCATTTAGGAGATCGAAGTGCTTTCACACAAGGGTACCCCACACACGTATGCTTTTATATATACTTTTTGACTATATGAATCGTGTAAAATTGCAAGATTATCATCCAAATCTTAATTTTCAAAGGCTTTTGCAAATTTAAATTCTATGCCTCCTCACTTAAGGATTGGGATGTCCTGGGGCTACTATCTTTAGCTCTATATAGATCCTCTTCTTTTCCCAAGTCACATCTTCAACATGGAGAAACTTCCATTTACCTAAGCATTCTTTTAGAATCCTATGTTGTAGAGATGTCTTGAACATCCTGGGTTCCAATTCTAAATGTACCTCGCACTAGCAAGCATGATGAAGTAATAATCTTTTCTAAGATCTGCTCAGGGTTTGGATGATACTTCTTCTCAAAATTCTAATAGATATAGGAAGTTCAACTATCTTTTTTGTTCACATCCACAAGAGCTTTGAGGGTGTCTTCTATAACTTGATGACACCTTTCATGTTATGATCGCATGCGATGTTCTGTCATAAAATCCCTAGATTCTCTGAATCATCACGTCAACATTATGCGATGCATTCAATTCTTGGCATCTGCTTGTACCAGTTGCATTTTGTGGAAGGGTACCCACACACATGTATGCTTTTATATATTTTCTTGACTATATGAATCGTGTAAAATTTTAAGATTATTATCCAAATCTCAATTTTGAAAGGCTTTTGCAAATTTAAATTCTTCTTCAATGCTTCCTCACTTAAGGATTCGGATGTCCTTATCTCGCGAAATCGGGGCTATCTTTAGCTCTATAGATCCTCTTCTTTTCCCAAGTCGCATCTTCAACAGGGAGAAACTTCCATTTCATTAAGCATTCTTTTTAGAATCCTATGTTGTAGAGATTTCTCAAAAATCTTGGGTTCCAATTCCAAATGTACCTTGCACTAACTAGCAAGCACGAGGAAGTAATAACCTTTTCTAAGATGTTCTCATGGTTTGGATGATACTTCTTCTCACTAGGTTGACATGGAAGATGCTGCAAAACCTATGGAGGAAGAAGCAAGTCATAAGATTTATCTCCAATATTCTTGGTAATACCATAAGGTCTGCAAGATCTTGTGGTACTTTCACAAGGTTCGTAAACAAAGAAAAAGCATATGGCCTCCCTCAAAATCACGACTCAACCTCTTGGGATCTACATAATATTTATGTCTACCTTGACTAGCTTTCATATCTTTTCTTATAGATGGCATTTGATTGTCCATCTCATCAAGCATCTTTGCTTCAAAATCTCTACCTTCATTACGGGGTCAGACCAAGTCAACGATGTAAGGAAATCTTGACCATAGATAGCTTCAAGAGGATTCATTACTAATACTTTTATAATAAGAATCATAGGGAAATTCCACTATATGTAGGAAGTTCAACTATCTTTCTTATTCCGGTGCACAGAAAGCCTTGAGGGTGTCTTCTATAATTTGATTGCCTCTTTCATGTTATGATCGCATGCTATGTTATGTCATAACATCCCTAGATTCTCTTAATCATCGCGCTAACATTATGCGATGCATTCAATTCTTGGCTGCTTCTTCTCCCATTTGCATTTTATGGAGATTCTCAGTAACTCCTAGGATCTCATCCTTTGACCTTTGCTAATGGCTTTTTCCCTGTTAACCCCTGAGGCTATTAGACATAGAAACATGGGTACACACTCATATGGCAGGATATAAGCAAACACGAGGTTAGATGGACGTGCACACAGAGTGCACACAAGAGACTCCGAAATACCCTACAAGATTTAATGACTAAAATTTCTCTAAATGCATTTAGGATCCAAGTGCTTTCACACAAGGGTACCCCACACACGTATGCTTATATATATATATATATTTTGACTATATGAATCGTGTAAAATTTCAAGATTATCATCCAAATCTTAATTTCTAATGGCTTTTGCAAATTTAAATTCTATGCTTCCTCACTTAAGGATTAGGATGTCCTGGGGCTATCTTTAGCTCTATGGATCCTCTTCTTTTCCCAAGTTGGATCTTCAACATGGAGAAACTTCCATTTAACTAAGCATTCTTTTAGAATCCTATGTTGTAAAGATATCTCGATTATCTTGGGTTCCAATTCTAAATGTACCTTGCACTAGCAAGCATGACGAAGAGTAATCTTTTCTAAGATGTGCTCAGGCTTTGGACTAGGTTGACATGAAGAAGACTTTGTTGCGAACCTTAAGCTGTGGAGAAAGAAGCAAGTCCTAAGATTTATCTCCAATATTTCTCGTAATACCATAAGGTCCGCAAGATCTTCTTGTACTTTTGCAAGGGTTGTACATAAAGAAAAACCATATGTTGGGATCTACATAATGTTTATGTTTATCTTGACCAGCTTTGATATCTTTCTTATAGATTGTATTTGATTGTCCATCTCACCAAGCATCTTTGCTTCAAAATCTCTACCTTGATTAGGGTTAGAAATCTTGACCATAGATAGCTTTAAGAGGAATTATTACTAATACTTTTTTAAAATGGATCATAGGAAAATTCTACTATATGTAGGAGTTCAACTATTTTTCTTGTTCCCGTGCACAGATTACCTCTTTCATGTTAGGATCGCATGCTATGTTATTTCTTTCATAACATCCCTAGATTCTCTCAATCATCGCACTAACATTATGCGATGCATTCAATTCCTGGCTGCTTCTTCTCCCACTTGCATTTTGTGGAGATTCTCAGTAACTCCTAGGCTCTCATCCTTTGACCTTTGCTAATGGCTTTTTCCTCGTTAACCCCTAAGGCTATTGTACATACAAACATGGGTACACACTCATATGGCAGGATATAAGCAAACATGAGGTGAAGTGGACACGCACACACGAGACCGAAATATCCAACAAGATTCAAATACTAAAATTTCTCAAAATTCATTTAGGATCTAAGTGCTTTCACACAAGGGTACCGCTCACACATGTATGCTTTTTTATATTTTTTTTCACTATATGAATCGTGTAAAATTTCAAGATTATCATCCAAATCTTAATTTTCAATGGCTTTTGCAAATTTAAATTCTTTTTCAATGCTTCCTCATTTTGAGAAATTACCTCTTTCATGTTATAATCGCATGCTATGTTATGTCATAACATCCATAGATTCTCTCAATCCTCACGCCACTAACATTATGCAATGCATTCAATTCTTGGCTACCTGTTCTCCCACTTGCATTTTGTGGAGATTCTTAGTAACTCCTAGGCTTTCATCCTTTGACCATTGCTAGTGGCTTTTCCCTCGTCAACCCCTAAGCCTATTAGACATAAAAACATGCGTACACACTCATATGGCGGGATATAAGCAAACACGAGGTGAGGAGGACACCAACACACGAGACTCCGAAATACCCAACAAGATTTAAATACTAAAACTTCTCAAAATGCATTAAGGATCCAAGTGCTTTCACACAAGGGTACCACACACACATGGATGCTTTTATATATATTTTTTGACTATTTGAATCGTGTAGAATTTCAAGATTATCATCCAAATCTTAATTTTCAAAGGCTTTTGCAAATTTAAATTCTTCTTCAATGCTTGCTCACTTGTCTCGCAAAATCGGGGCTATCTTTATCTCTATAGATCCTCTTCCTTTCCCAAGTCGCATCTTCAAGAGGGAGAAACTTCCATTTAACTAAGCATTCTTCTAAAATTCTTTGTTATAGAGATTTCTCGAACATCCTGGGTTTCAATTGTATATGTACCTTGCACTAGCAAGCATGATGAAGTAATAATCTTTTCTAAGATGTGCTCAGGCATTGGATGATTTTTCTTCTCACTAGGTTGACATGGAAGAAGACGTTGAGAACCTTAAGCTGTGGAGAAAGAAGCAAGTCCTAAGATTTATCTCCAATATTGCTCGTAATACCCTAAGGTCCACAAGATCTTTGTGTACATAAAGAAAAACCATATGGCCTCCCTCAAAATAACAACTCAACCTCTTGGGATCTACATAATTTTTATGGCTATCTTGACCGACTTTGATATCTTTTCTTATAGATTGTATTTGATTGTCCATCTCATCAAGTATCTTTGCTTCAAAATCTCTACCTTGATTAGGGGGTCAGACCAAGCCAAGGATGTAAAGAAATCTTCACCATAGATAGCTTTAAGAGGATTCATTACTAATACTTTTATAATAAACATCATAGGCGAATTCTAATAGATATAGGAAGTTCAACTATCTTTTTTGTTCACATCCACAAGAGGCTTTGAGGGTGTCTTCTATAACTTGATGACATCTTTCATGTTATGATCGCATGGGATGTTCTGTCATAAAATCCCTAGATTCTCTCAATCATCATGTCAACATTATGCGATGCATTCAATTCTTGGCATCTTCTTGTAGTACCATGGAGATTCTCAGTAACTCCTCGGCTTTCATGCTTTGAGCTCTGCTAATGGCTTTTTCCCCGTTAACCCCTAAGGCTATTGGACATACAAACATGAGGGTACACACTCATATGGCGGGACATAAGCAAAGACAAGGTGAGGTGGACACGTACACACACACGAGACTCTGAAATACCCAACAAGATTAAAAGACTGAAATCTCTCAAAATTCATTTGGGATCTAAGGGTACCCACACACATGTATGCCAAAATTTAATTTTTAAAAGCTTTTGTAAATTTCAGTTCTTCTTCAATGTTTCCTCACTTAAGGATTGGGATGTCCTTATCTCTCGCAAATTGGGGCTATCTTTAGCTCTATAGATCCTCTTATTTTTCCAAGTCACATCTTCAACAGGGAGAAACTTTCATTTAACTCAGCATTCTTTTAGAATCCTATGTTATAGAGATTTCTCAAACATCTTGGGTTCCAATTCCGAATGTACCCTTGCACTGGCAAGTATGACGAAGTAATAATCTAACCATAAGATGTTCTTATGGTTTGGATTATACTTCTTCTCACTAGGTTGACATGGAAGATGCTGCAAAAGCTGTGGAGGAGAAGCAAGTCATAATATTTATCTCCAATATTTCTAGTAATACCATAAGGTCCACACGATCTTGTGGTACTTTCGTAAGGGTCGTAAATATGGACAATTAAATTCCATCTATAAGAAAAGATATCAAAGTTGGTCAAGGTAGACATAAATATTATGTAGATCCCAAGAGGTTGAGTCATGATTTTGAGGGAGGCCATATACTTTTTCTTTGTTTACGACCCTTACAAAAGTACCAATAGCCTTAGGGGTTAACGGGGAAAAAGCCATTGAAAATTAAGATTTGGATGATAATCTTGAAATTTTACACAATTCATATAGTCAAAAAATATATAAAAGCATACATGTGTGTGGGGTACCCTTGTGTGAAAGCACTTAGATCCTAAATGAATTTTGAGAAATTTTAGTCTTTAAATCTTGTTGGGTATTTCAGAGTCTCGTGTGTGGGTGTCCACTTCACCTTATGTTTGCTTATATCCCGCCATGTGAGTGTGTACCCATGTTTGTATGTACAATAGCCTTAGGGATTAATGAGGAAAAAGCCATTAGCAAAGGTCAAAGGATGAGAGCCTAGGAGTTACTGAGAAGAAGCAGCCAAGAATTGAATGCATCGCATAATGTCAGCGCAATGATTGAGAGAATCTAGGGACGTTATGAAATAACATAGCATGCGATCATAACATAAAAGAGGTAATCTGTGCACGGGAACAAGAAAAATAGTTGAACTTCCTACATATAGTAGAATTTTCCTATGATCCGTGTTATAAAAGTATTAGTAATGAATCCTCTTAAAGCTATCTACGGTCAAGATTTCTAAACCTAATCAAGGTAGAGATTTTGAAGCAAAGATGCTTGGTGAGATGGACAATCAAATACAATCTATAAGAAAAGATATCAAAGCTGGTTAAGATAGACATAAACATTATGTAGATCCCAAGAGGTTGAGTCATTATTTTGAGGGAGGCCATATGGTTTTTCTTTATGTACAACCCTTGCAAAAGTACAAGAAGATCTTGCGGACCTTATGGTATTACGAGCAATATTGGAGATAAATCTTAGGACTTGCTTCTTTCTCCACAGCTTAAGGTTCGCAACAACGTCTTCTTCCATGTCAACCTAGTCCAACGCCTGAGCACATCTTAGAAAAGATTATTCTTCGTCATGCTTGCTAGTGCAAGGTACATTTAGAATTGGAACCCAAGATAATCGAGATATCTTTACAACATAGGATTCTAAAAGAATGCTTGGTTAATGTAAGGTTCCTCCCTTTAAAAATGGGAGAAACACTTAAGATAGTCCGCTAAGTCTTATCTTGGAAAAATTTCCTATTCATCGACACCTTGACCCTGTAGAGATTCAAGGATACGATTTATAGGTATGACCTAGCTCTATCCCGCAGGGGGAGCGTGATTTCCTAAACATCAAATCACCCATAGGGCAATTGATCAAAAATTGGGCAACTACTAGACTTGATTTCTAGGGACAACGCTTTTTTCCTCATCTTATGCAAGGCACAGCCACTGGCCTAGTCTTCTTGAATAGAGTTGCCCAAGAACCTAACTATCTAACGTAGGGCTTTCACTTAATTTGTTGGAAAGCTACCCGACTAATCGGGTCCACCCATCCGTAGGATGGTGCCGTCAGGGCATTCCATCCTCCCACTTTCCACCCTACTCATGCATCAATTTGTTTTCTAATTAATACTACCACACTGTTTGACATAAATAAGCATATTCCTTAATTAGGGCCCTTCTTCACAAGGTTCGTTATAACAGCCTTCTTACACAATACAATCATACCAAAGACAAGATGCAATTATATAAAAAGTTTATACATGAATCCATTTCCATACAAGCCAATCCGGCTCTCTTATTCTTATTCTGCCGATGATCTAGAATTCGGCCTTCCAGCCTCTACATGCTGGGTAATACCCTACGGGACCATACACCTCATCGTCGGCCGCTGGCGAGGACTCAAGCCGGCCTGTCGCCCTCTCAGGCTCCATCGCTCGATCCTCCCGCCCCTCAGAGGGATGTCTGCGCAATAGGGTGGGCTTATTTACCGCACTAGCCTGGGCCCTCAGAACTAGGCAACCTCATAATCTCTCGCCTCAATCGGCGATCCTTATTCTCCCAAAGGTATGAGGGATACCTTGGGCCATTCCCGGGCTTTGCTAATGACGCCGCCCGACTACACAAGCACGGAACGGAGTTAGCGTTTGAAGCCAAAAGAAATCTTGAATTTCAAAGATAACAACTTCAATGCAATTTTCTAAGTATAGCATTCACAATTGATGAAGATAGCAATTTCAACGCAATTTTATCGAAAACAACATCACATAATTCGTAATTTCATATAACTTTTATGTCCTCGTTTTAAAAGAAAAAGACACCATTCATTAATACTAATTTAAGGAAAATTCCCTTCTTTTGAAAATTAACCAAGCTAACCTGGCCACCGTTTCCTTGAGGGACTTGAAAAGGGAGGACTGGAGCCGCATTGGGCGCATCTCCCTCCATCTCGTTATTACGTGCGCCTCTTGAGGCAATATTTTGTCGTCTCCGGGATGATGCCATCTTAGGCGTCGCCTTGTAGAGCTCGCTGCTGCGATCGAAACGCTTCAGTCGGATCTGAATTCCGAGCTCGTTTGCTCACCGTATGAACAAAAGAATATGGCGCACGAACCCTCGCTTGAGCCAAAAATCCCTTACTAAAGTCTACGCAAATGGGAGGGGGGGGGGGAATTGTGAGATGTCCTTAAGCCCAGAGGCAAAAACGTGGAGAGGGCTGGGAGGGGTGGCTGCAAGCCTCTCTGTAAGTCTATTCACACGGGGGGGGGAGAAGAGTTAAGGACACTGGTCCATGGCAAGAGGAGGATGGAGGAAAATTGGCTTATCTGAAAAGAGCCAAATGAGGGGGTGTGAGAGGGGTGGCTGCAAGGGCGGCTGTACTTGCAGCAAGTACGCTACGGCGGTACGGACGGCGGCACAACAGGGCATACGCTACACAGAAGTGCGTGTCGACTGAGGAGCACCCCGGGGGTTTATATAGCTGAGGGGTGAGGGTACGGGCGCTGCGCAAAGCAGGGATGAAAGGACGGTGTACCTTCAAAGGCTATGGATCAGTGGCCTGCATGGGTCTACGGGAAAGGTACGGTGTCGGTTGTCTGTGAAAGGAGTGGTACGCATGTACCTTATCCGGTCTGTGGGTGTCCGCCCAAGGGTACGCGTGGACCAAACAGTGGGCGACCGTCCTTTGGTTCTTGGGCGGCCATTGTACGGGCGCCCTAGTAAGTGTGTACGGACCAAATTTTGGGGCGGGGTACCCAAATTTGGGGCGCCCGCCTCGATTTGCGTGCCGGACCGCCCCGGGGGGCGAAAAATTTTTTTGTCCGGGAGGTTCTCCTGGTCGCAGGGGTTTAGACCGTTCGTCAATCGGACGTGCGGTCGTGCATTTATTAAGGTTTAAAGGTCGCCGTTTTTTAACTAAAATGATTAAAATTAGCGTATAGGCTTGATCCGGTGTCCATTTTGGATGCTGTAAAATCCTATATTAGGGTAAAATCGCGCGCAGATTCCAAATTTGGGCTCAGAATTTGAAGATTCTAAGTGGAAATGACTCAAATAATAAAATTATTGATATTTATACCATAAAAACTCATAATTACATGGACATTTCTTTATTAGTGAAGATGGGTACGTTACATCCTTCCCCCCTTAAAGAAATCGAGATGTCCTCATCTCGTCTTGAATTGGTGATAATCCTTTAAGAGTGTAGCTTCATCTTCCCAAGTTGCATCCTCTTCAGGGTAATCTTTCCACTGAACTAGATGTTCTACAAGAGTTCTATTTCGGAGTTGCCTTTCCCTAGAATCTATGATGCTATTGGGCTGTAATTCAAGGACTCCTTGAGTAGGGATTACAACTTGTTCATCATCAAGAATATGATCGAGACTGGGGACATATGGCTTTAACAAACTTACATGAAATACATTATGGACTTTGATATGGGCTGGAAGTTGGAGTTTATAGGCACTTTTACCTAGACACTTGATAACTGTATAAGGACCACAATACCTAGGGCTGAGCTTCTTATATTTCCCAAGTGATAGAGAACTTCGTTTGGGGCGCACTCGTAGAAGAACTTTGTCTCCTTCCTTGAAGATCCTTTCAGACCTCTTGTTGTCAGCATAATGCTTTTGTCGATCTTGGGCAGCTTTAATATCCTTTTGGATAACCTTGGTTTGTTCCTCCATCTCTGCGAGCATTTTCCTGGATGCCTCAACTCTTATGGTCGGATCAGAGAAATTTAGAGGAGACAAGCATTCTTGCCCATAAAGTGCTTTGAATGGTGACATTCCTATGCTTTGATGATAAGACGCATTGTAGGCAAATTCTACCAGAGGAAGGTATTGAATCCACCTTCTGGGTTCCCGTCCACAGTATGCTCTAAGAATGTCTTCAATTACTTGATTGACTCTCTCAGTCTGGCCATCGGTCTCTGGATGATAAGCTGTGCTAAAGCAAAGTTGAGTCCCCAGAGCTTGAAATAGAGACTGCCAGAATTTTGAGGTGAAGTCAGAATCCCGATCACTTACTATCCTTTTTGGGAGACCATGAAGTTTGAAGACTTCCTTGATGAATATACGAGCAACATCAGAAGCTTTGAAGGTCTTCTTTGCTGGTATAAGGTGAGCTACTTTGGTAAGTAAGTCCACTACTACTAGAATGGAGTCATATCCTCCTTGAACAGTGGGGAGACTTGTGACAAAATCCATACTAATGCACTCCCACTTCATTTGGGGAATATCTAAGGGTTGAAGCTTTCCAGGCATCTTGACCCTTTCAGCCTTGATTCTTTGGCATGAGAGACATTGTTTCAAGTCCTGAAGCACATCATTTTTCAAGCCTGCCCAATGAAAGCTCCTTCTTACCGCATTTAATGTTTTTGCATAACCTGGGTGTCCTGCAGCAGGGCTATCATGAGCTTCATGGAGGATTAGTTTCTTTAAAGCAGGATCCTTAGGGATACATAGCCTGTGATTGAAGTAGAGGTTTCCTTCATGAGTGGAGTATCCCTTGATTAGATTCTTTTCTTTCTCTGAATGTCCCCCTTCTTCTACTAACTTTATCATCCTCTGATAATCTGGGTCATGAGATGAGACTTCTTCCACCTTGACCAGTATGGGATTATTTGGCATTGAAATTGCATTCAAGAAAGATTTGCGGCTAAGTGCATCAGCTACCACATTATCTTTCCCAGGGCGGAATTTGATGTCGAAATCATATTCTTGTAGAATTTCAATCCATCTCCTTTGCCGCATGTTGAGGTTAGGCTGGGTGAAGATCCACTTTAGACTTTTGTGGTCAGTTACAAGCTGGAATTTGCCTCCCAAGAGATAATGTCTCCATAATTTGAGGCAATGAACAACTGCTAAGAGTTCCAAATCATGGGTGGCATAGTTTGCTTCATATTGCTTCAGCTTGCGGGAAGTATAAGCGACTAGTCTTCCTTCTTGGCCTAAGACACCACCAAGTGCTAGACTACTAGCATCGGTAATCACTTTAAATTCCTTGGAGAAATCAGGAAGCTTTAAGACTGGGGCAGAAGTAATAATGGCTTTCAGCTGATCAAAGCTGTTTTGATGGATTGGCAGCCACACTATTTTGCAATCCTTCTTAAGAAGATCTGTCAAGGGTGCAGCTACCAAGGCATAATCTTTGATAAAAATCCTATACCAACCCGTGATTCCCAAGAATCCACGAACTTCACGAACTGATTTAGGGGGTGGCCATTCTAGAATATCCTTGACTTTGGCAGGGTCTACTGAGATGCCATCTTTGGAGACGATGAATCCAAGATACTCAATTTGATGAGTAAAGAAGGTACATTTGCTCTTCTTGGCATAGAGTTTGTGTGTGCGCAACAATTGCAGAACTCTACGCACATGCTCCTCACGCTCTTCCATTGATTTGGAGTAGATTAGGATGTCATCAAAGAAAACAAGCACAAACTCATCCAAGTACGGGCGGAATATATCTTGCATTAGGCGGTTGAAGGTTGCAGGAGCATTGGTTAACCCGAATGACATTACAGTAAACTCATAGTGGCCATAACGGGTATTAAAGGCTGTTTTGGGTATATCTGCTTCCTTGACTTTGATCTGATAGTAACCAGACCTCAAATCTATTTTTGAGAAGACTTTGGCCCCATGAAGCCTATCAAGAAGTTCATCGATGCGAGGGATAGGATACTTATTCTTGACAGTGACTTGATTTAGCCCTCGATAATCTATGCAGAGGCGGAGAGTCCCGTCCTTCTTTTTTTGGAAAAGAACAGGTGCTCCCCACGGAGAGCTACTGGGGCGTACAAATCCTTGTTCAATGAGTTGGGAAAGTTGCTCCTTAAGTTCAATGGCTTCAGGAAGGGACATTTTATAGGGAGTTTTTGAGACGGGTTGAGCTCCAGGGATCACCTCGATTTCATGGTCGACTTCTCGAGGAGGCGGTAACCCTGTAAGCTCGTCAGGGAAGATGTCAGAGAATTCTTGGAGCCAAGAGGGTTCTGTCTCCATACTAGGTTCAATGACTTTGTTGAGTTTGACTAAGAAAACTTGCTGACCCTTACGTGTCCCCTTGAGAAGATGTTTTGCCTTGACTACCCTAGACTTAGGTTTTCCTGTGATTCCCTGAACAGATATTACTTGGCCATGCTCATTTTCAAAAGTGATACTCCCCTGGTTGCAATGAATGCTAGCTTTGTTTGCAATTAACCAATCCATCCCAAGGATTCCATCATAAATTCCTAGTGGCAAGACTCTAAAGTGGCCATGAGTTTGCTCATTACCCAGCTCAAAATCAAGGTTTCCTATAGAGTGGCGAGATACTACTTCTTTCCCACTGGCTAACTCTACAATCATTTTTCTAGTTGTTTTTTGACTCAAGTTTAATTTTTGCAAGCACCTAGGAGAAAGGAATGAATGGGTACTGCCACAATCAATCAAAAGCTGAAATGGCTTACCGTGATGAGTGGCGGGGGCTTGGATTACACCAAATTGTTTATTCGGACCTTGGTGTTCTACTGCCGCATGGACGGTGACGCGCTCTTCTTCAGCCTCTTCCAAGGTTGGTTCTTCACTTATAACACAGGCAGTTCTAGCAACTGTTTCTCCGCGGCCTCTGCCACGACCACTGCCTCTTGCACCTTGGTGGGTAGGGGTTCTACGGCCTTGATTACCTCTGTTACCTTGGGGGAATGATGTTGCCATCTTGGGACAGTTGGCTCTAAAGTGTCCCGGTTCATTGCACTCAAAACACAGAGGGCCTTCTCTGGAAGAAGCAGCATACGAGCGGGGGGCAAAAGAGTTGCCTTGTCGCCCTCTGTTGTAGTAGGGGAAATTTTGTTGAGGTTTCTTGTAGGGTTGATCTCTAAGGTTTGCCTCAGGGTAAGATCTCTTTTGATTCTTCGGTTTGTTAGCCTTCATTTCTTTCACAAGGGGCTTTGCTCGTATGAGAGCATCCTGTAAAGTGGTTGGCCTCATTGCTTCAAGGCGGGAATCTAGGGGTTCATTTAGCCCTTGGCAGAAACGAGCCACTTGCTGGGAAGTAGTCATGGCTGGGGCATATTTTCGAAGGGTAATGAATTTGGAATAGTAGTCCTCAAGAGTTAAGCTGCACTGTCTAAGACTAAAGAACTCATTCATCTTTATGGACTCATGGGATGGAGGAAGATATCTTTCCTTCACTGCCTGCTTGATGTCTTCCCACGTTTGAGAATGCTCGGTGACTTCCTTGTCACGGCACCACTGTTTCCACCAGAGTTTAGCATCTCCAGTGAGGCGAAACCGTGCGAGCATAGACTGATTTGCTACTCCAGTACCGGCAGCAGAGAAATAATCGTCCATCGCCTCAATCCAGACTTCAGCATCCTTCTCAACCTTTGAACCTTCTCCTTTAAAGGAGGGAGGTTGCATTTGCTTGAGCAGGAGCTTCTTCTCCTGGGTAACAGTATAAAGCGCATTGGGAAGTGGAGGGTGGTCATCCTGGCCATCATCGTAAAAACAATTTTTAAGATTACAAGATTCATATTTGCACAACGCTTAATTTTTGGAGAGCAAAACCATTGAAATTATTTTATTTCTAAATATTTACAAGGACAAGTTTTATTACAAAGATCTGAGACTAATATAATTAGTCTTATTTGACATCAAGGGAAATTCCTAGGCTTCACTGTGACATAAGGGTAGAGCGGTCCACATATGTGAAATATGGGGGTTCCGCTGTAGTTTCTAAGACTCTAAAAACTGATGGTAAGGGTGGTAAACTCTGGATTGGGGTGGGTCCCAACACTGCTACTCTATCAGCAGGTAAGACCTGCATCACTTTGTCATACACCCAACGATCCTGAGGTATGCGAACCCCATCTATAGTCACCGAGGTGTCGTCCCTGGGGGTACCGACGAACCAAAATAAGCGGACCATCTTCAGCTTCTCAATCCAACGAATCCGCTTAAGGTCGGTGGTGAGGTTCCCAATCTGATCCGCTCGGATGATGAAGTATCTCGGCCCACGACTCCAGAAATCTCTACCCCATCCTCTCTGAATACGAGAGAAATGAGGGAGGTATATCTTCTCTAATATCTGCACCATGGTGTCGCGAAACTCGAAATTCGAGGAGTGACTATCAGTCTCGAAGATGCATTGGAAAACTAGAAATTTGGAGTAGGCATCTTCCTCTTCCTACAATCATTTAAACATCAATTTAACTTATTTGTTTAAGTAGGATATCTTTTCTAATTAGCATTTCGTTAGGTAAAACATTTATTACAAAACAGTCCTTAAACAGCAATTCCTAGGAGCCAAACAGGCTCTGATACCAATTGTAAGGTTCCTCCCTTTAAAAATGGGAGAAACACTTAAGATAGTCCGCTAAGTCTTATCTTGGAAAAATTTCCTATTCATCGACACCTTGACCCTGTAGAGATTCAAGGATACGATTTATAGGTATGACCTAGCTCTATCCCGCAGGGGGAGCGTGATTTCCTAAACATCAAATCACCCATAGGGCAATTGATCAAAAATTGGGCAACTACTAGACTTGATTTCTAGGGACAACGCTTTTTTCCTCATCTTATGCAAGGCACAGCCGCTGGCCTAGTCTTCTTGAATAGAGTTGCCCAAGAACCTAACTATCTAACGTAGGGCTTTCACTTAATTTGTTGGAAAGCTACCCGACTAATCGGGTCCACCCATCCGTAGGATGGTGCCGTCAGGGCATTCCATCCTCCCACTTTCCACCCTACTCACGCATCAATTTGTTTTCTAATTAATACTACCACACTGTTTGACATAAATAAGCATATTCCTTAATTAGGGCCCTTCTTCACAAGGTTCGTTATAACAGCCTTCTTACTCAATACAATCATACCAAAGACAAGATGCAATTATATAAAAAGTTTATACATGAATCCATTTCCATACAAGCCAATCCGGCTCTCTTATTCTTATTCTGCCGATGATCTAGAATTCGGCCTTCCAGCCTCTACATGCTGGGTAATACCCTACGGGACCATACACCTCATCGTCGGCCACCACTGGCGAGGACTCAAGCCGGCCTGTCGCCCTCTCAGGCTCCATCGCTCGATCCTCCCGCCCCTCAGAGGGATGTCTGCGCACTAGGGTGGGCTTATTTACCGCACTAGCCTGGGCCCTCAGAACTAGGCAGCCTCATAATCTCTCGCCTCAATCGGCGATCCTTATTCTCCCAAAGGTATGAGGGATACCTTGGGCCATTCCCGGGCTTTGCTAATGACGCCGCCCGGCTACACAAGCACGGAACGGAGTTAGCGTTTGAAGCCAAAAGAAATCTTGAATTTCAAAGATAACAACTTCAATGCAATTTTCTAAGTATAGCATTCACAATTCATGAAGATAGCAATTTCAACGCAATTTTATCGAAAACAACATCACATAATTCGTAATTTCATATAACTTTTATGTCCTCGTTTTAAAAGAAAAAGACACCATTCATTAATACTAATTTAAGGAAAATTCCCTTCTTTTGAAAATTAACCAAGCTAACCTGGCCACCGTTTCCTTGAGGGACTTGAAAAGGGAGGACTGGAGCCGCATTGGGCGCATCTCCCTCCATCTCGTTATTACGTGCGCCTCTTGAGGCAATATTTTGTCGTCTCCGGGATGAGGCCATCTTAGGCGTCGCCTTGTAGAGCTCGCTGCTGCGATCGAAACGCTTCAGTCGGATCTGAATTCCGAGCTCGTTTGCTCACCGTATGAGCAAAAGAATATGGCGCACGAACCCTCGCTTGAGCCAAAAATCCCTTACTAAAGTCTACGCAAATGGGGGGGGGGGGAATTGTGAGATGTCCTTAAGCCCAGAGGCAAAAACGTGGAGAGGGCTGGGAGGGGTGGCTGCAAGCCTCTCTGTAAGTCTATTCACACGGGGGGGGGGGGGGGGGGAGAAGAGTTAAGGACACTGGTCCATGGCAAGAGGAGGATGGAGGAAAATTGGCTTATCTGAAAAGAGCCAAATGAGGGGGTGTGAGAGGGGTGGCTGCAAGGGCGGCTGTACTTGCAGCAAGTACGCTACGGCGGTACGGACGGCGGCACAACAGGGCATACGCTACACAGAAGTGCGTGTCGACTGAGGAGCACCCCGGGGGTTTATATAGTGAGGGGTGAGGGTACGGGCGCTACGCAAAGCAGGGATGAAAGGACGCTGTACCTTCAAAGGCTATGGATCAGTGGCCTGCATGGGTCTATGGGAAAGGTACGGTGTCGGTTGTCTGTGAAAGGAGTGGTACGCATGTACCTTATCCGGTCTGTGGGTGTCCGCCCAAGGGTACGCGTGGACCAAACAGTGGGCGGCCGTCCTTTGGTTCTTGGGCGGCCATTGTACGGGCGCCCTAGTAAGTGTGTACGGACCAAATTTTGGGACGGGGTACCCAAATTTGGGGCGCCCGCCTCGATTTGCGTGCCAGACCGCCCCGGGGGGCGAAATTTTTTTTTTGTCCGGGAGGTTCTCCTGGTCGCAGGGGTTCAGACCGTTCGTCAATCGGACGTGCGGTCGTGCATTTATTAAGGTTTAAAGGTCGCCGTTTTTTAACTAAAATGATTAAAATTAGCGTATAGGCTTGATCCGGTGTCCGTTTTGGATGCTGTAAAATCCTATATTAGGGTAAAATCGCGCGCAGATTCCAAATTTGGGCTCAGAATTTGAAGATTCTAAGTGGAAATGACTCAAATAATAAAATTATTGATATTTATACCATAAAAACTCATAATTACATGGACATTTCTTTATTAGTGAAGATGGGTACGTTACAGTTAAATGGAAGTTTCTCCATGTTGAGGATGCGACTTGGGAAAAGAAGAGGATCCATAGAGCTAAAGATAGCCCCAAGACATCCCAATCCTTAAGTGAGGAAGCATAGAATTTAAATTTGCAAAAGCCATTGGAAATTAAGATTTGGATAATAATCTTAAAATTTTACACGATTCATATAGTCAAAAAAATAAATATATAAAAGTATACATGTGTGTGGAGTATCCTTGTGTGAAAGCACTTGGATCCTAAATGCATTTTGAGAAATTTTAGTCTTTAAATCTTGTTAGGTATTTTGGAGTCTCTTGTGTGCGCGTCCACCTAACCTCATGTTTGTGTGTATCCCGCCATATGAGTGTGTACCCATGTTTGTATGTCCAATAGCCTCAGGGGTCAACGGGGAAAAAGCCATTATGTAGATACCAAGAGGTTGAGTCGTTTTTTTGAGGGAGGCAAGGGTTCCCCACACATGTATGCTTTTATATATATTTTTGACTATAATAATCGTGTAAAATTTCAAGGTTATCATCCAAATCTTAATTTTCAATGGCTTTTCCAAATTTAAATTCTTTTTCAATGCTTCCTCACTTAAAGATTGGGATGTCCTCATCTCGCGAATCGGGGCTATCTTTAGCTCTATAGATCCTCTTCTTTTCCCAAGTCGCATCTTCAACAGGGAGAAACTCCCATTTAACTAAGCATTCTTTTAGAATCCTATGTTGTAGAGATTTTTTGAACATCTTGGGTTTCGATTCCAAATGTACCTTGCACTAGCAAGCATAACCACAAGTAATAATCTTTTCTCAGATGTTCTCATGGTTTGGATGGTACTTCTTCTCACTAGGTTGATATGGAAGATGCTGCGAAAGTTGTGGAGGAAGAAGCAAGTCATAAGGTTTATCTCCAATATTCCTGGTAATACCATAAGGTCCACAAGATCTTGTGGTACTTTCATAAGGGTCCTAAACAAAGAAAAAGCATATGGCCTCCCTCAAAATCTTGACTCAACCTCTTGCGATCTACATAATGTTTTTGTCTACCTTGACCAGCTTTGATATCTTTTCTTATAGATGGCATTTGATTGTCCATCTCATCAAGCATCTTTGCTTCAAAATCTCTACCTTCATTAGGGGGTCAGACCAAGTCAAGGATGTAAGGAAATCTTGACCATAGATAGCTTTAAGAGGATTCATTACTATGCTTTTATAATAAGGATCATAGGGAAATTCTACTATATGTAGGAAGTTCAACTATCTTTCTTGTTCCCGTGCGCAGAAAGCTTTGAGGGTGTCTTCTATAACTTGATTACCTCTTTCATGTTATAATCGCATGCTATGTTATGCCATGACATCCCTAGATTCTCTCAATCATCGCGCTAACATTATGCAATGCATTCAATTCTTGGCTGCTTGTTCTCCCACTTGCATTTTGTGGAGATTCTCAGTAACTCCTAGGCTTTCATCCTTTGACCTTTCCTAATGGCTTTTCCCCTGTTAACCCCTAAGGCTATTAGACATACAAACATGCGTACACACTCATATGGCGGGATATAAGCAAACACGAGGTGAGGAGGACACCAACACACGAGACTCCGAAATACCCAACACGAGACTCACACAAGGGTACCACCGCACACAGATGTATGCTTTTATATATTTTTTTGACTATTTGAATCGTGTAAAATTTCAAGGTTATCATCCAAATCTTAATTTTCAAAGGCTTTTGCAAGTTTAAATTCTTCTTCAATGCGTGCTCACTAATCTCGTGAAATCAGGGCTATCTTTAGCTCTATAGATCCTCTTCCTTTCCCAAGTCGTATCTTCATGAGGGAGAAACTTCCATTTAACTAAGCATTCTTTTAGAATCCTATGTTGTAGAGATTTCTCGAACATCCTGGGTTCCAATTCCAAATGTACCTTGCACTAGCAAGCATGATGAAGTAATAATCTTTTCTAAGATGTGCTCAGGCATTGGATGATACTTCTTTTCATTAGGTTGACATGGAAGAAGACGTTGAGAACATTAAGCTATGGAGAAAGAAGCAAGTCCTAAGATTTATCTCCAATATTGCTCATAATACCCTAAGGTCCGCAAGATCTTTGTGTACTTTTGCGAGGGTTGTACATAAATAAAAACCATATGGCCTCCCTCAAAATAACAACTCAACCTCTTGGGATCTACATAATGTTTATGTCTATCTTGACCAGCTTTGATATCTTTTCTTATAGATTGTATTTGATTGTCCATCTCATCAAGCATCTTTGCTTCAAAATCTCTACCTTGATTAGGGGGTTAGACCAAGCCAAGGATGTAAGAAAATCTTCACCATAGATAGCTTTAAGAGGATTCATTACTAATACTTTTATAATAAGCATCATGGCAAATTCTAATAGATGTAGGAAGTTCAACTATCTTTTTTCTTCACATCCACGAGAGGCTTTGAGGGTGTCTTCTATAACTTGATGAGAGCTTTCATGTTATGATTGCATGGGATGTTCTGTCATAAAATCCCTAGATTCTCTCAATCATAACGTCAACATTATGCGATGCATTCAATTCTTAGCATCTTCTTGTAGTACCAGTTGCATTTTGTGGAGATTCTCAGTAACTCCTCTGCTTTCATGCTCTGAGCTCTGCTAATGGCTTTTTCCCCGTTAACCCCTAAGGCTATTAGACATACAAACATGATGGGTACACACTCATATGGCGGGACATAAGCAAAGACAAGGTGAGGTGGACGCGTACGCACACACGAGACTACATTCTCTCAATCATCGCGCGAACATTATGCGATGCATTCAATTCTTAGTTGCTTCTTCTCCCACTTGCATTTTGTGGAGATTCTCAGTAACTCCTAGGCGAGAACTCATCCTTTGCCTATTAACCCCTAAGGCTAATGGACATACAAACATGGGTACACAGTCATATGGCGGGATATAAGCAAACACGAGGTGAGGTCTTCTATAACTTGATGACATCTTTCATGTTATGATCGCATGGGATGTTCTGTCATAAAATCCCTAGATTCTCTCAATCTTTGCGTCAACATTATGCGATGCATTCAATTCTTGGCATCTTCTTGTAGTACCAATTGCATTTTTGTGGAGATTCTCAGTAACTCCTCGGCTTTCATACTTTGAGCTCTGCTAATGGCTTTTTCCCCGTTAACCCCCAAGGCTATTGGACATACAAACATGATGGGTACACACTCATATGGCGGGATATAAGCAAAGACAAGGTGAGGTGGATGCGTACACACACACGAGACTCTGAAATACCCAACAAGATTTAAAGACTAAAATTTCTCAAAATGCATTTGGGATCTAAGTGCTTTCACACAAGGGTACCCACACACACGTATGCTTCTATATATTTTCTTGACTATATGAATCGTGTAAAATTTCAAGATTATCATCCAAAATTTAATTTTCAAAGGCTTTTGCAAATTTCAATTCTTCTTCAATGCTTCCTCACTTAAGGATTGGGATGTCCTTATCTCGCGAATTGGGGCTACCTTTAGCTCTATAGATCCTCTTATTTTCCCAAGTCGCATCTTCAACAGGGAGAAACTTCCATTTAAATCAGCATTCTTTTAGAAACCTTTGTTGTAGAGATTTCTCAAACATCTTGGGTTCCAATTCCAAATGTACCCTTGCACTAGCAAGCATGACGAAGCATCATAGGCAAATTCTAATAGATATAAGATGTTCAACTATCTTTTTTGTTCACATCCACGAGAGGCTTTGAGGGTGTCTTCTATAACTTGATGACATCTTTCATGTTATGATCGCATGGGATGTTCTGTTATAAAATCCCTAGATTCTCTCAATCATCGCGTCAACATTATGTGATGCATTCAATTCTTGGCATCTTCTTGTAGTACCAGTTGCATTTTGTGGAGATTCTAAGTAACTCCTCGACTTTCATGCTTTGAGCTCTAGAGGCTAATGGCTTTTTCCCCGTTAACCCCTAAGGCTATTGGACATACAAACATGGTGGGTACACACTTATATAGCGGGACATAAGCAAAGACAAGGTGAGGTGGACGCGTATGCACACACGACTCTGAAATACCCAACAAGATTAAAAGACTGAAATCTCTCAAAATTCATTTGGGATCCCACACAAGGGTACCCCACACACATGTATGCTTTTGTATATATTTTCTTGACTATATGAATCGTGTAAAATTTCAAGATTATCATCCAAATCTTAATTTTCAAAGGCTTTTACAAATTTAAATTCTATGCTTTCTCACTTAAGGATTTGGATGTCCTGGGTCTATCTTTAGCTCTATATAGATCCTCTTCCTTTCCCAAGTCGCATCTTCAACATGGAGAAACTTCCAGTTACCTAAGCATTCTTTTAGAATCCTATGTTGTAGAGGTTTCTCGAACATCCTGGGTTTCAATTCTAAATGTACCTTGCAGTAGCAAGCACGATGAAGTAATAATCTTTTCTAAGATGTGCTCAGAGTTTGGATGATACTTCTTCTCACTAGGTTTACATGGAAGAAGACGTTGCGAACCTTAAGCTTTGGAGAATAAAACAATTCCAAAAATTTATCTCCAATATTGCTCGTAATACCGTAAGGTCCGCAAGATGTAGTACTTTTGCAAAGATTGTACATAAAGAAAAACCATATGGCCTCCCTCAAAATAACGACTCAACCTCTTGGTATCTACATAATGTTTATGTCTATCTTGACCAGCTTTGATATCTTTTCTTATAGATTGTATTTGATTGTATATCTCATCAAGCATCTTTGCTTCCAAATCTCTACCCTGATTGGCAAGGATGTAAGGAAATCTTCACCATAGATAGCTTTAAGAGGATTCATAACTAATACTTTTATATTAAGCATCATAGGCAAATTCTAATAGATATAGGAAGTTCAACTATCTTTTCTGTTCACATCCACCAGAGGCTTTGAGGGTGTCTTCTATAACTTGATGACATCTTTCATGTTATGATCGCATGCGATGTTCTATCATCATAAAATCCCTAGATTCTCTGAATCATCATGTCAACATTATGTAATGCATTCAGCTCTTGGCATCTGCTTGTACCAGTTGCATTTTGTGGAAGGGTACCTACACACATGTATGCTTTTATACATTTTCTTGACTGTATGAATTGTGTAAAATTTCAAGATTATGATCCAAATCTTAATTTTCAAAGGCTTTTGCAAATTTAAATTCTTCTTCAATGCCTCCTCACTTAAGGATTCGGATGTCCTTATCTCGCGAAATCGGGGCTATCTTTAGCTGTATAGATCCTCTTCTTTTCCCCAAGTCACATCTTCAAGAGGGAGAAACTTCCATTTAACTAAGCATTCTTTTAGAATCCTATGTTGTAGAGATTTCTTGAACAACTTGGGTTCCAATTCCAAATGTACCTTGCACTAACTAGCAAGCATGAGGAAGTAATAATCTTTTCTATGATGTTCTCATGGTTTGGATGATACTTCTTCTCACTAGGTCGACATGGAAGATGCTGCAAAAGCTGTGGAGGAAGAAGCAAGTCATAAGATTTATCTCTGATATTCCTGGTAATACCATAAGGGCTACAAGATCTTGTGGTACTTTTGTAAGGGTCGTAAACAAAGAAAAAGTATATGGCCTCCTTCAAAATCACGACTCAACCTCTTGGGATCTACATAATGTTTATGTCTACCTTGACCAGCTTTGATATCTTTTCTTCTAGATGGCATTTGATTGTCCATCTCATCAAGCATCTTTGCTTCAAAATCTCTACCTTCATTAGGGTGTCAGACCAAGTCAAGGATGTAAGGAAATCTTGACTATAGACAGCTTTAAGAGGATTCATTACTAATACTTTTATAATGCGTATCATAGGGAAATTCTACTATATGTAGGAAGTTCAACTATCTTCCTTGTTCCCGTGCACAGAAAGCTTTGAGGGTGTCTTCTATAACTTGATTACCTCTTTCATGTTATGGTCGCATGCTATGTTATTTCATAGCGTCCCTACATTCTCTCAATCATCGCGCTAATATTATGCGATGCATTTTGTGGAGATTCTCAAAAACTCCTAGGCGCGAGAACTCATCCTTTGACCTTTGCTCATGGATTTTTCCCCGTTAACACCTAAGGCTAGTGGACATACAAACATGGGTACACACTCATATGGCGGGATATAAGCAAACACGAGGTGAGGTGGACACGCACGTAGCACGAGACTCTGAAATACCCAATAAGATTTAAAGACTAAAATTTCTCAAAATGCATTTAGGAGATCGAAGTGCTTTCACACAAGGGTACCCCACACACATGTATGCTTTTGTATATATTTTTTTGACTATATGAATCGTGTAAAATTTCACTAGGTCAACATGGAAGATGCTGCAAAAGCTGTGGAGGAAGAAGCAAGTCATAAGATTTATCTCTGATATTCCTGGTAATACCATAAGGTCCACAAGATCTTGTGGTACTTTTGTAAGGGTCGTAAACAAAGAAAAAGTATATGGCCTCCCTCAAAATCACGACTCAACCTCTTGGGATCTACATAATGTTTATGTCTACCTTGACCAGCTTTGATATCTTTTCTTCTAGATGGCATTTGATTGTCCATCTCATCAAGCATCTTTGCTTCAAAATCTCTACCTTCATTAGGGTGTCAGACCAAGTCAAGGATGTAAGGAAATCTTGACTATAGACAGCTTTAAGAGGATTCATTACTAATACTTTTATAATGCGTATCATAGGGAAATTCTACTATATGTAGGAAGTTCAACTATCTTCCTTGTTCCCGTGCACAGAAAGCTTTGAGGGTGTCTTCTATAACTTGATTACCTCTTTCATGTTATGGTCGTATACTATGTTATTTCATAGCGTCCCTACATTCTCTCAATCATCGCGCTAACATTATGCGATGCATTTTGTGGAGATTCTCAAAAACTCCTAGGCGAGAACTCATCCTTTGACCTTTGCTCATGGATTTTTTCCCGTTAACACCTGAGGCTAGTGGACATACAAACATGGGTACACACTCATATGGCGGGATATAAGCAAACACGAGGTGAGGTGGACACACACGCAGCACGAGACTCTGAAATACCCAACAAGATTTAAAGACTAAAATTTCTGAAAATGCATTTAGGAGATCGAAGTGCTTTCACACAAGGGTATCCCACACACATGTATGCTTTTGTATATATTTTTTTGACTATATGAATCGTGTAAAATTTCAAGATGATCATCCAAATCTTAATTTTCAAAGGCTTTTACAAATTTAAATTCTATGCTTCCTCACTTAAGGATTTGGATGTCCTGGGGCTATCTTTAGCTCTATATAGATCCTCTTCCTTTCCCAAGTCGCATCTTCAACATGGAGAAACTTCCAATTACCTTAGCATTTTTTTAGAATCCTATGTTGTAGAGATTTCTCGAACATCCTGGGTTTCAATTCTAAATGTACCTTGCAGTAGCAAGCACGATGAAGTAATAATCTTTCCTAAGATGTGCTCAGAGTTTGGATGATACTTCTTCTCACTAGGTTTACATGGAAGAAGACGTTGCAAACCTTAAGCTTTGGAGAATAAAACAATTCCAAAGATTTATCTCCAATATTGCTCGTAATACCGTAAGATCCACAAGATCTACTTGTACTTTTGCAAGGATTGTACATAAAGAAAAACCATATGGCCTCCCTCAAAATAACGACTCAACCTCTTGGTATCTACATAATGTTTATGTCTATCTTGACCAGCTTTGATATCTTTTCTTATAGATTGTATTTGATTGTACATCTCATCAAACATCTTTGCTTCAAAATCTCTACCCTGATTGGCAAGGATGTAAGGAAATCTTCACCATAGATAGCTTTAAGAGGATTCATAACTAATACTTTTATATTAAGCATCATAGGCAAATTCTAATAGATATAGGAAGTTCAACTATCTTTTCTGTTCACATCCACCAGAGGCTTTGAGGGTGTCTTCTATAACTTGATGACATCTTTCATGTTATGATCGCATGCGATGTTCTGTCATCATAAAATCCCTAGATTCTCTGAATCATCATGTCAACATTATGCAATGCATTCAGCTCTTGGCATCTGCTTGTACCAGTTGCATTTTGTGGAAGGGTACCTACACACATGTATGCTTTTATACATTTTCTTGACTATATGAATCGTGTAAAATTTCAAGATTATGATCTACTTAAGGATTCGGATGTCCTTATCTCGCGAAATCGGGGCTATCTTTAGCTCTATAGATCCTCTTCTTTTCCCCAAGTCGCATCTTCAAGAGGGAGAAACTTCCATTTAACTAAGCATTCTTTTAGAATCCAATGTTGTAGAGATTTCTTGAACATCTTGGGTTCCAATTCCAAATGTACCTTGCACTAACTAGCAAGCATGAGGAAGTAATAATCTTTTCTAAGATGTTCTCATGGTTTGGATGATACTTCTCACTAGGTCGACATGGAAGATGCTGCAAAAGCTGTGGAGGAAGAAGCAAGTCATAAGATTTATCTCCAATATTCCTGGTAATACCATAAGGACCAAGCATCTTTGCTTCAAAATCTCTACCTTGATTAGGGTAAGAAATCTTGACCGTAGATAGCTTTAAGAGGATTCATTACTAATACTTTTATAACACGGATCATAGGGAAATTCTACTATATGTAGGAAGGTCAACTATTTTTCTTGTTCCCATGCATAGATTACCTCTTTCATGTTATTATCGCATGCATTATAGATTATATTTGATTGTCCATCTCACCAAGCATCTTTGCTTCAAAATCTCTACCTTGATTAGGGTTAGAAATCTTGACCGTAGATAGCTTTAAGAGGATTCATTACTAATACTTTTATAACACGGATCATAGGAAAATTCTACTATATGTAGGAAGGTCAACTATTTTTCTTGTTTCCATGCATAGATTACCTCTTTCATGTTATTATCACATGCTATGTTTTTTCATAACATCCCTAGATTCTCTCAATCATTGCGCTGACATTATGCAATGCATTCAATTCTTGGCTGCTTCTTCTCCCACTTGCATTTTGTGGAGATTCTCAGTAACTCCTAGGCTCTCATCCTTTGACCTTTGCTAATGGCCTTTTCCTCGTTAACCCCTAAGGCTATTGTACATACAAACATGGGTACACACTCATATAGCGGGATATAAGCAAACATAAGGTAAGGTGGACACGCACACACAAGACTCCGAAGTACCCAACAAGATTTAAAGACAAGTTTCTCAAAATTCATTTAGGATCTAAGTGCTTTCACACTCAAGATTATCTTCCAAATCTTAATTTTCAAAGGCTTTTTCAAATTTAAGTTCTATGCTTTCTCACTTAAGGATTGGGATGTCCTGGGGCTATCTTTAGCTCTATATAGATCCTCTTCTTTTCCCAAGTCGCATCTTCAACATGGAGAAACTTCCATTTACCTAAGCATTCTTTTAGAATCCTATGTTGCAGAGATTTCTCAAATATCCTGGGTTCCAATTCCAAATGTACCTTGCACTAGCAAGCATAATGCTCAGGGTTTGGATGATACTTCTTCTAACTAGGTTGACATGGAAGAAGACGTTGCGAACCTTACGCAATTCCTAAGATTTATCTCTATTATTGCTTGTAATACCGTAAGGTCTGCAAGATCTTCTTATACTTTTGCAAGGTTTGTACATAAAAAAACCATATGGCTCCCTCAAAATAACGACTCAACCTCTTGGTATCTACATAATGTTTATGTCTATCTTGACCAGCTTTGATATCTTTTCTTATAGATTGTATTTGATTGTCCATCCCATCAAGCATCTTTGCTTCAAATCTCTACCTTGATTAGGGGTCAGCAGACCAAGTCAAGGATGTAAGGAAATCTTCATCATAGATAGCTTTAAGAGGATCCATTACTAATACTTTTATATCAAGCATCATAGGCAAATTCTAATAGATGTAGGAAGTTCAACTATCTTTTTTGTTCACATCCACGAGAGGCTTTGAGGGTGTCTTCTATAACTTGATGACATCTTTCATGTTATGATTGCATGGGATGTTCTGTCATAAAATCCCTAGATTCTCTCAATCATGGTGTGAGGTGAAAAAAAGAAAGAAAGACCTGCCTCTATAGCCCTTCCACCTCGCAAACTTGGAATAACACACACGAACGGGGGCACCACCAGCCACCGGCGGCTGGAACTATTCTCGCACTTCACCACCCAACCCACGCCAGACAGACAGCAAAAAACAGGGGCACCATAGACCAAAGCAAACACCCAGTTTTATATTCCAGTAACAACACTTCATACAAGCTTCTCCCGACACAGAAGCCTTACTCACACAACTCACAAACAAAACACTCAGGCCTGTCAGCCGAGGATACACCACATCCCTGATCACCACGAACACTCTCGCCTGCCTGCTGTACCAACCACACCAGAATGAACCCGGCCACTCTCGCTCCAGAAGGCGCCCACACCAGCTAACCCTCGAGTCCTCTCTGACCCATCACCTCTGCATGTGTCGTCAGCAGCAGCTACCCAAACACGTCTCTCTCTATCTCTGTGCTGATCCTCTGTCAGCTCACAACAAACCCAGGCAGCTTATCTGCCTTGCTACCGGCCCACCACCAAGCAGCAACACTTCTCTGTCTTCACTCGGCACCCACTCTCTGTACACTGTCCTGTCTCCTAGGCGGCCCACACCAGCCTGCCTGTCTCACCAGCAGCTTATCTGCTTCCCTTTATCCATGACAACAGCTCCCTCTCGCTTGCATTGTCCCCTTCCTGGCAAAAAGCCACGCCAATAGCAGCCACTTGCTTTTCACACAAGGGACACCTCCGTGTCCCCCTTCTACAAGGCCCTCAACTCTGCGCTCCTCAGCTTCCCGCCTGCTGCACTCGCCTCTTCACACTGGAGGCCCCACTCACGTTATCCACCAGCCCCTTGGCGACCTCTACACATGTTCTCACACTAGAGGCCCACCAGCCTTGGTCCTCTGCGTATGGCTCTCTTTAGAGGTGGCCCTTCACCTCGACACCTCTATAACGGCAGCCAGGCACCAGTCACTACCGGTTCTGTGTCTGGTTGCGATTGCGCCAACACCACAGCTCTCCGTCAAACAGCTTCTACTCACCTCGTCGCCCACCACCTGTACACGATGGCCATACACCATCAGTCACTTCACCTGGGAGACTCCCATACTTCTGCGCTGTCCAGCTGCGCTTCATAGCCCACTGGCTCCTCTGGCCCGTCAGCCTCTCCACAACAACGTCTCCGCCAGCTACACGACGGCCACACAGCTGTGCCCACAGAGCCTGAAACTGCAGCTGCGCACTGCGCTCCTCAGCTATACTAGAGAGCCCCCATCTGCAATACGGCGACCTTCACCTTTATCTACACCTGCGCCAGCTCGACACCACCTCCACGATTTGCCGCCTTCTCGATCTTCTGGAAGAAGCGTTGGCAACCACCCTCAGCTCCCATGTGGCCTTTACATTTATTAGCCACGTTTTCTTTATCTTATTTTTTATTATTTCTTTGCTCTTCTAATGGATGGCCATACCCAATATCTTTTCACACACAAATGTACATGGCCTTGGCCCCATCACCTCTAAATGCCCATGCTCCATACGCTTTCTCTCTCAAGGCAACATCGGCCCCTCTTGTCTTTAATGCCCATCATGCCATACCTTCAACACAAACCGGCTAGTGCCCATGCATCCTTTGGACGCGCACACACCAAGACCATTAAGCAACTGATGTCACCTCCATTTAAGCTTACTCCGGACAGGCCTGCAAACAGGCTCAAATCCAAACCGATCCACACTGCACACCTGCACACGCATTCTCGGGCAAAACCTTCACACACGTCACGCATCCATATGTACACTGACCAAAAAGACGTCTCGGAAAAACACCTGACATACTTTGCCACCCCCCCCATCTGCTAGAGCATTCATGCTCAGCAGCATTCAGCATAGTCCAGTAATCATCCACCAGGATCAAAAGGGAACATCTCCTCACCATCCCAATCCCCAACATCCGTGAAACACCATGGCTGCATCACTGCACACCAAACATCAACCACGTGCATCACCAAATCATTTCCATGCACTTCACCCACAACCAACCTCCCCGTCTTCAAAACCTGTGGCATTTCAGCATCTAGCATCCCATCCATCAACACCAATGAAGGCCAGCTTCTAGCATCTTGACCCTTCTGCACACCAAGATCCGCATCCTCTCCAATGGGAGTGTCCACCAGCACTTCCAGCTCCTGCAATTTAGGCATCTCTTCACAACCATTCAGCTCAACTGGTTCAGAATCTTTGTTTTCCAGGGACTTTGCCCTCAGCATTTCAGCAATCCGCAAAGAAGCCTTTGCCACACTCTCAACCATATCTGCATCCATCTCCACCTCTGGTTCCTGCTCATCCAGGCTAGCAATTTCCCAGATATCATCCTCAGGCATACTACTCTCCTCACAGCGTTCCTCATCAGCCAAATCAGCATGCATACCTTCTTCAGTGTTGCCAACCCCCCTGGTATCATCGTCCAAAGACTCCCCAGCACCTAATGCATCCACATCATCCATACCTTTCATCGCAGGTACCATATCACCATCCAGCTGTCCCAGAAAATCCATAATAATGGAGTCTTCCTCCACGCTCTCCACATCCGCATCACAAGCCATCTTCACTTCATCAGAAGTCTCTACCCCATCCTCCACCCTTGTAGAATCTATCAAAGAATCATCCTCAAAGCATCCTGTATCCGGCTCCTCTTCCTTCTTATCAGCAGCCAATTCCAAGGCATCATCCTCTTTGCTTCCATGTGTATGCATATCCTCCAGATCACTGTCATGTACAGCCACGACGTCCAAATCCAAAGAAGAATCCACTGGCAACTTCTCATCTTCACTTTGCTCCTTCACCTGCCCTTCATCCACCTGCACATGCCTTTCAAACTTTGGAAAAAAATCAGAAGGCATATAAAACATACCCCTTTGCACCTGTATTGGCCTTTGAGGCTCTTGTCTAATCAAGCTTTCCATAGGACTCTTGTCCACCTCGACCAAATTTACCTGCTTATCCCTTACAGACACGACACCCTCATACGGATATATACCCATCTCCATCTGCTTCAAAACCTTGCCTTCCTTTTCCCTAGCAACTCTAACAGCATCATCAAATGACCTGGGATTCTTCAACTCAACCCTGACCCTCAAATGGGGTAGCAACCCATCAATAAACAAGCTCTTCTTCAGAAACATAGGAGGAACTCCCTGCTTTAATGTCGCACACCACTTATTCCACAAACATATAAATACCTTCACAAAATCATCCAGTGATTGCCCATGTACCTGCTTCAAGACGCTCAGCTCCTGCCAAAGCACACTCGAATCCTCCACTTGCTGAAAACGCTCCAAAAGACCTTCCTTCAACTTGTCCAAAGTCAAGACACCAGCATCCTGTGCTTCAAAACCCTTCAGCCAGCTTCGGGCATCTCCCTTCAAGAAAATCTTCATCAATCTCAAAACCTGCTCTTCATCTGTGACATGATTGCTAATGCATGCCAGCTCCATCTGCTCCAAAAAGTCACACACATCCTCTCCCTTCCTGCCATGAAACTCCGGATAAGACCACATCATGACAACCTGTACCAGTCCCTGAGCTCTCCTCAGCGGAACACACGCCCTTCTAGGCAACGAACAACGTCTGAGCCACCCTCAGTCACACTATACCAGAAAGAGCCACTCCTCAGTCAAACAATCCTTGAGAAATCCTCAGTGGGGGCACCAGAAGGATGTGAGGTGAAAAAAAGAAAGAAAGACCTGCCTCTATAGCCCTTCCACCTCGCAAACTTGGAATAACACACACGAACGGGGGCACCACCAGCCACCGGCTGGAACAATCCTCGCACTCACCACCCAACCCACGCCAGACAGACAGCAAAAAACAGAGGCACCATAAACCAAGACAAACACCCAGCTTTATATTCCCAGATCAAAACAAATGTTATACAAGCTTCTCCCGACACAGAAGCCTTACTCACACAACCCACAAACAAAACACTCAGGCCTGTCAGCCGAGGATACACCACATCCCAGATCACCACGAACACTCTCGCCTGCCTGCTGTACCAACCACACCAGAATGAACCCGGCCACTCTCGCTCCAGAAGGCGCCCACACCAGCTAACCCTCGAGTCCTCTCTGACCCATCACCTCTGCATGTGTCGTCAGCAGCAGCTACCCAAACACGTCTCTCTCTATCTCTGTGCTGATCCTCTGTCAGCTCACAACAAACCCAGGCAGCTTATCTGCCTTGCTACCGGCCCACCACCAAGCAGCAACACTTCTCTGTCTTCACTCGGCACCCACTCTCTGTACACTGTCCTGTCTCCTAGGCGGCCCACACCAGCCTGCCTGTCTCACCAGCAGCTTATCTGCTTCCCTTTATCCATGACAACAGCTCCCTCTCGCTTGCGTTGTCCCCCTCCTGGCAAAAAGCCACGCCAATAGCAGCCACTTGCTTTTCACACAAGGGACACCTCCGTGTCCCCCTTCTACAAGGCCCTCAACTCTGCGCTCCTCAGCTTCCCGCCTGCTGCACTCGCCTCTTCACACTGGAGGCCCCACTCACGTTATCCACCAGCCCCTTGGCGACCTCTACACATGTTCTCACACTAGAGGCCCACCAGCCTTGGTCCTCTGCGTATGGCTCTCTTTAGAGGTGGCCCTTCACCTCGACACCTCTATAACGGCAGCCAGGCACCAGTCACTACCGGTTCTGTGTCTGGTTGCGATTGCGCCAACACCACAGCTCTCCGTCAAACAGCTTCTACTCACCTCGTCGCCCACCACCTGTACACGATGGCCATACACCATCAGTCACTTCACCTGGGAGACTCCCATACTTCTGCGCTGTCCAGCTGCGCTTCATAGCCCACTGGCTCCTCTGGCCCGTCAGCCTCTCCACAACAACGTCTCCGCCAGCTACACGACGGCCACACAGCTGTGCCCACAGAGCCTGAAACTGCAGCTGCGCACTGTGCTCCTCAGCTATACTAGAGAGCCCCCATCTGCAATACGGCGACCTTCACCTTTATCTACACCTGCGCCAGCTCGACACCACCTCCACGATTTGCCGCCTTCTCGATCTTCTGGAAGAAGCGTTGGCAACCACCCTCAGCTCCCATGTGGCCTTTACATTTATTAGCCACGTTTTCTTTATCTTATTTTTTATTATTTCTTTGCTCTTCTAATGGATGGCCATACCCAATATCTTTTCACACACAAATGTACATGGCCTTGGCCCCATCACCTCTAAATGCCCATGCTCCATACGCTTTCTCTCTCAAGGCAACATCGGCCCCTCTTGTCTTTAATGCCCATCATGCCATACCTTCAACACAAACCGGCTAGTGCCCATGCATCCTTTGGACGCGCACACACCAAGACCATTAAGCAACTGATGTCACCTCCATTTAAGCTTACTCCGGACAGGCCTGCAACAGGCTCAAATCCAAACCGATCCACACTGCACACCTGCACACGCATTCTCGGGCAAAACCTTCACACACGTCACGCATCCATATGTACACTGACCAAAAAGACGTCTCAGAAAAACACCTGACACATGGCATCGACATTTTGCGATGCATTCAATTCTTGGCATCTTCTTGTTGTACCAGTTGCATTTTTGTGGAGATTCTCAGTAACTCCTCGGCTTTCATACTTTGAGCTCTGCTAATTGCTTTTCCCCCGTTAACCCCCAAGGCTATTGAACATACAAACATGATGGGTATACACTCATATGGCGGGATATAAGCAAAGACAAGGTGAGGTGGACGCGTACACACACACGAGACTCTAAAATACCCAACAAGATTTAAAGACTAAAATTTCTCAAAATTCATATGGGATCTAAGTGCTTTCACACAAGGGTGCCCACACACATGTATGCTTTTATATATTTTCTTGACTATATGAATCGTGTAAAATTTCAAGATTATCATCCAAAATTTAATTTTCAAAGGCTTTTGCAAATTTCAATTCTTCTTCAATGCTTCCTCACTTAAGGATTGGGATGTCCTTATCTCACAAATTGGGGCTCTCTTTAGCTCTATAGATCCTTTTATTTTCCCAAGTCGCATCTTCAACAGGGAGAAACTTCCATTTAACTCAGCATTCTTTCAGAAACCTATGTTGTAGAGATTTCTCGAACATCTTGGGTTCCAATTCCTTATAGATGGCATTTGATTGTCTAGCTCATAAAGCATCTTTGCTTCAAAATCTCTACCTTCATTAGGGGGTCAAACCAAGTCAAGGATGTAAGGAAATCTTGACCATAGATAGCTTTAAGAGGATTCATTACTAATACTTTTATAATGCGTATCATAGGGAAATTCTACTATATGTAGGAAGTTTAACTATCTTTCTTGTTCTCGTGCACAGAAAGCTTTGAGGGTGTCTTCTATAACTTGATTACCTCTTTCATGTTATGATCGCATGCTATGTTTTTTATAATCATCGCGCTAACATTATGCGATGCATTCAATTCTTGGTTTCTTCTTCTCCCATTTGCATTTTGTGGAGATTCTCAGTAACTCTTAGGCGAGAACTCATCCTTTGACCTTTGCTCATGGATTTTTCCCCGTTAACCCCTAAGGCTAGTGGACATACAAACATGGGTACACACTCATATGGTGGGATATAAGCAAACACGAGGTGAGGTGGACACGCACGCAGCACGAGACTCCGAAACACCCAACAAGATTTAAAAACTAAAATTTCTTAAAATGCATTTAGGAGATCGAAGTGCTTTTATATATATTTTTTGACTATATGAATTGTGTAAAATTTCAAGATTATCTTCCAAATCTTAATTTTCAAAGGCTTTTACAAATTTAAGTTCTATGCTTTCTCACTTAAGGATTGGGATGTCCTGGGGCTATCTTTAGCTCTATATAGATCCTCTTCTTTTCCCAAGTCGCATCTTCAACATGGAGAAACTTCCATTTACCTAAGCATTCTTTTAGAATCCTATGTTGTAGAGATTTCTCAAATATCCTGGGTTCCAATTCCAAATGTACCTTGCACTAGCAAGCACGATGAAGTAAGAATCTTTTCTAAAATGTGCTCAGGGTTTGGATGATACTTCTTCTCACTAGGTTGACATGGAAGAAGACGTTGCAAACCTTAAGCTTTGGAGAATAAAACAATTCCAAAGATTTATCTCCAATATTGCTCGTAATACCGTAAGGTCCGCAAGATCTTCTTGTACTTTTCTAACGGTTGTACATAAAGAAAAACCATATGGCCTCCCTCAAAATAACGACTCAACCTCTTAGTATCTACATAATGTTTATGTCTATCTTGACCAGCTTTGATATCTTTTCTTATAGATTGTATTTGATTGTCCATCTCATCAAGCATCTTTGCTTCAAAATCTCTACCCTGATTAGGTGTTCAGCAAACCAAGGCAAGGATATAAGGAAATCTTCACCATAGATAGCTTTAAAAGGATTCATTACTAATACTTTTATACTAAGCATTATAGGCAAATTCTAATAGATATAAGAAGTTCAACTATCATTTTTGTTCACATCCACCAGAGGCTTTGAGGGTGTCTTCTATAACTTGATGACATCTTTCATGTTATGATCGCATGCGATGTTCTCTCATAAAATCCCTAGATTCTCTGAATCATCACGTCAACATTATGCGATGCATTTAGTTCTTGGCATTTTCTTGTACCAGTTGCATTTTGTGGAAGGGTACCCACACATGTATGCTTTTATATATTTTCTTGACTATATGAATCGTGTAAAATTTCAAGAATATCATGCAAATCTTAATTTTCAAAGGCTTTTACAAATTTAAATTCTTCTTCAATGCTTCCTCAATAAAGGATTTAGATGTCCTTATCTCGCAAAATTGGGGCTATCTTTAGCTCTATAGATCCTCTTGTTTTCCCAAGTCGCATCTTTAACAGGGAGAAACTTCCATTTAACTAAGCATTCTTTTAGAATCCTATGTTGTAGAGATTTCTCGAACATCTTGGGTTCCAATTCCAAATGTACCTTGCACTAACTAGCACGCACGAGGAATTAATAATCTTTTCTAAGATGTTCTCATGGTTTGGATGATACTTCTTCTCACTAGGTCGACATGAAAGATGTTGCAAAAGCTGTGGAGGAAGAAGCAAGTCATAAGATTTATCTCCAATATTCCTGGTAAGACCATAAGGTCCACAAGATCTTGTGGTACTTTCGCAAGGGTCGTAAACAAGATCTTGTGGTACTCAACCTCTTGGGATCTACATAATGTTTATGTCTACCTTGACCAGCTTTGATATCTTTCCTTATAGATGGCATTTGATTCTCCATCTCATCAAGCATCTTTGCTTCAAAATCTCTACCTTCATTAGGGGGTCAGACCAAGTCAAGGATGTAAGGAAATCTTGACCATAGATAGCTTTAAGAGGATTCATTACTAATACTTTTATAATAAGGATCATAGGAAAATTCCACTATATGTAGGAAGTTTAACTATCTTTCTTATTCCCGTGCACAGAAAGCTTTGAGGGTGTCTTCTATAACTTGATTACCTCTTTCATGCTATGATCGCATGCTATGTTATGTCATAACATCCCTAGATTCTCTCAATCATCGCACTAACATTATGCAATGCATTCAATTCTTGGTTGCTTCTTCTCCCATTTGCATTTTGTGGAGATTCTCATCAGTAACTCCTAGGACCTCATCCTTTGACCTTTGCTAATGGCTTTTTCCCCGTTAACCCCTTAGGATATTGGACATACAAACATGGGTACACACTCATATGGCGGGATATAAGCAAACACGAGGTTAGGTGGATGTGCACACAAGAGACTCCGAAATACCCAACAAGATTTAAAGACTAAAATTTCTCAAAATGCATTTAGGATCCAAGTGCTTCCACACAAGGGTACTCCACACACATGTATGCTTTTTTATATATATTTTTTTTGACTATATGAATCTCGTGAAATTTTAAGATTATCATCCAAATCTTAATTTCCAATGGCTTTTGCAAATTTAAATTCTATGCTTCCTCACTTAAGGATTGGGATGTCTTGGGGCTATCTTTAGCTCTATGGATCCTCTTCTTTTCCCAAGTCACATCTTCAACATGGAGAAACTTCCATTTAACCAAGCATTCTTTTAGAATCCTATGTTGTAAAGATATCTCGATTATCTTAGGTTCCAATTCTAAATGTACCTTGCACTAGCAAGCATGACGAAGAATAATCTTTTCTAAGATGTGCTCAGGCTTTGGACTGGGTTGACATGGAAGAAGACGTTGTTGCGAACCTTAAGCTGTGGAGAAAGAAGCAAGTCCTAAGATTTATCGCCAATATTGCTCGTAATACCATAAGGTCCACAAGATCTTCTTGTACTTTTGCAAGGGTTGTACATAAAGAAAAACCATATGGCCTCCCTCAAAATAACGACTCAACCTCTTGGGATCTACATAATGTTTATGTCTATCTTGACCAGCTTTGATATCTTTTCTTATAGATTGTATTTGATTGTCCATCTCACCAAGCATCTTTGCTTCAAAATCTCTACCTTGATTAGGTTTAGAAATCTTGACCGTAGATAGCTTTAAGAGGATTCATTACTAATACTTTTATAACACGGATCATAGGAAAATTCTACTATATGTAGGAAGTTCAACTATTTTTCTTATTCTCGTGCACAGATTACCCCTTTCATGTTATGATCGCATGCTATGTTATTTCATAATGTCCCTAGTTCTCTCAATCATTGCGTTGACATTATGCGATGCATTCAATTCTTGGCTGCTTCTTCTCCCACTTGCATTTTGTGGAGATTCTCAGTAATTCCTAGGCTCTCATCCTTTGACCTTTGCTAATGGCTTTTTTCCTCGTTAACCCCTAAGGCTATTGTACATACAAACATGGGTACACACTCATATGGCGGGATATAAGCAAACATAAGGTGAAGTGGACACGCACACATGAGACTCCGAAATACCCAACAAGATTAAAAGACTAAAATTTCTCGAAATTCATTTAGGATCTAAGTGCTTTCACACAAGGGTACCCCACACACATGTATGCTTTTATATATTTTTTTGACTATATGAATCGTGTAAAATTTCAAGATTATCATCCAAATCTTAATTTTCAATGGCTTTTCCAAATTTAAATTCTTTTTCAATGTTTCCTCACTTAAGGATTGAGACGCGAATCGGGGCTATCTTCAGCTCTATAGATCCTCTTCTTTTCTCAAGTCGCATCTTCAACAGGGAGAAACTCCCATTTAACTAAGCATTCTTTTAGAATCCCTATGTTGTAGAGATTTTTTGAACATCTTGGGTTCCGATTCCGAATGTACCTTGCACTAGCAAGCATAACAACAAGTAATAATCTTTTCTCAGATGTTCTCATGGTTTGGATTATACTTCTTCTCACTAGGTTTATATGAAAGATGCTGCAAAAGCTGTGGAGGAAGAAGCAAGTCATAACATTTATCTCCAATATTCCTAATAATACCATAAGGTCCACAAGATCTTGTGGTACTTTCGCAAGGGTTGTAAACAAAGAAAAAGTATATGGGCTCCCTCAAAATCATGACTCAACCTCTTGCGATCTACATAATGTTTTTGTCTACCTTGACCAGCTATGATATCTTTTCTTATAAATGGCATTTGATTGTCCATCTCATCAAGCATCTTTGCTTAATAATCTCTACCTTCATTAGGGGGTCAAACCAAGTCAAGGATGTAAGAAAATCTTGACCATAGATAGCTTTAAGAGGATTCATTACTAATGCTTTTATAATAAGGATCATAGGAAAATTCTACTATATGTAGGAAGTTCAACTATCTTTCTTGTTCCCATGCACAGAAAGCTTTGAGGGTGTCTTCTATAACTTGATTACCTCTTTCATGTTATAATCGCATGCTATGTTATGCCATATCGTCCCTAGATTCTCTCAATCATCGTGCTAACATTATGCAATGCATTCAATTCTTGGCTGCTTGTTTGCCCACTTGCATTTTGTGGAGATTCTCAGTAACTCCTAGGCTTTTATCCTATGACCTTTGCTAATGGCTTTTCCCCCGTTAACCCCAAAGGCTATTAGACATACAAACATGCGTACACACTCATATGGCGGGATATAAGCAAACACGAGGTGAGGAGGACACCAACACACGAGACTCCGAAATACCCAACAAGATTTAAAGACTAAAATTTCTCAAAATGCATTAAGGATCGAAGTGCTTTCACACAAGGGTACCGCACACACATGTATGCTTTTATATATTTTTTGACTATTTGAATTGGGTAAAATTTCAAGATTATCATCCAAATCTTAATTTTCAAAGGCTTTTGCAAATTTAAATTCTTCTTCAATGCTTGCTTACTTAGCTCGCAAAATCATGGCTATCTTTAGCTCTATAGATCATCTTCCTTTCCCAAGTTGCATCTTCAAGAGGGAGAAACTTTCATTTAACTAAGCATTCTTTTAGAATCCTATGTTGTAGAGATATTTCAAACATCTTGGGTTCAAATTTCAAATGTATCTTGCACTAGCAAGCATGATGAAGTAATAATCTTTTCTAAGATGCTCAGGCATTGGATGATACTTTTTCTCACGAGGTTGACATGGAAGAAGACGTTGAGAACCTTAAGCTGTGGAGAGAGAAGCAAGTCCTAAGATTTATTGCCAATATTGCTCATAATACCCTAAGGTCCACAAGATCTTCGTGTACTTTTGCGAGGGTTGTACATAAAGAAAAACCATATGGCCTCCCTCAAAATAGCAACTCAACCTCTTGGGATCTACGTCATTTTTATGGCTATCTTCACCAGCTTTGATATCTTTTCTTATAGATTGTATTTGATTGTCCATCTCATCAAGCATCTTTGCTTCAAAATCTCTACCTTGATTAGGGGGTCAGACCAAGCCAAGGATGTAAGGAAATCTTCACCATAGATAGCTTTAAGAGGATTCATTACTAATACTTTGATAATAAGCATCATAGGCAAATTCTAATAGATGTAGGAAGTTCAACTATCTTTTTTGTTCACATCCACGAGAGGCTTTGAGGGTGTCTTCTATAACTTGATGACATCTTTCATGTTATGATTGCATGGGATGTTCTGTCATAAAATCCCTAGATTCTCTCAATCATCACGTCAACATTATACGATGCATTAAATCCTTGGCATCTTCTTGTAGTACCAGTTGCATTTTGTGGAGATTCTAAGTAACTCCTCGGCTTTCATGCTTTGAGCTCTAGAGGCTAATGGCTTTTTCCTCTTTAACCCCTAAGGCTATTGGACAAACAAACATGATGGGTACACACTCATATGGTGGGACATAAGCAAAGACAAGGTGAGGTGGATGTGTACGCACACACGAGACTCTGAAATACCCAACAAGATTAAAATACTAAAATCTCTCAAAATTCATTTGGGATCTAAGTGCTTTCACACAAGGGTACCCACACACATGTATGCTTTTATATATTTTCTTGACTATATGAATCGTGAAAAATTTCAAGATTATCATCCAAAATTTAATTTTCAAAGGCTTTTGCAAATTTCAATTCTTCTTCAATGCTTCCTCACTTAAGCATTGGGATGTCCTTATCTCGCGAATTAGGGCTATCTTTAGCTCTATAGATCCTCTTATTTTCCCGTCACATCTTCAACAGAGAGAAACTTCCATTTAACTCAGCATTCCTTTAGAATCCTATGTTGTAGAGATTTCTCGAACATCTTGGGTTGCAATTCCAAATGTACCCTTGCACTAGCAAGCATGATGAAGTAATAATCTAACCATAAGATGTTCTTATGGTTTGGATTATACTTCTTCTCACTAGGTTGATCGCGCTAACATTATGCGATGCATTCAATTCTTGGTTGCTTCTTCTCCCACTTGCATTTTGTGGAGATTCTCAGTAGCTCCTAGGCGAGAACTCATCCTTTGACCTTTGCTCATGAATTTTTCCCTGTTAACCCCTAAGGCTAATGGACATACAAACATGTGTACACACTCATATGACGGGATATAAGCAAACACGAGGTGAGGTGGACACGCACGCACGAGACTCCGAAATACCGAACAAGATTTAAAGACTAAAATTTCTCAAAATGCATTTAGGAGATCGAAGTGCTTTCACACAAGGGTACCCCACACACATAGGCAAATTCTAATAGATATAGGAAGTCCAACTATCTTTTTTGTTCACATCCACCAGAGGCTTTGAGGGTGTCTTCCATAACTTGATGACATCTTTCATGTTATGATCGCATGCAATGTTCTGCCATAAAATCCCTAGATTCTCTGAATCATCACATCAACATTATGCGATGGTTTCAGTTCTTGGCATCTGCTTGTACCAGTTACATTTTGTGGAAGGGTACCCACACACATGTATGCTTTTATATATTTTCTTGACTATATGAATTGTGTAAAATTTCAAGATTATCATCCAAATCTTAATTTTCAAAGGCTTTTGCAAATTTAAATTCTTCTTCAATGCTTCCTCACTTAAGCATTCGGATGTCTTTATCTCGCGAAATCGGGGCTATCTTTAGCTCTATATATCCTCTTCTTTTCCCAAGTCGCATCTTCAACAGGGAGAAACTTCCATTTAACTAAGCATTCTTTTAGAATCCTATGTTGTAGAGATTTCTCGAACATCTTGGGTTCCAATTCCAAATGTACCTTGCACTAACTAGCAAGCACGAGGAAGTAATAATCTTTCCTAAGATGTTCTCATGGTTTAGATGATACTTCTTCTCACTAGGTTGACATGGAAGATGCTGCGAAAGTTGTGGAGGAAGAAGCAAGTCATAAGATTTATCTCCAATATTCCTGGTAATACCATAAGGTCCACAAGATCTTGTGGTACTTTCATAAGGGTCGTAAACAAAGAAAACACATATGCCCTCCCTATAAATCACGACTCAACCTCTTGGGATCTACATAATGTTTATAGACACCTTGACCAGCTTTGATATCTTTCCTTATAGATGGCATTTGATTCTCCATCTCATCAAGCATCTTTGCTTCAAAATCTCGACCTTCATTAGGGAGTCAGACGAAGTCAAGGATGTAAGGAAATCTTGACAATAGATAGCTTTAAGAGGATTCATTACTAATACTTTTATAATAAGGATCATAAGGAAATTCCACTATATGTAGGAAGTTCAACTATCTTTCTTATTCCCGTGCACAGAAAGCTTTGAGGGTGTCTTCTATAACTTGCTAACCTCTTTCATGTTATGATCGCATGCTATGTTATGTCATAACATCCCTAGATTCTCTCAATCATCGCGCTAATATTATGTGATGCATTCAATTCTTGGCTGCTTCTTCTCCCATTTGCATTTTGTGATTCTCATCAGTAACTCCTAGGATCTCATCCTTTGATAGATTGTATTTGATTGTCCATCTCACCAAGCATCGTTGCTTCAAAATCTCTACCTTGATTAGGGTTAGAAATCTTGACCGTAGAGAGCTTTAAGAGGATTCATTACTACTACTTTTATAACATGGATCATAGGGAAATTCTACTATATGTAGGAAGTTCAACTATTTTTGTTGTTCCCGTGCACAGATCTTTCATGTTATGATCGCATGCTATGTTATTTCATAACATCCCTAGATTCTCTCAATCATTGCGCTGACATTATGTGATGCATTCAATTCTTGGCTGCTTCTTCTCCCACTTGCATTTTGTGGAGATTCTCAGTAACTCCTAGGCTCTCATCCTTTGACCTTTGCTAATAATGGCTTTTTCCTCGTTAACCCCTAAGGCTATTGTACATACAAACATGGGTACACACTCATATGGCGAGATATAAGCAAACATAAGGTGAAGTGGACACGCACACTCGAGACT
Source organism: Cibotium barometz (assembly GCF_041138505.1). Taxonomy (NCBI): domain Eukaryota; kingdom Viridiplantae; phylum Streptophyta; class Polypodiopsida; order Cyatheales; family Cibotiaceae; genus Cibotium; species Cibotium barometz. Next base: position 350,865 of record NC_141103.1, on the reverse strand, counting down.
CTGAAATACCCAATAAGATTTAAAGACTAAAATTTCTCAAAATTCATTCAGGATCTAAGTGCTTTCACACAAGGGTACCCCACACACATGTATGGCTTTATATATTTTTTGACTATATGAATCGTGTAAAATTTCAACATTATCATCGGAATCGTAATTTTTAAAGGCTTTTCCAAATTTATATTCTTTTTCAATGCTTCCTCACTTAAGGATTGGGATTTCCTCATCTTACAAAATCGGGGCTATCTTTAGCTCTATAGATCCTCTTCTTTTCCCAAGTCGCATCTTCAACAGGGAGAAACTCCCATTTAACTAAGCATTCTTTTAGAATCCTATGTTGTAGAGATTTTTTGAATATCTTTGGTTCCGATTCCAAATGTACCTTACACTAGCAAGCATAACCACAAGTAATAATCTTTTCTCAGATGTTCTCATGGTTTGGATGATACTTCTTCTCACTAGGTTGACATGGAAGATGCTGTGAAAGCTGTGGAGGAAGAAGCAAGTCATAAGATTTATCGCCAATATTCCTGGTAATACCATAAGGTCCACAAGATCTTGTGGTACTTTCACAAGGGTCGTAAACAAAGAAAAAGCATATGGCCTCCCTCAAAATCATGACTCAACCTCTTGCGATCTACATAATGTTTTTGTCTACCTTGACCAGTTTTGATATCTTTTCTTATAGATGGCATTTGATTGTCCATCTCATCAAGCATCTTTGCTTCAATATCTCTACCTTCATTAGGGGGTCAGACCAAGTCAAGGATGTAAGGAAATCTTGACCATAGATAGCTTTAAGAGGATTCATTACTAATGCTTTTATAATAAGGATCATAGGAAAATTCTACTATATGTAGGAAGTTCAACTATCTTTCTTGTTCCCATGCAAAGAAAACTCTGAGGGTGTCTTCTATAACTTGATTACCTCTTTCATGTTATAATCGTATGCTATGTTATGCCATAACGTCTCTAGATTCTCTCAATAATCGCCCTAACATTATGCAATGCATTCAATTCTTGGCTGCTTGTTCTCCCACTTACATTTTGTGGAGATGCTCAGTAACTCCTAGGCTTTCATCCTTTGACCTTTGCTAATGGCTTTTCCCCCGTTAACCCCTAAGGCTATTAGACATACAAACATGCGTACACACTCATATGGCGGGATATAAGCAAACACGAGGTGAGGAGGACACCAACACATGAGACTACGAAATACCCAACAAGATTTAAAGACAAATTTCTCAAAATGCATTAAGGATCGAAGTGCTTTCACACAAGGGTACCGCACACACATGTATGCTTTTATATATTTTTTTGACTATTTGAATCGTATAAAGTTTCAAGATTATCATCCAAATCTTAATTTTCAAAGGCTTTTGCAAATTTAAATTCTTCTTCAATTCTTGCTCACTTATCTCACGAAATCATGGCTATCTTTAGCTCTATAGATCCTCATCCTTTCCCAAGTCGCATCCTCAAGAGAGGGAGAAACTTCCATTTAACTAAGCATTCTTTTAGAATCCTATGTTGTAGAGATTTCTCGAACATCTTGGGTTCCAATTCCAAATGTACCTTGCACTAGCAAGCATGATAAGGTAATAATTTTTTCTAAGATGTGCTCAGGCATTGGATGATAATTCTTCTCACTAGGTTGACATGGAAGAAGACGTTGAGAACCTTAAGCTGTGGACAAAGAAGCAAGTCCTAAGATTTATCTCCAATATTGCTCGTAATACCCTAAGGTCTGCAAGATCTTCCTGTACTTTTGCAAGGGTTGTACATAAAGAAATACCATATGGCCTCCCTCAAAATAACAACTCAACCTCTTGTGATCTATATATATTTGATGGCTATCTTGACCAGCTTTGATATCTTTTCTTATAGATTGTATTTGATTGTCCATCTTATCAAGCATCTTTGCTTCAAAATCTCTACCTTGATTAGGGGGTCAGACCAAGCCATGGATGTAAGGAAATCTTTACCATAGATAGATTTAAGAGGATTCATTACTAATACTTTTATAATAAGCATCATAGGCAAATTCTAATAGATGTAGGAAGTTCAACTATCTTTTTTGTTCACATCCACAAGAGACTTTGAGGGTGTCTTGTATAACTTGATGACATCTTTCATGTTATGATCGCATGGGATGTTCTGTCATAAAATCCCTAGATTCTCTCAATCATCACGTCAACATTATGCAATGCATTAAATCCTTGGCATCTTCTTGTAGTACCAGTTGCATTTTGTGGAGATTCTCAGGAACTCCTCGGCCTTCATGCTTTGAGCTCTGCTAATGGCTTTTTCCCCCTTAACTCCTAAGGCTATTGGACATACAAACATGATGGGTACACACTCATATGGCGGGACATAAGCAAAGACAAGGTGAGGTGGACGTGTACGCACACACGAGACTCTGAAATACCCAACAATATTAAAAGACTGAAATCTCTCAAAATTCATTTGGGATCTAAGTGCTTTCACACAAGGGTACCCACACACATGTATGCTTTTATATATTTTCTTGCCTATATGAATCGTGAAAAATTTCAAGATTATCATCCAAAATTTAATTTTCAAAGGCTTTTGCAAATTTCAATTCTTCTTCAATGCTTCCTCACTTACGGATTGGGATGTCCTTATCTCATGAATTGGGGGTATCTTTAGCTCTATAGATCCTCTTATTTTCCCAAGTCACATCTTCATGTCTATGGGAGGCTGCAGATATTATGTGACATTTATTGATGACCACACAAGGAAAGTGTGGGTATATTTCATGAAGGCGAAGAGTGAGGTGTTCACTCACTTTCAGAATTTCAAAGTTTTGGTTGAAAAGCAAACAGGGAAATATGTAAAGTGCCTAAGGTAACATGGAGGGGGAGAGTACTTCGCCAATGAGTTCTCTGAATTTTTTAAGAAGAATGGTATTCAGAGACAGTTTAGATGCAGATACACTCCGCAGCAAAATGGAGTTGCTGAGCGAAAAAACACGCACATTGCTGAGATTGCGCGAGCATTGATGGAAGAGAAAAATATGTCGCATAGCTATTAGGCTGAGGCTGTTTTTACAGCAGTATACATCATGAACAGGACTCCAACTATAGCCATACATGATGTAACTCCAGAGGAGAGGTTTACTGGTAGAAAACCAGATTTGTCTCATCTGAAAGTCTTTGGATGCATTACATATGTGCATGTGCCAGATGAGCTGAGAACTAAGCGGGATTCAAAAGCTGAAAAATGTGTGCTTATTGGATATTCCCTTGAGCAAAAGGGATACAGGTGTTATAACCCTTCTACACGTGAGTTGAGGTGAGGGTAAGCAGGGATGTTGTCTTTGATGAGACGAGAAGCTGGTATGCCGCTGAAAAAGAAGCTGTTGGGACTGATGTGAGTGTAAGTGTGGTTGCACAGAATGCAAGTCAGCAATCACAGTCTTTGAGTGGACCAAGAGAGTCCCCATCTAGTGGGTCTATTGATAGACCATGGAGTGGCAGGCTGCGTCATAATACCAGTCTTGCAAATGTGATTAGTACATCACATAAAGGAAAAGAGAAAGTGGTTGAGCCCCTTGGTATGCCTGACATTTCTGTAGAGCATTCTCATGTTGATGGAGAGTCTAGTGGCTCAGATATGAGCCTTGATGAGGAGCTTGGGATCCCAGCTATGAGAACACCTGGTGTAAAGAAGGCTATGGAAGCCATGAATGAAAAGCTGCGAAGATATGGGAGAGTGAAAAATCCTGTGCAGAGATTTACCTATGATGGTTATGTGGCACATCACTATGCATATATGGCAAAGGTTGTGCAGGTTGTAGAGCCCACATGCATTGATGAGGCTGTTGGAATGGGAGAAAGCTATGGATGAGGAGATGAATGCACTATATGGAAATGAAACTTGGGACTTAGTGCAATTTCTTGAAGGCAAGAAAGCCATTGGATGCGAGTGGGTGTACAAAGTTTTTTAAAACATAACAGTGATGGAAGCATAAACAGGTACAAGGCTAGATTGGTAGCCAAAGGATATGCACAGACATATGGTATTGATTATGAGGAAACTTTCAGCCCATTGCCAAGATGGCAATAGTGAGAGTTATGATAGCAGTGGCTGTGTCAAAGCAATGGTCTTTACATCAGATGGATGTAAAGAATGCATTCTTGCATGGGGATTTGCAAGAAGTGGTGTATATGTTGCAGCCACCTGGTTATGAGGATGTGAGTCACCCCGAGCATGTTTGCAGGTTGAAGAAAGCCTTGTATGGCTTAAAACAAGCACCAAGAGCATGGTCTGACAAGATTTCTAAATATCTTGTTACTATTGGCTTTCATGTAGCCAATGCAGATTTCTCACTGTATGTGAGACATGGTGATAGAGGGGTTGTGCTTGTTGTCATCTATGTAGATGACTTGATCATTACGGGAGACCATGATGTAGAGATCTTTGATGTAAAGATCTTGCTTAGACAGAAGTTCGAGATGAAGGATCTGGGGGAGCTCAGATATTTCTTGGACATTGAGGTGATTAGGTCACCACATGGTATTGGATTACTGCAGAGACAGTATGGCTTGGACATGTTGTCCAAGTATGGTATGACAGGCTGTAAGCCTATTTCCGTGCCATTGGATCAGAATGGCAAGTTGAGTGTAGATTCAGGAGAGATCTTGGAGGATCCTACTATGTATAGGCACATAGTAGGAAGTTTGATCTACATGACAATCACTAGACCAGATTTGAGCTAAGCTGTTGGGTTGGTGAGTCAGTTTATGCAGGTTCCATGAAAATCGCATTTGGATGCAGTGAGACGCATACTGAGGTATGTGAGGTCTACTTTGCATTGTGGACTATTCTATGAGACTGGCACAGAGATATGTGTACATGGGTATACAGATGTTGATTGGTGTAAGATTCCTCCCCCAACCCCTTTTTGATGTCTAGTATATTCTCCTGTAATCAATTCCTTTTCTGAAATATAAGAGATCTTGTTTGTGACTGTTTTAACCTAGAGAGAGAAAATATTCTAGAGAGAGAATATTCAGATTTTGAATATTTTTGGATAGAAAAATATCTCTTATAATTCAGATGAGTTTTCCTGAAGCAAAAATTTAAAAAGAATTTTCCAATGTGCAATTGGAATTAATTGGAATTAGGTATAAAGAACCTTAGCCTAAGGGTCTAGATTTTCAGAAATCTTTAGACTATGGTCCAATTAAGGTTTCTATGGGCCAATAGCATCAATCCATGTGTAGGGAGGAGATAAATCCAAATTGTAAAAAGAAAATACCCAAAAATGAGTAAATGCTCACATGAGGTGAAGAGTTAAAAATGTACAAGGTTTATTAGTAAAAAACTATGAGCAATATTAAAATGATTCCATTATGACTCATATGTAAGGAAGGAGAGTTCTTTAAAGGAGGTGCATATTTCACATAAGATGAAGAGTTGAAAATGTACAAGGGTTATTAATAAAAAACTATGAGCAATATTAAAAATATGAGATATTTTGGGAATAATGATTTTATTATGACACATATGTAAGGAAGGGGAGTCCCTTAAATGCTCACATAAGATGAAGAGTTGAAAATGTACAAGGTTTATTAGTAAAAAACTATGAGCAATATTAAAATGATTCCATTATGACACATATGTAAGGAAGGGGAGTTCTTTAAAGGAGGTGCATATTTCACATAAGATGAAGAGTTGAAAATGTACAAGGTTTATTAGTAAATAAACACATATGTAAGGAAGAGGAATTCTTTAAAGGAGGTGCATATTTCACATAAGATGAAGAGTTGAAAATGTACAAGGTTTATTAGTAAAAAACTATGAGCAATACAATTTTGACACATATGTAAGGAAGGGGAATTCTTTAAAGGAGGTGCATATTTCACATGCTTGAATAAGTTTTAAACTCATAAAAATTGAGATATTTTATCTCTCCTCTCTCCTCATTCAAGTCTAGTTCCAAAAAGTTAGCTTAACTGGCCTAAAAATGGTCAAAAAGTGACCAAACTGACTTGGAAAATTCTAGAATCAGTTTGTTTGGTTAGGAACTCAAATTTTCCTATAAATAGAAGCCTTCCCCTTGTTGAAAAAAATATAGAGTCTTATGCCTTGTTACTCTACTCCACCTAAGCCAAAATATATAGTGTCTTATGCTTTGTTACTCTACTCCACCTAAGCCAAAACATATAGTGTCTTATGCTTTGTTACTCTACTCCACCTAAGCCAAATTAGATAGAGTCTTATGCTTGTTACTCTACTCCACCTAAGCCAAAATATAGAGTGTCTTATGCATTGTTACTCTACTCTACCTAAGCCAAGAGTTGTGAATTCTTTAATAATTCACTAGTTTTTGATACTTCTCTCTTTCTTCAATCCCCATTGGTGGCTCCATCAACATACTAAACCAATTGATTGGTTGGGGGCCTCTACCGTGAATAAAGAATCAAGCAAATTATAAGGTAAGTATATTGAATTTTGATCTTTCTATAATTTCTCAATGATTCTCTCTTCTCAACCCCTCTCAAGCTTGAGAAGTTTAATTGGTATGGTTTTTTAAATGCTATTGAAGTTAATTGGTGAATAGTAGTGAAGAGTTACATAATTTAATAAATGCTATAGAAGTTAATTTCCATTTATGTTTAAATTCTAATGGTTTTTATGTAATTTCTCTCTCTCACTCAAGAAATGGTCATACTCATGAACCATTCTCAATCCAAATGAAGCTTTTCATAAAGCCTTTCCTTAATCCAAGATTAAGCTATGCTTGAGGCCAAATTAATGGCTTTTTGCTATGCTTTTAGTTTATGCACATTGATGATTCAATCCATTATGGATTGATGACCCAATTAGAGACCATTCTAATTGTTTTCTTAATGATCCAATTAGAGACCATTATGGATTGATGATCCAATTAGAGACCATTCTAATTATTTCTTTAATAATGAGCTTTATCCCTTAGAAAAAAATTGAGATTTATCAGTCATAGTAGCGGAGCTATGGCAAAATTTTTATAGAAATTACGCATAAAATAAATTCATTCAAAGTATAAAAAGAGGAATTCCTACCATATTCTAAGAACTATCATCCTAGATTAATTAAAAGAATTTTATTATGCATGGAGATGTGGATGTTGCATGTAGATGTAGATGTATGGATGTGAGTGTGAATGTGGAGGTGGATGTATGCATGGGACGTGGATGTATGCATGTAGAAATAGATGTGTAGATGAGGATGTAAATGGAGATGTGGATGGATGCATGTAGATGTAGAGGTATAGATGTGGATGGAGATGTGGATGTATACATGTAGATGTAGATGTATAGATGTAGATGTGGATGTGGAGGTGGATGGATGCATGTAGATGTAGATGTATAGATGTAGATGTGGATGTGGAGGTGGATGGATGCATGTAGATGTAGATGTATAGATGTAGATGGGAATGGAGATATGGATGTATGCATGTAGATGTAGTTGTGAATGGAGATGTATATGTATACATGTAGATGTATAGATGTAGATGTGGATGTGGATGGGGATGTATGCATGTAGATGTAGGTGTATAGACGTAGATGTGGATGTAGAGGTAGATGTATGCATGTAGATGTAGATGTATAGATGTGGATGAGAATGTGGAGTGGATGTATGCATGTAGATGTAGATGTATGGAGGTGAATGTGAATGTGGATGTGGATGTATGCATAGGGATGTAGATGTATGCATGTAGATGTGAATGTACGCATATAGTTGTGGATGTATGGATGTGAATATACGATTGTGATGTGAGGGAATCTGAAGTGATGAGATGGAAATGATGTGATGGGATGAGTATACATATAAATGGAATATGGAATAAGTAATGTAGATTGAGGAGGGATAATGTGGAAAAATGAAAGTTAAAATAGAAATTGTATTGTAAACTGTTTGTAAATGCTGTTTGTAAATGCTGTCTGTAAATGATTGTTTTATGTCAAGAATGCTGGGGGGAGCATTTTGACCGTCTTGTGATTAAGGTCGTGATGAGAAAGTTGCAACTGCTGACGGGGAGTCAATGAAGGACGTCTCGCGTAGCAAGGTCGGCCGAGGTCTTGACCAGCCTCGGTGCGATTAAAATGGTGAGCTTCCGGTACGGTGGATGAGGGGCCAAGGAAGCGGCCTATGCGTGAAGCGCTAGGTTACCTGCGAAGGATCCTAGAGGGTGCTGACCATACGGTGCTCGGGCTCTGGGTCGCCTAGGATACCCACGCGTGCGTCGAGGAAGATATTGGAACAGAGTTGGAGTTGTTTTCTGAAATCGAGCATGGATCTGGTTGATTGACCTTGCTGGTCTTCAATGGATGAGTCCATGGCTCCTTATATGGATCTGTTGGTTGATCTTGCTGATCTTCAACGAGAGTCCATCATGTTAAGTGATTATATTGCCAAGTATTATGGGCTAGGAACTATCGAAACGGCTCCTGAGCGTTCTAGTTGCCAATGATGCCATAGATACTCTGATGAAGGAATGATGGGAAATTAAGAATCAATTGGATAAATTGGAAGATGGTGATCAATGATACTATGGTTTTATTAAAGGATTGTTTTAAACTGGTTGAATCTGGTTGAAAAAGGCAATTTCATATTGGGTGTGTGAGTGGTGTGACTAGTTTTATTTTGCATGAACATCCGGCTAGGGGGCCTTGGAACTCTTTTCCTTGGTACCCGGGACAAAACCTAACCAAATTTTTAATTGGATCCCATCACTACAGTGGTTGGGCGGTTGGCTAACCCATGGGATTGGATGGGGTTAGGCTGGACTGATGGATCCGTAAATCGAGACTCAAACTTTTGTTTTTACGATAGAAAAAAAAAATCCCGGACAGAAACTGTTCTATGGATAGGAATCAACGGCTGTGCCTCTTGAATGGGGAAAAAAGCGTTGATCCCAATGATCCAAGTGCAAGTTTCCTCCTTGAACTGACTAAGTATCTTATAGATGTAATCGGATCATCTCGATCAGAAATGATCTTGACTACGTTAGAGTAAAAAGTTATCCTGGTGGTATCGCCCGTGCTTTCCGATAAAGGAAGTTTTTCCGGGTTCGGTTTTGGAACAACCGACGGATTAGTCTCTTATCCGGATATCCGTGGGCGAGGCCCCGAGTGTGGGACCCCTGTCCCGCGCGAGAAGCGCTACTTCCGCTGCCAGTACCCCGAATCCGTTGCTCGGTGGGAACAGGGATCTTACAGTTGGTATCAGAGCATTTGGTTAATAAAGATCAACTGAGAAGACAAATATGTCAAAAATTTATCAAGAAACACAAAAAGGTTATAATTGTGTGATATAATTCATACAATTTGATATTCAAACTGAAATTCGTAATTTGGAAATTGGTTCTTCAGATGGAAGTATCGCAATTATATAGAATCCCTGACTTGCTTGAGGCCTAGACATGATAATATTTACCTTATAATTCCAAGGGCCGTGACTACCCGTATATACCGAGAGTATACTGCAGCTCTTTACTGACAGTATATACGAGTAAATCTAAGACTTGAAATTATAAGTGTTAATGCTATCCAAATGATGATTTCGAATGTGATTGATATGATTTTTAATTCTGCTTGAGAATTGATGAATTGATTTGGATTCTGATTGAAAATGCTGATTGAAAAATATTGATTTTAAAAATTAGTTGAAATATAATGAAACCACAATGAGGGGGAATGGGACGAGTCCTTGTGATGATATTCATAACTAGAATGATGATAATGAATTCAGCAAATCACTATGAGGTTAGTGGGTTGTGCTGTTAGATTGCTACTATTAATACTTGACCGGTAGATCAAGTTAAGGGATGTCAAATTGAGAACTTGCTTGACTGAAATGTCCGTGGAGGAATGTTCCGAAGGAAACTTTTCGGTCTAATGGACCATTATCATGTTAAAGATATGAATGACATGATCTGAATGAATTGTTATTTAATGATGAGTTCTATATAAGGGATATTTATCCCAGTGTTCTGTTGGGTTGACCAAAATATAAGGAATCCCAGAATAAAATTGGATCTTAAGAAAAAGAGCTGTCCTCTACCTTGCGAGATGAGGACATCTCGCACTTTTTAAGTGGGGTAGAATGTAAGATTCCTCCCCAACCTTCGAGGTATACTGGAGTAAGAATCTTCCTTTCTGATCTTAGAATTATTCCCTCTCTAAAATAAAAGAAAGTTTCTGTTAAAAAAAAGGAAGACCCTTTCCTAGAATACTTCTTAGGAGTCACGCCTATTTTAAGGATTCAAAACAATGAGTTCAGAAGTGAAAATCGGTGTTTTAGATACCAAGGTTTTGGTTTTCATTCGAGTACGGCCCAAAAGAAGTTCTCTATCTCTTGGGGAGTATAAGAAGTTATCCCCCAGATATTGTGATCCTTATATCTAAATTCAATGAAAGTAGGTGACTTAGCCTACAAGTTCTTTTATCTCCTCATCTCAAAATTCTTAATGCCTTCTATAGAAAAATGTGTCAAACACAACTCATGGAAAGACGGTAAAACTTTAGTGGCAAGTTACCGTTGGCTTCTAGGTTACGCTAGCTCCTTCCTTTATATAAGTCGTAACTTTTACTTGTCGCTCACAGTAATCTTACTCCCATCAATCTCCTTTCTTTCTTAATCTCCTTCATGGCTTGGCAACAGGAATTAGTTTTATCCCTGATGATTTCTCACCTTCAAGACGCAAGAGAGTCTGTGAAGAAAGACTTTATAGAACAGTATGAGCGCTCACTTTTTCCTCACCTAGGAACTTCTGTAGCGCAGACCAAATGGCGGACCTATCAAAACATAACTAGGGTAACACCCTGGGGTCAGCAACACTTTCGTAACAATGTCCGCTTGGCCATGGTTATTGAAGCTTTGGGTTTGGGTCCCCGATACTACTGTGTCATGAGATCAAGGCATCTTGGGTTTTCTGAGCGGGTCTTCTTACTGGCATGTTTTCTTCCTCATGAGAAGATATGCCTTTACCCTGTTTTTGGCTTGCCTCTCAGAGGTCCTTTTGTTGGATCACCTCATACCACTGAGATAGGTGCGGCAATAACCAGCAGAATCATTCCCATAGATGAGTTACCCTATACTTGTGCAGCTTCTGAGGACTGCTTTTGTGACCATATGATGGACGGGCTTATGGAAGTGTAAAGAGTTTCTCTATCTTTACTGTATAAGTTCCGAGAATGAATAAAGTTTAAATCTTTTTCTTATTTTGAATCTTGCTCTCTTTAAGACTTTTCTTGGTGGTTAATCGTGATTAAAATTTTTCTCTAAGTCTCATATTCGTGCATCTTGCGAAATTATTCCAAGTTGCGAGATGAGGACATCTCGCGTTTTTTAAGTGGGGTAGAATGTAAGATTCCTCCCTCAACCCCTTTTTGATGTCTAGTATATTCTCCTGTAATCAATTCCTTTTCTGAAATATAAGAGATCTTGTTTGTGACTGTTTTAACCTAGAGAGAGAAAATATTCTAGAGAGAGAATATTCAGATTTTGAATATTTTTGGATAGAAAAATATCTCTTATAATTCAGATGAGTTTCCCTGAAGCAAAAATTTAAAAAGAATTTTCCAATGTGCAATTGGAATTAATTGGAAATAGGTATAAAGAACCTTAGCCTAAGGGTCTAGATTTTCAGAAATCTTTAGACTATGGTCCAATTAAGGTTTCTATGGGCCAATAGCATCAATCCATGTGTAGGGAGGAGATAAATCCAAATTGTAAAAAGAAAATACCCAAAAATGAGTAAATGCTCACATGAGGTGAAGAGTTGAAAATGTACAAGGTTTATTAGTAAAAAACTATGAGCAATATTAAAATGATTCCATTATGACTCATATGTAAGGAAGGAGAGTTCTTTAAAGGAGGTGCATATTTCACATAAGATGAAGAGTTGAAAATGTACAAGGGTTATTAATAAAAAACTATGAGCAATATTAAAAATATGAGATATTTTGGGAATAATGATTTTATTATGACACATATGTAAGGAAGGGGAGTCCCTTAAATGCTCACATAAGATGAAGAGTTGAAAATGTACAAGGTTTATTAGTAAAAAACTATGAGCAATATTAAAATGATTCCATTATGACACATATGTAAGGAAGGGGAGTTCTTTAAAGGAGGTGCATATTTCACATAAGATGAAGAGTTGAAAATGTACAAGGTTTATTAGTAAATAAACACATATGTAAGGAAGAGGAATTCTTTAAAGGAGGTGCATATTTCACATAAGATGAAGAGTTGAAAATGTACAAGGTTTATTAGTAAAAAACTATGAGCAATACAATTTTGACACATATGTAAGGAAGGGGAATTCTTTAAAGGAGGTGCATATTTCACATGCTTGAATAAGTTTTAAACTCATAAAAATTGAGATATTTTATCTCTCCTCTCTCCTCATTCAAGTCTAGTTCCAAAAAGTTAGCTTAACTGGCCTAAAAATGGTCAAAAAGTGACCAAACTGACTTGGAAAATTCTAGAATCAGTTTGTTTGGTTAGGAACTCAAATTTTCCTATAAATAGAAGCCTTCCCCTTGTTGAAAAAAATATAGAGTCTTATGCCTTGGTTTTTATGTAATTTCTCTCTCTCACTCAAGAAATGGTCATACTCATGAACCATTCTCAATCCAAATGAAGCTTTTCATAAAGCCTTTCCTTAATCCAAGATTAAGCTATGCTTGAGGCCAAATTAATGGCTTTTTGCTATGCTTTTAGTTTATGCACATTGATGATTCAATCCATTATGGATTGATGACCCAATTAGAGACCATTCTAATTATTTTCTTAATGATCCAATTAGAGACCATTATGGATTGATGATCCAATTAGAGACCATTCTAATTATTTCTTTAATAATGAGCTTTATCCCTTAGAAAAAAATTAAGATTTATCAGTCATAGTAGCGGAGCTATGGCAAAATTTTTATAGAAATTACGCATAAAATAAATTCATTCAAAGTATAAAAAGAGGAATTCCTACCATATTCTAGGAACTATCATCCTAGATTAATTAAAAGAATTTTATTATGCATGGAGATGTGGATGTTGCATGTAGATGTAGATGTATGGATGTGAGTGTGAATGTGGAGGTGGATGTATGCATGGGACGTGGATGTATGCATGTAGAAATAGATGTGTAGATGAGGATGTAAATGGAGATGTGGATGGATGCATGTAGATGTAGAGGTATAGATGTGGATGGAGATGTGGATGTATACATGTAGATGTAGATGTATAGATGTAGATGTGGATGTGGAGGTGGATGGATGCATGTAGATGTAGATGTATAGATGTAGATGTGGATATGGAGGTGGATGGATGCATGTAGATGTAGATGTATAGATGTAGATGGGAATGGAGATATGGATGTATGCATGTAGATGTAGTTGTGAATGGAGATGTATATGTATACATGTAGATGTATAGATGTAGATGTGGATGTGGATGGGGATGTATGCATGTAGATGTAGGTGTATAGACGTAGATGTGGATGTAGAGGTAGATGTATGCATGTAGATGTAGATGTATAGATGTGGATGAGAATGTGGAGTGGATGTATGCATGTAGATGTAGATGTATGGAGGTGAATGTGAATGTGGATGTGGATGTATGCATAGGGATGTAGATGTATGCATGTAGATGTGAATGTACGCATATAGTTGTGGATGTATGGATGTGAATATACGATTGTGATGTGAGGGAATCTGAAGTGATGAGATGGAAATGATGTGATGGGATGAGTATACATATAAATGGAATATGGAATAAGTAATGTAGATTGAGGAGGGATAATGTGGAAAAATGAAAGTTAAAATAGAAATTGTATTGTAAACTGTTTGTAAATGCTGTTTGTAAATGCTGTCTGTAAATGATTGTTTTATGTCAAGAATGCTGGGGGGAGCATTTTGACCGTCTTGTGATTAAGGTCGTGATGAGAAAGTTGCAACTGCTGACGGGGAGTCAATGAAGGACGTCTCGCGTAGCAAGGTCGGCCGAGGTCTTGACCAGCCTCGGTGCGATTAAAATGGTGAGCTTCCGGTACGGTGGATGAGGGGCCAAGGAAGCGGCCTATGCGTGAAGCGCTAGGTTACCTGCGAAGGATCCTAGAGGGTGCTGACCATACGGTGCTCGGGCTCTGGGTCGCCTAGGATACCCACGCGTGCGTCGAGGAAGATATTGGAACAGAGTTGGAGTTGTTTTCTGAAATCGAGCATGGATCTGGTTGATTGACCTTGCTGGTCTTCAATGGATGAGTCCATGGCTCCTTATATGGATCTGTTGGTTGATCTTGCTGATCTTCAACGAGAGTCCATCATGTTAAGTGATTATATTGCCAAGTATTATGGGCTAGGAACTATCCAAACGGCTCCTGAGCATTCTAGTTGCCAATGATGCCATAGATACTCTGATGAAGGAATGATGGGAAATTAAGAATCAATTGGATAAATTGGAAGATGGTGATCAATGATACTATGGTGTTATTAAAGGATTGTTTTAAATTGGTTGAATCTGGTTGAAAAAGGCAATTTCATATTGGGTGTGTGAGTGGTGTGACTAGTTTTATTTTGCATGAACATCCGGCTAGGGGGCCTTGGAACTCTTTTCCTTGGTACCCGGGACAAAACCTAACCAAATTTTTAATTGGATCCCATCACTACAGTGGTTGGGCGGTTGGCTAACCCATGGGATTGGATGGGGTTAGGCTGGACTGATGGATCCGTAAATCGAGACTCAAACTTTTGTTTTTACGATAGAAAAAAAAAATAAATCCCGGACAGAAACTGTTCTATGGATAGGAATCAACGGCTGTGCCTCTTGAATGGGGAAAAAAGCGTTGATCCCAATGATCCAAGTGCAAGTTTCCTCCTTGAACTGACTAAGTATCTTATAGATGTAATCGGATCATCTCGATCAGAAATGATCTTGACTACGTTAGAGTAAAAAGTTATCCTGGTGGTATCGCCCGTGCTTTCCGGTAAAGGAAGTTTTTCCGGGTTCGGTTTTGGAACAACCGACGGATTAGTCTCTTATCCGGATATCCGTGGGCGAGGCCCCGAGTGTGGGACCCCTGTCCCGCGCGAGAAGCGCTACTTCCGCTGCCAGTACCCCGAATCCGTTGCTCGGTGGGAACAGGGATCTTACAATTGGGCTGGCAGTATCTCAGATAGGAGATCTACTAGTGGATTCATGTTTTCTTTGGGGAGTGCTGCTGTGACTTGGAGCAGCAAGAAGCAGCCTACGATCGCTCTATCTAGTACTACAGAGGCCGAGTACAGAGGAGCTGCTATGGCAGCATGTGAGGTAGCTTGGTTGAGAAAGCTACTTGCAGATTTGGGTCTATGAGTGTGGATAGACAAGTTGTCATTTTCTGTGACAACATTAGCAATATACAGTTGGCCAGGAACCCAGTCTTTCATGCTCATATGAAGCATATAGAGGTCCACTAGGTTGAGTCGTTATTTTGAGGGAGGCCATATGGTTTTTCTTTATGTACAACCCTTGCAAAAGTACAAGAAGATCTTGCGGACCTTACGGTATTACGAGCAATATTGAGATAAATCTTTGGAATTGTTTTATTCTCCAAAGCTTAAGGTTTGCAACGTCTTCTTTCATGTCAACCTAGTGAGAAGAAGTATCATCCAAACCCTGAGCACATCTTAGAAAAGATTATTACTTCATTGTGCTTGCTAGTGCAAGGTACATTTAGAATTGGAACCCTGGATGTTTGAGAAATCTCTACAACATAGGATTCTAAAAGAATGCTTAGGTAAATGGAAGTTTCTCCATGTTGAAGATGTGACTTGGGAAAAGAAGAGGATCTATAGAGCTAAAGATAGCCCCAGGACATCCCAATCCTTAAGTGAGGAAGCATAGAATTTAAATTTGTAAAAGCCTTTGAAAATTAAGATTTGGATGATAATCTTGAAATTTTACACAATTCATATAGTCAAAAAAATATATATAAAAGCATACATGTGTGTGGGGTACCCTTGTGTGACAGCACTTCGATCTCCTAAATGCATTTTGAGAAATTTTAGTCTTTAAATCTTGTTGGGTATTTCGGAGTCTCGTGCTGCGTGCGTGTCCACCTCACCTCGTGTTTGCTTATATCCCGCCATATGAGTGTGTACCCATGTTTGTATGTCCATTAGCCTTAGGGGTTAATGGGAAAAAATCTATGAGCAAAGGTCAAAGGATGAGTTCTCGCCTAGGAGTTACTGAGAATCTCCACAAAATGCAAGTGGGAGAAGAAGCAACCAAGAATTGAATGCATTGCATAATATTAGCGCGATCATTGAGAGAATGTAGGGACGCTATGAAATAACATAGCATGCGACCATAACATGAAAGAGGTAATCAAGTTATAGAATGAAAAGATGCAGGGGGGAAGAGAGCTTGAGCTCTTGCAAGCACACACACACACACTCACAAAACCCTAATAGAGAACACACAAGGTGAGAGGCTGAAAATCTTCTTCTTCACTCAACACTCAACACACCATATACAAAGATGAGAGTACACACAATATGAAAGGTACTCAACCAAATATATACACGGGTTCTCTATAGTGTGAACCCAACTAAATGAGCTGCCGCTATAACTATGCCAGTCTCTAGAATGGCTGTCACACAGCCTGTCATTCCACTGGCCGCATATCACCCATGATCTCACCAACCATGCTAGTGGTGTAAGTGTGGGACCTATCCCCCCAGGCGGGTCATCAGTGTCCATCGCCTCACTGGATGAGCTCGATATCTCAACACTCCCCCTCAAGCTCAACTCCATCTCATGTACACCAAGCGAAGCCCTGAATCTGCGGAGCTTCTCTGTACCCAATGCTTTGGTGAAGATGTCAGCTACCTGATCCTCTGTGTAACATAAACAAGGTTGAGGTCTCCTGCTAAGACCTTCTCTTTGACAAAGGTATCTACATAATGTTTATGTCTATCTTGACCAGCTTTGATATCTTTTCTTATAGATTGTATTTGATTGTCCATCTCATCAAGCATCTTTGCTTCAAAATCTCTACCCTGATTAGGGGGTCAGCAGACCAAGCCAAGGATGTAAGGAAATCTTCACCATAGATAGCTTTAAGAGGATTCATTTCTAATACTTTTATATTAAGCATCATAGGCAAATTCTAATAGATATAGGAAGTTCAACTATCTTTTTTGTTCACATCCACCAGAGGCTTTGAGGGTGTCTTCTATAACTTGATGACATCTTTCAAGTTATGATCGCATGCGATGTTTTGTCATCATAAAATCCCTAGATTCTCTGAATCATCATGTCAACATTATGCGATGCATTCAGTTCTTGGCATCTGCTTTGTGGAAGGGTACCCACACACATGTGTGCTTTTATATATTTTCTTGACTATATGCATCGTGTAAAATTTCAAGATTATCATCCAAATCTTAATTTTCAAAGGCTTTTGCAAATTTAAATTCTTCTTCAATGCTTCCTCACTTAACGATTCGGATGTCCTTATCTCACGATATTGGGGCTATCTTTAGCTCTATAGATTCTTTTCTTTTCCCAAGTTGCATCTTCAACAGGGAGAAACTTCCATTTAACTAAGCATTCTTTTAGAATCCTATGTTGTAGAGATTTCTCGAACATCTTGGGTTCCCATTCCAAATGTACCTTGCACTAACTAGCAAGCACGAGGAAGTAATAATCTTTTCTAAGATATTCTCATGGTTTGGATGATACTTCTTCTCACTAGGTTGACATGGAAGATGCTGTGAAAGCTGTGGAGGAAGAAGCAAGTCATAAGATTTATCTCCAATATTCCTGGTAATACCATAAGGTTCACAAGATCTTGTGGTACTTTCGCAAGGGTCGTAAACAAAGAAAAAGCATATGGCCTCCCTCAAAATCACGACTCAACCTCTTGGGATCTACATAATGTTTATGTCTACCTTGACCAGCTTTTATATCTTTCCTTATAGATGGCATTTGATTCTCCATCTCATCAAGCATCTTTGCTTCAAAATCTCGACCTTCATTAGGGGGTCGGACCAAGTCAAGGATGTAAGGAAATATTGAACATAGATAGCTTTAAGAGGATTCATTACTAATGCTTTTATAAAAAGGATCATAGGGAAATTCCACTATATGTAGGAAGTTCAACTATCTTTCTTATTCCCATGCACAAAAAGCTTTGAGGGTGTCTTCTATAACTTGATTACCTCTTTCATGTTATGATCGCATGCTATGTTATGTCATAACATCCCTAGATTCTCTCAATCATTGCGCTAACATTATGCGATGCATTCAATTCTTGGCTGCTTCTTCTCCCATTTGCATTTTGTGGAGATTCTCATCAATAACTCCTAGGATCTCATCCTTTGACCTTTGCTAATGGTTTTTTCCCCATTAACCCCTGAGGCTATTGGACATACAAACATGGGTACACACTCATATGGCGGGCTATAAGTAAACACGAGGCTAGGTGGACGTGCACACAAGAGACTCCAAAATACCCAACAAGATTTAAAGACTAAAATTTCTCAAAATGCATTTAGGATCCAAGTGCTTTCACACAAGGGTACCCCACACACATGTATGCTTATATATATATATATATATATATATATATATATATATATATATATATATATATATATATATATATATATATATATATATATATATATATATATATATATGAATTGTGTAAAATTTTAAGATTATCATCCAAATCTTAATTTCCAATGGTTTTTGCAAATTTAAATTCGATGCTTTCTCACTTAAGGATTGGGATGTCCTGGGGCTATCTTTAGCTCTATGGATCCTCTTCTTTTTCCAAGTCGCATCTTCAACATGGAGAAACTTCCATTTACTTAAGCATTCTTTTAGAATCCTATGTTGTTAAGATATCTCGATTATCTTGGGTTCCAATTTTAAATGTACCTTGCACTAGCAAGCATGACAAAGAATAATCTTTTCTAAGATGTGCTCAGGCTTTGGACTAGGTTGACATGGAAGAAGACGTTGCAAACCTTAAGCTGTGGAGAAAGAAGCAAGTCCTAAGATTTATCTCCAATCTTGCTCGTAATACCATAAGGTCCGCAAGATCTTCTTGTACTTCTGCAAGGGTTGTACAGAAAGAAAAACCATATGGCCTCCCTCAAAATAATGACTCAACCTCTTGGGATCTACATAATGTTTGTGTCTATCTTGACCAGCTTTGATATCTTTTCTTCGATTGTATTTGATTGTCCATCTCACCAAGCATCTTTGCTTCAAAATCTCTACCTTAATTAGGGTTAAAAATCTTGACCGTAGATAGCTTTAATAGGATTCATTACTAATACTTTTATAACATGGATCATAGGGAAATTCTAGTATATGTAGAAAGTTCAACTATTTCTGTTGTTCCCGTGCATAGATTACCTCTTTCATGTTATGATCGCATGCTATGTTATTTCATAACATCCCTAGATTCTCTCAATCATCGCGCTAACATTATGCGATGCATTCAATTCTTGGCTGCTTCTTCTCCCACTTGCATTTTGTGGAGATTCTTAGTAACTCATAGTCTCTCATCCTTTGACTTTTGCTAATGGCTTTTTCCTTGTTAACCCCTGAGGCTATTGGACATACAAATATGGGTACACACTCATATGGTGGGATATAAGCAAACATGAGGTGAAGTGGACACGCACACATGAGACTCCGAAATACCCAACAAGATTTAAAGACTAAAATTTCTCAAAATTCATTTAGGATCTAAGTGCTTTCACACAAGGATACCCCACACACATGTATGCTTTTATATATTTTTTTGACTATATGAATCGTGTAAAATTTCAAGATTATATCATCCAAGTCTTAATTTTCAACGGCTTTTCCAAATTTATATTCTTTTTCAATGCTTCCTCACTTAAAGATTGGGATGTCCTCATCTCGTGAATCGGGGCTATCTTTAGCTCTATAGATCCTCTTCTTTTCTCAAGTCGCATCTTCAACAGGGAGAAACTCCCATTTAACTAAGCATTCTTTTAGAATCCTATGTTGTAGAGATTTCTTGAACATCTCGGGTTTCGATTCCAAATGTACCTTGCAGTAGCAAGCATTACCAAGTAATAATCTTTTCTCAGATGTTCTCATGGTTTGGATTATACTTCTTCTCACTAGGTTGATATGGAAGATGCTGCGAAAGCTGTGGAGGAAGAAGCAAGTCATAAGATTTATCTCCAATATTCCTGGTAATACCATAAGGTCCACAAGATCTTGTGATACTTTCGTAAGGGTAATAAACAAAGAAAAAGCATACGGCCTCATACGGCCTCCCTCAAAATTACGACTCAACCTCTTGTGATCTACATAATGTTTATATCTACCTTGACCAGCTTTGATATCTTTTCTTATAGCTGGCATTTGATTGTCCATCTCATCAAGCATCTTTGCTTCAAAATCTCTACCTTCATTAGGGGGTCTTCTTGAGATTCTCCAACTTGCATTTTGTAGAGATTCTCAAGAACTCCTAGGCTTTCATCCTTTGACCTTTGCTAATGGCTTTTTTCCCATTAACCCCTAAGGCTATTAGACATACAAACATGGGTACACACTCATATGGCGAGATATAAGCAAACACGAGGTGAAGTGGACATGCACACACGAGACTCCGAAATACCCAACAAGATTTAAAGACTAAAATTTCTCAAAATGCATTAAGGATCAAAGTGCTTTTATACAAGAGTACCGTACACACATGTATGCTTTTATATATTTTTTTGACTATATGAATCGTGTAAAATTTCAAGATTATCATCCAAATCTTAATTTTCAAAGGCTTTTGCAAATTTAAATTCTTCTTCAATGCTTCCTCACTTAAGGATTGGGATGTCCTCATCTCGGGAAAATTGGGGCTATCTTTAGCTCTATAGATCCTCTTCTTTTCCCAAGTCACATCTTCAAGAGGTAGAAACTTCCATTATACTAAGCATTCTTTGATAATCCTATGTTGTAGAGATTTCTCCAACATCTAGGGTTCCAATTCTAAATGTACCTTGCATTAGCAAGCATGATGAAGTAATAATCTTTTCTAAGATGTGCTCAGGCATTGGATGATACTTCTTCTCACTAGGTTGACATGGAAGAAGACGTTGCAAACCCTAAGCTTTGGAGAAACAAGCAAGTCCTAAGATTTATCTCCAATATTGCTCGTAATACCCTAAGGTCCGTAAGATCTTTATGTACTTTTGCGAGGGTTGTACATAAAGAAAAACCATATAGCCTCCCTTAAAGATTATCATCCAAATCTTAATTTTCAAAGGCTTTTGCAAATTTAAATTCTTCTTCAATCTTCGTCACTTAAGAATTGGGATGTCATTTCGGGAAAATTGGGGGTATCTTTAGCTCTATAGATCCTCTTCTTTTTCCAAGTCACATCTTCAAGAGGGAGAAACTTCTATTTAACTAAGCATTCTTTTAGAATCCTATGTTGTAGAGATTTCTCCAACATCTAGGGTTCCAATTCTAAATGTACCTTGCATTAGCAAGCATGATGAAGTAATAATCTTTTCTAAGATGTGCTCAGGCATTGGATGATACTTCTTCTCACTAGGTTGACATGGAAGAAGACGTTGCGAACCTTAAGCTTTGGAGAAAGAAGCAAGGTCTAAGATTTATCTCTAATATTGCTCGTAATACCCTAAGGTCTGCAAGATCTTCATGTACTTTTGCGAGGGTTGTACATAAAGAAAAACCATATAGCCTCCCTCAAAATAATAACTCAACCTCTTGGGATCCACATAATGTTTAGGTCTATCTTGACCAGCTTTGATATCTTTTCTTATAGATTGTATTTGATTGTCCATCTCATCAACAAGCATCTTTTCTTCAAAATCTCCAAGCCAAGGATGTAAGGAAATCTTCACCATAGATAGCTTTAAGAGGATTCATTACTAATACTTGTATAATAAGCATCGTAGGAATATTCTTATAGATGTAGGAAGTTCAACTATCTTTTTTGTTCACATCCACGAGAGGCTTTAAGGGTGTCTTCTTTAACTTGATGACATCTTTCATGTTATGATCGCATGGGATGTTCTATCATAAAATCCCTAGATTCTCTCAATCATCGCGTCAACATTATGCGATGCAGTCAATTAATTCTTGGCATCTTGTGAAGATTCTTAGTAACTCCTAGGCTCTCATCCTTTGACCTTTGCTAATGGCTTTTTCCTCGTTAACCCCTAAGGCTATTGGGGACATACAAACATGGGTACACACTCATATAGCGGGATATAAGCAAACACGAGGTGAAGTGGACACGCACACACGAGACTCCGAAATACCCAACAAGATTTAAAGACTAAAATTTCTCAAAATTCATTTAGGATCTAAGTGCTTTTACACAAGGGTACCCCACACACATCTATGCTTTTATATATATATTTGACTATATGAATCGTGTAAAATTTCAAGATTATCATCCAAATCTTAATTTTCAATGGCTTTTCTAAATTTAAATTCTTTTTCAATGCTTCCTCACTTAAGGATTGGGATGTCTCATCTCGGGAAAATTGGGGCTATCTTTAGCTCTATAGATCCTCTTCTTTTCCCAAGTCGTATCTTCAACAGCAAGGAGAAACTCTTATTTAACTAAGCATTCTTTTAGAATCCTATGTTGTAGAGATTTCTCGAACATCTTGGGTTTCGATTCCAAGCGTACCTTGCACTAGCAAGCATAACCAAGTAATAATCTTTTCTCAGATGTTCTCATGGTTTGGATTATACTTCTTCTCACTAGGTAGATATGGAAGATGTTGCGAAAGCTGTGGAGGTAGAAGCAAGTCATAAGATTTATCTCCAATATTCCTGGTAATACCATAAGGTCCACAAGATCTTGTGGTACTTTCGCAAGGGTCGTAAACAAAGAAAAAGCATATGGCCTCCCTCAAAATCACAACTCAACCTTTTGCGATCCACATAATGTTTTTGTCTACCTTGACCAGCTTTGATATCTTTTCTCATAGATGGCATTTGATTGTCCATCTCATCAAGCATCTTTGCTTCAAAATCTCTACCTTCATTAGGGGGTCAGACCAAGTCAAGGATGTAAGGAAATCTTGACCATAGATAGCTTTAAGAGGATTCATTACTAATGCTTTTATAATAAGGATCATACAAAAATTCTACTATATGTAGAAAGCTCAACTATCTTTCTTGTTCCCGTGCACAGAAAGCCTTGAGGGTGTCTTCTATAGCTTGATTACCTCTTTCATGTTATAATCTCATGCTATGTTATGCCATAACATCCCTAGATTCTCCCAATCATTGTGCTAACATTATGCAATGCATTCAATTCTTGGCTGCTTGTTCTCCCACTTGTATTTTGTGGAGATTCTCAGTAACTCCTAGGCTTTCATCCTTTGACCTTTGCTAATGGCTTTTTCCCCATTAACTCCCAAGTTTATTAGACATACAAACATGGGTACACACTCATATGGCGGGATATAAGCAAACACAAGGTGTGGTGGACATGCACACATGAGACTCCGAAATACCCAACAAGATTTAAAGACTAAAATTTCTCAAAATGCATTAAGGATCAAAGTGCTTTCACACAAGAAGGGTACCGCACACACATGTATGCTTTTATATATTTTTTTTGACTATATGAATCGCATCCTCTTCTTTTCCCAAGTCGCATCTTCAAGAGAAAGAAACTTCCATTTAACTAAGCATTCTTTTAGAATCCTATGTTGTAGAGATTTCTCGAACATCTTGGGTTCCAATTCTAAATGTACCTTGCACTAGCAAGCATGATGAAGTAGCATTCTTTTAGAATTCTATGTTGTAGAGATTTCTCGAACATCTTGGGTTCCAATTCTAAATGTACCTTGCACTACAAGCATGATGAAGTAATAATCTTTTCTAATATGTGCTCATGCATTGGATGATACTTCTTCTCACTATGTTGATATGGAAGAAGACGTTGCAAACCTTAAGCTGTGGAGAAAGAAGCAAGTCCTAAGATTTATCTCCAATATTGCTCGTAATACGCTAAGGTCTGTAAGATCTTTGTGTATTTTGTGAGGGTTGTACATAAAGAAAAACCATATGGCCTCCCGCAAAATAACAACTCAATCTCTTGGGATCTACATAATGTTTATGTCTATCTTGACAAGCTTGGGATCTACATAATGTTTATGTCTATCTTGACCAGCTTTGATATCTTTTCTTATAGATTGTATTTGATTGTCCATCTCATCAAGCATCTTTGCTTCAAAATCTCTACCTTGATTATGGGGTCAGACCAAGCCAAGGATGTAAGGAAATCTTCACCATAGATAGCTTTAAGAGGATTCATTACTAATACTTTTATAATAAGCATCATAGGCAAATTCTAATAGATGTAAGAAGTTCAACTATCTTTTTTGTTCACATCCACGAGAGGCTTTGAGGGTGTCTTCTATAACTTGATGACATCTTTCATGTTATGATTGCATGGAATGTTCTGTCATAAAATCCCTAGATTCTCTCAATCATCGCGTCAACATTATGCGATGCATTCAATGCTTCGCATCTTCTTGTAGTACCAGTTGCATTTTGTGGAGATTCTCAGTAACTCGTCGGCTTTCATGCTTTGAGCTCTGCTAATGGCTTTTTTCCCGTTAACCCCTAAGGCTATTGGACATACAAACATGATGGGTATACACTCATATGGTGGGATATAAGCAAAGACAAGGTGAGGTGGATGCGTACGCACACACGAGACTCTAAAATACCCAACAAGATTTAAAGACTAAAATTTCTCAAAATTCATTTGGGATCTAAGTGCTTTCACACAAGGGTACCCACACACACGTATGCTTTTATATATTTTCTTGACTATATGAATCGTGTAAAATTTCAAGATTATCATCCAAAATTTAATTTTCAAAGGCTTTTGCAAATTTCAATTCTTCTTCAATGCTTCCTCACTTAAGGATTGGGATGTCCTTATCTCGTGAATTGGGGGGGCTATCTTTAGCTCTATAGATCCTCTTATTTTCCCAAGTCGCATCTTCAATAGGGAGAAACTTCCATTTACCTCAGCATTCTTTTAGAATCCTATGTTGTAGATATTTCTCAAACATCTTGGGTTCTAATTCCAAATTTACCCTTGCACTAGCAAGCATGACGAAGTAATAATCTTTTCTAAGATGTTCTCATTGTTTGGATTATACTTCTTCTCACTAGGTTGACATGGAAGATGCTGCGAAAGCTGTGGAGGAAGAAGCAAGTCATACGATTTATCTCCAATATTCTTGGTAATACCATAAGGTCTACAAGATCTTGTCGTACTTTCGTAAGGGTTGTAAACAAAGAAAGAGGATATGGCCTCCCTCAAAATCACGACTCAACCTCTTGGGATCTACATAATGTTTATGTCTACCTTGACCAGCTTTGATATCTTTTCTTATAGATGGCATTTGATTGTCCATCTCATCAAGCATCTTTGCTTCCAAATCTCTACCTTCATTAGGGGGTCAGACCAAGTCAAAGATGTAAGGAAATCTTGACCATAGATAGCTTTAAGAGGATTCATTACTAATACTTTTATAATGCGGATCATACGAAAATTCTCCTATATGTAGGAAGTTCAACTATCTTTCTTATTCCCATGCACAGAAAGCTTTGAGGGTGTCTTCTATAACTTGATTACCTCTTTCATGTTATGGTCGCATGCTATGTTATGCCATATCGTCCCTAGATTCTCTCAATCATCGTGCTAACATTATGCAATGCATTCAATTCTTGGTTGCTTGTTCTCCCACTTGCATTTTGTGGAGATTCTCAGTAACTCCTAGGCTTTCATCCTATGACCTTTGCTAATGGCTTTTCCCCCGTTACCCCAAAGGCTATTAGACATACAAACATGCGTACACACTCATATGGCGGGATATAAGCAAACACGAGGTGAGGAGGACACCAACACACGAGACTCCGAAATACCCAACAAGATTTAAAGACTAAAATTTCTCAAAATGCATTAAGGATCGAAGTGCTTTCACACAAGGGTACCGCACACACATGTATGCTTTTATATATTTTTTGACTATTTGAATTGGGTAAAATTTCAAGATTATCATCCAAATCTTAATTTTCAAAGGCTTTTGCAAATTTAAATTCTTCTTCAATGCTTGCTTACTTAGCTCGCAAAATCATGGCTATCTTTAGCTCTATAGATCATCTTCCTTTCCCAAGTTGCATCTTCAAGAGGGAGAAACTTTCATTTAACTAAGCATTCTTTTAGAATCCTATGTTGTAGAGATATTTCAAACATCTTGGGTTCAAATTTCAAATGTACCTTGCACTAGCAAGCATGATAAAGTAATAATCTTTTCTAAGATGCTCAGGCATTGGATGATACTTTTTCTCACGAGGTTGACATGGAAGAAGACGTTGAGAACCTTAAGCTGTGGAGAAAGAAGCAAGTCCTAAGATTTATTGCCAATATTGCTCATAATACCCTAAGGTCCGCAAGATCTTCGTGTACTTTTGCAAGGGTTGTACATAAAGAAAAACCATATGGCCTCCCTCAAAATAGCAACTCAACCTCTTGGGATCTACGTCATTTTTATGGCTATCTTCACCAGCTTTGATATCTTTTCTTATAGATTGTATTTGATTGTCCATCTCATCAAGCATCTTTGCTTCAAAATCTCTACCTTGATTAGGGGGTCAGACCAAGCCAAGGATGTAAGGAAATCTTCACCATAGATAGCTTTAAGAGGATTCATTACTAATACTTTTATAATAAGCATCATAGGCAAATTCTAATAGATGTAGGAAGTTCAACTATCTTTTTTGTTCACATCCACGAGAGGCTTTGAGGGTGTCTTCTATAACTTGATGACATCTTTCATGTTATGATTGCATGGGATGTTCTGTCATAAAATCCCTAGATTCTCTCAATCATCACGTCAACATTATACGATGCATTAAATCCTTGGCATCTTCTTGTAGTACCAGTTGCATTTTGTGGAGATTCTAAGTAACTCCTCGGCTTTCATGCTTTGAGCTCTAGAGGCTAATGGCTTTTTCCTCGTTAACCCCTAAGGCTATTGGACAAACAAACATGATGGGTACACACTCATATGGCGGGACATAAGCAAAGACAAGGTGAGGTGGACGCGTATGCACACACGAGACTCTGAAATACCCAACAAGATTAAAATACTAAAATCTCTCAAAATTCATTTGGGATCTAAGTGCTTTCACACAAGGGTACCCACACACATGTATGCTTTTATATATTTTCTTGACTATATGAATCGTGAAAAATTTCAAGATTATCATCCAAAATTTAATTTTCAAAGGCTTTTGCAAATTTCAATTCTTCTTCAATGCTTCCTCACTTAAGCATTGGGATGTCCTTATCTCGCGAATTAGGGCTATCTTTAGCTCTATAGATCCTCTTATTTTCCCGTCACATCTTCAACAGAGAGAAACTTCCATTTAACTCAGCATTCCTTTAGAATCCTATGTTGTAGAGATTTCTCGAACATCTTAGGTTGCAATTCCAAATGTACCCTTGCACTAGCAAGCATGATGAAGTAATAATCTAACCATAAGATGTTCTTATGGTTTGGATTATACTTCTTCTCACTAGGTTGATCGCGCTAACATTATGCGATGCATTCAATTCTTGGTTGCTTCTTCTCCCACTTGCATTTTGTGGAGATTCTCAGTAGCTCCTAGGCGAGAACTCATCCTTTGACCTTTGCTCATGAATTTTTCCCTGTTAACCCCTAAGGCTAATGGACATACAAACATGTGTACACACTCATATGGCGGGATATAAGCAAACACGAGGTGAGGTGGACACGCACGCACGAGACTCCGAAATACCGAACAAGATTTAAAGACTAAAATTTCTCAAAATGCATTTAGGAGATCGAAGTGCTTTCACACAAGGGTACCCCACACACATAGGCAAATTCTAATAGATATAGGAAGTTCAACTATCTTTTTTGTTCACATCCACCAGAGGCTTTGAGGGTGTCTTCCATAACTTGATGACATCTTTCATGTTATGATCGCATGCAATGTTCTGTCATAAAATCCCTAGATTCTCTGAATCATCACATCAACATTATGCGATGGTTTCAGTTCTTGGCATCTGCTTGTACCAGTTACATTTTGTGGAAGGGTACCCACACACATGTATGCTTTTATATATTTTCTTGACTATATGAATTGTGTAAAATTTCAAGATTATCATCCAAATCTTAATTTTCAAAGGCTTTTGCAAATTTAAATTCTTCTTCAATGCTTCCTCACTTAAGCATTCGGATGTCTTTATCTCGCGAAATCGGGGCTATCTTTAGCTCTATATATCCTCTTCTTTTCCCAAGTCGCATCTTCAACAGGGAGAAACTTCCATTTAACTAAGCATTCTTTTAGAATCCTATGTTGTAGAGATTTCTCGAACATCTTGGGTTCCAATTCCAAATGTACCTTGCACTAACTAGCAAGCACGAGGAAGTAATAATCTTTCCTAAGATGTTCTCATGGTTTAGATGATACTTCTTCTCACTAGGTTGACATGGAAGATGCTGCGAAAGTTGTGGAGGAAGAAGCAAGTCATAAGATTTATCTCCAATATTCCTGGTAATACCATAAGGTCCACAAGATCTTGTGGTACTTTCATAAGGGTCGTAAACAAAGAAAACGCATATGCCCTCCCTATAAATCACGACTCAACCTCTTGGGATCTACATAATGTTTATAGACACCTTGACCAGCTTTGATATCTTTCCTTATAGATGGCATTTGATTCTCCATCTCATCAAGCATCTTTGCTTCAAAATCTCGACCTTCATTAGGGAGTCAGAAGAAGTCAAGGATGTAAGGAAATCTTGACAATAGATAGCTTTAAGAGGATTCATTACTAATACTTTTATAATAAGGATCATAAGGAAATTCCACTATATGTAGGAAGTTCAACTATCTTTCTTATTCCCGTGCACAGAAAGCTTTGAGGGTGTCTTCTATAACTTGCTAACCTCTTTCATGTTATGATCGCATGCTATGTTATGTCATAACATCCCTTGATTCTCTCAATCATCGCGCTAATATTATGTGATGCATTCAATTCTTGGCTGCTTCTTCTCCCATTTGCATTTTGTGATTCTCATCAGTAACTCCTAGGATCTCATCCTTTGATAGATTGTATTTGATTGTCCATCTCACCAAGCATCGTTGCTTCAAAATCTCTACCTTGATTAGGGTTAGAAATCTTGACCGTAGAGAGCTTTAAGAGGATTCATTACTACTACTTTTATAACACGGATCATAGGGAAATTCTACTATATGTAGGAAGTTCAACTATTTTTGTTGTTCCCGTGCACAGATCTTTCATGTTATGATCGCATGCTATGTTATTTCATAACATCCCTAGATTCTCTCAATCATTGCGCTGACATTATGTGATGCATTCAATTCTTAGCTGCTTCTTCTCCCACTTGCATTTTGTGGAGATTCTCAGTAACTCCTAGGCTCTCATCCTTTGACCTTTGCTAATAATGGCTTTTTCCTCGTTAACCCCTAAGGCTATTGTACATACAAACATGGGTACACACTCATATGGCGAGATATAAGCAAACATAAGGTGAAGTGGACACGCACACTCGAGACTCTGAAATACCCAATAAGATTTAAAGACTAAAATTTCTCAAAATTCATTCAGGATCTAAGTGCTTTCACACAAGGGTACCCCACACACATGTATGGCTTTATATATTTTTTGACTATATGAATCGTGTAAAATTTCAAGATTATCATCGAAATCATAATTTTTAAAGGCTTTTCCAATTTTATATTCTTTTTCAATGCTTCCTCACTTAAGGATTGGGATTTCCTCATCTTACAAAATCGGGGCTATCTTTAGCTCTATAGATCCTCTTCTTTTCCCAACTCGCATCTTCAACAGGGAGAAACTCCCATTTAACTAAGCATTCTTTTAGAATCCTATGTTGTAGAGATTTTTTGAATATCTTTGGTTCCGATTCCAAATGTACCTTACACTAGCAAGCATAACCACAAGTAATAATCTTTTCTCAGATGTTCTCATGGTTTGGATGATACTTCTTCTCACTAGGTTTACATGGAAGATGCTGTGAAAGCTGTGGAGGAAGAAGCAAGTCATAAGATTTATCGCCAATATTCCTGGTAATACCATAAGGTCCACAAGATCTTGTGGTACTTTCACAAGGGTCGTAAACAAAGAAAAAGCATATGGCCTCCCTCAAAATCATGATTCAACCTCTTGTGATCTACATAATGTTTTTGTCTACCTTGACCAGTTTTGATATCTTTTCTTATAGATGGCATTTGATTGTCCATCTCATCAAGCATCTTTGCTTCAATATCTCTACCTTCATTAGGGGGTTAGACCAAGTCAAGGATGTAAGGAAATCTTGACCATAGATAGCTTTAAGAGGATTCATTACTAATGCTTTTATAATAAGGATCATAGGAAAATTCTACTATATGTAGGAAGTTCAACTATCTTTCTTGTTCCCATGCAAAGAAAACTCTGAGGGTGTCTTCTATAACTTGATTACCTCTTTCATGTTATAATCGTATGCTATGTTATGCCATAACATCCCTAGATTCTCTCAATAATCGCCCTAACATTATGCAATGCATTCAATTCTTGGCTGCTTGTTCTCCCACTTGCATTTTGTGGAGATTCTCAGTAACTCCTAGGCTTTCATCCTTTGACCTTTGCTAATGGCTTTTCCCCCGTTAACCCCTAAGGCTATTAGACATACAAACATGCGTACACACTCATATGGCGGGATATAAGCAAACACGAGGTGAGGAGGACACCAACACATGAGACTCCGAAATACCCAACAAGATTTAAAGACAAATTTCTCAAAATGCATTAAGGATCGAAGTGCTTTCACACAAGGGTACCGCACACACATGTATGCTTTTATATATTTTTTTGACTATTTGAATCGTGTAAAGTTTCAAGATTATCATCCAAATCTTAATTTTCAAAGGCTTTTGCAAATTTAAATTCTTCTTCAATGCTTGCTCACTTATCTCACGAAATCATGGCTATCTTTAGCTCTATAGATCCTCATCCTTTCCCAAGTCGCATCCTCAAGAGAGGGAGAAACTTCCATTTAACTAAGCATTCTTTTAGAATCCTATGTTGTAGAGATTTCTCGAACATCTTGGGTTCCAATTCCAAATGTACCTTGCACTAGCAAGCATGATAAGGTAATAATTTTTTCTAAGATGTGCTCAGGCATTGGATGATAATTCTTCTCACTAGGTTGACATGGAAGAAGACGTTGAGAACCTTAAGCTGTGGAGAAAGAAGCAAGTCCTAAGATTTATCTCCAATATTGCTCGTAATACCCTAAGGTCTGCAAGATCTTCCTGTACTTTTGCAAGGGTTGTACATAAAGAAATACCATATGGCCTCCCTCAAAATAACAACTCAACCTCTTGTGATCTATATATATTTGATGGCTATCTTGACCAGCTTTGATATCTTTTCTTATAGATTGTATTTGATTGTCCATCTTATCAAGCATCTTTGCTTCAAAATCTCTACCTTGATTAGGGGGTCAGACCAAGCCATGGATGTAAGGAAATCTTTACCATAGATAGATTTAAGAGGATTCATTACTAATACTTTTATAATAAGCATCATAGGCAAATTCTAATAGATGTAGGAAGTTCAACTATCTTTTTTGTTCACATCCACAAGAGGCTTTGAGGGTGTCTTGTATAACTTGATGACATCTTTCATGTTATGATCGCATGGGATGTTCTGTCATAAAATCCCTAGATTCTCTCAATCATCACGTCAACATTATGCAATGCATTAAATCCTTGGCATCTTCTTGTAGTACCAGTTGCATTTTGTGGAGATTCTCAATAACTCCTCGGCCTTCATGCTTTGAGCTCTGCTAATGGCTTTTTCCCCCTTAACTCCTAAGGCTATTGGACATACAAACATGATGGGTACACACTCATATGGCGGGACATAAGCAAAGACAAGGTGAGGTGGACGTGTACGCACACACGAGACTCTGAAATACCCAACAATATTAAAAGACTGAAATCTCTCAAAATTCATTTGGGATCTAAGTGCTTTCACACAAGGGTACCCACACACATGTATGCTTTTATATATTTTCTTGCCTATATGAATCGTGAAAAATTTCAAGATTATCATCCAAAATTTAATTTTCAAAGGCTTTTGCAAATTTCAATTCTTCTTCAATGCTTCCTCACTTAAGGATTGGGATGTCCTTATCTCATGAATTGGGGGTATCTTTAGCTCTATAGATCCTCTTATTTTCCCAAGTCACATCTTCAACAGGGAGAAACTTCCAATTAACTCAGCATTCTTTTAGAATCCTATGTTGTAGATATTTCTCGAACATCTTGGGTTCTAATTCCAAATGTACCCTTGCACTAGCAAAGCATGAGGAAGTAATAATCTAACCATAAGATGTTCTTATGTTTTGGATTATACTTCTTCTCTCACTAGGTTGACATCATGGAAGATGCTGCGAAAGCTGTGGAGGAGGAAGCAAGTCATAAGATTTATCTTCAATATTCTTGGTAATACCATAAGGTCTACATGATCTTGTGGTACTTTTGTAAGGGTCGTAAACAAAGAAAAAGTATATGGCCTCTCTCAAAATCACGACTCAATCTCTTGGGATCTACATAATGTTTATGTCTATCTTGACCAGCTTTGATATCTTTTCTTATAGATGGCATTTGATTGTCCATCTCATCAAGCATCTTTTCTTCAAAATCTCTACCTTCATTAGGGGGTCAGACCAAGTCAAGGATTGAAGAAAATCTTAACCATAGATAGCTTTAAGAGGATTTATTACTAATACTTTTATAATGCGGATCATAGGGAAATTCTACTATATGTACGAATTTCAACTATCTTTCTTATTCCCGTGCACAGAAAGCTTTGAGGGTGTCTTCTATGTTGAGATATCGAGCTCATCCAGTGAGGCAGTGGACACTGATGACCCGCCTGGGGGATAGGTCCCACACTTAAACCACTGGCATGGTCGGTGAGATCATGGATGATATGCAACCAGTGGGATGACAGGCTGTGTGACAGCCATTCTAGAGACTGGCATAGTTATAGCGCTAGCTCATTTAGTTGGGTTCACACTATAGAGAACCCGTGTATGTATTTGGTTGAGTACCTTTCATATTGTGTGTACTCTCATCTTTGTATATGGTGTGTTGAGTGTTGAGTGAAGAAGAAGATTTTCAGCCTCTCACCTTGTGTGTTCTCTATTAGGGTTTTGTGAGTGTGTGTGTGCTTGCAAGAGCTCAAGCTCTCTTCCCCCTGCATCTTTTCATGGTATCAAAGCCTGGTTCGTGCTAAGGGCTGAGCTGCAAGCAAGAAAACCACAGGAAAGGATACGAGGGTAAGAGCTCCAACTACTCTTCCTTGTTTGTGTTGGTGACTACACCCTTGTCGGGAGCTCTACGGGAGTCACCGGCAAACAATCTCTGATTGAGGAGCTTTCTTCGCGGAAGTAAAACTATCGGACAAAGTTTTTGGACCGAAAACGCATTTCGGGTGCGTCTGGACCTCCATTTTTTAGAAAGCAGGCGATTTCGAGCACTGCGGATAAGTCATCGATTCTCTGTAGAACTCTGTTTTAAGAACTGCAGGAAGACAGATTGACTGTGCAGACACTGTGGGTGCTGCAAAGAGGTCTACAGTTGCCATTGGGTGTATGTATGCATATTGAAGTCACTGGTTGTGACATTTGAGAGTACTACAGTACCGCTGCAAAAAATACAGCAGCTTGTGCAGGACAAACTAGAGTGCTGTTTCTGGTAAAATTGTGTGTTTACCAAGATGTCAAATGATGGGATAACCCAGATTGTGGCTGAGAAGCTTGATAAGAATAACTTCCATGCTTGGAGGTTCAGGTTGATGAATTTCCTGATGGGAAAGGGCTATTGGGACTTTATAGAAGGTGAGCATGAAGAGACACCTGAGATACCGGACATAAATCCGACTGCTACAAATGTGAAAGAGTTTAAAGACTGGAACCAAGGAGCTAGGAAAGTTATGTATTGGCTTTCCATTAGTATACAGGACACCATGATTGGGCACATTCAGGATGCCAAGTCCCCCAAGGAGGCGTGAGACACCTTGGTAAAGCTTTATGAAACAAATACCAAGGCACGTAAGATACAGTTAAAGAACGAACTTCATACTGTGGAGAAAAAGAGCATGTCTGTGAATGACTATGCGTTGAAGATAAAGGGTATTGTGGAATCCCTTGCATCTATTGGTGTGTCAGTAGATGATGATGATAAGGTGGAGGTCTGTCTACGTGGTCTCGGGCCACAATACAAGGCGTTCAAGACGTCTATTCAGACTCGGGAAAACATTCCCAACTTTACAGATTTGGTGTCTATGCTGATTATAGAAGAGAAGAGCTTGGGTGAAGACCAACAGTCTTCACAAAACAAAAATAGTTCAGAGCAACAGGCCTTCTACACAAGTTCAGGAAGAGGACGAGGTAGAGGAGGCCGTGGACGTGGTCAAGGAGGTGGCCGAACAGGTAATCAAAATTATGGACAATAGCAGCAACAACAAGAGTCCCAGAATACACAACAACAACAACAACAACAACAACACACAGGTGGAAGAGGCAAATTAAGAGGCAGTGGGAGTCAAAGAGGCCGTGGAAATTGGCAAAGGCAATATAATGATGCACGTGAATGCTATTATTGTGGTAAGCCTGGACATGTGCAGGCAGAATGTTATAAGAAGCAGGCTAACATGCAAAATGGAAAAGTGCAGCAAAACAACTATGCATCCTCAAGCAGAAATAATGAGGATAATGAAAGGTTGTTTGTTATGCAGTATGTCGTGAATGCCATGTCTGAAAATGTTGATGCAGCACAAAAAGATGATGTATGGTATGTGGATTCAGGTGCTTCAAACCACATGACAAGTCATGGGGAGTGGTTCAAGGAGATGAAAAACCCGAAAAGACCAGGTTTTGTGGAAACAAGGGATGACACTGCTCATCCAATTGCCCATGTTGGAGATGTGCCATTGTCTATGCAGGATGGCAAAGTGAAGTACCTTGCAGATGTACTTCACCTTCCAAACATAACAAAGAATCTAGTTTCAGTTGGCCAGATGATTGAGCAGGGTTTGCAGGTTCGGTTTAACCCTGATGGCTGTTATGTTGAAGACTTTAAAGACAAGTGGAGATTGGTTGCAAAAGGCAACAGAGTGGGCAGAATGTTTACATTGAATGTAGACATGCCTGAAATGAGTGCTGCGATGTTTGCAAATGGTTCAGGG
The DNA here is from genome assembly GCF_041138505.1 of Cibotium barometz. Taxonomy (NCBI): domain Eukaryota; kingdom Viridiplantae; phylum Streptophyta; class Polypodiopsida; order Cyatheales; family Cibotiaceae; genus Cibotium; species Cibotium barometz. The sequence continues at coordinate 315,489 of NC_141103.1, read as the reverse complement.
ATTGTTGCAGACACAAACATTTGGCATAAAAGAATTGGACATGTGAATGTGCAGCAAATGAAGTCTATGCACACTAAAGGAATTGTGACACGGCTGCCAAAGTTTAAAGTGGAAGGTATGCAGAGAATATGTGAAGCATGCCAATTTGGAAAGCAAACAAAGCATGTATTTCCACGTAATAGATATGTGAGCAAAAATACACTAGATGTTGTGCATTTAGATGTATGGGGTCCTACGAAGACCATGTCTTAGGAGGCTACAGATATTATGTGACATTTATTGATGACCACACAAGGAAAGTGTGGGTATATTTCATGAAAGCGAAGAGTGAGGTGTTCACTCACTTTCAGAATTTCAAAGTTTTGGTTGAAAAGCAAACAGGGAAATATGTAAAGTGCTTATACGAAAATTCTACTATATGTAGAAAGCTCAACTATCTTTCTTGTTCCCGTGCACAGAAAGCCTTGAGGGTGTCTTCTATAGCTTGATTACCTCTTTCATGTTATAATCTCATGCTATGTTATGCCATAACATCCCTAGATTCTCTCAATCATTGCGTTAACATTATGCAATGCATTCAATTCTTGGCTGCTTGTTCTCTCACTTGTATTTTGTTGAGATTCTCAGTAACTCCTAGGCTTTCATCCTTTGACCTTTGCTAATAGCTTTTTCCCCATTAACTCCCAAGTTTTTTAGACATACAAACATGGGTACACACTCATATGGCGGGATATAAGCAAACACAAGGTGTGGTGGACATGCACACATGAGACTCCGAAATACCCAACAAGATTTAAAGACTAAAATTTCTCAAAATGCATTAAGGATCGAAGTGCTTTCACACAAGAAGGGTACCGCACACACATGTATGCTTTTATAAATTTTTTTGACTATATGAATCGCAACCTCTTCTTTTCCCAAGTCGCATCTTCAAGAGAAAGAAACTTCCATTTAACTAAGCATTCTTTTAGAATCCTATGTTGTAGAGATTTCTCGAACATCTTGGGTTCCAATTCTAAATGTACCTTGCACTAGCAAGCATGATGAACTAGCATTCTTTTAGAATCCTATGTTGTAGAGATTTCTCGAACATCTTGGGTTCCAATTCTAAATGTACCTTGCACTACAAGCATGATGAAGTAATAATCTTTTCTAAGATGTGCTCATGCATTGGATGATACTTCTTCTCACTATGTTGACATGGAAGAAGACGTTACAAACCTTAAGCTGTGGAGAAAGAAGCAAGTCCTAAGATTTATCTCCAATATTGCTCGTAACACCCTAAGGTCTGTAAGATCTTTGTGTATTTTGCGAGGGTTGTACATAAAGAAAAACCATATGGCCTCCCTCAAAATGATGACTCAACCTCTTGGGATCTACCTAATGTTTATGTCTATCTTGACTAGGTCATAACTTGTTTACCTCTTTCATGTTATGATCGCATGCTATGTTATGTCATAACATCCCTAGATTCTCTCAAGCATCGCGCTAACATTATGCGATGCATTCAATTCTTGGCTGCTTCTTCTTCCATTTGCATTTTGTGGAGATTCTCACTAACTCCTAGGATCTCATCCTTTGACCTTTGCTAATGGTTTTTTCCTCCCCGTTAACCCCTGAGGCTATTCATACAAACATGGGTACACACTCATATGGCGGGATATAAGCAAACATGAGGTTAGGTGGACGCGCACACAAGAGACTCCGAAAAACCCAACAAGATCTCAAAATGCATTTAGGATCCAAGTGCTTTCACACAAGGGTACCCCACACACATGTATGCTTTTATATATATATATATATATATATATATATATATATATATATATATATATATATATATATATATATATTTTGATCGTATAAAATTTTAAGATTATCATCCAAATCTTACTTTCCAATGGCTTTTGCAAATTTCAATTCTATACTTCCTCACTTAAGGATTGGGATGTCCTGGGGCTATCTTTAGCTCTATGGATCCTCTTCTTTTCCCAGGTCGCATCTTCAACATGGAGAAACTTCCATTTAACTAAGCATTCTTTTAGAATCCTATGTTGTAAAGATATCTCGATTATCTTGGGTTCCAATTCTAAATCTACATTGCACTAGCAAACATGACGAAGAATAATCTTTTCTAAGATGTGCTCAGGCTTTGGATGATACTTCTGACTAGGTTAACATGGAAGAAGACGTTGCGAATCTTAAGCTGTGGAGAAAGAAGCAAGTCCTATTATTTATCTCCAATATTGCTCGTAATACCATAAGGTCCGCAAGATCTTCTTGTACTTTTGCAAGGGTTGTACATAAAGAAAAACCATATGGCCTTCGTTAAAATAACGACTCAACCTCTTGGGACCTACATAATGTTTATGTCTATCTTGACCAGCTTTTATATCTTTCCTTTTTATAGATTGTATTTGATTGTCCATCTCACCAAGCATCTTTGCTTCAAAATCTCTACCTTGATTAGGGTTAGAAATCTTGACCATAGATAGCTTTAAGATGATTCATTACTAATACTTTTATAACACGGATCACAGGGAAATTCTACTATATGTAGGAAGTTGAACTATTTTTCTTGTTCTCATGCACAGATTACCTCGTTCATATTATGATCGCATGCTATGTTATTTCATAACGTCCCTAAATTCTCTCAATCATCGCGCTAACATTATACGATGCATTCAATTCTTGGTTGCTTCTTCTCCCACTTGCATTTTGTGGAGATTCTTAGTAACTCCTAGCCTCTCATCCTTTGACCTTTGCTAATGGCTTTTTCCTCATTAACCCCTCAGGCTATTGGACATACAAACATGGGTACACACTCATTTGGCGGGATATAAGCAAACACGAGGTGATGTGGACACGCACACAACATGAGACTCCAAAATACCCAACAAGATTTAGAGACTAAAATTTCTCAAAATTCATAGTTTAACTGCTTTCACACAGGGGTACCCCACACACATGTATGCTTTTATATATTTTTTGAACTATATGAATCGTGTAAAATTTCAAGATTATCATCCAAATCTTATTTCTCAGTGGCTTTTCCAAATTTAAATTATTTTTCAATGCTTCCTTCCTTAAGGATTGGGATGTCCTCATCTCGCGAATCGGGGCTATCTTTAGCTCTATAGATCCTCTTCTTTTCCCAAGTTGCATCTTCAACAGGGAGAAACTCCCATTTAACTAAGCATTCTTTAGAATCCTATGTTATAGAGATTTCTTGAACATCTTGGGTTCCGATTTCAAATATACCTTGCAGTAGTAGCAAGCATAACCAAGTAATAATCTTTTCTCAGATGTTCTCATGGTTTGCATTATACTTCTTCTCACTAGGTTGATATGGAAGATGATGTGAAAGCTGTGGAGGAAGAAGCAAGTCATAAGATTTATCTCTAATATACCTGGTAATACCATAAGGTCCACAAGATCTTGTGGTACTTTCGCAAGGGTCATAAACAAACAAAAAGCATATGGCCTCCCTCAAAATCATGACTCAACGTCTTGCGATCTACATAATGTTTTTGTCTACCTTGACCAGCTTTAATATCTTTTCCTATAGATGGCATTTGATTGTCCATCTCATCAAGCATCTACCTTCATTAGGGGGTCAGACCAAGTGAAGGATGTAGGGAAATTTTGACCATAGATAGCTTTAAGAGGATTCATTACTACTGCTTTTATAATAAGGATCATAGGAAAATTCTACTATATGTAAGAAGTTCAACTTTCTTTCTTGTTCCCATGCACATAAAGCTTTGAGGGTGTCTTCTATAACTTGATTACCTCTTTCATGTTATAATCGCATGCTATGTTATGCCATAACGTCCCTAGATTCTCTCAATCATCGTGCTAACATTATGCAATGCATTCAATTCTTGGCTGCTTGTTCTCCCACTTGCATTTTATGGAGATTCTCAGTAACTTCTAGGCTTTCATTCTTTGACCTTTGCTAATGGCTTTTTCCCCGTTAAACCCCTAAGGCTATTAGACATACAAACATGGGTACATACTCATATGGTGGGATATAAGCAAACACGAGGTGAGGTGGACACGCACACACGAGACTCCGAAATACCAAACAAGTTTTAAAGACTAAAATTTCAAATGCATTAAGAATCGAAGTGCTTTCACACAAGGGTATCGCACACACATGTATGCTTTTATATATATATTTTTACTATATGAATCGTGTAAAATTTCAAGATTATCATCCAATTCTTAATTTTTAAAGGCTTTTGCAAATTTAAATTCTTCTTCAATGCTTCCTCATTTAAGGATTGGGATGTCCTCAGCTCGAGAATCGGGGCTATCTTTAGCTCTATATATCCTCTTCTTTTTCCAAGTCGCATCTTCAAGAGGGAGAAACTTCCATTTAACTAAGCATTCTTTTAGAATCCTATGTTGTAGAGATTTCTCGAGCATCTTGGGTTCCAATTCTAAATGTACCTTGCATTAGCAAGCATGATGAAGTTATAATCTTTTCTAAGATGTGCTCAGGCATTGGATGATACTTCTTCTCACTAGGTTGACATGGAAGAAGACGTTGCGAACCTTAGGCTATGGAGAAAGAAGCAAGTCCTAAGATTTATCTCCAATATTGCTCATAATACCTAAGGTCCGCAAGATTTCATGTACTTTTGCGAGGGTTGTACATAAAGAAAAACCATATGGCCTCCCTCAAAATAACAACTCAACCTCTTGGGATCTACATAATGTTTATGTCTATGTTGACCAGCTTTGATATCTTTTCTTATAGATTGTATTTGATTGTCCATCTCTTTGCTTCAAAATCTCTACCTTGATTAGGGGGTCAGACCAAGCCAAGGATGCAAGGAAATCTTCACCACATAGATAGCTTTAAGAGGATTCATTACTAATACTTTTATAAGAAGCATCATAGGCAAATTCTAATAGATGTAGGAAGTTCAACTATCTTTTTTGTTCACATCCATGAGAGGCTTTGAGGTTGTCTTCTATAACTTGATGACATCTTTCATGTTATGATCGCATGGGATGTTCTGTCATAAATTCCCTAGATTCTCTCAATCATCGCGTCAACATTATGCAATGCATTCAATTCTTGGCATCTTCTTGTAGTACCAATTGCATTTTGTGGAGATTCTCAGTAACTCCTCAGCTTTTATGCTTTGAGCTCTGCTAAAATGGCTTTTTCCCTATTAACCCCTAAGGCTATTGGACATACAAACATGATGGGTACACACTCATATGGCGGGATACAAGGAAAGACAAGGTGAGGTGGACGCGTACGCACACACGATACTCTGAAATACCCAACAAGATTTAAAGACTAAAATTTCTCAAAATTCATTTGGGATCTAAGTGCTTTCACAAGGGTACCCACACACACGTATGCTTTTATATATTTTCTTGACTATATGAATCATGTAAAATTTCAAGATTATCATCCAAATCTTAATTTTTAAAGGCTTTTGCAAATTTCAATTCTTCTTTAATGCTTCCTCACTTAAGGATTGGGATGTCCTTATCTCGTGAATTGGGGCTATCTTTAGCTCTCAAAATGCATTTAGGATACAAGTGCTTTCACACAAGGGTACCCCACACACATGTATGCTTTTATATATATATATATATTTTTACTATATGAATCGTGTAAAAATTTAAGATTATCATCCACATCTTAATTTCCAATGGCTTTTGCAAATTTAAATTCTATGCTTCCTCACTTAAGGATTGGGATGTCCTGGGGCTATCTTTAGCTCTATGGATCCTCTTCTTTTCCCAAGTTGCATGGAGAAACTTCCATTTAACTAAGCATTCTTTTAGAATCCTATGTTGTAAAGATATCTCGATTATCTTGGGTTTCAATTCTAAATGTACCTTGCACTAGCAACCATGACGAAGAATAATGTTTTCTAAGATGTGCTCAGGCTTTGGACTAGGTTGATATGGAAGAAGACGTTGCAAACCTTAAGCTGTGGAGAAAGAAGCAAGTCCTAAGATTTATCTCCAATATTGCTCGTAATACCATAAGGTCCGCAAAATCTTCCTGTACTTTTGCAAGGGTTGTACATAAAGAAAAACCATATGGCCTCCCTCAAAATAACGACTCAACCTCGTGGGATCTACATAATGTTTATGTCTATCTTGACCAGCTTTGATATCTTTTCTTATAGATTGTATTTGATTGTCCATCTCACCAAGCATCTTTGCTTCAAAATCTCTACCTTGATTAGGGTTAGAAATCTTCACCATAGATAGCTTGATTAGGGTTAGAAATCTTTAAGAGGATTCATTACTAATACTTTTATAACACGGATCATAGAAAAATTCTACTATATGTAGGAAGTTCAACTATTTTTCTTGTTCCTGTGCATAGATTATCTCTTTCACGTTATGATCGCATGCTATAATATTTCATAACGTCCCTAGATTCTCTCAATCATCGCGCTAACATTATGCGATGCATTCAATTCTTGGCTGTTGCTTCTCCCACTTGCATTTTGTGGAGATTCTTAGTAACTCCTAGGCTCTCATCCTTTGACCTTTGCTAATGGCTTTTACCTCGTTAACCCCTAAAGCTATTGGACATATAAACATGGGTACACACTCATATGGCGGGATATAAGCAAACACGAGGTGAAGTGGACACGCACGCACGAGACTCCGAAATACCCAACAAGATTTAAAGACTAAAATTTCTCAAAATTCATTTAGGATTTAAGTGCTTTCACACAAGGGTACCCCACACACATGTATGCTTTTATATATATTTTTAGACTATATGAATTGTGTAAAATTTCAAGATTATCATCCAAATCTTAATTTTCAATGGATTTTCCAAATTTAAATTCTTTTGACTATATGAATCATGTAAAATTTCAAGATTATCATCCAAAATTTAATTTTCAAAGGCTTTTACAAATTTCAATTCTTCTTTACTGCTTCCTCAGTTAAGGATTGGGATGTCCTTATCTCACGAACTAGGGCTATCTTTAGCTCTATAGATAATCTTATTTTCCCAAGTCCCATCTTCAACAGGGAGAAACTTCCATTTTACTCAGCATTCTTTTAGAATCCTATGTTGTAGAGATTTCTCGAACATCCAGGAATCCAATTCCAAATGTACCCTTGCACTAGCAAGCATGACCAAGTAATAATCTTTTCTAAGATGTTCTCATGGTTTGGATTATACTTCTTCTCACTAGGTTGACATGGAAGATGCTGCGAAATCTATGGAGGAAGAAGCAAGTCATAAGATTTATCTCCAATATTCCTGGTAATACCATAAGGTCCACAAGATCTTGTGGTACTTTCGTAAGGGTCATAAACCAAGAAAAAGTATATGGCCTCCCTCAAAATCACGACTCAACCTCTTGGGATGTACATAATGTTTATGTCTACCTTGACCAGCTTTGATATCTTTTCTTATAGATGGCATTTGATTGTCCATCTCATGAAGCATCTTTGCTTCAAAATCTCTACCTTCATTAGGAGGTCAGAGCAAGTCCAGGATGTAAGGAAATCTTGACCATAGATAGCTTAAAGAGGATTCACTGTGGATCATAGGGAAATTCTACTATATGTAGGAAGTTCAACTATCTTTCTTGTTCCCGTGCACAGAAAGCTTTGAGGGTGTCTTCTATAACTTGATTACCTCTTTCATGTTATGGTCGCATGCTATGTTATTTCATAGCGTCCCTAGATTCTCTCAATCATCGCACTAACATTATGCAATGCATTCAATTCTTGGTTGTTTCTTCTCCCACTTTCATTTTGTGGAGATTCTCAATAACTCCTAGGCTCTCATCCTTTGACCTTTGCTCATGGATTTTTCCCCGTTAAATCCCTAAGGCTATTGGACATACAAAAATGGGATTAGGCCATGGGATGGCTGATACAAATTCTCAAAGATGAGGTAAGCCTATTTTTTTTCATTATTTGCTTATGCTTCTTCTCTTCAACTTTTTGTACCCTTGGGGGTTGGGGATTAGGGTTAGGTCAATAGACTATGCATAAGCCCTATGCATAGGATATGCATAAGCTATGCATAGCTTATGCATAGGGTATGCATAATCTATGCATATCCTATGTGTAAGCTCTATGCATAAGCCTATGCATACCCTATGCATAAGCGCTATGCATAAGGGCCACGCATAAGCCCTATGCATAGGCTATGTATAGGGTATGCATAGGGCTATGCATAAGGCCTATGCATAGGGTATGTATAGGCTATGTATATTCAATTGGGTCCATGGGATTACTATCTTCTGACTCGCAAAGTTTCTTCCCCAAACATCGACCAATGCCAGATGGATGTGTTGCCATTTGCTAACTTTTGCTCGCAAAGTTGTATCCCCATCGGATGCAAAAAAAGAGTGGAATTAGGTAGGAAATCACACCCATCGGAATCCGATGGGGGTGAAACTTTGGTCCATGTAGCTACTCTTCTCCCAAAGCTTCATCCCCATCAGATGCTAGATGGGTGTGATGATGTGTTGCCACACGGTCTTTTGTACATATGGCCCAAGGGGTCCCATATATAAAAAAGAGCTGGTTTGGGTAGGATATCCCACCCATATGATGTTTGAAAGGGTTGAAATTTTCAAGTGGGACCATGGATCTGCTCTTCCATCACTGGCAAAGTTTCATCCCCACCATAAATGCTGGGTGGGGGTGACAAGTGTGTTGACTCGCCCGCTCTTTTTTGCATGTAGCCTAAGGGGTCTGTATGCAAAAAAGAGTCGGTTTGGGTAGGACATCACACCCATCTAATGTCTAAATGGTAAGTGGTTCGTGTTACCACAAGAGTGAGTGGAGACCGCAATCTATAGTAGGTGGGCTCTTGTTGCAGGTTGAATTAATTTTGCTGAAGACTAGAGGACTAGAGATCCTCCATATGTTGTTGATGGGTTTTTGTGCTATAGTGTCTTATTGGTGTTGTTTTGATTGAAATGGTGGAGGAGGAACCCCTATGAGGAGCCTTGATGGTTTTCTGTGTTTTTCTTCTTTTTCCTTGAAGCCCCAAATCTCAAGGATGTTAAGATTGTTTTGTATTTGTTTCGATGAAGAATATAAGGTGTTGAGCTTGAGCTCTTTGTGATTTGATGGGTTTTTGTGCTATAGTGTCTTATTGGTGTTGTTTTGATTGAAATGATGGAGGAGAAACCCCTGTGAGGACAAATCTATTGTCTGTTGTGTTAGAATTTTGAGTCAATCAATGTTAAATGAGAGGTTAGAGTCAGATTAGGTCATATAAGCATCAAATCTTGTTAGTTGTGTGTGCAAAGGGGGAGAACTAGTCTGGATGGGTTGAGTGGAGCTTATTTGGGCTTTGGTCTGCTGACTATTTGAGTTGTCAGCCAGTCAAGAGTTAGAAGGACTAGTGGGTAGAGAGTGTTTCTACGGCAGCAAGTTGTCAGTTTTGCTAACAGTTGACAGTATGTACTGATGAATCCTGATTGGGTTTGAATGTTTTCAAAGCTTAAAAGTGTTAACAATGCCTTTTGGAGTCCATACACTTTGTTTTTTGAACTTGGTATCTCAAACTTCGATGGTTGTATTACCACATTAACATCCTCCTTGAGATGGTCATTCAAAAAATGCTAACTTCATATCCATTTGCAAAACTAGCCACTTGCTATGAGAGGCCAAGGCTAGTAGTATGCAAATAGTATGCTCAATCTAGTTGTGGAGGAAAACTCTCCTAAAACTGAAACCCTGTGTCCCGTGCAAAATCCTTCTCCACAAGCCCTGCCTTGTACTTTTCCAATTTACTATCAAACTTATATTCAGCCTTCCCAAACCCACTTGTGGTGCCAATATCCTTTCATTTTGCAGGTATGGGTTCTCAAAACTGAGTCACTCTTTGACTCCATGGCTCCCCTCTAGAGTTCAAATCTGCTAATGTGCGAGCATAGGCCTATTCTTCTCCTGCATTTCCTTGGATCTCTTCGAATAGTCTACTGGCTCTTCTATGATTATTAACATAACATTCACATCCAAGATCTGCTTTACCATTTAGGATATGGCCCTTGTGATGTTGTGTAGCTTCTCTTCTTTATTATTTGATAAATCCACCTCTTGCGGACTTGGTACTATCACTAGTGGTTAGTGGGCTACTCCCTTGTTGAAGGATAGTGTGGACAAAGCCTTCTCCTCTACCTCATGAGACTGTTCGTTGAACATCATATCATGGACAATTATCTTCTTTACCTTTGGGTCGTATAGTCACTAAACCTTTGACTCCATATTGTACCCCAAGAAAATGCACTTCATGCTTTTGGAATCCCAATTGGTTCTAGATAAGTCTAGAATCATTTTCCATTGAGCATACTGACTACGTCCACAATTGTACGATTGTTGCACTCTACAATACCATTTTGTTGCAGAGTATAAGCAACTGTCCAATCTCTCTTGATCTTGTGTTCCTTACAGTAGGCATTTAACTCACTTAATATGAATTCTCCTCCTCCATCTATTTAAAACTTCTTCATTTTCTTTCTTGTCTCATTCTCTACCAAGCTATGCCATATTTTGAACTTTCCAAAAGCTTCAGCCAAAAAATACACCGTCTTGCTAACTAAAGTCATTGATCATCCATAAGCAAGTAGGAAGAACTAGCTAATGTAGTTGTTTGCATTTTACCACAAAGATCTACGTGTACAAAGCTCTAGAGGAGCCTTTGCAAAATTGTTGCTTTCTTGTGGAATGCATGTTGATGTTGCTTGTTGCCCATTCACACACATCTGACATCTTTGAAACTACTAATAGATGTGCCATAATCTGAGACCTTTGCATCTCTTTTAAGACTACAAATCTTAGTTGCCCAAATCTCTCATACCATAGCTTGCTTATCCCAACATCTGCTTGGGCTATAAAACCCAATAACTCATAAAAGTTAGTGCACCACATTCCTTTCCCAATGACATTGTTGGTTGGCATATGTGATGACTACACCAATCTTATCAAAGAGAACCTTCACATTCGTTCAACTATGGCCATTAACAGACATCAGATTTCTCTTGATGTCTGGCACATAAAGGACATTGAAAGTATCAACATTGCTAGAAATAGAAGAAATGGTACCTATACCCATGGCTGAGCATTTAGCATTGTTCTTGATGACTACAAAGATAGACTCTCCCACATGCTTAAGAGAGGTATACCAGCCCTTTTGACTAGTCGTGTGTCAGAATCCTCCATTATCGATGATCCATGATTCATCAGATGCTGAGGAATGTTCTACCTTTGCACACTTTTATTTTATTGCCACAAACAACTCTTATTTCACTTGAGCATTGTTCTCAAAACCCTTCTTCCAAGGCTTTAAAGTGTCAATCTTCTCAAGCAATAGAAATACTTTTATCTTAGATTTCTTCTTTCAAAAGCATTAGGGTTACCAGAGCCCTTCCTCTTGTCTTTCTTTGCATTTGTGGTGGGGAATCCAGCACACTACCATCTGTAGATTTGAAATGCATATCTTCCTCCATCAACAATGCGCCAAACTCCTCAAAATTAAGAGGTCGGTTGTGTACCTAGATGTTTAGTGAGGTCACCAAACTGTCATACTTTTGGGAGAACACTTTGATGCACCTACATGCTAATTCCTCAGTGGTCTTTGTGATCCCCCCTATCACCATCTGGTCTTACATATTCTTTATCCATTGATTTGGTTCTTCTCCATTAGAATGCCTTTTTTTATGCAAACTAGTTCTCAATGTTTTGAATCCTTGTGTGATTCCTCATCTCATACTAGTTCTTTAGAATTTTCCATGCTAAGAGCTATGGTAGCATGCTGAATCAAGATCATCACCAAATCAATGACGTTGTTGAGGATGGCACATAGTATATTTACATTCCTTCACCTCTATGCCAAGCATCGAGAGAGGGATTTGAGAGTAAGATCTGGTGGTATAGTCTGTCGCATATCTGTTTTATCTCGAGTAGGGGACTTGGCTTTGCATTAGTCCCCGTTTTGTAATTTCCCAACAAGTCACATGAATCAAGAATATACCTAATCTTGAACTTCCAAACATTGTAATTTGTCCTATCCAACTTCCAAACATTGTAACATAGCACGAGTGGTTGCATTATTTGCAGGTTGGGCCATCTCTCAAAATTTGCCTTAAATGTGCTAAAATAAGCTCTAATACTATGTAAGAATATACAATAGTGGAAGCATGATCAACATAATACAAAGTACTGAACTACAAAAAGAAGTGGAGAGTAAATAATATTACTACTCGTCGTAAACTTAATTACAAGCTAATGACCTCCACCCACTTGTGTGCCCAAAGTAAGGAGATTTGATAGCGATCTAGATAGACTCTAGACGGAGGATGTCTTGCTTTACAAGAATGTTGAACACAATGAAGTCAATGATGAGCTAAGGCTGCCCAACACATTTATATATAGAACCTAGGGTTGGCATGGACATAGGTTAGCTACATCGACCAAGATTTTCTAGATTCTTAAACATTCCTAGCAACCCAATAACAATGTGTCCTTGTATTTTTATCACTCACACTGATGTGATCACATAGCTTGCACAAACATGCATCCTACTTAGCAGAGTGCCAAGTCTACGTAAGTTGTCTCCTAACCATCTAGCCACACTTGGCCACCATCCAATATCTAGACTAGAGACTACCAGTGGGTGCTCGGGTGCTCACTACAAGTTGAAACTATTGGTTGTGCCCGAGTGCTCATCATCACCACACAATAGCTACTTCTCATAAAGAGGACCTTACATAACAGAGTACATATCCGTCATCCGTAGAAACAACACGATGGTGGAGCATTAAGAAAATCCTTTTCCAATAGGCCATGTGGTTTTACTTGAGCCATAAAGGGGGCCTTACATAATAGAGCACATCGATCACCCGTAGAAATAACACGAGGGTGGAGCAGTGAGCAAATGCTTTTCCAACAGACCATGTAGTTGAACTTAAGCCAAATGCTTAATCAATCACAAGACACCCTATACCTAAATGCTCAATTGGTCACAAGCCACCCTATAGGCTCTCTAAGTTTGAGAGAGTAGGGGCTCTCTAAGTTGTTTAAGAAAGAAGAGGCAGTGCAAGAGCTTATTGACATGGGACTTATTCAACCAAATCAATCTCTATTCTAATTTCCTATACTATTGGTCAAGAAGAAGGATGGCACATATAGGATGTACATTGCAGATTATAGAGGTTTTAACAAAATTACCACTAAAAAGGCAATCCCATACCTAGGATTGATGATCTACGTGATGAATTCAAGGGAGCTAAGTTCTCTTCTATGACAGATAAATCCAAGTATCACCAAATAAGGGTGAAGGATGGGGATAAATTTTTACACCGATAGAGGGCTTTTCCATTTCATGGTTATGTCCTATCGTTTGTCAAATGCATTTGCCACATTTCAAGCACTCACATGAATAAGATGCATCAGGCCTTTCTTTATAAATAGGTTTTGGTGTTCTTTTTGATAACATCCTTATCTATAGCAAGAGTAAAGAGGAGCATTTATTGCATGTGAGACAAGTATTGAATGCCTTGAGAGGTGCATAAATGGTATGCTAAAGAGTGCAAATGCTCTTTTATGGAGTGTGAGGTTGAGTATTTAGGGTACATTGCGAGTCAAAAAGGCATTGAAATATGGATCCCAAGAAAGTGCAATGTGTCAAAAAATGCCCTAGTCCAACCAACACTACACAATTGAGAGGATTCTAGGGGCTTTCTTCCTATTATAGGAGGTTCATTTAGCATTATACATCCATTGTTGTTCCTCTTACCGATAGGATAAAGAAAGAGGCTTTCTTTTGGGATGCTTTAGCAAAGAAGTGCTTTCAAGAGCTCAAGGAGATCTTCACTTAACCCCCTATCTTGATATGGCTTTAATTTCCCTACCTTTTACCATAAGGGTGGGTGGTAGTGGTATTGGAGGTGTTTTGTATTATCAAGAGTCGAGCATGGTGTGATTGCATATGAGAGGAGAATCTCACCAACAAAGAGAGGTATTTGCATGTTTATGAGCAAGAGATAATAGCTATCATATATACAATTAAGAAGTGGAATCACTACATTTATGGGAGTAATTTTAAGGTGAAAAGGAGACCATAGGGTGCTCAAATACTTCATGTCTCAACCCAATCAGTCTCCCAAATAAAGAAGGTGGTTGGCCACTCTTCAAAGTTATGATTTTAAGATCTCATGCACGATTGGAAAAGGTAAAGTGGTGGCTGATGCTCTGTGCTATATGTGGGCATGTACTCTATCTTCTATTTTGGAGGTCTATAAAGATTGGATTATGATATACAAGAGGAGCACTTACTCGATCATGTGGCTGGCCCAATGTTTCTGAAATTACAGTAAGGTGTTTGTGATGAGTTTTCTCACTATTATAAGAGGTGCATAATGAGCTTGTATGGCATCATGGAAAAGTTCATTTGTTTCCCAACTCCTCATACAAGGAAAAGTGTTGCAAGAGATGTATTCTGAGATCCATTCTTCTCCACTTTTGGGACATTGGGTCTTTTCAAAACCTGTGAAAGGTGAGACAAAGCTTCTATTGGGGGAGATATTATGAAGGGATATATGTGTATGATTATGTTTCTCAATTCCTATCTTATCAACATAACAAGGATCACTCATAAGCCAAGTGGTTTACTTCAGCCCTTGTCTATTCCACAAGGCAAATGACCTCACATATCTATGGACTTCATCATCATCTTGCCTCTTACAAAGCATGGGTGGAATTCCATTCATGTAGTGGTGGATAGGCTTACTAAAGCTGATCATTTTATCCTAGCAAAGACCCAATGTTTAACTTTTCAAGTGACCACTTAATTCATGGAGTATTTGTTCAAGCTACATGGGATGCCTCAACAAATTGTAAGAGATAAAGATCCTAAAATCATGGGCTCTTTTGGAAGAGTTTGTTTGAAGGTATAAGCACCAAGCTTACCCCAAGCACTGATTGGTCTCATTTTGTCTCATTTTGCTGAGTTTTTCTACAATAATAGCTCTCACTCAAGCTAATATTAGCATGTCACGTTTTGAGACTCTTGCCACATCAATGGTCTTTAAAGAGGATGAATTCAACCCTCATGCAAAATAAGAGTTACAGAGTACTCAAGGTTTGATGCACCAATGTAAGGACAATATAAAAGAGAAGATAAAGTCTTATGCCGATGTACTAGACATGGGTCCTAGTAATGTGATAATGGGGTGTGATTAGTTGTCATCACTTAGTGACTTCCATATGGACCTTCAACAAGAGATCATGAGCTTTGAACACAATGGAAAGCAAGTAGTAATTGCTGAAAATGACTCAAAGGAGCTCTCTTTGATCACCCAAAATAACTAAAAAGGGAACTCAAGACTTAAGACTCTATGTGTTGCATTTTTCCCAAGAAATGATGGAAAGTGGGGACGAGGACAACACATAGATAAAGACATGGAAACCGTTCTTAAGGGGTTTGAAGACATTTTTCAAGTGCCAAAGAGCTTGCTGCTGCCCAAGAGGGAGATTGATTGTGCCATTTTACTTGAACCGAATGCAAAGGCCATCAACAAGCCTCCCTATCAATTGTCCAAGGTGGAAAGAGAGCAACTGACAAAGCAAGTGCAAAATCTACTTTCCATGGGTCTTATTCAACCGTCTCACAATCTCCATTTGTTTCTCCCGTTCTATTGGTAAAGAATAAGGATGGGTCCTTATTGACTATCGTGACTTAAATAAGGTCACTATCAAGAATAGGTACGCTATTCCTCCACGCATTGATGATCTCTTGTGGTGGATGAGCTCAAGGGACAAAAATTATTCACTACGATTGATTTGAGATTGGTATACTATCAAATAAGGATGAAGGAGGGTGGTGATGAGGAGAAGACCGCATTTAGGACCAAAGGGATTGTTTCATTTCATGGTCATGCCCTTTGGCCTAACAAATGTACCATCCACTTTCCAATCATTGATGAATAGAGTATTGACTCGTTTTCTATTCAAGTTTATGCTAGAATTATTTCATGACATATTGATATATAGCAAGAACAAGGAGGAGAATTTATTTCATGTGAAGTAATTATTTGAGGTGATGAGAAAGCACAAGCTTTTGCAAAAGAGAGCAATCGCACATTCATGGTTAATGAAGGGGAGTATCTTGGACATTCGGTGGGAGAGTATAGCAGAAGGGTGGATCCAAAGAAAGTGGCATGTGTCGAAGATTGGCCAACACCAAGAAACTCTACTCAACTAAGTGGGTTTTTAGGATAATCACCTTCTTTCTATAGGAGATTTATGGAGCACTATGCATCAAGAGGTGGCACCTCTTTTCATCGATCTTCTCAAGAGGAAAGCTTTCGTTTGGGATTCCATTGCTAACAAAAGTTTCAATGAACTGAAAGCTTTACTTATATCAACCCCTATTCTTTTGTGCCCAACTTTTCAAAGACTTTCTATGTGAAAGTGAATGCAAGTGGAAGGGGACTTGGGACTATTTTATACCAAGACCTTGAAGTTATCTATCAAGGAATGGGACTGCATGTTTATGAGCAAGAGATGCTTGCTATCCTTCATGCCATTAAGAAGTAGCATCATTATCTTTATGGTGCCCATTTCAAGGTGAGAAGTGACCAGACTGTAGAGTGCTAAAAATTTTCCTATCCCAACCAAACCTCTCTCCCAAGAAAAAGAGGTGGTTGGCCACTCTACAAAATTGTGTCTTTGAAGAGTGGATGGCCACTCTTCACTCAAAGTTATGATTTTGCGATATCATATGCACCAAGCAAGGACAATGTGGTAGTGGATGCATTGTCAAGGATGTGGGCTTGTACTGTGACATCAATCATGGAGATTTATAGTGATTAGATTAAAGGGATTCAAGAGTAATATATTTTAAACAAAGGTGCTTCCCATATTTAAAGGAAATTAAAGCAAGGTGATCATTAAGATATCCCTCATTACATGTTCCACAATAACCTCTTATGGTATAAGGATAGAGTATATCTTATTTCCACTTCATCCTACATACCTAAAGTGCTTCATGAGATGCATTCTTTTCCACTTGTGGGTCATCTTAGTGTGCACACTAAAGACTTATGATAAAGTGAGCAAGAGTTTATTTTGGAAAGGCATATGAGAGATGTCAAGAAGTTTGTTTTAGAATGTTCTTCATGTCAAAGGAACAAGGATAGTCATCAACTTCCCAATGGTTTATTGAATCCTTTACCCATTCCGGTTGAGAAGTGGACCCACATCTATATGGATTTCGTTATGGGTTTTTGTTGCAAGACTAAGCACGGGTGGGATCAACTTTTTGTGGTGGTGATAGCCTTACCAAATTGGCTCACTTTATTTCTTCCAAGACCAGAATTCATGGAGACAATCGTATTCAAGATACATGGCTTGCCACTTCACATAGTGTGGGATAGAGACACTAAATTCATGGGAAATTTTTGGAGACCTTTGTATGAGAACATGAGTATACAAATTACTCCATCTATAGTCTATCATTCTCAAACATATGGTCAAACAAAGTGCACCAACAAGTGGCTTGAGATGTTAAGGCAGTATTTTCATGACATACAATCTTCATGGTATGAATGGCCATAATTTTAGCAAGCATTTGACCATTGGGATGTCTCCTTTTTAGGCTCTTTATGGTATCAAGTGCATGTGTCATACATAGCCTTGCAAGAAGACAAGGTGATTAGCTAGCCCATTGGCTAAAGAAGAGTTGGAGAGAATGAGGCAACTTCTTTAACTATGCAAGGACAATATGAAGAAAGCCCAAGAGGTTATGAAGGCTAATGTAGATGAGCATAGGCGTTCTGCCAATCCCAAGTTTTCTCATAGGTACTATGGTCTGTCTATACCTATAGTAGTCAAAAGGATTGGTGATTTGGCTTACAAGTTTCACCTTCCTTTTTCTACAAGAATCCATAATGTATTCCATGCATTTAATCTCAAGAATTATGCGGGTTCTATACGTGAAGAGGTGGAAGAGCCTCGACCTATGGATGAAGAAGGAGAAATTGTTTATGAGCCGGAGAGGATTATGAAAAGAGAAGGACAAGAGAGTTGATGAATAGAAGCATAGAATAGTTCTTTATCAAATGGAAGCATTTACCCTTGGATAAAGCTACGAGAAACCACTTTCCTATGGAAACAAGGTCTATCTATGGAGGATGTTTCTTGACCATGTGACATGATTCTTATGGACTTTTTTGTCTCTTCTATGTTGGGAGATATACATTATGTAATTTTCTAGACAAATTCTACAGAGGCAATTTTGGGGGTCTTTTCTCTATCTTAATGGACTCCAATGGCTACTATGATGAAGTTTTAACAATGTGTATAACTCATTTACATATCCCACCTCAAGGTGTTTTCATGAATGAATTGCAATGACTTTCAACTATGGCATGGATGTCAAGATAGTCTCCTACATATGGTTATTCTTCATTGTCATCATGAAGCCATAGAGCTTGATTTCCACATGTACATAGGGGCCCATGGGCAAAAGGAGAAAGTGACTATAAATAGGGCTTGGGGTACATTGGTAGGATCTTTTGACACTTTTACTAATTTTGGTCATCTTGTACCTATGGGCTCCATCAATGGAGATTTGGCCTTCCATGGTCAAGTTCATGGCTAACATGAAATCCATCCTCTTGGTGAGAGGTTAAACACACTTAGGCTATTTGTGCATCTTCTCTTGCTACATGCACTTATAGATTTTCTCCCTCTTGTATATTCATGTGATGAGCCATTTGATAACTAATCTCATGATTAATGGATATTAGATTCTTGTTTTGATGTGTTTGATTCAATATTTTACTCTAGATCCATTGCATTTGGTATCAGAGCCTTGATTTTGATCCATTATCAAGGTTTTGGACATGAGATTAGTCATTTTCTTGATAATTTTTTGAATTTTCTCTTGATTTCTTAGAGTTTTGGCTTAATTTTACTAAATTTTTACTTAATCTTTTGAGATTAGTGGAGGGGAGGCATCATTGCATGTGATTTCATGGAGATTTAGCTCAATTGGACCTAATTTGGACACCGTGGACCAATTATTTGGGACGAAGGTATAAAAATTGAAAAACATTTGAATTAATCACCTGTTAATCTCTCTGTTAATCATGTTTATCTTTTTGTGCTTCTACTCCAAGCTTTCCATAGCCATTACTTCTCATCTTTCCCCCGTTTTGCTCCCATTTGCTAGGGATTTTGTTGATCTTGAGGAGAGGAACACATAGAGTACCAATTTACATGCATTTTTCTAAAAAAAAAATTAAAATTTGTTTCCCTTTTCTTTCCCTTTGCTCCAAACCCTAATCTCTCTCACATAGCTCACCATTGTCCCATTCCACTCACTCTAAATTGTTGCAAATGTTATCCTATTGCTAATGAGGGCCTAGCTTGGTTGATTTTCTTGCCTTTAGTTCACTGGCAGGGTTGCTCCGCAGGTTGCACACATCTTTTCACACATACACTCGTGTGTGCAGACATGCCTTTCTAGTTGTAGCCGTATGGCATGCAGGCCATGCTGAAGGAGGGCAAGCGGTTCTTAAGAACATCAATGCATGCAAGGAGCTCTCGCAGATCACCCGCTCATCGCTTGGCCCTAACGGGATGAACAAGATGGTGATCAATCACTTGTACAAACTATTTGTAACAAATGATGCGGCAATAATTGTGAATGAGCTAGAGGTTCAACATCCGGCAAAGCTTTTGGTACTTGCAGTTCTTCATTGCTATTGGAGAGGTCTCAGAGGAGGTTTGAGCAGCCCTCAAAAATTGCAAAAATCTTCAAGATTTTGATCCATTGGAGGCTCTATCAAGTAACAATCCAACCATTGAAGCTTTCGGAATACCATTGGTGAGTTGCTATGGCCATTTTCTCAAGCAGTCGTGATTAATCCTCATGCTATGGACAAATTGGGATTATTCATGAAAAAAACCCTAATTTACAGAATTTTAACATTCCTACATAACTCATGATCCATTGGAAAGTGATTACAGGCTCTAATGGGGATGCATAGAAATCTTATTGCTCACATCTTTCTTTAATCACACCCATTTGGATGTCATGTGGCCATTTGTGAGACAAATGCAAGATTCTTTGATGAATCCATGCATAAATGGATGAAGGAATGCATATGCTTAGATGCATTGATTGAGCCACATGCATGGAGTGGATGTTGGGTAATAATGAGAAGGTTTTTGCTATTGACATGATGCTTTTATGCATTGGTATGATGCTATTGAGCATTGGAAGAGCTTGATGTGTGATTGGAATCAATTGGTAATGCTACATTCAAATGCAAGTTGATGCCCTTGAATGCCATTTGATGCTAATTACTCATAAGCAATGCTTATGGGAATGATACCAATTGGATATTGATATCATTGGTATATGGTATTACCTCACTTGTGCTTATTGATTGATGTTGGATCTTTGAATGAATGGCGGACATTTGGAGCTACGTGGATAAGCATGAGTTCATGCATAATGGTTTATGAGTATATTGTAATGGGCATGAGTCATGTCACATCCTTGTAAGTGATCTGCCTCATTTTCATATTCAAGCTATATGCACCTCACAATTGTTTGCACTCACTTCAATTTCTAGAAACTAGATATGTTGGTGAGGGTACCCTAGGTGTTGGCGGAGAGGCCCAGGGGGGGAGCATGGCTTGAATCCACCGTGCCGTGAGTGCCGTGGTAAAGCAGTACGGTGGAGGATTAGGTGTGGAGGTGAAGACTTGGCCTCAACCCGTGCCTTGGTTCGGACTAGGTACGGGGGTGAGAAGAGCTTGGCTGAGAGATTGGCAAGCTTCAACGCGCTACACTAGCAAGCATGACGAAATACCCAACAAGATTTAAAGACTAAAATTTCTCAAAATGCATTTAGGAGATCGAAGTGCTTTCACACAAGGGTACCCCAGACACATAGGCAAATTCTAATAGATATAGGAAGTTCAACTATCTTTTTTGTTCACATCCACCAGAGGCTTTGAGGGTGTCTTCTATAACTTGATGACATCTTTCATGTTATGATCGCATGTGATGTTCTGTCATAAAATCCCTCGATTCTCTGAATCATAACGTCAACATTATGCGATGGTTTCAGTTTTTGGCATCTGCTTGTACCAGTTACATTTTGTGGAAGGGTACCCACACACATGTATGCTTTTATATATTTTCTTGACTATATGAATCATGTAAAATTTCAAGATTATCATCCAAATCTTAATTTTCAAAGGCTTTTGTAAATTTAAATTCTTCTTCAATGCTTCCTCACTTAAGCATTCGGATGTCTTTATCTCGCGAAATGGGTGCTATCTTTAGCTCTATAGATCCTCTTCTTTTCCCAAGTCGTATCTTCAACAGGGAGAAACTTCCATTTAACTAAGCATTCTTTTAGAATCCTATGTTGTAGAGATTTCTCGAACATCTTGGGTTCCAATTCCAAATGTACCTTGCACTAACTAGCAAGCACGAGGAAGTAATAATCTTTCCTAAGACGTTCTCATGGTTTAGATGATACTTCTTCTCACTAGGTTGACATGGAAGATGCCGCGAAAGTTGTGGAGGAAGAAGCAAGTCATAAGATTTATCTCCAATATTCCTGGTAATACCATAAGGTCCACAAGATCTTGTGGTACTTTTGTAAGGGTCGTAAACAAAGAAAAAGCATATGGCCTGCCTCAAAATCACTACATAATGTTTATAGACACCTTGACCAGCTTTGATATCTTTCCTTATAAATGGCATTCGATTCTCCATCTCATCAAGCATCTTTGCTTCAAAATCTCTACCTTCATTAGGGAGTCAGACCAAGTCAAGGATGTAAGGAAATCTTGACCATAGATAGCTTTAAGAGGATTCATTACTAATACTTTTATAATGCAGATCATAGGGAAATTCCACTATATGTAGGAAGTTCAACTATCCTTCTTATTCCCGTGCACAGAAAGCTTTGAGGGTGTCTTCTATAACTTGCTAACCTCTTTCATGTTATGATCGCATGCTATGTTATGTCATAACATCCCTAGATTCTCTCAATCATCGCGCTAATATTATGCGATGCATTTAATTCTTGGCTGCTTCTTCTCCCATTTGCATTCTCATCAGTAACTCCTAGGATCTTATCCTTTGACCTTTGCTAATGGATTTTTCCCCGTTAACCCCTGAGACTATTGGACATACAAACATGGGTACACACTCATATTGCGAGATATAAGCAAACACATGGTTAGGTGGACGCGCAC
Source organism: Cibotium barometz (assembly GCF_041138505.1). Taxonomy (NCBI): domain Eukaryota; kingdom Viridiplantae; phylum Streptophyta; class Polypodiopsida; order Cyatheales; family Cibotiaceae; genus Cibotium; species Cibotium barometz. The sequence goes on along the minus strand of NC_141103.1, from coordinate 293,229 downwards.
ACAAGAGACTCCGAAATACCCAACAAGATTTAAAGACTAAAATTTCTCAAAATACATTTAGGATCCAAGTGCTTTCACACAAGGGTACTTCACATGCGTGTATGCTTTTATATATATATATATATATATATATATATATATATATTGACTATATGAATCGTGTAAAGTTTTAAGATTATCATCCAAATCTGAATTTCCAATGGCTTTTGCAAATTTAAATTCTATGCTTCTTCACTTAAGGATTGGGATGTCCTGGGGCTATCTTTAGCTCTACGTATCCTCTTCTTTTCCCAAGTCGCATCTTCAACATCGAGAAACTTCCATTTAACTAAGCATTCTTTTAGAATCCTATGTTATAAAGATATCTCAATTATCTTGGGTTCCAATTCTAAATGTACCTTGCACTAGCAAGCATGATGAAGAATAATCTTTTCTAAGATGTGCTCAGGCTTTGGACTAGGTTGACATGGAAGAAGACGTTGTTGCAAACTTTAAGCTGTGGAGAAAGAAGTAAGTTCTAAGATCTTCTTGTACTTTTGCAAGCATTGTATATAAAGAAAAACCATATGGCCTCCCTCAAAATAATGACTCAACCTCTTGGGATCTACATAATGTTTATGTCTATCTTGACCAACTTTGATATTTTTATTATAGATTGTATTTGATTGTCCATCTCACCAAGCATCTTTGCTTCAAAATCTCTACCTTGATTAGGGTTAGAAATCTTGACCGTAGATAGCGTTAAGAGGATTCATTACTAATACTTTTATAACATGGATCATAGGAAAATTCTACTATATGTAGGAAGTTCAACTATTTTTCTTGTTCCCGTGCACAGATCTTTCATGTTATGATCGCATGCTATGTTATTTCATAACATCCCTAGATTCTCTCAATCATTGCGCTAACATTATGCGATGCATTCAATTCTTGGCTGCTTCTTCTCCCACTTGCATTTTGTGGAGATTCTCAGTAACTCCTAGGCTCTCATCCTTTGACCTTTGCTAATGGCTTTTTCCTCGTTAACCCCTAAGGCTATTGTACATACAAACATGGGTACACACTCATATGGCGAGATATAAGCAAACATAAGGTGAAGTGGACACGCACACACGAGACTTTGAAATACCCAAAAAGATTTAAAGACTAAAATTTCTCAAAATTCATTTAGGATCTAAGTGCTTTCACACAAGGGTACCCCACACACATGTATGCTTTTATATATTTTTTTGACTATATGAATCATGTAAAATTTCAAGATTATCATTGAAATCTTAATTTTCAATGGCTTTTCGAAATTTATATTCTTTTTCAATGCTTTCTCACTTAAGGATTGGGATTTCCTCATCTCGCGAATCGAGGCTATCTTTAGCTCTATAGATCCTCTTCTTTTCCCAAGTCGCATCTTCAACAGGGAGAAACTCCCATTTAACTAAGCATTCTTTTAGAATCCTATCTTGTTGAGATGTTTTGAACATCTTGGGTTCCGATTCTAAATGTACCTTGCACTAGCAAGCATAACCACAAGTAATAATCTTTTCTCAGATGTTCTCATGATTTGGATTATACTTCTTCTCACTAGGTTGATATGCAAAGAAAACTTTGAGGGTGTCTTCTATAACTTGATTACCTCTTTCATGTTATAATCGCATGCTGTGTTATGCCATAACGTCCCTAGATTCTCTCAATCATCGCCCTAACATTATGCAATGCATTCAATTCTTGGCTGCTTGTTCTCCCACTTGCATTTCACTAACTCCTAGGCTTTCATCCTTTGACCTTTGCTAATGGCTTTTCCCCCGTTAACCCCTAAGGCTATTAGACATACAAACATGCGTACACACTCATATGGTGAGATATAAGCAAACACGAGGTGAGGAGGACACCAACACATGAGACTCCGAAATACCCAACAAGATTTATAGACAAATTTCTCAAAATGCATTAAGGATCTACGTGCTTTCACACAAGGGTACCGCACACACATGTATGCTTTTATATATTTTTTGACTATTTGAATCGTGTAAAGTTTCAAGATTATCATCCAAACCTTAATTTTCAAAGGCTTTTGTAAATTTAAATTCTTCTTCAATGCTTGCTTACTTATCTCGCGAAATCATGGCTATCTTTAGCTCTATAGTTCCTCTTCCTTTCCCAAGTCGCATCCTCAAGAGAGGGAGAAACTTCCATTTAACTAAGCATTCTTTTAGAATCCTATGTTGTAGAGATTTCTCGAACATCTTGGGTTCCAATTCCAAATGTACCTTGCACTAGCAAGCATGATGAAGTAATAATCTTTTCTAAGATGTGCTCAGGCATTGGATGATACTTCTTCTCACTAGGTTGACATGGAAGAAGACGTTGAGAACCTTAAGCTGTGGAGAAAGAAGCAAGTCCTAAGATTTATCTCCAATATTACTCGTAATACCCTAAGGTTCGCAAGATCTTTGTGTACTTTTGCAAGGGTTGTACATAAAGATAAACCATATGGCCTCCCTCAAAATAACAACTCAACCTCTTGGGATCTATATATATTTGATGGCTATCTTGACCAGCTTTGATATCTTTTCTTATAGATTGTATTTGATTGTCCATCTCATCAAGCATCTTTGCTTCAAAATCTCTACCTTGATTAGGGGGTCAGACCAAGCCAAGGATGTAAGGAAATCTTCACCATAGATAGCTTTAAGAGGATTCATTACTAATACTTTTATAATAAGCATCATAGGCAAATTCTAATAGATGTAGGAAGTTCAACTATCTTTTTTGTTCACATCCACGAGAGGCTTTGAGGGTGTCTTCTATAACTTGATGACATCTTTCATGTTATGATCGCATGGGATGTTCTGTCATAAAATCCCTAGATTCTCTCAATCATCACGTCAACATTATGCGATGCATTAAATCCTTGGCATCTTCTTGTAGTACCAGTTGCATTTTGTGGAGATTCTCAGTAACTCCTCGGCTTTCATGCTTTGAGCTATGCTAATGGTTTTTTTCCCCTTAACCCCTAAGGCTATTGGACATACAAACATGATGGGTACACACTCATATGGCAGGACATAAGCAAAGACAAGGTGAGGTGGACGTGTACGCACACACGAGACTCTGAAATACCCAACAAGATTAAAAGACTAAAATCTCTCAAAATTAATTTGGGATCTAAGTGCTTTCACACAAGGGTACCCACACACATGTATGCTTTTATATATTTTCTTGCCTATATGAATCGTGTAAAATTTCAAGACTATCATCCAAAATTTAATTTTTAAAGGCTTTTGCAAATTTCAATTCTTCTTCAATGCTTCCTCACATAAGGATTGGTATGTCCTTATCTTGCGAATTGGGGGTATCTTTAGCTCTATAGATCCTCTTATTTTCCCAAGTCACATCTTCAACAGGGAGAAACTTCCAATTAACTCAGCATTCTTTTAGAATCCTATGTTGTAGAGATTTCTCGAATATCTTGGGTTCCAATTCCAAATGTACCCTTGCACTAGCAAGCATGACGAAGTAATAATCTAACCATAAGATGTTCTTATGGTTTGGATTATACTTCTTCTCACTAGGTTGGCATCATGGAAGATGCTGCGAAAGCTGTGGAGGAAGCAAGTCATAAGATTTATCTTCAATATTCTTGGTAATACCATAAGGTCCACAAGATCTTATGGTACTTTTGTAAGGGTCGTAAACAAAGAAAAAGTATATGGCCTCTCTCAAAATCACGACTCAATCTCTTGGGATCTATATAATGTTTATGTCTACCTCGACCAGATTTGATATCTTTTCTTATAGATGGCATTTGATTGTCCATCTCATCAAGCATCTTTGCTTCAAAATCTCTACCTTCATTAGGGGGTCAGACCAAGTCAAGGATTGAAGGAAATCTTAACCATAGATAGCTTTAAGAGGATTTATTACTAATACTTTTATAATGCAGATTATAGGAAAATTCTACTATATGTACGAAGTTCAACTATCTTTCTTGTTCCCGTGCACAGAAAGCTTTGAGGGTGTCTTCTATGTTGAGATATCGAGCTCATCCAGTGAGGCGGTGGACACTGATGACCCGCCTGGGGATAGGTCCCACACTTACACCACTGGCATGGTTGGTGAGATCATGGGTGATATGCGGCCAGTGGGATGAGAGGCTGTGTGACAGCCATTCTAGAGACTGGCATAGTTATAGCGCCAGCTCATTTAGTTGGATTCACACTATAAAGGACCCGTGTATGTATTTGGTTGAGTACCTTTCATATTGTGTGCACTCTCATCTTTGTATATGGTGTGTTGAGTGTTGAGTGAAGAAGAAGATTTTCAGCCTCTCACCTTGTGTGTTCTCTATTAGGGTTTTGTGAGTGTGTGTGTGCTTGCAAGAGCTCAAGCTCTCTTCCCCTGTATCTTTTCATGGTATCAGAGCCTGGTTTATGCTAAGGGCTGAGTTGCAAGCAAGAGAACCACAGGAAGTGGTACGAGGGTAAGAGCTCCAACTACACCCTTGTCGGGAGCTCTACGGGAGGCACTGGCAAACAATCTCTGATTGGGAGCTTTCTTCGCGGGAGTAAAACTATCGGACAAAGTTTTTGGACCAAAAACGCGTTTCGGGCGCATCTGGACCTCTGTTTTTCAGAAAGCAAGCGATTTCAAGCACTGCGGGTAAGTCATCGATTCTCTGCAGAACTCTGTTTTAAGAACTGCAGAAAGACATATTGACTGTACAGACACTGTGGGTGCTGCAAAGAGGTCTACAGTTGCCATTGGGTGTATATATGCATATTGAAGTCACTGGTTGTGACATTTGAGAGTACTATAGTACCGCTGCAGAAAATACAGCAGCTTGTGCAGGACAAACTAGAGTGCTGTTTCTGGTAAAATTGTGTGTTTACCAAGATGTCAAATGATGGGATAACCTAGATTGTGGCTGAGAAGCTTGATAAGAATAACTTCCATGCTTGGAGGTTCAGGTTGATGAATTTCTTGATGGGAAAGGGCTATTGGGACTACATAGAAGGCGAGCATGAAGAGGCGCCGAAGATACCGGACATAAATCTGACTGCTCTGCAGATGTGAAAGAGTTTAAAGACTGGAACCAAGGAGCCAAGAAAGTTATGTATTGGCTCTCCATTAGTATACAGGACACCATGATTGGGCACATTCAGGATGCCAAGTCCCCCAAGGAGGCATGGGACACCTTAGTAAAGCTTTATGAAACAAATACCAAGGCACGTAAGATACAGTTGAAGAATGAACTTCATACTATGGAGAAAAAGAGCATGTCTGTGAATGACTATGCGTTGAAGATAAAGGGTATTGTGGAATCCCTTGCATCTATTGGTATGTCAGTAGATGATGATGATAAGGTGGAGGTCTGTCTACGTGGTCTCGGGCCACAATATAAGGCGTTCAAGACATCTATTCAGACTCGAGAAAACATTCCCAACGTTATAGATTTGGTGTCTATGCTGGACGAGGTAGAGGAGGCCGTGGACGTGGTCAAGGAGGTAGCCAAATAGGTAATCAAAATTATGGACAGCAGCAGCAACAACAACAGTCCCAGAATACACAACAACAACAACAACAACAACAACACGCAGGTGGAAGAGGCAAATTCAGAGGCAGGGGGAGTCAAAGAGGCCGTGGAAATTGGTAAAGGCAATATAATGATGCACGTGAATGCTATTATTGTGGTAAGCATGGACATGTGCAGGCAGAATGTTATAAGAAGCAGGCTGATATGCAAAATGGAAAAGTGCAGCAAAACAACCATGCATCCTCAAGCAGAAATAATGAGGATAATGAAAGGTTGTTTGTTATGCAGCATGTCGTGAATGCCACGTCTGAAAATGTTGATGCAGCACAAAAAGATGATGTATGGTATGTGGATTCAGGTGCTTCGAACCACATGACAAGTCATGGGGAGTGGTTCAAGGAGATGAAAAACCCAAAAAGACCAAGTTTTGTGGAAACAGGGGATGACACTGCTCATCCAATTGCCCATGTTGGAGATGTGCCATTGTCTATGCAGGATGGCAAAGTGAAGTACCTTGCAGATGTACTTCATGTTTCGAACATGACAAAGAATCTGGTTTCAGTTGGCCAGATGATTGAGCAGGGTTTCCAGGTTCGGTTTAACCCTAATGGTTGTTATGTTGAAGACTTTAAAGACAAGTGCAGGTTGGTTGCAAAAGGCAACAGAGTGGGCAGAATGTTTACATTGAATGTAGACATGCCTTAAATGAGTGCTGCGATGTTTGCAAATAGTTCAGGGATTGTTGCAAACACAGACATTTGGCATAAAAGAATTGGACATGTGAATGTGCAGCGAATAAAGTCTATGCAAACTAAAGGAATTGTGACAGGGCTGCCAAAGTTTAAAGTGGAAGGTATGCGGAGAATATGTGAAGCATGCCAATTTTGAAAGCAAACAAAGCATGTATTTCCACGTAATAGATATGTGAGCAAAAATGCACTAGATGTTGTGCATTCATTCATATGTATGGGGTCCTACGAAGACCATGTCTATGGGAGGCTGCAGATATTAGGTGACATTTATTGATGACCACACAAGGAAAGTGTGGGTATATTTCATGAGAGAGAAGAGTGAGGTGTTCACTCACTTTTAGAATTTTAGAGTTTTGGTTGAAAAGCAAACAGGAAAATATGTAAAGTGCCTAAGGTCAGATGGAGGGGGAGAGTACTTCGCCAATGAGTTCTCTGAATTTTTGAAGAAGAATGGTATTCGGAGACAGTTTGATGCAGATACACTCCGCAACAAAATGGAGTTGCTGAGTAAAAAAACAGGCACATTGCTGAGATTGCGCGAGCATTGATGGAAGAGAAAAATATGTTGCATAGCTATTGGGTTGAGGCTGTTTTCTACACCAGTATACATCATGAACAGGACTCCAACTGCAGCCATACATGATGTAATTCCAGAGGAGAGGTTTACTGGTAGAAAACCAGATTTGTCTCATCTGAAAGTCTTTGGATGCATTGCATATGTGCATGTGCCAGATGAGCTGAGAACTAAGCTGGATCCAAAAGTTAAAAAATGTGTGTTTATTGGATATTCCCTTGAGCAAAAGGGATACAGGTGTTATAACCTTCTACACGTGAGTTGAGGGTAAGCAGGGATGTTGTCTTTGATGAGATGAGTAGCTGGTATGCTGCTAAAAAAGAAGCTGTTGGGGCTGTTGTGAGTGTAAGTGTGGTTGCACAGAATGCAGGTCAGCAATCATAGTCTTTGAGTGGACCAGGAGAGTCCTCATCTAGTGGGTCTATAAGTGAGGAAGCATTGAAGAAGAATTGAAATTTGCAAAAGCCTTTAAAATTTAATTTTGGATGATAATCTTGAAATTTTACATGATTCATATAGTCAAGAAAATATATAAAAGCATACGTGTATGTGGGTACCCTTGTGTGAAAGCACTTAGATCCCAAATGAATTTTGAGAAATTTTAGTCTTTAAATCTTGTTGGGTATTTCAAAGTCTCGTGTGTGCGTACGCGTCCACCTCACCTTGTCTTTGCTTATATCCCACCACATATTAGTGTGTACCCATCATGTTTGTATGTCCAATAGCCTTAGGGGTTAACGAGAAAAAAGCCATTAGCAGAGCTCAAAGCATGAAAGCCGAGGAGTTACTGAGAATCTCCACAAAATGCAACTGGTACAAGAAGATACCAAGAATTGAATGCATCGCATAATGTTGACACGATGATTGAGAGAATCTAGGGATTTTATGACAGAACATCCCATGCAAACATAACATGAAACATGTCATCAAGTTATAGAAGACACCCTCAAAGCCTCTCGTGGATGTGAACAAAAAAGATAGTTGAACTTCCTACATCTATTAGAATTTGCCTATGATGCTTATTATAAAAGTATTAGTAATGAATCCTCTTAAAGCTATCTATGGTGAAGATTTCCTTACATCCTTGGCTTGGTCTGACCCCCTAATCAAGGAAGAGATTTTGAAGCAAAGATGCTTGATGAGATGGACAATCAAATACAATCTATAAGAAAAGATATCAAAGTTGGTCAAGATAGACATAAACATAATTTATGTAGATCCTAAGAGGTTGAGTCGTTATTTCACGGGAACAAGAAAGATAGTTGAACTTCCTACATATAGTAGAATTTCTGTATGATCTGCATTATAAAGTATTAGTAATGAATCCTCTTAAAGCTATCTATAGTGGTCAAGATTTCCTTACATCCTTGACTTGGTCTGACCCCCTAATGAAGGTAGAGATTTTGAAGCAAAGATGCTTAGTGAGATGGACAATCAAATGCCATCTATAAGAAAAGATATCAAAGCTGGTCAAGGTAGACATAAACATTATGTAGATCCCAAGAGGTTGAGTTGTGATTTTAAGGGAGGCCATATAAATTTTCCTTGGTTTACGCCCCTTACAAAAGTACCACAAGATCTTGTGGACCCTAAAGTATTACCAGGAATATTGGAGATAAATCTTATGACTTGCTTCTTCCTCCACAACTTTCGCAACATCTTCCATGTCAACCTAGTGAGAAGAAGTATAATCCAAACCATGAGAACATCTTAGAAAAGAGTATTACTTCGTCATGCTTGCTTAGTGCAAGGTACATTTGGAATTGGAACCCAAGATATTCAGGAAATCTCTAGAACAGAGGATTCTAAAAGAATGCTTAGTTAAAAGGGAGTTTCTCCCTGTTGAAGATGTGACTTGGGAAAAGAAGAGGATCTATAGAGCTAAAGATAGCCCCGATTTGCAAGATGAGGACATCCCAATCCTTAAGTGAGGAAGCATTGAAAAAGAATTTAAATTTGGAAAAGCCATTGAAAATTAAGATTTGGATGATAATCTTGAAGTTTTACACAATTCATTTAGTCTAAAAATATATATAAAAGCATACATGTGTGTGGGGTACCCTTGTGTGAAAGCACTTAGATCCTACATGAATTTTCAGAAATTTTAGTCTTTCAATCTTGTTGGGTATTTCGGAGTCTCGTGTGTGCATGTCCACTTCACCTCGTGTTTGCTTATATCCCGCCATATGAGTGTGTACCCAGGTTTGTATGTCCAATAGCTTTAGGGGTTAACGAGGAAAAAGCCATTAGCAAAGGTCAAAGGATGAGAGCCTAGGAGTTACTAAGAATCTCCACAAAATGCAAGTGCGAGAAGAAGCAGCCAAGAATTGAATGCATTGCATAATGTTAGCGCGATGATTGAGAGAATCTAGGGACGTTATGAAATATTATAGCATGTGATCATAACATGAAAGAGATAATCTATGCACGGGAACAAGAAAACTAGTTGAACTTCCTACATATAGTAGAATTTTCCTATGATCCGTGTTATAAAAGTATTAGTAATGAATCCTCTTAAAGCTATCTATAGTCAAGATTTCTAACCCTAATCAAGGTAGAGATTTTGAAGCAAAGATGCTTGGTGAGATGGACAATCAAATACAATCTATAAGAAAAGATATCAAAGCTGGTCGAGATCGACATAAACATTATGTAGATCCCAAGAGGTTGAGTCGTTATTTTGAGGGAGGCCATATGGTTTTTCTTTATGTACAACACTTGCAAAAGTACAAGAAGATTTTGCGGACCTTATGGTATTACGAGCAATATTGGTGATAAATCTTAGGACTTGCTTCTTTCTCCATAGCTTAACGTTTGCAACGTCTTCTTCCATGTCAACCTAGTCCAAAGCTTGAGCACATCTTAGAAAACATTATTCTTCGTCATGGTTGCTAGTGCAAGGTACATTTAGAATTGGAACCCAAGATAATCGAGATATCTTTACAACATAGGATTCTAAAAGAATGCTTAGTTAAATGGAAATTTCTCCATGCTACTTGGGAAAAGAAGAGGATCCATAGAGCTAAAGATAGCCCCAGGACATCCCAATCCTTAAGTGAGGAAGCATAGAATTTAAATTTGCAAAAGCCATTGGAAATTAAGATTTGGATGATAATCTTAAATTTTTACACGATTCATATAGTAAAAAATAAAAATAAAAAAAAATATATATATATATATATATATATATATATATATATATATAAGTATACATGTGTGTGGGGTACCCTTGTGTGAAAACACTTGGATTCTAAATGCATTTTGAGAAATTTTAGTCTTTAAATCTTGTTGGGTATTTCAAAGTCTCTTGTGTGCGCCTCCACCTAACCTCGTGTTTGCTTATATCTCGCCATATGAGTGTGTACCCATGTTTGTATGTCCAATAGCCTCAGGGGTTAACGGGAAAAAAGCCATTAGCAAAGGTCAAAGGATGAGATCCTAGGATTTAGTGAGAATCTCCACAAAATGCAAATGGAAGAAGAAGCAGCCAAGAATTAAATGCATCGCATAATGTTAACGCGATGATTGAGAGAATCTAGGGATGTTATGACATAACATAGAATGCGATCATAACATGAAAGAGGTAATCAAGTTATAGAAGACACCCTCAAAGCTTTCTGTGCACGGGAATAAGAAAGATAGTTGAACTTCCTACATATAGTGGAATTTCCCTATGATCCTTATTATAAAAGTATTAGTAATGACTCCTCTTAAAGCTATCTATGGTCAAGATTTCCTTACATCCTTAACTTGGTCTGATGCCCTAATGAAGGTAGAGATTTTGAAGCAAAGATGCTTAATGAGATGGAGAATCAAATGCCATCTATAAGGAAAGATATCAAAGCTGGTCAAGGTAGACATAAACATTATGTAGATCCCAAGAGGTTGAGTCATGATTTTGAGGGAGGCCATATGCTTTTTCTTTGTTTACGACCCATGCAAAAGTACCACAAGATCTTGTGGACATTATGGTATTACCAGGAATATTGTAGATAAATCTTATGACTTGCTTCTTCCTCCACAGCTTTGAGAGCATCTTCCATGTCTACCTAGTGAGAAGAAGTATCATCCAGTCCATGAGAACATCTCAGAAAAGATTATTACTTCATCATGCTTCCTAGTTAGTGCAAGGTACATTTGGAATTGGAACCCAAGATGTTCGAGAAATCTCTACAACATAGGATTCTAAAAGAATGCTTAGTTAAATGGAAGTTTCTCCTTGTTGAAGATGCGACTTGGGAAAACAAGTGGATCTTTAGAGCTAAAGATAGCCCCGATTCGTGAGATAAGGACATCCGAATCCTTAAGTGAGGAAGAATTGAAGAAGAATTTAAATTTGCAAAAGCCTTTGAAAATTAAGATTTGGATGATAATCTTGAAATTTTACACGATTCATATAAACAAGAAAATATATAAAAGCATACATGTGTGTGGGTATCCTTCCACAAAATGCAACTGGTACAAGCAAATGCCAAGAATTGAATGCATCAAACAATGCCTACGTGATGATTCAAAGAATCTAGGGATTTTATGACTGAACATCGCATGCGATCATAACATGAAAGATGTCATCAAGTTATAGAAGACACCCTCAAAGCCTCTTGTGGATGTAAACAAAAAAGATAGTTGAACTTCCTATATCTATTAGAAATTGCCTATGATGCTTAGTATAAAAGTATTAGTAATGAATCCTCTTAAAGCTACCTATGGTGAAGATTTCCTTACATCCTTATTAATGTTTTATATCTAAGCATTCAGCATTACGCATTTCGCTTTAAGCCCTCCACATTTAGCCATTCGACTTTAGGGTTACAACTTATAGCCTTCGACTTCATGCTTTCAGCCATTTGGCTTAGGCTTTCTGCATTTTAGCTCTCCTTTTGGAAATCCGGACAAGAGCAGCTTAGGTACTCATACACATTCACCACATAATTCACTCGAGCCACATGCGACCCCTCTGTGCTCACATAAAACATGTGTAATTTTCAGAACAGACAACTTCTTCTCGAACAATGCAAGCTGAAATCAAATGACCTTTCTATACATTCTCTTGGAATTATTTAGTGAGCCTCTCGCGCCAACTAATTGTAAATCACCATGGCCTCTTAAAGCTATCTATGGTGAAGATTTCCTTACATCCTTGGCTTGGTCTGACCCCCTAATCAAGGTAGAGATTTTGAAGCAAATATGCTTGATGAGATGGACAATCAAATACAATCTATAAGAAAAGATATCAAAGCTGGTCAAGATAGACATAAACATTATGTAGATCCCAAGAGGTTGAGTTGTTATTTTGAGGGAGGCCATATGGTTTTTCTTTATGTACAACCCTCGCAAAAGTACATGAAAATCTTGTGGACGTTAGGGTATTATGAGCAATATTGGAGATAAATCTTAGGACTTGCTTCTTTCTCCATAGCGTAAGGTTCGCAGCGTCTTCTTCCATGTCAACCTAGTGAGAAGAAGTATCATCCAATGCCTGAGCACATCTTAGAAAAGATTATTACTTCATCATGCTTGCTACTGCAAGGTACATTTAGAATTGGAACCCAAGATGCTCGAGAAATCTCTACAACATAGGATTCTAAAAGAATGCTTAGTTAAATGGAAGTTTCTCCCTCTTGAAGATGCGACTTGGGAAAAGAAGAGGATATATGAGCTAAAGATAGCCCCGATTCTTGAGCTGAGGACATCCCAATCCTTAAATGAGAAAGCATTGAAGAAGAATTTAAATTTGCAAAAGCCTTTGAAAATTAAGATTTGGATGATAATCTTGAAACTTTACACGATTCATATAGTCAAAAATATATATAAAAGCATACGTGTGTGCGGTATCCTTGTGTGAAAGCACTTCGATCCTTAATGCATTTGAAATTTTAGTCTTAAAAACTTGTTGGGGGTATTTCAGAGTCTTGTGTGTGCGTGTCCACCTCACCTCATGTTTGCTTATATCCCACCATATGAGTATGTACCCATGCTTGTATGTCTAATAGCCTTAGGGGTTAACGGGGAAAAAGCCATTAGCAAAGGTCAAAGAATGAAAGCCTAGAAGTTACTGAGAATCTCCATAAAATGCAAGTGGGAGAACAAGCAGCCAAGAATTGAATGCATTGCATAATGTTAGCGCGATGATTGAGAGAATCTAGGGATGTTATGGCATAACATAGCATGCGATTATAACATGAAAGAGGTAATCAAGTTATAGAAGACACGCTCAAAGCTTTCTGTGCACGGGAACAAGAGAGATAGTTGAGCTTTCTACATATAGTAGAATTTCCCTATGATCCTTATTATAAAAGCATTAGTAATGAATCCTCTTAAAGCTATCTATGGTCAAAATTTCCCTACATCCTTCACTTGGTCTGACCCCCTAATAAAGAAGGTAGATGCTTGATGAGATGGACAATCAAATGCCATCTATAGGAAAAGATATCAAAGCTGGTCAAGGTAGACAAAAACATTATGTAGACCGCAAGACGTTGAGTCGTGATTTTGAGGGAGGCCATATGCTTTTTGTTTGTTTATGACCCTTGCGAAAGTAGCACAAGATCTTGTGGACCTTATGGTATTACCAGGTATATTGGAGATAAATCTTATGACTTGCTTCTTCCTCCACAGCTTTCACATCATCTTCCATATCAACCTAGTGAGAAGAAGTATAATCCAAACCATGAGAACATCTGAGAAAAGATTATTACTTGGTTATGCTTGCTACTACTGCAAGGTATATTTGGAATCGGAACCCAAGATGTTCAAGAAATCTCTACAACATAGGATTCTAAAAGAATGCTTAGTTAAATGGGAGTTTCTCCCTGTTGAAGATGCGACTTGGGAAAAGAAGAGGATCTATAGAGCTAAAGATAGCCCCGATTTGCGAGATGAGGACATCCCAATCCTTAAGTAAGGAAGCATTGAAAAAGAATTTAAATTTGGAAAAGCCACTGAAAAATAAGATTTGGATGATAATCTTGAAATTTTACACGATTCATATAGTCCAAAAAATATATAAAAGCATACATGTGTGTGGGGTACCCCTGTGTGAAAGCAGTTAAACTATGAATTTTGAGAAATTTTAGTCTTTAAATCTTGTTGGGTATTTCGGAGTCTCATGTTGTGTGTGTGTCCACTTCACCTCGTGTTTGCTTATATCCTGCCAAATGAGTGTGTACCCATGTTTGTATGTCCAATAGCCTTAGGGGTTACTGAGGAAAAAGCCATTAGCAAAGGTCAAAGGATGAGAGCCTAGGAGTTACTAAGAATCTCCACAAAATGCAAGTGGGACAATAAGTAGCCAAGAATTGAATGCATGGCATAATGTTAGCGCGATGATTGAGAGAATCTAGGGACGTTAGCATGCGATCATAATATGAAAGAGGTAATCTGTGCACGAGAACAAGAAAAATAGTTCAACTTCCTACATATAGTAGAATTTTCCTATGATCCGTGTTATAAAAGTATTAGTAATGAATCCTCTTAAAGCTATCTATGGTCAAGATTTCTAACCCTAATCAAGGTAGAGATTTTGAAGCAAAGATGCTTGGTGAGATGGACAATCAAATACCATCTATAAGGAAAGATATAAAAGCTGGTCAAGATAGACATAAACATTATGTAGATCCCAAGAGATTGAGTCGTTATTTTGAGGGAGGCCATATTGTTTTTCTTTATGTACAACCCTTGAAAAAGTACAAGAAGATCTTGCGAACCTTATGGTATTACGAGCAATATTGGAGATAAATCTTAGGACTTGCTTCTTTCTCCACAGCTTAAGATTTGCAACGTCTTCTTCCATGCTAACCTATTCAAAAGTATCATCCAAAGCCTGAGCACATCTTAGAACAGATTATTCTTCGTCATGTTTGCTAGTGCAATGTACGTTTAGAATTGGAACCCAAGATAATCGAGATATCTTTACAACATAGGATTCTAAAAGAATGCTTAGTTAAATGGAAGTTTCTCCATGCGACTTGGGAAAAGAAGAGGATCCATAGAGCTAAAGATAGTCCCAGGACATCCCAATCCTTAAGTGAGGAAGCATAGAATTTAAATTTACAAAAGCCATTGGAAAGTAAGATTTGGATGATAATCTTAAAATTTTATACGATTCATATAGTCAAAAATATATATATAAAAGCATACATGTGTGTGGGGTACCCTTGTGTGAAAGCACTTGGACACTAAATGCATTTTGAGATCTTGTTGGGCTTTTCGGAGTCTCTTGTGTGGGCGTCCCACCTAACCTCGTGTTTGCTTATATCCCACCATATGAGTGTGTACCCATGTTTGTATGTCCAATAGCCTCAGGGGTTAACGGGGAAAAAGCCATTAGCAAAGGTCAAAGGATGAGATCCTAGGAGTTAGTGAGAATCTCCACAAAATGCAAATGGGAGAAGAAGCAGCCAAGAATTGAATGCATCGCATAATGTTAGCGCGATGATTGAGAGAATCTAGGGATATTATGACATAACATAGCATGCAATCATAACATGAAAGAGGTAATCAAGTTATAGAAGACACCCTCAAAGCTTTCTGTGCATGGGAATAAGAAAGATAGTTGAACTTCCTACATATAGTGGAATTTCCCTATGATCCTTATTATAAAAGTATTAGTAATGAATCCTCTTCAAGCTATCTATGGTCAAGATTTCCTTACATCCTTGACTTGGTCTGACTCCATAGTGAAGGTAGAGATTTTGAAGCAAAGATGCTTGATAAGATGGAGAATCAAATGCCATCTATAAGGAAAGATATCAAAGCTGGTCAAGGTGTCTATAAACATTATGTAGATCCCAAGAGGTTGAGTCGTGATTTTGAGGGAGGCCATACGCTTTTTCTTTGTTTACGACCCTTGCGAAAGTACCACAAGATCTTGTGGACCTTATGGTATTACTAGGAATATTGGAGATAAATCTTTTGACTTGCTTCTTCCTGCACAGCTTTTGCAGCATCTTATATATCAATCTAGTGAGAAGAAGTATCATCTAAACCATGAGAACATCTTAGAAGAGATTATTACTTCCTCGTGCTTGCTAGTTAGTGCAAGGTACATTTGGAATTGGAACCCAACATAGGATTCTAAAAGAATGCTTAGGTAAATGGAAGTTGGGACTTGCTTCTTTCTCCACAGCTTAAGATTTGCAACGTCTTCTTCCATGCTAACCTATTCAAAAGTATCATCCAAAGCCTGAGCACATCTTAGAACAGATTATTCTTCGTCATGTTTGCTAGTGCAATGTACGTTTAGAATTGGAACCCAAGATAATCGAGATATCTTTACAACATAGGATTCTAAAAGAATGCTTAGTTAAATGGAAGTTTCTCCATGCGACTTGGGAAAAGAAGAGGATCCATAGAGCTAAACATAGTCCCAGGACATCCCAATCCTTAAGTGAGGAAGCATAGAATTTAAATTTACAAAAGCCATTGGAAAGTAAGATTTGGATGATAATCTTAAAATTTTATACGATTCATATAGTCAAAAATATATATATAAAAGCATACATGTGTGTGGGGTACCCTTGTGTGAAAGCACTTGGACACTAAATGCATTTTGAGATCTTGTTGGGCTTTTCGGAGTCTCTTGTGTGGGCGTCCCACCTAACCTCGTGTTTGCTTATATCCCACCATATGAGTGTGTACCCATGTTTGTATGTCCAATAGCCTCAGGGGTTAACGGGGAAAAAGCCATTAGCAAAGGTCAAAGGATGAGATCCTAGGAGTTAGTGAGAATCTCCACAGAATGCAAATGGGAGAAGAAGCAGCCAAGAATTGAATGCATCGCATAATGTTAGCGCGATGATTGAGAGAATCTAGGGATATTATGACATAACATAGCATGCAATCATAACATGAAAGAGGTAATCAAGTTATAGAAGACACCCTCAAAGCTTTCTGTGCATGGGAATAAGAAAGATAGTTGAACTTCCTACATATAGTGGAATTTCCCTATGATCCTTATTATAAAAGTATTAGTAATGAATCCTCTTCAAGCTATCTATGGTCAAGATTTCCTTACATCCTTGACTTGGTCTGACTCCATAGTGAAGGTAGAGATTTTGAAGCAAAGATGCTTGATAAGATGGAGAATCAAATGCCATCTATAAGGAAAGATATCAAAGCTGGTCAAGGTGTCTATAAACATTATGTAGATCCCAAGAGGTTGAGTCGTGATTTTGAGGGAGGCCATACGCTTTTTCTTTGTTTACGACCCTTGCGAAAGTACCACAAGATCTTGTGGACCTTATGGTATTACTAGGAATATTGGAGATAAATCTTTTGACTTGCTTCTTCCTGCACAGCTTTTGCAGCATCTTATATATCAATCTAGTGAGAAGAAGTATCATCTAAACCATGAGAACATCTTAGAAGAGATTATTACTTCCTCGTGCTTGCTAGTTAGTGCAAGGTACATTTGGAATTGGAACCCAACATAGGATTCTAAAAGAATGCTTAGGTAAATGGAAGTTTCTCACTGTTGAAGATGCGACTTGGGAAAAGAAGAGGATCTATAGAGCTAAAGATAGCCCCGATTTGCGAGATGAGGACATCCCAATCCTTAAGTAAGGAAGCATTGAAAAAGAATTTAAATTTGGAAAAGCCACTAAAAAAATAAGATTTGGATGATAATCTTGAAATTTTACACAATTCATATAGTCCGAAAAATATATAAAAGCATACATGTGTGTGGGGTACCCCTGTGTGAAAGCACTTAAACTATGAATTTTGAGAAATTTTAGTCTTTAAATCTTGTTGGGTATTTCAGAGTCTCATGTTGTGTGCGTGTCCACTTCACCTTGTGTTTGCTTATATCCCGCCAAATGAGTGTGTACCCATGTTTGTATGTCCAATAGCCTTAGGGGTTAATGAGAAAAAAGCCATTAGCAAAGGTCAAAGGATGAGAGCCTAGGAGTTACTAAGAATCTCCACAAAATGCAAGTGGGACAAGAAGCAGCCAAGAATTGAATGTATCGCATAATGTTAGCGCAATGATTGAGAGAATCTAAGGACGTTATGAAATAACATAGCATGCGATCATAATATGAAAGAGGTAATTTGTGTACGAGAACAAGAAAAATAACATACAAACCCTCACAAAAGTACATGAAAATCTTGCGGACCTTAGGGTATTATGAGCAATATTGGAGATAAATCTTAGGACTTGCTTCTTTCTCCATAGCGTAAGGTTCGCAACATCTTCTTCCATGTCAACCTAGTGAGAAGAAGTATCATCCAATGCCTGAGCACATCTTAGAAAAGATTATTACTTCATCATGCTTGCTACTGCAAGGTACATTTAGAATTGGAATCCAAGATGCTCGAGAAATCTCTACAACATAGGATTCTAAAAGAATGCTTAGTTGAATGGAAGTTTCTCCCTCTTGAAGATGCGACTTGGGAAAAGAAGAGGATATATGAGCTAAAGATAGCCCCGATTCTCGAGCTGAGGACATCCCAATCCTTCAATGAGAAAGCATTGAAGAAGAATTTAAATTTGCAAAAGCCTTTGAAAATTAAGATTTAGATGATAATCTTGAAATTTTACACGATTCATATATTCAAAAATATATATAAAAGCATACATGTGTGTGCGGTACCCTTGTGTGAAAGCACTTCGATCCTTAATGCATTTGAAATTTTAGTCTTTAAAACTTGTTGGGGGTATTTTGGAGTCTCGTGTGTGCGTGTCCACCTCACCTCGTGTTTGCTTATATCCCACCATATGAGTATGTACCCATGTTTGTATGTCTAATAGCCTTAGGGGTTAACGGGGAAAAAGCCATTAGCAAAGGTCAAAGAATGAAAGCCTAGAAGTTACTGAGAATCTCCATAAAATGCAAGTGGGAGAACAAGCAGCCAAGAATTGAATGCATTGCATAATGTTAGCGCGATGATTGAGAGAATCTAGGGACGTTATGGCATAACATAGCATGCGATTATAACATGAAAGAGGTAATCAAGTTTTAGAAGACACCCTCAAAGCTTTCTGTGCACGAGAACAAGAAAGATAGTTGAACTTCCTACATATAGTAGAATTTCCCTATGATCCTTATTATAAAAGCATTAGTAATGAATCCTCTTAAAGCTATCTATGGTCAAAATTTCCCTACATCCTTCACTTGGTTTGACCCCCTAATGAAGGTAGATGCTTGATGAGATGGACAATCAAATGCCATCTATAGGAAAAGATATCAAAGCTGGTCAAGGTAGACAAAAACATTATGTAGATCGCAAGACGTTGAGTCGTGATTTTGAGGGAGGCCATATGCTTTTTGTTTGTATATGACCCTTGTGAAAGTACCACAAGATCTTGTGGACCTTATGGTATTACCAGGTATATTGGAGATAAATCCTATGACTCGCTTCTTCCTCCACAGCTTTCACATCATCTTCCATATCAACCTAGTGAGAAGAAGTATAATCCCAACCATGAGAACATCTGAGAAAAGATTATTACTTGGTTATGCTTGCTACTACTACAAGGTATATTTGGAATCGAAACCCAAGATGTTCAAGAAATCTCTACAACATAGGATTCTAAAAGAATGCTTAGTTAAATGGGAGTTTCTCCCTGTTGAAGATGCGACTTGGGAAAAGAAGAGGATCTATAGAGCTAAAGATAGCCCCGATTCGCGAGATGAGGACATCCCAATCCTTAAGTAAGGAAGCATTGAAAAAGAATTTAAATTTAGAAAAGCCACTGAAAAATAAGATTTGGATGATAATCTTGAAATTTTACACGATTCATATAGTCCAAAAAATATATAAAAGCATACATGTGTGTGGGGTACCCCTGTGTGAAAGCAGTTAAACTATGAATTTTGAGAAATTTTAGTCTTTAAATCTTGTTGGGTATTTCGGAGTCTCATGTTGTGTGCGTGTCCACCTCGTGTTTGCTTATATCCCACCAAATGAGTGTGTACCCATGTTTGTATGTCCAATAGCCTTAGGGGTTACTGAGGAAAAAGCCATTAGCAAAGGTCAAAGGATGAGAGCCTAGGAGTTACTAAGAATCTCCACAAAATGCAAGTGGGAGAAGAAGCAGCCAAGAATTGAATGCATGGCATAATGTTAGCGCGATGATTGAGAGAATCTAAGGACGTTATGAAATAACATAGCATGCGATCATAATATGAAAGAGGTAATCTATGCACGAGAACAAGAAAAATAGCATGCGATCATAATATGAAAGAGGTAATCTATGCACGAGAACAAGAAAAATAGTTCAACTTCTTACATATAGTAGAATTTTCCTATGATCCGTGTTATAAAAGTATTAGTAATGAATCCTCTTAAAGCTATCTATGGTCCAGATTTCTAACCCTAATCAAGGTAGAGATTTTGAAGCAAAGATGCTTGGTGAGATGGACAATCAAATACAATCTTTAAGGAAAGATATAAAAACTGGTCAAGATAGACATAAACATTATGTAGATCCCAAGAGGTTGAGTCGCTATTTTGAGGGAGGCCATATGCTTTTTGTTTGTTTATGACCCTTGCGAAAGTACCACAAGATCTTGTGGACCTTATGGTATTACCAGATATATTGGAGATAAATCTTAGGACTTGCTTCTTTCTCCACAGCTTAAGATTCGCAACGTCTTCTTCCATGTTAACCTAGTCAGAAGTATCATCCAAAGCCTGAGCACATCTTAGAAAAGATTATTCTTCGTCATGTTTGCTAATGTACATTTAGAATTGGAACCCAAGATGCTCGAGATATCTTTTCAACATAGGATTCTAAAAGAATGCTTAGTTAAATGGAAGTTTCTCCCTCTTGAAGATGCGACTTGGGAAAAGAAGAGGATATATGAGCTAAAGATAGCCCCGATTCTTGAGCTGAGGACATCCCAATCCTTAAATGAGAAAGCATTGAAGAAGAATTTAAATTTGCAAAAGCCTTTGAAAATTAAGATTTGGATGATAATCTTGAAACTTTACACGATTCATATAGTCAAAAATATATATAAAAGCATACATGTGTGTGCGGTATCCTTGTGTGAAAGCACTTCGATCCTTAATGCATTTGAAATTTTAGTCTTAAAAACTTGTTGGGGGTATTTCAGAGTCTTGTGTGTGCGTGTCCACCTCACCTCATGTTTGCTTATATCCCACCATATGAGTATGTACCCATGCTTGTATGTCTAATAGCCTTAGGGGTTAACGGGGAAAAAGCCATTAGCAAAGGTCAAAGAATGAAAGCCTAGAAGTTACTGAGAATCTCCATAAAATGCAAGTGGGAGAACAAGCAGCCAAGAATTGAATGCATTGCATAATGTTAGCGCGATGATTGAGAGAATCTAGGGATGTTATGGCATAACATAGCATGCGATTATAACATGAAAGAGGTAATCAAGTTATAGAAGACACCCTCAAAGCTTTCTGTGCACGGGAACAAGAGAGATAGTTGAGCTTTCTACATATAGTAGAATTTCCCTATGATCCTTATTATAAAAGCATTAGTAATGAATCCTCTTAAAGCTATCTATGGTCAAAATTTCCCTACATCCTTCACTTGGTCTGACCCCCTAATAAAGAAGGTAGATGCTTGATGAGATGGACAATCAAATGCCATCTATAGGAAAAGATATCAAAGCTGGTCAAGGTAGACAAAAACATTATGTAGACCGCAAGACGTTGAGTCGTGATTTTGAGGGAGGCCATATGCTTTTTGTTTGTTTATGACCCTTGCGAAAGTAGCACAAGATCTTGTGGACCTTATGGTATTACCAGGTATATTGGAGATAAATCTTATGACTTGCTTCTTCCTCCACAGCTTTCACATCATCTTCCATATCAACCTAGTGAGAAGAAGTATAATCCAAACCATGAGAACATCTGAGAAAAGATTATTACTTGGTTATGCTTGCTACTACTGCAAGGTATATTTGGAATCGGAACCCAAGATGTTCAAGAAATCTCTACAACATAGGATTCTAAAAGAATGCTTAGTTAAATGGGAGTTTCTCCCTGTTGAAGATGCGACTTGGGAAAAGAAGAGGATCTATAGAGCTAAAGATAGCCCCGATTTGCGAGATGAGGACATCCCAATCCTTAAGTAAGGAAGCATTGAAAAAGAATTTAAATTTGGAAAAGCCACTGAAAAATAAGATTTGGATGATAATCTTGAAATTTTACACGATTCATATAGTCCAAAAAATATATAAAAGCATACATGTGTGTGGGGTACCCCTGTGTGAAAGCAGTTAAACTATGAATTTTGAGAAATTTTAGTCTTTAAATCTTGTTGGGTATTTCGGAGTCTCATGTTGTGTGTGTGTCCACTTCACCTCGTGTTTACTTATATCCTGCCAAATGAGTGTGTACCCATGTTTGTATGTCCAATAGCCTTAGGGGTTACTGAGGAAAAAGCCATTAGCAAAGGTCAAAGGATGAGAGCCTAGGAGTTACTAAGAATCTCCACAAAATGCAAGTGGGACAATAAGTAGCCAAGAATTGAATGCATGGCATAATGTTAGCGCGATGATTGAGAGAATCTAGGGACGTTAGCATGCGATCATAATATGAAAGAGGTAATCTGTGCACGAGAACAAGAAAAATAGTTCAACTTCCTACATATAGTAGAATTTTCCTATGATCCGTGTTATAAAAGTATTAGTAATGAATCCTCTTAAAGCTATCTATGGTCAAGATTTCTAACCCTAATCAAGGTAGAGATTTTGAAGCAAAGATGCTTGGTGAGATGGACAATCAAATACCATCTATAAGGAAAGATATAAAAGCTGGTCAAGATAGACATAAACATTATGTAGATCCCAAGAGGTTGAGTCGTTATTTTGAGGGAGGCCATATTGTTTTTCTTTATGTACAACCCTTGAAAAAGTACAAGAAGATCTTGCGAACCTTATGGTATTACGAGCAATATTGGAGATAAATCTTAGGACTTGCTTCTTTCTCCACAGCTTAAGATTTGCAACGTCTTCTTCCATGCTAACCTATTCAAAAGTATCATCCAAAGCCTGAGCACATCTTAGAACAGATTATTCTTCGTCATGTTTGCTAGTGCAATGTACGTTTAGAATTGGAACCCAAGATAATCGAGATATCTTTACAACATAGGATTCTAAAAGAATGCTTAGTTAAATGGAAGTTTCTCCATGCGACTTGGGAAAAGAAGAGGATCCATAGAGCTAAACATAGTCCCAGGACATCCCAATCCTTAAGTGAGGAAGCATAGAATTTAAATTTACAAAAGCCATTGGAAAGTAAGATTTGGATGATAATCTTAAAATTTTATACGATTCATATAGTCAAAAATATATATATAAAAGCATACATGTGTGTGGGGTACCCTTGTGTGAAAGCACTTGGACACTAAATGCATTTTGAGATCTTGTTGGGCTTTTCGGAGTCTCTTGTGTGGGCGTCCCACCTAACCTCGTGTTTGCTTATATCCCACCATATGAGTGTGTACCCATGTTTGTATGTCCAATAGCCTCAGGGGTTAACGGGGAAAAAGCCATTAGCAAAGGTCAAAGGATGAGATCCTAGGAGTTAGTGAGAATCTCCACAAAATGCAAATGGGAGAAGAAGCAGCCAAGAATTGAATGCATCGCATAATGTTAGCGCGATGATTGAGAGAATCTAGGGATATTATGACATAACATAGCATGCAATCATAACATGAAAGAGGTAATCAAGTTATAGAAGACACCCTCAAAGCTTTCTGTGCATGGGAATAAGAAAGATAGTTGAACTTCCTACATATAGTGGAATTTCCCTATGATCCTTATTATAAAAGTATTAGTAATGAATCCTCTTCAAGCTATCTATGGTCAAGATTTCCTTACATCCTTGACTTGGTCTGACTCCATAGTGAAGGTAGAGATTTTGAAGCAAAGATGCTTGATAAGATGGAGAATCAAATGCCATCTATAAGGAAAGATATCAAAGCTGGTCAAGGTGTCTATAAACATTATGTAGATCCCAAGAGGTTGAGTCGTGATTTTGAGGGAGGCCATACGCTTTTTCTTTGTTTACGACCCTTGCGAAAGTACCACAAGATCTTGTGGACCTTATGGTATTACTAGGAATATTGGAGATAAATCTTTTGACTTGCTTCTTCCTGCACAGCTTTTGCAGCATCTTATATATCAATCTAGTGAGAAGAAGTATCATCTAAACCATGAGAACATCTTAGAAGAGATTATTACTTCCTCGTGCTTGCTAGTTAGTGCAAGGTACATTTGGAATTGGAACCCAACATAGGATTCTAAAAGAATGCTTAGGTAAATGGAAGTTGGGACTTGCTTCTTTCTCCACAGCTTAAGATTTGCAACGTCTTCTTCCATGCTAACCTATTCAAAAGTATCATCCAAAGCCTGAGCACATCTTAGAACAGATTATTCTTCGTCATGTTTGCTAGTGCAATGTACGTTTAGAATTGGAACCCAAGATAATCGAGATATCTTTACAACATAGGATTCTAAAAGAATGCTTAGTTAAATGGAAGTTTCTCCATGCGACTTGGGAAAAGAAGAGGATCCATAGAGCTAAACATAGTCCCAGGACATCCCAATCCTTAAGTGAGGAAGCATAGAATTTAAATTTACAAAAGCCATTGGAAAGTAAGATTTGGATGATAATCTTAAAATTTTATACGATTCATATAGTCAAAAATATATATATAAAAGCATACATGTGTGTGGGGTACCCTTGTGTGAAAGCACTTGGACACTAAATGCATTTTGAGATCTTGTTGGGCTTTTCGGAGTCTCTTGTGTGGGCGTCCCACCTAACCTCGTGTTTGCTTATATCCCACCATATGAGTGTGTACCCATGTTTGTATGTCCAATAGCCTCAGGGGTTAACGGGGAAAAAGCCATTAGCAAAGGTCAAAGGATGAGATCCTAGGAGTTAGTGAGAATCTCCACAAAATGCAAATGGGAGAAGAAGCAGCCAAGAATTGAATGCATCGCATAATGTTAGCGCGATGATTGAGAGAATCTAGGGATATTATGACATAACATAGCATGCAATCATAACATGAAAGAGGTAATCAAGTTATAGAAGACACCCTCAAAGCTTTCTGTGCATGGGAATAAGAAAGATAGTTGAACTTCCTACATATAGTGGAATTTCCCTATGATCCTTATTATAAAAGTATTAGTAATGAATCCTCTTCAAGCTATCTATGGTCAAGATTTCCTTACATCCTTGACTTGGTCTGACTCCATAGTGAAGGTAGAGATTTTGAAGCAAAGATGCTTGATAAGATGGAGAATCAAATGCCATCTATAAGGAAAGATATCAAAGCTGGTCAAGGTGTCTATAAACATTATGTAGATCCCAAGAGGTTGAGTCGTGATTTTGAGGGAGGCCATACGCTTTTTCTTTGTTTACGACCCTTGCGAAAGTACCACAAGATCTTGTGGACCTTATGGTATTACTAGGAATATTGGAGATAAATCTTTTGACTTGCTTCTTCCTGCACAGCTTTTGCAGCATCTTATATATCAATCTAGTGAGAAGAAGTATCATCTAAACCATGAGAACATCTTAGAAGAGATTATTACTTCCTCGTGCTTGCTAGTTAGTGCAAGGTACATTTGGAATTGGAACCCAACATAGGATTCTAAAAGAATGCTTAGGTAAATGGAAGTTTCTCACTGTTGAAGATGCGACTTGGGAAAAGAAGAGGATCTATAGAGCTAAAGATAGCCCCGATTTGCGAGATGAGGACATCCCAATCCTTAAGTAAGGAAGCATTGAAAAAGAATTTAAATTTGGAAAAGCCACTAAAAAAATAAGATTTGGATGATAATCTTGAAATTTTACACAATTCATATAGTCCGAAAAATATATAAAAGCATACATGTGTGTGGGGTACCCCTGTGTGAAAGCACTTAAACTATGAATTTTGAGAAATTTTAGTCTTTAAATCTTGTTGGGTATTTCAGAGTCTCATGTTGTGTGCGTGTCCACTTCACCTTGTGTTTGCTTATATCCCGCCAAATGAGTGTGTACCCATGTTTGTATGTCCAATAGCCTTAGGGGTTAATGAGAAAAAAGCCATTAGCAAAGGTCAAAGGATGAGAGCCTAGGAGTTACTAAGAATCTCCACAAAATGCAAGTGGGACAAGAAGCAGCCAAGAATTGAATGTATCGCATAATGTTAGCGCAATGATTGAGAGAATCTAAGGACGTTATGAAATAACATAGCATGCGATCATAATATGAAAGAGGTAATTTGTGTACGAGAACAAGAAAAATAACATACAAACCCTCACAAAAGTACATGAAAATCTTGCGGACCTTAGGGTATTATGAGCAATATTGGAGATAAATCTTAGGACTTGCTTCTTTCTCCATAGCGTAAGGTTCGCAACATCTTCTTCCATGTCAACCTAGTGAGAAGAAGTATCATCCAATGCCTGAGCACATCTTAGAAAAGATTATTACTTCATCATGCTTGCTACTGCAAGGTACATTTAGAATTGGAATCCAAGATGCTCGAGAAATCTCTACAACATAGGATTCTAAAAGAATGCTTAGTTGAATGGAAGTTTCTCCCTCTTGAAGATGCGACTTGGGAAAAGAAGAGGATATATGAGCTAAAGATAGCCCCGATTCTCGAGCTGAGGACATCCCAATCCTTCAATGAGAAAGCATTGAAGAAGAATTTAAATTTGCAAAAGCCTTTGAAAATTAAGATTTAGATGATAATCTTGAAATTTTACACGATTCATATATTCAAAAATATATATAAAAGCATACATGTGTGTGCGGTACCCTTGTGTGAAAGCACTTCGATCCTTAATGCATTTGAAATTTTAGTCTTTAAAACTTGTTGGGGGTATTTTGGAGTCTCGTGTGTGCGTGTCCACCTCACCTCGTGTTTGCTTATATCCCACCATATGAGTATGTACCCATGTTTGTATGTCTAATAGCCTTAGGGGTTAACGGGGAAAAAGCCATTAGCAAAGGTCAAAGAATGAAAGCCTAGAAGTTACTGAGAATCTCCATAAAATGCAAGTGGGAGAACAAGCAGCCAAGAATTGAATGCATTGCATAATGTTAGCGCGATGATTGAGAGAATCTAGGGACGTTATGGCATAACATAGCATGCGATTATAACATGAAAGAGGTAATCAAGTTTTAGAAGACACCCTCAAAGCTTTCTGTGCACGAGAACAAGAAAGATAGTTGAACTTCCTACATATAGTAGAATTTCCCTATGATCCTTATTATAAAAGCATTAGTAATGAATCCTCTTAAAGCTATCTATGGTCAAAATTTCCCTACATCCTTCACTTGGTTTGACCCCCTAATGAAGGTAGATGCTTGATGAGATGGACAATCAAATGCCATCTATAGGAAAAGATATCAAAGCTGGTCAAGGTAGACAAAAACATTATGTAGATCGCAAGACGTTGAGTCGTGATTTTGAGGGAGGCCATATGCTTTTTGTTTGTATATGACCCTTGTGAAAGTACCACAAGATCTTGTGGACCTTATGGTATTACCAGGTATATTGGAGATAAATCCTATGACTCGCTTCTTCCTCCACAGCTTTCACATCATCTTCCATATCAACCTAGTGAGAAGAAGTATAATCCCAACCATGAGAACATCTGAGAAAAGATTATTACTTGGTTATGCTTGCTACTACTACAAGGTATATTTGGAATCGAAACCCAAGATGTTCAAGAAATCTCTACAACATAGGATTCTAAAAGAATGCTTAGTTAAATGGGAGTTTCTCCCTGTTGAAGATGCGACTTGGGAAAAGAAGAGGATCTATAGAGCTAAAGATAGCCCCGATTCGCGAGATGAGGACATCCCAATCCTTAAGTAAGGAAGCATTGAAAAAGAATTTAAATTTAGAAAAGCCACTGAAAAATAAGATTTGGATGATAATCTTGAAATTTTACACGATTCATATAGTCCAAAAAATATATAAAAGCATACATGTGTGTGGGGTACCCCTGTGTGAAAGCAGTTAAACTATGAATTTTGAGAAATTTTAGTCTTTAAATCTTGTTGGGTATTTCGGAGTCTCATGTTGTGTGCGTGTCCACCTCGTGTTTGCTTATATCCCACCAAATGAGTGTGTACCCATGTTTGTATGTCCAATAGCCTTAGGGGTTACTGAGGAAAAAGCCATTAGCAAAGGTCAAAGGATGAGAGCCTAGGAGTTACTAAGAATCTCCACAAAATGCAAGTGGGAGAAGAAGCAGCCAAGAATTGAATGCATGGCATAATGTTAGCGCGATGATTGAGAGAATCTAAGGACGTTATGAAATAACATAGCATGCGATCATAATATGAAAGAGGTAATCTATGCACGAGAACAAGAAAAATAGCATGCGATCATAATATGAAAGAGGTAATCTATGCACGAGAACAAGAAAAATAGTTCAACTTCTTACATATAGTAGAATTTTCCTATGATCCGTGTTATAAAAGTATTAGTAATGAATCCTCTTAAAGCTATCTATGGTCCAGATTTCTAACCCTAATCAAGGTAGAGATTTTGAAGCAAAGATGCTTGGTGAGATGGACAATCAAATACAATCTTTAAGGAAAGATATAAAAACTGGTCAAGATAGACATAAACATTATGTAGATCCCAAGAGGTTGAGTCGCTATTTTGAGGGAGGCCATATGCTTTTTGTTTGTTTATGACCCTTGCGAAAGTACCACAAGATCTTGTGGACCTTATGGTATTACCAGATATATTGGAGATAAATCTTAGGACTTGCTTCTTTCTCCACAGCTTAAGATTCGCAACGTCTTCTTCCATGTTAACCTAGTCAGAAGTATCATCCAAAGCCTGAGCACATCTTAGAAAAGATTATTCTTCGTCATGTTTGCTAATGTACATTTAGAATTGGAACCCAAGATAATCGAGATATCTTTTCAACATAGGATTCTAAAAGAATGCTTAGTTAAATGGAAGTTTCTCCCTCTTGAAGATGCGACTTGGGAAAAGAAGAGGATATATGAGCTAAAGATAGCCCCGATTCTTGAGCTGAGGACATCCCAATCCTTAAATGAGAAAGCATTGAAGAAGAATTTAAATTTGCAAAAGCCTTTGAAAATTAAGATTTGGATGATAATCTTGAAACTTTACACGATTCATATAGTCAAAAATATATATAAAAGCATACATGTGTGTGCGGTATCCTTGTGTGAAAGCACTTCGATCCTTAATGCATTTGAAATTTTAGTCTTAAAAACTTGTTGGGGGTATTTCAGAGTCTTGTGTGTGCGTGTCCACCTCACCTCATGTTTGCTTATATCCCACCATATGAGTATGTACCCATGCTTGTATGTCTAATAGGCTTAGGGGTTAACGGGGAAAAAGCCATTAGCAAAGGTCAAAGAATGAAAGCCTAGAAGTTACTGAGAATCTCCATAAAATGCAAGTGGGAGAACAAGCAGCCAAGAATTGAATGCATTGCATAATGTTAGCGCGATGATTGAGAGAATCTAGGGATGTTATGGCATAACATAGCATGCGATTATAACATGAAAGAGGTAATCAAGTTATAGAAGACACCCTCAAAGCTTTCTGTGCACGGGAACAAGAGAGATAGTTGAGCTTTCTACATATAGTAGAATTTCCCTATGATCCTTATTATAAAAGCATTAGTAATGAATCCTCTTAAAGCTATCTATGGTCAAAATTTCCCTACATCCTTCACTTGGTCTGACCCCCTAATAAAGAAGGTAGATGCTTGATGAGATGGACAATCAAATGCCATCTATAGGAAAAGATATCAAAGCTGGTCAAGGTAGACAAAAACATTATGTAGACCGCAAGACGTTGAGTCGTGATTTTGAGGGAGGCCATATGCTTTTTGTTTGTTTATGACCCTTGCGAAAGTAGCACAAGATCTTGTGGACCTTATGGTATTACCAGGTATATTGGAGATAAATCTTATGACTTGCTTCTTCCTCCACAGCTTTCACATCATCTTCCATATCAACCTAGTGAGAAGAAGTATAATCCAAACCATGAGAACATCTGAGAAAAGATTATTACTTGGTTATGCTTGCTACTACTGCAAGGTATATTTGGAATCGGAACCCAAGATGTTCAAGAAATCTCTACAACATAGGATTCTAAAAGAATGCTTAGTTAAATGGGAGTTTCTCCCTGTTGAAGATGCGACTTGGGAAAAGAAGAGGATCTATAGAGCTAAAGATAGCCCCGATTTGCGAGATGAGGACATCCCAATCCTTAAGTAAGGAAGCATTGAAAAAGAATTTAAATTTGGAAAAGCCACTGAAAAATAAGATTTGGATGATAATCTTGAAATTTTACACGATTCATATAGTCCAAAAAATATATAAAAGCATACATGTGTGTGGGGTACCCCTGTGTGAAAGCAGTTAAACTATGAATTTTGAGAAATTTTAGTCTTTAAATCTTGTTGGGTATTTCGGAGTCTCATGTTGTGTGTGTGCACACTTCACCTCGTGTTTGCTTATATCCTGCCAAATGAGTGTGTACCCATGTTTGTATGTCCAATAGCCTTAGGGGTTACTGAGGAAAAAGCCATTAGCAAAGGTCAAAGGATGAGAGCCTAGGAGTTACTAAGAATCTCCACAAAATGCAAGTGGGACAATAAGTAGCCAAGAATTGAATGCATGGCATAATGTTAGCGCGATGATTGAGAGAATCTAGGGACGTTAGCATGCGATCATAATATGAAAGAGGTAATCTGTGCACGAGAACAAGAAAAATAGTTCAACTTCCTACATATAGTAGAATTTTCCTATGATCCGTGTTATAAAAGTATTAGTAATGAATCCTCTTAAAGCTATCTATGGTCAAGATTTCTAACCCTAATCAAGGTAGAGATTTTGAAGCAAAGATGCTTGGTGAGATGGACAATCAAATACCATCTATAAGGAAAGATATAAAAGCTGGTCAAGATAGACATAAACATTATGTAGATCCCAAGAGGTTGAGTCGTTATTTTGAGGGAGGCCATATTGTTTTTCTTTATGTACAACCCTTGAAAAAGTACAAGAAGATCTTGCGAACCTTATGGTATTACGAGCAATATTGGAGATAAATCTTAGGACTTGCTTCTTTCTCCACAGCTTAAGATTTGCAACGTCTTCTTCCATGCTAACCTATTCAAAAGTATCATCCAAAGCCTGAGCACATCTTAGAACAGATTATTCTTCGTCATGTTTGCTAGTGCAATGTACGTTTAGAATTGGAACCCAAGATAATCGAGATATCTTTACAACATAGGATTCTAAAAGAATGCTTAGTTAAATGGAAGTTTCTCCATGCGACTTGGGAAAAGAAGAGGATCCATAGAGCTAAACATAGTCCCAGGACATCCCAATCCTTAAGTGAGGAAGCATAGAATTTAAATTTACAAAAGCCATTGGAAAGTAAGATTTGGATGATAATCTTAAAATTTTATACGATTCATATAGTCAAAAATATATATATAAAAGCATACATGTGTGTGGGGTACCCTTGTGTGAAAGCACTTGGACACTAAATGCATTTTGAGATCTTGTTGGGCTTTTCGGAGTCTCTTGTGTGGGCGTCCCACCTAACCTCGTGTTTGCTTATATCCCACCATATGAGTGTGTACCCATGTTTGTATGTCCAATAGCCTCAGGGGTTAACGGGGAAAAAGCCATTAGCAAAGGTCAAAGGATGAGATCCTAGGAGTTAGTGAGAATCTCCACAAAATGCAAATGGGAGAAGAAGCAGCCAAGAATTGAATGCATCGCATAATGTTAGCGCGATGATTGAGAGAATCTAGGGATATTATGACATAACATAGCATGCAATCATAACATGAAAGAGGTAATCAAGTTATAGAAGACACCCTCAAAGCTTTCTGTGCATGGGAATAAGAAAGATAGTTGAACTTCCTACATATAGTGGAATTTCCCTATGATCCTTATTATAAAAGTATTAGTAATGAATCCTCTTCAAGCTATCTATGGTCAAGATTTCCTTACATCCTTGACTTGGTCTGACTCCATAGTGAAGGTAGAGATTTTGAAGCAAAGATGCTTGATAAGATGGAGAATCAAATGCCATCTATAAGGAAAGATATCAAAGCTGGTCAAGGTGTCTATAAACATTATGTAGATCCCAAGAGGTTGAGTCGTGATTTTGAGGGAGGCCATACGCTTTTTCTTTGTTTACGACCCTTGCGAAAGTACCACAAGATCTTGTGGACCTTATGGTATTACTAGGAATATTGGAGATAAATCTTTTGACTTGCTTCTTCCTGCACAGCTTTTGCAGCATCTTATATATCAATCTAGTGAGAAGAAGTATCATCTAAACCATGAGAACATCTTAGAAGAGATTATTACTTCCTCGTGCTTGCTAGTTAGTGCAAGGTACATTTGGAATTGGAACCCAACATAGGATTCTAAAAGAATGCTTAGGTAAATGGAAGTTGGGACTTGCTTCTTTCTCCACAGCTTAAGATTTGCAACGTCTTCTTCCATGCTAACCTATTCAAAAGTATCATCCAAAGCCTGAGCACATCTTAGAACAGATTATTCTTCGTCATGTTTGCTAGTGCAATGTACGTTTAGAATTGGAACCCAAGATAATCGAGATATCTTTACAACATAGGATTCTAAAAGAATGCTTAGTTAAATGGAAGTTTCTCCATGCGACTTGGGAAAAGAAGAGGATCCATAGAGCTAAACATAGTCCCAGGACATCCCAATCCTTAAGTGAGGAAGCATAGAATTTAAATTTACAAAAGCCATTGGAAAGTAAGATTTGGATGATAATCTTAAAATTTTATACGATTCATATAGTCAAAAATATATATATAAAAGCATACATGTGTGTGGGGTACCCTTGTGTGAAAGCACTTGGACACTAAATGCATTTTGAGATCTTGTTGGGCTTTTCGGAGTCTCTTGTGTGGGCGTCCCACCTAACCTCGTGTTTGCTTATATCCCACCATATGAGTGTGTACCCATGTTTGTATGTCCAATAGCCTCAGGGGTTAACGGGGAAAAAGCCATTAGCAAAGGTCAAAGGATGAGATCCTAGGAGTTAGTGAGAATCTCCACAAAATGCAAATGGGAGAAGAAGCAGCCAAGAATTGAATGCATCGCATAATGTTAGCGCGATGATTGAGAGAATCTAGGGATATTATGACATAACATAGCATGCAATCATAACATGAAAGAGGTAATCAAGTTATAGAAGACACCCTCAAAGCTTTCTGTGCATGGGAATAAGAAAGATAGTTGAACTTCCTACATATAGTGGAATTTCCCTATGATCCTTATTATAAAAGTATTAGTAATGAATCCTCTTCAAGCTATCTATGGTCAAGATTTCCTTACATCCTTGACTTGGTCTGACTCCATAGTGAAGGTAGAGATTTTGAAGCAAAGATGCTTGATAAGATGGAGAATCAAATGCCATCTATAAGGAAAGATATCAAAGCTGGTCAAGGTGTCTATAAACATTATGTAGATCCCAAGAGGTTGAGTCGTGATTTTGAGGGAGGCCATACGCTTTTTCTTTGTTTACGACCCTTGCGAAAGTACCACAAGATCTTGTGGACCTTATGGTATTACTAGGAATATTGGAGATAAATCTTTTGACTTGCTTCTTCCTGCACAGCTTTTGCAGCATCTTATATATCAATCTAGTGAGAAGAAGTATCATCTAAACCATGAGAACATCTTAGAAGAGATTATTACTTCCTCGTGCTTGCTAGTTAGTGCAAGGTACATTTGGAATTGGAACCCAACATAGGATTCTAAAAGAATGCTTAGGTAAATGGAAGTTTCTCACTGTTGAAGATGCGACTTGGGAAAAGAAGAGGATCTATAGAGCTAAAGATAGCCCCGATTTGCGAGATGAGGACATCCCAATCCTTAAGTAAGGAAGCATTGAAAAAGAATTTAAATTTGGAAAAGCCACTAAAAAAATAAGATTTGGATGATAATCTTGAAATTTTACACAATTCATATAGTCCGAAAAATATATAAAAGCATACATGTGTGTGGGGTACCCCTGTGTGAAAGCACTTAAACTATGAATTTTGAGAAATTTTAGTCTTTAAATCTTGTTGGGTATTTCAGAGTCTCATGTTGTGTGCGTGTCCACTTCACCTTGTGTTTGCTTATATCCCGCCAAATGAGTGTGTACCCATGTTTGTATGTCCAATAGCCTTAGGGGTTAATGAGAAAAAAGCCATTAGCAAAGGTCAAAGGATGAGAGCCTAGGAGTTACTAAGAATCTCCACAAAATGCAAGTGGGACAAGAAGCAGCCAAGAATTGAATGTATCGCATAATGTTAGCGCAATGATTGAGAGAATCTAAGGACGTTATGAAATAACATAGCATGCGATCATAATATGAAAGAGGTAATTTGTGTACGAGAACAAGAAAAATAACATACAAACCCTCACAAAAGTACATGAAAATCTTGCGGACCTTAGGGTATTATGAGCAATATTGGAGATAAATCTTAGGACTTGCTTCTTTCTCCATAGCGTAAGGTTCGCAACATCTTCTTCCATGTCAACCTAGTGAGAAGAAGTATCATCCAATGCCTGAGCACATCTTAGAAAAGATTATTACTTCATCATGCTTGCTACTGCAAGGTACATTTAGAATTGGAATCCAAGATGCTCGAGAAATCTCTACAACATAGGATTCTAAAAGAATGCTTAGTTGAATGGAAGTTTCTCCCTCTTGAAGATGCGACTTGGGAAAAGAAGAGGATATATGAGCTAAAGATAGCCCCGATTCTCGAGCTGAGGACATCCCAATCCTTCAATGAGAAAGCATTGAAGAAGAATTTAAATTTGCAAAAGCCTTTGAAAATTAAGATTTAGATGATAATCTTGAAATTTTACACGATTCATATATTCAAAAATATATATAAAAGCATACATGTGTGTGCGGTACCCTTGTGTGAAAGCACTTCGATCCTTAATGCATTTGAAATTTTAGTCTTTAAAACTTGTTGGGGGTATTTTGGAGTCTCGTGTGTGCGTGTCCACCTCACCTCGTGTTTGCTTATATCCCACCATATGAGTATGTACCCATGTTTGTATGTCTAATAGCCTTAGGGGTTAACGGGGAAAAAGCCATTAGCAAAGGTCAAAGAATGAAAGCCTAGAAGTTACTGAGAATCTCCATAAAATGCAAGTGGGAGAACAAGCAGCCAAGAATTGAATGCATTGCATAATGTTAGCGCGATGATTGAGAGAATCTAGGGACGTTATGGCATAACATAGCATGCGATTATAACATGAAAGAGGTAATCAAGTTTTAGAAGACACCCTCAAAGCTTTCTGTGCACGAGAACAAGAAAGATAGTTGAACTTCCTACATATAGTAGAATTTCCCTATGATCCTTATTATAAAAGCATTAGTAATGAATCCTCTTAAAGCTATCTATGGTCAAAATTTCCCTACATCCTTCACTTGGTTTGACCCCCTAATGAAGGTAGATGCTTGATGAGATGGACAATCAAATGCCATCTATAGGAAAAGATATCAAAGCTGGTCAAGGTAGACAAAAACATTATGTAGATCGCAAGACGTTGAGTCGTGATTTTGAGGGAGGCCATATGCTTTTTGTTTGTATATGACCCTTGTGAAAGTACCACAAGATCTTGTGGACCTTATGGTATTACCAGGTATATTGGAGATAAATCCTATGACTCGCTTCTTCCTCCACAGCTTTCACATCATCTTCCATATCAACCTAGTGAGAAGAAGTATAATCCCAACCATGAGAACATCTGAGAAAAGATTATTACTTGGTTATGCTTGCTACTACTACAAGGTATATTTGGAATCGAAACCCAAGATGTTCAAGAAATCTCTACAACATAGGATTCTAAAAGAATGCTTAGTTAAATGGGAGTTTCTCCCTGTTGAAGATGCGACTTGGGAAAAGAAGAGGATCTATAGAGCTAAAGATAGCCCCGATTCGCGAGATGAGGACATCCCAATCCTTAAGTAAGGAAGCATTGAAAAAGAATTTAAATTTAGAAAAGCCACTGAAAAATAAGATTTGGATGATAATCTTGAAATTTTACACGATTCATATAGTCCAAAAAATATATAAAAGCATACATGTGTGTGGGGTACCCCTGTGTGAAAGCAGTTAAACTATGAATTTTGAGAAATTTTAGTCTTTAAATCTTGTTGGGTATTTCGGAGTCTCATGTTGTGTGCGTGTCCACCTCGTGTTTGCTTATATCCCACCAAATGAGTGTGTACCCATGTTTGTATGTCCAATAGCCTTAGGGGTTACTGAGGAAAAAGCCATTAGCAAAGGTCAAAGGATGAGAGCCTAGGAGTTACTAAGAATCTCCACAAAATGCAAGTGGGAGAAGAAGCAGCCAAGAATTGAATGCATGGCATAATGTTAGCGCGATGATTGAGAGAATCTAAGGACGTTATGAAATAACATAGCATGCGATCATAATATGAAAGAGGTAATCTATGCACGAGAACAAGAAAAATAGCATGCGATCATAATATGAAAGAGGTAATCTATGCACGAGAACAAGAAAAATAGTTCAACTTCTTACATATAGTAGAATTTTCCTATGATCCGTGTTATAAAAGTATTAGTAATGAATCCTCTTAAAGCTAT
Organism: Cibotium barometz; assembly: GCF_041138505.1. Lineage (NCBI taxonomy): Eukaryota > Viridiplantae > Streptophyta > Polypodiopsida > Cyatheales > Cibotiaceae > Cibotium > Cibotium barometz. The sequence continues at coordinate 256,764 of NC_141103.1, read as the reverse complement.
CTATGGTCCAGATTTCTAACCCTAATCAAGGTAGAGATTTTGAAGCAAAGATGCTTGGTGAGATGGACAATCAAATACAATCTTTAAGGAAAGATATAAAAACTGGTCAAGATAGACATAAACATTATGTAGATCCCAAGAGGTTGAGTCGCTATTTTGAGGGAGGCCATATGCTTTTTGTTTGTTTATGACCCTTGCGAAAGTACCACAAGATCTTGTGGACCTTATGGTATTACCAGATATATTGGAGATAAATCTTAGGACTTGCTTCTTTCTCCACAGCTTAAGATTCGCAACGTCTTCTTCCATGTTAACCTAGTCAGAAGTATCATCCAAAGCCTGAGCACATCTTAGAAAAGATTATTCTTCGTCATGTTTGCTAATGTACATTTAGAATTGGAACCCAAGATAATCGAGATATCTTTTCAACATAGGATTCTAAAAGAATGCTTAGTTAAATGGAAGTTTCTCCCTCTTGAAGATGCGACTTGGGAAAAGAAGAGGATATATGAGCTAAAGATAGCCCCGATTCTTGAGCTGAGGACATCCCAATCCTTAAATGAGAAAGCATTGAAGAAGAATTTAAATTTGCAAAAGCCTTTGAAAATTAAGATTTGGATGATAATCTTGAAACTTTACACGATTCATATAGTCAAAAATATATATAAAAGCATACATGTGTGTGCGGTATCCTTGTGTGAAAGCACTTCGATCCTTAATGCATTTGAAATTTTAGTCTTAAAAACTTGTTGGGGGTATTTCAGAGTCTTGTGTGTGCGTGTCCACCTCACCTCATGTTTGCTTATATCCCACCATATGAGTATGTACCCATGCTTGTATGTCTAATAGGCTTAGGGGTTAACGGGGAAAAAGCCATTAGCAAAGGTCAAAGAATGAAAGCCTAGAAGTTACTGAGAATCTCCATAAAATGCAAGTGGGAGAACAAGCAGCCAAGAATTGAATGCATTGCATAATGTTAGCGCGATGATTGAGAGAATCTAGGGATGTTATGGCATAACATAGCATGCGATTATAACATGAAAGAGGTAATCAAGTTATAGAAGACACCCTCAAAGCTTTCTGTGCACGGGAACAAGAGAGATAGTTGAGCTTTCTACATATAGTAGAATTTCCCTATGATCCTTATTATAAAAGCATTAGTAATGAATCCTCTTAAAGCTATCTATGGTCAAAATTTCCCTACATCCTTCACTTGGTCTGACCCCCTAATAAAGAAGGTAGATGCTTGATGAGATGGACAATCAAATGCCATCTATAGGAAAAGATATCAAAGCTGGTCAAGGTAGACAAAAACATTATGTAGACCGCAAGACGTTGAGTCGTGATTTTGAGGGAGGCCATATGCTTTTTGTTTGTTTATGACCCTTGCGAAAGTAGCACAAGATCTTGTGGACCTTATGGTATTACCAGGTATATTGGAGATAAATCTTATGACTTGCTTCTTCCTCCACAGCTTTCACATCATCTTCCATATCAACCTAGTGAGAAGAAGTATAATCCAAACCATGAGAACATCTGAGAAAAGATTATTACTTGGTTATGCTTGCTACTACTGCAAGGTATATTTGGAATCGGAACCCAAGATGTTCAAGAAATCTCTACAACATAGGATTCTAAAAGAATGCTTAGTTAAATGGGAGTTTCTCCCTGTTGAAGATGCGACTTGGGAAAAGAAGAGGATCTATAGAGCTAAAGATAGCCCCGATTTGCGAGATGAGGACATCCCAATCCTTAAGTAAGGAAGCATTGAAAAAGAATTTAAATTTGGAAAAGCCACTGAAAAATAAGATTTGGATGATAATCTTGAAATTTTACACGATTCATATAGTCCAAAAAATATATAAAAGCATACATGTGTGTGGGGTACCCCTGTGTGAAAGCAGTTAAACTATGAATTTTGAGAAATTTTAGTCTTTAAATCTTGTTGGGTATTTCGGAGTCTCATGTTGTGTGTGTGCACACTTCACCTCGTGTTTGCTTATATCCTGCCAAATGAGTGTGTACCCATGTTTGTATGTCCAATAGCCTTAGGGGTTACTGAGGAAAAAGCCATTAGCAAAGGTCAAAGGATGAGAGCCTAGGAGTTACTAAGAATCTCCACAAAATGCAAGTGGGACAATAAGTAGCCAAGAATTGAATGCATGGCATAATGTTAGCGCGATGATTGAGAGAATCTAGGGACGTTAGCATGCGATCATAATATGAAAGAGGTAATCTGTGCACGAGAACAAGAAAAATAGTTCAACTTCCTACATATAGTAGAATTTTCCTATGATCCGTGTTATAAAAGTATTAGTAATGAATCCTCTTAAAGCTATCTATGGTCAAGATTTCTAACCCTAATCAAGGTAGAGATTTTGAAGCAAAGATGCTTGGTGAGATGGACAATCAAATACCATCTATAAGGAAAGATATAAAAGCTGGTCAAGATAGACATAAACATTATGTAGATCCCAAGAGGTTGAGTCGTTATTTTGAGGGAGGCCATATTGTTTTTCTTTATGTACAACCCTTGAAAAAGTACAAGAAGATCTTGCGAACCTTATGGTATTACGAGCAATATTGGAGATAAATCTTAGGACTTGCTTCTTTCTCCACAGCTTAAGATTTGCAACGTCTTCTTCCATGCTAACCTATTCAAAAGTATCATCCAAAGCCTGAGCACATCTTAGAACAGATTATTCTTCGTCATGTTTGCTAGTGCAATGTACGTTTAGAATTGGAACCCAAGATAATCGAGATATCTTTACAACATAGGATTCTAAAAGAATGCTTAGTTAAATGGAAGTTTCTCCATGCGACTTGGGAAAAGAAGAGGATCCATAGAGCTAAACATAGTCCCAGGACATCCCAATCCTTAAGTGAGGAAGCATAGAATTTAAATTTACAAAAGCCATTGGAAAGTAAGATTTGGATGATAATCTTAAAATTTTATACGATTCATATAGTCAAAAATATATATATAAAAGCATACATGTGTGTGGGGTACCCTTGTGTGAAAGCACTTGGACACTAAATGCATTTTGAGATCTTGTTGGGCTTTTCGGAGTCTCTTGTGTGGGCGTCCCACCTAACCTCGTGTTTGCTTATATCCCACCATATGAGTGTGTACCCATGTTTGTATGTCCAATAGCCTCAGGGGTTAACGGGGAAAAAGCCATTAGCAAAGGTCAAAGGATGAGATCCTAGGAGTTAGTGAGAATCTCCACAAAATGCAAATGGGAGAAGAAGCAGCCAAGAATTGAATGCATCGCATAATGTTAGCGCGATGATTGAGAGAATCTAGGGATATTATGACATAACATAGCATGCAATCATAACATGAAAGAGGTAATCAAGTTATAGAAGACACCCTCAAAGCTTTCTGTGCATGGGAATAAGAAAGATAGTTGAACTTCCTACATATAGTGGAATTTCCCTATGATCCTTATTATAAAAGTATTAGTAATGAATCCTCTTCAAGCTATCTATGGTCAAGATTTCCTTACATCCTTGACTTGGTCTGACTCCATAGTGAAGGTAGAGATTTTGAAGCAAAGATGCTTGATAAGATGGAGAATCAAATGCCATCTATAAGGAAAGATATCAAAGCTGGTCAAGGTGTCTATAAACATTATGTAGATCCCAAGAGGTTGAGTCGTGATTTTGAGGGAGGCCATACGCTTTTTCTTTGTTTACGACCCTTGCGAAAGTACCACAAGATCTTGTGGACCTTATGGTATTACTAGGAATATTGGAGATAAATCTTTTGACTTGCTTCTTCCTGCACAGCTTTTGCAGCATCTTATATATCAATCTAGTGAGAAGAAGTATCATCTAAACCATGAGAACATCTTAGAAGAGATTATTACTTCCTCGTGCTTGCTAGTTAGTGCAAGGTACATTTGGAATTGGAACCCAACATAGGATTCTAAAAGAATGCTTAGGTAAATGGAAGTTGGGACTTGCTTCTTTCTCCACAGCTTAAGATTTGCAACGTCTTCTTCCATGCTAACCTATTCAAAAGTATCATCCAAAGCCTGAGCACATCTTAGAACAGATTATTCTTCGTCATGTTTGCTAGTGCAATGTACGTTTAGAATTGGAACCCAAGATAATCGAGATATCTTTACAACATAGGATTCTAAAAGAATGCTTAGTTAAATGGAAGTTTCTCCATGCGACTTGGGAAAAGAAGAGGATCCATAGAGCTAAACATAGTCCCAGGACATCCCAATCCTTAAGTGAGGAAGCATAGAATTTAAATTTACAAAAGCCATTGGAAAGTAAGATTTGGATGATAATCTTAAAATTTTATACGATTCATATAGTCAAAAATATATATATAAAAGCATACATGTGTGTGGGGTACCCTTGTGTGAAAGCACTTGGACACTAAATGCATTTTGAGATCTTGTTGGGCTTTTCGGAGTCTCTTGTGTGGGCGTCCCACCTAACCTCGTGTTTGCTTATATCCCACCATATGAGTGTGTACCCATGTTTGTATGTCCAATAGCCTCAGGGGTTAACGGGGAAAAAGCCATTAGCAAAGGTCAAAGGATGAGATCCTAGGAGTTAGTGAGAATCTCCACAAAATGCAAATGGGAGAAGAAGCAGCCAAGAATTGAATGCATCGCATAATGTTAGCGCGATGATTGAGAGAATCTAGGGATATTATGACATAACATAGCATGCAATCATAACATGAAAGAGGTAATCAAGTTATAGAAGACACCCTCAAAGCTTTCTGTGCATGGGAATAAGAAAGATAGTTGAACTTCCTACATATAGTGGAATTTCCCTATGATCCTTATTATAAAAGTATTAGTAATGAATCCTCTTCAAGCTATCTATGGTCAAGATTTCCTTACATCCTTGACTTGGTCTGACTCCATAGTGAAGGTAGAGATTTTGAAGCAAAGATGCTTGATAAGATGGAGAATCAAATGCCATCTATAAGGAAAGATATCAAAGCTGGTCAAGGTGTCTATAAACATTATGTAGATCCCAAGAGGTTGAGTCGTGATTTTGAGGGAGGCCATACGCTTTTTCTTTGTTTACGACCCTTGCGAAAGTACCACAAGATCTTGTGGACCTTATGGTATTACTAGGAATATTGGAGATAAATCTTTTGACTTGCTTCTTCCTGCACAGCTTTTGCAGCATCTTATATATCAATCTAGTGAGAAGAAGTATCATCTAAACCATGAGAACATCTTAGAAGAGATTATTACTTCCTCGTGCTTGCTAGTTAGTGCAAGGTACATTTGGAATTGGAACCCAACATAGGATTCTAAAAGAATGCTTAGGTAAATGGAAGTTTCTCACTGTTGAAGATGCGACTTGGGAAAAGAAGAGGATCTATAGAGCTAAAGATAGCCCCGATTTGCGAGATGAGGACATCCCAATCCTTAAGTAAGGAAGCATTGAAAAAGAATTTAAATTTGGAAAAGCCACTAAAAAAATAAGATTTGGATGATAATCTTGAAATTTTACACAATTCATATAGTCCGAAAAATATATAAAAGCATACATGTGTGTGGGGTACCCCTGTGTGAAAGCACTTAAACTATGAATTTTGAGAAATTTTAGTCTTTAAATCTTGTTGGGTATTTCAGAGTCTCATGTTGTGTGCGTGTCCACTTCACCTTGTGTTTGCTTATATCCCGCCAAATGAGTGTGTACCCATGTTTGTATGTCCAATAGCCTTAGGGGTTAATGAGAAAAAAGCCATTAGCAAAGGTCAAAGGATGAGAGCCTAGGAGTTACTAAGAATCTCCACAAAATGCAAGTGGGACAAGAAGCAGCCAAGAATTGAATGTATCGCATAATGTTAGCGCAATGATTGAGAGAATCTAAGGACGTTATGAAATAACATAGCATGCGATCATAATATGAAAGAGGTAATTTGTGTACGAGAACAAGAAAAATAACATACAAACCCTCACAAAAGTACATGAAAATCTTGCGGACCTTAGGGTATTATGAGCAATATTGGAGATAAATCTTAGGACTTGCTTCTTTCTCCATAGCGTAAGGTTCGCAACATCTTCTTCCATGTCAACCTAGTGAGAAGAAGTATCATCCAATGCCTGAGCACATCTTAGAAAAGATTATTACTTCATCATGCTTGCTACTGCAAGGTACATTTAGAATTGGAATCCAAGATGCTCGAGAAATCTCTACAACATAGGATTCTAAAAGAATGCTTAGTTGAATGGAAGTTTCTCCCTCTTGAAGATGCGACTTGGGAAAAGAAGAGGATATATGAGCTAAAGATAGCCCCGATTCTCGAGCTGAGGACATCCCAATCCTTCAATGAGAAAGCATTGAAGAAGAATTTAAATTTGCAAAAGCCTTTGAAAATTAAGATTTAGATGATAATCTTGAAATTTTACACGATTCATATATTCAAAAATATATATAAAAGCATACATGTGTGTGCGGTACCCTTGTGTGAAAGCACTTCGATCCTTAATGCATTTGAAATTTTAGTCTTTAAAACTTGTTGGGGGTATTTTGGAGTCTCGTGTGTGCGTGTCCACCTCACCTCGTGTTTGCTTATATCCCACCATATGAGTATGTACCCATGTTTGTATGTCTAATAGCCTTAGGGGTTAACGGGGAAAAAGCCATTAGCAAAGGTCAAAGAATGAAAGCCTAGAAGTTACTGAGAATCTCCATAAAATGCAAGTGGGAGAACAAGCAGCCAAGAATTGAATGCATTGCATAATGTTAGCGCGATGATTGAGAGAATCTAGGGACGTTATGGCATAACATAGCATGCGATTATAACATGAAAGAGGTAATCAAGTTTTAGAAGACACCCTCAAAGCTTTCTGTGCACGAGAACAAGAAAGATAGTTGAACTTCCTACATATAGTAGAATTTCCCTATGATCCTTATTATAAAAGCATTAGTAATGAATCCTCTTAAAGCTATCTATGGTCAAAATTTCCCTACATCCTTCACTTGGTTTGACCCCCTAATGAAGGTAGATGCTTGATGAGATGGACAATCAAATGCCATCTATAGGAAAAGATATCAAAGCTGGTCAAGGTAGACAAAAACATTATGTAGATCGCAAGACGTTGAGTCGTGATTTTGAGGGAGGCCATATGCTTTTTGTTTGTATATGACCCTTGTGAAAGTACCACAAGATCTTGTGGACCTTATGGTATTACCAGGTATATTGGAGATAAATCCTATGACTCGCTTCTTCCTCCACAGCTTTCACATCATCTTCCATATCAACCTAGTGAGAAGAAGTATAATCCCAACCATGAGAACATCTGAGAAAAGATTATTACTTGGTTATGCTTGCTACTACTACAAGGTATATTTGGAATCGAAACCCAAGATGTTCAAGAAATCTCTACAACATAGGATTCTAAAAGAATGCTTAGTTAAATGGGAGTTTCTCCCTGTTGAAGATGCGACTTGGGAAAAGAAGAGGATCTATAGAGCTAAAGATAGCCCCGATTCGCGAGATGAGGACATCCCAATCCTTAAGTAAGGAAGCATTGAAAAAGAATTTAAATTTAGAAAAGCCACTGAAAAATAAGATTTGGATGATAATCTTGAAATTTTACACGATTCATATAGTCCAAAAAATATATAAAAGCATACATGTGTGTGGGGTACCCCTGTGTGAAAGCAGTTAAACTATGAATTTTGAGAAATTTTAGTCTTTAAATCTTGTTGGGTATTTCGGAGTCTCATGTTGTGTGCGTGTCCACCTCGTGTTTGCTTATATCCCACCAAATGAGTGTGTACCCATGTTTGTATGTCCAATAGCCTTAGGGGTTACTGAGGAAAAAGCCATTAGCAAAGGTCAAAGGATGAGAGCCTAGGAGTTACTAAGAATCTCCACAAAATGCAAGTGGGAGAAGAAGCAGCCAAGAATTGAATGCATGGCATAATGTTAGCGCGATGATTGAGAGAATCTAAGGACGTTATGAAATAACATAGCATGCGATCATAATATGAAAGAGGTAATCTATGCACGAGAACAAGAAAAATAGCATGCGATCATAATATGAAAGAGGTAATCTATGCACGAGAACAAGAAAAATAGTTCAACTTCTTACATATAGTAGAATTTTCCTATGATCCGTGTTATAAAAGTATTAGTAATGAATCCTCTTAAAGCTATCTATGGTCCAGATTTCTAACCCTAATCAAGGTAGAGATTTTGAAGCAAAGATGCTTGGTGAGATGGACAATCAAATACAATCTTTAAGGAAAGATATAAAAACTGGTCAAGATAGACATAAACATTATGTAGATCCCAAGAGGTTGAGTCGCTATTTTGAGGGAGGCCATATGCTTTTTGTTTGTTTATGACCCTTGCGAAAGTACCACAAGATCTTGTGGACCTTATGGTATTACCAGATATATTGGAGATAAATCTTAGGACTTGCTTCTTTCTCCACAGCTTAAGATTCGCAACGTCTTCTTCCATGTTAACCTAGTCAGAAGTATCATCCAAAGCCTGAGCACATCTTAGAAAAGATTATTCTTCGTCATGTTTGCTAATGTACATTTAGAATTGGAACCCAAGATAATCGAGATATCTTTTCAACATAGGATTCTAAAAGAATGCTTAGTTAAATGGAAGTTTCTCCCTCTTGAAGATGCGACTTGGGAAAAGAAGAGGATATATGAGCTAAAGATAGCCCCGATTCTTGAGCTGAGGACATCCCAATCCTTAAATGAGAAAGCATTGAAGAAGAATTTAAATTTGCAAAAGCCTTTGAAAATTAAGATTTGGATGATAATCTTGAAACTTTACACGATTCATATAGTCAAAAATATATATAAAAGCATACATGTGTGTGCGGTATCCTTGTGTGAAAGCACTTCGATCCTTAATGCATTTGAAATTTTAGTCTTAAAAACTTGTTGGGGGTATTTCAGAGTCTTGTGTGTGCGTGTCCACCTCACCTCATGTTTGCTTATATCCCACCATATGAGTATGTACCCATGCTTGTATGTCTAATAGGCTTAGGGGTTAACGGGGAAAAAGCCATTAGCAAAGGTCAAAGAATGAAAGCCTAGAAGTTACTGAGAATCTCCATAAAATGCAAGTGGGAGAACAAGCAGCCAAGAATTGAATGCATTGCATAATGTTAGCGCGATGATTGAGAGAATCTAGGGATGTTATGGCATAACATAGCATGCGATTATAACATGAAAGAGGTAATCAAGTTATAGAAGACACCCTCAAAGCTTTCTGTGCACGGGAACAAGAGAGATAGTTGAGCTTTCTACATATAGTAGAATTTCCCTATGATCCTTATTATAAAAGCATTAGTAATGAATCCTCTTAAAGCTATCTATGGTCAAAATTTCCCTACATCCTTCACTTGGTCTGACCCCCTAATAAAGAAGGTAGATGCTTGATGAGATGGACAATCAAATGCCATCTATAGGAAAAGATATCAAAGCTGGTCAAGGTAGACAAAAACATTATGTAGACCGCAAGACGTTGAGTCGTGATTTTGAGGGAGGCCATATGCTTTTTGTTTGTTTATGACCCTTGCGAAAGTAGCACAAGATCTTGTGGACCTTATGGTATTACCAGGTATATTGGAGATAAATCTTATGACTTGCTTCTTCCTCCACAGCTTTCACATCATCTTCCATATCAACCTAGTGAGAAGAAGTATAATCCAAACCATGAGAACATCTGAGAAAAGATTATTACTTGGTTATGCTTGCTACTACTGCAAGGTATATTTGGAATCGGAACCCAAGATGTTCAAGAAATCTCTACAACATAGGATTCTAAAAGAATGCTTAGTTAAATGGGAGTTTCTCCCTGTTGAAGATGCGACTTGGGAAAAGAAGAGGATCTATAGAGCTAAAGATAGCCCCGATTTGCGAGATGAGGACATCCCAATCCTTAAGTAAGGAAGCATTGAAAAAGAATTTAAATTTGGAAAAGCCACTGAAAAATAAGATTTGGATGATAATCTTGAAATTTTACACGATTCATATAGTCCAAAAAATATATAAAAGCATACATGTGTGTGGGGTACCCCTGTGTGAAAGCAGTTAAACTATGAATTTTGAGAAATTTTAGTCTTTAAATCTTGTTGGGTATTTCGGAGTCTCATGTTGTGTGTGTGCACACTTCACCTCGTGTTTGCTTATATCCTGCCAAATGAGTGTGTACCCATGTTTGTATGTCCAATAGCCTTAGGGGTTACTGAGGAAAAAGCCATTAGCAAAGGTCAAAGGATGAGAGCCTAGGAGTTACTAAGAATCTCCACAAAATGCAAGTGGGACAATAAGTAGCCAAGAATTGAATGCATGGCATAATGTTAGCGCGATGATTGAGAGAATCTAGGGACGTTAGCATGCGATCATAATATGAAAGAGGTAATCTGTGCACGAGAACAAGAAAAATAGTTCAACTTCCTACATATAGTAGAATTTTCCTATGATCCGTGTTATAAAAGTATTAGTAATGAATCCTCTTAAAGCTATCTATGGTCAAGATTTCTAACCCTAATCAAGGTAGAGATTTTGAAGCAAAGATGCTTGGTGAGATGGACAATCAAATACCATCTATAAGGAAAGATATAAAAGCTGGTCAAGATAGACATAAACATTATGTAGATCCCAAGAGGTTGAGTCGTTATTTTGAGGGAGGCCATATTGTTTTTCTTTATGTACAACCCTTGAAAAAGTACAAGAAGATCTTGCGAACCTTATGGTATTACGAGCAATATTGGAGATAAATCTTAGGACTTGCTTCTTTCTCCACAGCTTAAGATTTGCAACGTCTTCTTCCATGCTAACCTATTCAAAAGTATCATCCAAAGCCTGAGCACATCTTAGAACAGATTATTCTTCGTCATGTTTGCTAGTGCAATGTACGTTTAGAATTGGAACCCAAGATAATCGAGATATCTTTACAACATAGGATTCTAAAAGAATGCTTAGTTAAATGGAAGTTTCTCCATGCGACTTGGGAAAAGAAGAGGATCCATAGAGCTAAACATAGTCCCAGGACATCCCAATCCTTAAGTGAGGAAGCATAGAATTTAAATTTACAAAAGCCATTGGAAAGTAAGATTTGGATGATAATCTTAAAATTTTATACGATTCATATAGTCAAAAATATATATATAAAAGCATACATGTGTGTGGGGTACCCTTGTGTGAAAGCACTTGGACACTAAATGCATTTTGAGATCTTGTTGGGCTTTTCGGAGTCTCTTGTGTGGGCGTCCCACCTAACCTCGTGTTTGCTTATATCCCACCATATGAGTGTGTACCCATGTTTGTATGTCCAATAGCCTCAGGGGTTAACGGGGAAAAAGCCATTAGCAAAGGTCAAAGGATGAGATCCTAGGAGTTAGTGAGAATCTCCACAAAATGCAAATGGGAGAAGAAGCAGCCAAGAATTGAATGCATCGCATAATGTTAGCGCGATGATTGAGAGAATCTAGGGATATTATGACATAACATAGCATGCAATCATAACATGAAAGAGGTAATCAAGTTATAGAAGACACCCTCAAAGCTTTCTGTGCATGGGAATAAGAAAGATAGTTGAACTTCCTACATATAGTGGAATTTCCCTATGATCCTTATTATAAAAGTATTAGTAATGAATCCTCTTCAAGCTATCTATGGTCAAGATTTCCTTACATCCTTGACTTGGTCTGACTCCATAGTGAAGGTAGAGATTTTGAAGCAAAGATGCTTGATAAGATGGAGAATCAAATGCCATCTATAAGGAAAGATATCAAAGCTGGTCAAGGTGTCTATAAACATTATGTAGATCCCAAGAGGTTGAGTCGTGATTTTGAGGGAGGCCATACGCTTTTTCTTTGTTTACGACCCTTGCGAAAGTACCACAAGATCTTGTGGACCTTATGGTATTACTAGGAATATTGGAGATAAATCTTTTGACTTGCTTCTTCCTGCACAGCTTTTGCAGCATCTTATATATCAATCTAGTGAGAAGAAGTATCATCTAAACCATGAGAACATCTTAGAAGAGATTATTACTTCCTCGTGCTTGCTAGTTAGTGCAAGGTACATTTGGAATTGGAACCCAACATAGGATTCTAAAAGAATGCTTAGGTAAATGGAAGTTGGGACTTGCTTCTTTCTCCACAGCTTAAGATTTGCAACGTCTTCTTCCATGCTAACCTATTCAAAAGTATCATCCAAAGCCTGAGCACATCTTAGAACAGATTATTCTTCGTCATGTTTGCTAGTGCAATGTACGTTTAGAATTGGAACCCAAGATAATCGAGATATCTTTACAACATAGGATTCTAAAAGAATGCTTAGTTAAATGGAAGTTTCTCCATGCGACTTGGGAAAAGAAGAGGATCCATAGAGCTAAACATAGTCCCAGGACATCCCAATCCTTAAGTGAGGAAGCATAGAATTTAAATTTACAAAAGCCATTGGAAAGTAAGATTTGGATGATAATCTTAAAATTTTATACGATTCATATAGTCAAAAATATATATATAAAAGCATACATGTGTGTGGGGTACCCTTGTGTGAAAGCACTTGGACACTAAATGCATTTTGAGATCTTGTTGGGCTTTTCGGAGTCTCTTGTGTGGGCGTCCCACCTAACCTCGTGTTTGCTTATATCCCACCATATGAGTGTGTACCCATGTTTGTATGTCCAATAGCCTCAGGGGTTAACGGGGAAAAAGCCATTAGCAAAGGTCAAAGGATGAGATCCTAGGAGTTAGTGAGAATCTCCACAAAATGCAAATGGGAGAAGAAGCAGCCAAGAATTGAATGCATCGCATAATGTTAGCGCGATGATTGAGAGAATCTAGGGATATTATGACATAACATAGCATGCAATCATAACATGAAAGAGGTAATCAAGTTATAGAAGACACCCTCAAAGCTTTCTGTGCATGGGAATAAGAAAGATAGTTGAACTTCCTACATATAGTGGAATTTCCCTATGATCCTTATTATAAAAGTATTAGTAATGAATCCTCTTCAAGCTATCTATGGTCAAGATTTCCTTACATCCTTGACTTGGTCTGACTCCATAGTGAAGGTAGAGATTTTGAAGCAAAGATGCTTGATAAGATGGAGAATCAAATGCCATCTATAAGGAAAGATATCAAAGCTGGTCAAGGTGTCTATAAACATTATGTAGATCCCAAGAGGTTGAGTCGTGATTTTGAGGGAGGCCATACGCTTTTTCTTTGTTTACGACCCTTGCGAAAGTACCACAAGATCTTGTGGACCTTATGGTATTACTAGGAATATTGGAGATAAATCTTTTGACTTGCTTCTTCCTGCACAGCTTTTGCAGCATCTTATATATCAATCTAGTGAGAAGAAGTATCATCTAAACCATGAGAACATCTTAGAAGAGATTATTACTTCCTCGTGCTTGCTAGTTAGTGCAAGGTACATTTGGAATTGGAACCCAACATAGGATTCTAAAAGAATGCTTAGGTAAATGGAAGTTTCTCACTGTTGAAGATGCGACTTGGGAAAAGAAGAGGATCTATAGAGCTAAAGATAGCCCCGATTTGCGAGATGAGGACATCCCAATCCTTAAGTAAGGAAGCATTGAAAAAGAATTTAAATTTGGAAAAGCCACTAAAAAAATAAGATTTGGATGATAATCTTGAAATTTTACACAATTCATATAGTCCGAAAAATATATAAAAGCATACATGTGTGTGGGGTACCCCTGTGTGAAAGCACTTAAACTATGAATTTTGAGAAATTTTAGTCTTTAAATCTTGTTGGGTATTTCAGAGTCTCATGTTGTGTGCGTGTCCACTTCACCTTGTGTTTGCTTATATCCCGCCAAATGAGTGTGTACCCATGTTTGTATGTCCAATAGCCTTAGGGGTTAATGAGAAAAAAGCCATTAGCAAAGGTCAAAGGATGAGAGCCTAGGAGTTACTAAGAATCTCCACAAAATGCAAGTGGGACAAGAAGCAGCCAAGAATTGAATGTATCGCATAATGTTAGCGCAATGATTGAGAGAATCTAAGGACGTTATGAAATAACATAGCATGCGATCATAATATGAAAGAGGTAATTTGTGTACGAGAACAAGAAAAATAACATACAAACCCTCACAAAAGTACATGAAAATCTTGCGGACCTTAGGGTATTATGAGCAATATTGGAGATAAATCTTAGGACTTGCTTCTTTCTCCATAGCGTAAGGTTCGCAACATCTTCTTCCATGTCAACCTAGTGAGAAGAAGTATCATCCAATGCCTGAGCACATCTTAGAAAAGATTATTACTTCATCATGCTTGCTACTGCAAGGTACATTTAGAATTGGAATCCAAGATGCTCGAGAAATCTCTACAACATAGGATTCTAAAAGAATGCTTAGTTGAATGGAAGTTTCTCCCTCTTGAAGATGCGACTTGGGAAAAGAAGAGGATATATGAGCTAAAGATAGCCCCGATTCTCGAGCTGAGGACATCCCAATCCTTCAATGAGAAAGCATTGAAGAAGAATTTAAATTTGCAAAAGCCTTTGAAAATTAAGATTTAGATGATAATCTTGAAATTTTACACGATTCATATATTCAAAAATATATATAAAAGCATACATGTGTGTGCGGTACCCTTGTGTGAAAGCACTTCGATCCTTAATGCATTTGAAATTTTAGTCTTTAAAACTTGTTGGGGGTATTTTGGAGTCTCGTGTGTGCGTGTCCACCTCACCTCGTGTTTGCTTATATCCCACCATATGAGTATGTACCCATGTTTGTATGTCTAATAGCCTTAGGGGTTAACGGGGAAAAAGCCATTAGCAAAGGTCAAAGAATGAAAGCCTAGAAGTTACTGAGAATCTCCATAAAATGCAAGTGGGAGAACAAGCAGCCAAGAATTGAATGCATTGCATAATGTTAGCGCGATGATTGAGAGAATCTAGGGACGTTATGGCATAACATAGCATGCGATTATAACATGAAAGAGGTAATCAAGTTTTAGAAGACACCCTCAAAGCTTTCTGTGCACGAGAACAAGAAAGATAGTTGAACTTCCTACATATAGTAGAATTTCCCTATGATCCTTATTATAAAAGCATTAGTAATGAATCCTCTTAAAGCTATCTATGGTCAAAATTTCCCTACATCCTTCACTTGGTTTGACCCCCTAATGAAGGTAGATGCTTGATGAGATGGACAATCAAATGCCATCTATAGGAAAAGATATCAAAGCTGGTCAAGGTAGACAAAAACATTATGTAGATCGCAAGACGTTGAGTCGTGATTTTGAGGGAGGCCATATGCTTTTTGTTTGTATATGACCCTTGTGAAAGTACCACAAGATCTTGTGGACCTTATGGTATTACCAGGTATATTGGAGATAAATCCTATGACTCGCTTCTTCCTCCACAGCTTTCACATCATCTTCCATATCAACCTAGTGAGAAGAAGTATAATCCCAACCATGAGAACATCTGAGAAAAGATTATTACTTGGTTATGCTTGCTACTACTACAAGGTATATTTGGAATCGAAACCCAAGATGTTCAAGAAATCTCTACAACATAGGATTCTAAAAGAATGCTTAGTTAAATGGGAGTTTCTCCCTGTTGAAGATGCGACTTGGGAAAAGAAGAGGATCTATAGAGCTAAAGATAGCCCCGATTCGCGAGATGAGGACATCCCAATCCTTAAGTAAGGAAGCATTGAAAAAGAATTTAAATTTAGAAAAGCCACTGAAAAATAAGATTTGGATGATAATCTTGAAATTTTACACGATTCATATAGTCCAAAAAATATATAAAAGCATACATGTGTGTGGGGTACCCCTGTGTGAAAGCAGTTAAACTATGAATTTTGAGAAATTTTAGTCTTTAAATCTTGTTGGGTATTTCGGAGTCTCATGTTGTGTGCGTGTCCACCTCGTGTTTGCTTATATCCCACCAAATGAGTGTGTACCCATGTTTGTATGTCCAATAGCCTTAGGGGTTACTGAGGAAAAAGCCATTAGCAAAGGTCAAAGGATGAGAGCCTAGGAGTTACTAAGAATCTCCACAAAATGCAAGTGGGAGAAGAAGCAGCCAAGAATTGAATGCATGGCATAATGTTAGCGCGATGATTGAGAGAATCTAAGGACGTTATGAAATAACATAGCATGCGATCATAATATGAAAGAGGTAATCTATGCACGAGAACAAGAAAAATAGCATGCGATCATAATATGAAAGAGGTAATCTATGCACGAGAACAAGAAAAATAGTTCAACTTCTTACATATAGTAGAATTTTCCTATGATCCGTGTTATAAAAGTATTAGTAATGAATCCTCTTAAAGCTATCTATGGTCCAGATTTCTAACCCTAATCAAGGTAGAGATTTTGAAGCAAAGATGCTTGGTGAGATGGACAATCAAATACAATCTTTAAGGAAAGATATAAAAACTGGTCAAGATAGACATAAACATTATGTAGATCCCAAGAGGTTGAGTCGCTATTTTGAGGGAGGCCATATGCTTTTTGTTTGTTTATGACCCTTGCGAAAGTACCACAAGATCTTGTGGACCTTATGGTATTACCAGATATATTGGAGATAAATCTTAGGACTTGCTTCTTTCTCCACAGCTTAAGATTCGCAACGTCTTCTTCCATGTTAACCTAGTCAGAAGTATCATCCAAAGCCTGAGCACATCTTAGAAAAGATTATTCTTCGTCATGTTTGCTAATGTACATTTAGAATTGGAACCCAAGATGCTCGAGATATCTTTTCAACATAGGATTCTAAAAGAATGCTTAGTTAAATGGAAGTTTCTCCCTCTTGAAGATGCGACTTGGGAAAAGAAGAGGATATATGAGCTAAAGATAGCCCCGATTCTTGAGCTGAGGACATCCCAATCCTTAAATGAGAAAGCATTGAAGAAGAATTTAAATTTGCAAAAGCCTTTGAAAATTAAGATTTGGATGATAATCTTGAAACTTTACACGATTCATATAGTCAAAAATATATATAAAAGCATACATGTGTGTGCGGTATCCTTGTGTGAAAGCACTTCGATCCTTAATGCATTTGAAATTTTAGTCTTAAAAACTTGTTGGGGGTATTTCAGAGTCTTGTGTGTGCGTGTCCACCTCACCTCATGTTTGCTTATATCCCACCATATGAGTATGTACCCATGCTTGTATGTCTAATAGCCTTAGGGGTTAACGGGGAAAAAGCCATTAGCAAAGGTCAAAGAATGAAAGCCTAGAAGTTACTGAGAATCTCCATAAAATGCAAGTGGGAGAACAAGCAGCCAAGAATTGAATGCATTGCATAATGTTAGCGCGATGATTGAGAGAATCTAGGGATGTTATGGCATAACATAGCATGCGATTATAACATGAAAGAGGTAATCAAGTTATAGAAGACACCCTCAAAGCTTTCTGTGCACGGGAACAAGAGAGATAGTTGAGCTTTCTACATATAGTAGAATTTCCCTATGATCCTTATTATAAAAGCATTAGTAATGAATCCTCTTAAAGCTATCTATGGTCAAAATTTCCCTACATCCTTCACTTGGTCTGACCCCCTAATAAAGAAGGTAGATGCTTGATGAGATGGACAATCAAATGCCATCTATAGGAAAAGATATCAAAGCTGGTCAAGGTAGACAAAAACATTATGTAGACCGCAAGACGTTGAGTCGTGATTTTGAGGGAGGCCATATGCTTTTTGTTTGTTTATGACCCTTGCGAAAGTAGCACAAGATCTTGTGGACCTTATGGTATTACCAGGTATATTGGAGATAAATCTTATGACTTGCTTCTTCCTCCACAGCTTTCACATCATCTTCCATATCAACCTAGTGAGAAGAAGTATAATCCAAACCATGAGAACATCTGAGAAAAGATTATTACTTGGTTATGCTTGCTACTACTGCAAGGTATATTTGGAATCGGAACCCAAGATGTTCAAGAAATCTCTACAACATAGGATTCTAAAAGAATGCTTAGTTAAATGGGAGTTTCTCCCTGTTGAAGATGCGACTTGGGAAAAGAAGAGGATCTATAGAGCTAAAGATAGCCCCGATTTGCGAGATGAGGACATCCCAATCCTTAAGTAAGGAAGCATTGAAAAAGAATTTAAATTTGGAAAAGCCACTGAAAAATAAGATTTGGATGATAATCTTGAAATTTTACACGATTCATATAGTCCAAAAAATATATAAAAGCATACATGTGTGTGGGGTACCCCTGTGTGAAAGCAGTTAAACTATGAATTTTGAGAAATTTTAGTCTTTAAATCTTGTTGGGTATTTCGGAGTCTCATGTTGTGTGTGTGCACACTTCACCTCGTGTTTGCTTATATCCTGCCAAATGAGTGTGTACCCATGTTTGTATGTCCAATAGCCTTAGGGGTTACTGAGGAAAAAGCCATTAGCAAAGGTCAAAGGATGAGAGCCTAGGAGTTACTAAGAATCTCCACAAAATGCAAGTGGGACAATAAGTAGCCAAGAATTGAATGCATGGCATAATGTTAGCGCGATGATTGAGAGAATCTAGGGACGTTAGCATGCGATCATAATATGAAAGAGGTAATCTGTGCACGAGAACAAGAAAAATAGTTCAACTTCCTACATATAGTAGAATTTTCCTATGATCCGTGTTATAAAAGTATTAGTAATGAATCCTCTTAAAGCTATCTATGGTCAAGATTTCTAACCCTAATCAAGGTAGAGATTTTGAAGCAAAGATGCTTGGTGAGATGGACAATCAAATACCATCTATAAGGAAAGATATAAAAGCTGGTCAAGATAGACATAAACATTATGTAGATCCCAAGAGGTTGAGTCGTTATTTTGAGGGAGGCCATATTGTTTTTCTTTATGTACAACCCTTGAAAAAGTACAAGAAGATCTTGCGAACCTTATGGTATTACGAGCAATATTGGAGATAAATCTTAGGACTTGCTTCTTTCTCCACAGCTTAAGATTTGCAACGTCTTCTTCCATGCTAACCTATTCAAAAGTATCATCCAAAGCCTGAGCACATCTTAGAACAGATTATTCTTCGTCATGTTTGCTAGTGCAATGTACGTTTAGAATTGGAACCCAAGATAATCGAGATATCTTTACAACATAGGATTCTAAAAGAATGCTTAGTTAAATGGAAGTTTCTCCATGCGACTTGGGAAAAGAAGAGGATCCATAGAGCTAAACATAGTCCCAGGACATCCCAATCCTTAAGTGAGGAAGCATAGAATTTAAATTTACAAAAGCCATTGGAAAGTAAGATTTGGATGATAATCTTAAAATTTTATACGATTCATATAGTCAAAAATATATATATAAAAGCATACATGTGTGTGGGGTACCCTTGTGTGAAAGCACTTGGACACTAAATGCATTTTGAGATCTTGTTGGGCTTTTCGGAGTCTCTTGTGTGGGCGTCCCACCTAACCTCGTGTTTGCTTATATCCCACCATATGAGTGTGTACCCATGTTTGTATGTCCAATAGCCTCAGGGGTTAACGGGGAAAAAGCCATTAGCAAAGGTCAAAGGATGAGATCCTAGGAGTTAGTGAGAATCTCCACAAAATGCAAATGGGAGAAGAAGCAGCCAAGAATTGAATGCATCGCATAATGTTAGCGCGATGATTGAGAGAATCTAGGGATATTATGACATAACATAGCATGCAATCATAACATGAAAGAGGTAATCAAGTTATAGAAGACACCCTCAAAGCTTTCTGTGCATGGGAATAAGAAAGATAGTTGAACTTCCTACATATAGTGGAATTTCCCTATGATCCTTATTATAAAAGTATTAGTAATGAATCCTCTTCAAGCTATCTATGGTCAAGATTTCCTTACATCCTTGACTTGGTCTGACTCCATAGTGAAGGTAGAGATTTTGAAGCAAAGATGCTTGATAAGATGGAGAATCAAATGCCATCTATAAGGAAAGATATCAAAGCTGGTCAAGGTGTCTATAAACATTATGTAGATCCCAAGAGGTTGAGTCGTGATTTTGAGGGAGGCCATACGCTTTTTCTTTGTTTACGACCCTTGCGAAAGTACCACAAGATCTTGTGGACCTTATGGTATTACTAGGAATATTGGAGATAAATCTTTTGACTTGCTTCTTCCTGCACAGCTTTTGCAGCATCTTATATATCAATCTAGTGAGAAGAAGTATCATCTAAACCATGAGAACATCTTAGAAGAGATTATTACTTCCTCGTGCTTGCTAGTTAGTGCAAGGTACATTTGGAATTGGAACCCAACATAGGATTCTAAAAGAATGCTTAGGTAAATGGAAGTTGGGACTTGCTTCTTTCTCCACAGCTTAAGATTTGCAACGTCTTCTTCCATGCTAACCTATTCAAAAGTATCATCCAAAGCCTGAGCACATCTTAGAACAGATTATTCTTCGTCATGTTTGCTAGTGCAATGTACGTTTAGAATTGGAACCCAAGATAATCGAGATATCTTTACAACATAGGATTCTAAAAGAATGCTTAGTTAAATGGAAGTTTCTCCATGCGACTTGGGAAAAGAAGAGGATCCATAGAGCTAAACATAGTCCCAGGACATCCCAATCCTTAAGTGAGGAAGCATAGAATTTAAATTTACAAAAGCCATTGGAAAGTAAGATTTGGATGATAATCTTAAAATTTTATACGATTCATATAGTCAAAAATATATATATAAAAGCATACATGTGTGTGGGGTACCCTTGTGTGAAAGCACTTGGACACTAAATGCATTTTGAGATCTTGTTGGGCTTTTCGGAGTCTCTTGTGTGGGCGTCCCACCTAACCTCGTGTTTGCTTATATCCCACCATATGAGTGTGTACCCATGTTTGTATGTCCAATAGCCTCAGGGGTTAACGGGGAAAAAGCCATTAGCAAAGGTCAAAGGATGAGATCCTAGGAGTTAGTGAGAATCTCCACAAAATGCAAATGGGAGAAGAAGCAGCCAAGAATTGAATGCATCGCATAATGTTAGCGCGATGATTGAGAGAATCTAGGGATATTATGACATAACATAGCATGCAATCATAACATGAAAGAGGTAATCAAGTTATAGAAGACACCCTCAAAGCTTTCTGTGCATGGGAATAAGAAAGATAGTTGAACTTCCTACATATAGTGGAATTTCCCTATGATCCTTATTATAAAAGTATTAGTAATGAATCCTCTTCAAGCTATCTATGGTCAAGATTTCCTTACATCCTTGACTTGGTCTGACTCCATAGTGAAGGTAGAGATTTTGAAGCAAAGATGCTTGATAAGATGGAGAATCAAATGCCATCTATAAGGAAAGATATCAAAGCTGGTCAAGGTGTCTATAAACATTATGTAGATCCCAAGAGGTTGAGTCGTGATTTTGAGGGAGGCCATACGCTTTTTCTTTGTTTACGACCCTTGCGAAAGTACCACAAGATCTTGTGGACCTTATGGTATTACTAGGAATATTGGAGATAAATCTTTTGACTTGCTTCTTCCTGCACAGCTTTTGCAGCATCTTATATATCAATCTAGTGAGAAGAAGTATCATCTAAACCATGAGAACATCTTAGAAGAGATTATTACTTCCTCGTGCTTGCTAGTTAGTGCAAGGTACATTTGGAATTGGAACCCAACATAGGATTCTAAAAGAATGCTTAGGTAAATGGAAGTTTCTCACTGTTGAAGATGCGACTTGGGAAAAGAAGAGGATCTATAGAGCTAAAGATAGCCCCGATTTGCGAGATGAGGACATCCCAATCCTTAAGTAAGGAAGCATTGAAAAAGAATTTAAATTTGGAAAAGCCACTAAAAAAATAAGATTTGGATGATAATCTTGAAATTTTACACAATTCATATAGTCCGAAAAATATATAAAAGCATACATGTGTGTGGGGTACCCCTGTGTGAAAGCACTTAAACTATGAATTTTGAGAAATTTTAGTCTTTAAATCTTGTTGGGTATTTCAGAGTCTCATGTTGTGTGCGTGTCCACTTCACCTTGTGTTTGCTTATATCCCGCCAAATGAGTGTGTACCCATGTTTGTATGTCCAATAGCCTTAGGGGTTAATGAGAAAAAAGCCATTAGCAAAGGTCAAAGGATGAGAGCCTAGGAGTTACTAAGAATCTCCACAAAATGCAAGTGGGACAAGAAGCAGCCAAGAATTGAATGTATCGCATAATGTTAGCGCAATGATTGAGAGAATCTAAGGACGTTATGAAATAACATAGCATGCGATCATAATATGAAAGAGGTAATTTGTGTACGAGAACAAGAAAAATAACATACAAACCCTCACAAAAGTACATGAAAATCTTGCGGACCTTAGGGTATTATGAGCAATATTGGAGATAAATCTTAGGACTTGCTTCTTTCTCCATAGCGTAAGGTTCGCAACATCTTCTTCCATGTCAACCTAGTGAGAAGAAGTATCATCCAATGCCTGAGCACATCTTAGAAAAGATTATTACTTCATCATGCTTGCTACTGCAAGGTACATTTAGAATTGGAATCCAAGATGCTCGAGAAATCTCTACAACATAGGATTCTAAAAGAATGCTTAGTTGAATGGAAGTTTCTCCCTCTTGAAGATGCGACTTGGGAAAAGAAGAGGATATATGAGCTAAAGATAGCCCCGATTCTCGAGCTGAGGACATCCCAATCCTTCAATGAGAAAGCATTGAAGAAGAATTTAAATTTGCAAAAGCCTTTGAAAATTAAGATTTAGATGATAATCTTGAAATTTTACACGATTCATATATTCAAAAATATATATAAAAGCATACATGTGTGTGCGGTACCCTTGTGTGAAAGCACTTCGATCCTTAATGCATTTGAAATTTTAGTCTTTAAAACTTGTTGGGGGTATTTTGGAGTCTCGTGTGTGCGTGTCCACCTCACCTCGTGTTTGCTTATATCCCACCATATGAGTATGTACCCATGTTTGTATGTCTAATAGCCTTAGGGGTTAACGGGGAAAAAGCCATTAGCAAAGGTCAAAGAATGAAAGCCTAGAAGTTACTGAGAATCTCCATAAAATGCAAGTGGGAGAACAAGCAGCCAAGAATTGAATGCATTGCATAATGTTAGCGCGATGATTGAGAGAATCTAGGGACGTTATGGCATAACATAGCATGCGATTATAACATGAAAGAGGTAATCAAGTTTTAGAAGACACCCTCAAAGCTTTCTGTGCACGAGAACAAGAAAGATAGTTGAACTTCCTACATATAGTAGAATTTCCCTATGATCCTTATTATAAAAGCATTAGTAATGAATCCTCTTAAAGCTATCTATGGTCAAAATTTCCCTACATCCTTCACTTGGTTTGACCCCCTAATGAAGGTAGATGCTTGATGAGATGGACAATCAAATGCCATCTATAGGAAAAGATATCAAAGCTGGTCAAGGTAGACAAAAACATTATGTAGATCGCAAGACGTTGAGTCGTGATTTTGAGGGAGGCCATATGCTTTTTGTTTGTATATGACCCTTGTGAAAGTACCACAAGATCTTGTGGACCTTATGGTATTACCAGGTATATTGGAGATAAATCCTATGACTCGCTTCTTCCTCCACAGCTTTCACATCATCTTCCATATCAACCTAGTGAGAAGAAGTATAATCCCAACCATGAGAACATCTGAGAAAAGATTATTACTTGGTTATGCTTGCTACTACTACAAGGTATATTTGGAATCGAAACCCAAGATGTTCAAGAAATCTCTACAACATAGGATTCTAAAAGAATGCTTAGTTAAATGGGAGTTTCTCCCTGTTGAAGATGCGACTTGGGAAAAGAAGAGGATCTATAGAGCTAAAGATAGCCCCGATTCGCGAGATGAGGACATCCCAATCCTTAAGTAAGGAAGCATTGAAAAAGAATTTAAATTTAGAAAAGCCACTGAAAAATAAGATTTGGATGATAATCTTGAAATTTTACACGATTCATATAGTCCAAAAAATATATAAAAGCATACATGTGTGTGGGGTACCCCTGTGTGAAAGCAGTTAAACTATGAATTTTGAGAAATTTTAGTCTTTAAATCTTGTTGGGTATTTCGGAGTCTCATGTTGTGTGCGTGTCCACCTCGTGTTTGCTTATATCCCACCAAATGAGTGTGTACCCATGTTTGTATGTCCAATAGCCTTAGGGGTTACTGAGGAAAAAGCCATTAGCAAAGGTCAAAGGATGAGAGCCTAGGAGTTACTAAGAATCTCCACAAAATGCAAGTGGGAGAAGAAGCAGCCAAGAATTGAATGCATGGCATAATGTTAGCGCGATGATTGAGAGAATCTAAGGACGTTATGAAATAACATAGCATGCGATCATAATATGAAAGAGGTAATCTATGCACGAGAACAAGAAAAATAGCATGCGATCATAATATGAAAGAGGTAATCTATGCACGAGAACAAGAAAAATAGTTCAACTTCTTACATATAGTAGAATTTTCCTATGATCCGTGTTATAAAAGTATTAGTAATGAATCCTCTTAAAGCTATCTATGGTCCAGATTTCTAACCCTAATCAAGGTAGAGATTTTGAAGCAAAGATGCTTGGTGAGATGGACAATCAAATACAATCTTTAAGGAAAGATATAAAAACTGGTCAAGATAGACATAAACATTATGTAGATCCCAAGAGGTTGAGTCGCTATTTTGAGGGAGGCCATATGCTTTTTGTTTGTTTATGACCCTTGCGAAAGTACCACAAGATCTTGTGGACCTTATGGTATTACCAGATATATTGGAGATAAATCTTAGGACTTGCTTCTTTCTCCACAGCTTAAGATTCGCAACGTCTTCTTCCATGTTAACCTAGTCAGGAGTATCATCCAAAGCCTGAGCACATCTTAGAAAAGATTATTCTTCGTCATGTTTGCTAATGTACATTTAGAATTGGAACCCAAGATAATCGAGATATCTTTTCAACATAGGATTCTAAAAGAATGCTTAGTTAAATGGAAGTTTCTCCATGCGACTTGGGAAAAGAAGAGGATCCATAGAGCTAAAGATAGTCCCAGGACATCCCAATCCTTAAGTGAGGAAGCATAGAATTTAAATTTGCAAAAGCCATTGGAAAGTAAGATTTTGATGATAATCTTAAAATTTTATACGATTCATATTGTTGAAAAACTATATATAAAAGCATACATGTGTGTGGAGTACCCTTGTGTGAAAGCACTTGGATACTAAATGCATTTTTAGATCTTGTTGGGTTTTTCGGAGTCTCTTATGTGCGCGTCTACCTAACCTCGTTTTTGCTTATATCCCGCCATATGAGTGTGTACCCATGTTTGTATGTCCAATAGCCTCAGGGGTTAACGGGGAAAAAGCCATTAGCAAAGGTCAAAGGATGAGATCCTAGGAGTTAGTGACAATCTCCACAAAATGCAAATGGGAGAAGAAGCAGCCAAGAATTGAATGCATCGCATAATGTTAGCGTGATGATTGAGAGAATCTAGGGATGTTATGACATAACATAGAATGCGATCATAACATGAAAGAGGTAATCAAGTTATAGAAGACATCCTCAAAGCTTTCTGTGCATGAGAATAAGAAAGATGGTTGAACTTCCTACATATAGTGGAATTTCCCTATGATCCTTATTATAAAAGTATCAGTAATGAATCCTCTTAAAGCTATCTATGGTCAAGATTTCCTTACATCCTTTACTTGGTCTGACTCCCTAGTGAAGGTAGAGATTTTGAAGCAAAGATGCTTGATAAGATGAAGAATCAAATGCCATCTATAAGGAAAGATATCAAAGCTGGTCAAGGTGTCTATAAACATTGTGGACCTTATGGTATTACTAGGAATATTGGAGATAAATCTTATGACTTGCTTCTTCCTCCACAGCTTTCGCAGCATCTTCCATGTCAACCTAGTGAGAAGAAGTATCATCTAAACCATGAGAACATCTTAGAAAAGATTATTACTTCCTTGTGCTTGCTAGTTAGTGCAAGGTACATTTGGAATTGGAACCCAACATAGGATTCTAAAAGAATGCTTAGGTAAATGGAAGTTTCTCCCTGTTGAAGATGCGACTTGGGAAAAGAAGAGGATCTATAGAGCTAAAGATAGCCCCGATTTTGCGAGATAAGGACGTCCGAATTCTTAAGTGAGGAAGCATTGAAGAAGAATTTAAATTTGCAAAAGCCTTTGAAAATTAAGATTTGGATGATAATCTTGAAATTTCACACGATTCATATAGTCAAAAATATATATAAAAGCATACATGTGTGTGCGGTACCCTTGTGTGAAAGCACTTCGATCCTTAATGCATTTGAAATTTTAGTCTTTAAAACTTGTTGGGTATTTTGGAGTCTCGTGTGTGCATGTCCACCTCACCTCATGTTTGCTTATATCCCACCATATGAGTATGTACCCATGTTTGTATGTCTAATAGCCTTAGGGGTTAACGGGGAAAAAGCCATTAGCAAAGGTCAAAGAATGAAAGCCTAGAAGTTACTGAGAATCTCCATAAAATGCAAGTGGGAGAACAAGCAGCCAAGAATTGAATGCATTGCATAATGTTAGCGCGATGATTGAGAGAATCTAGGGACGTTATGGCATAACATAGCATGCGATTATAACATGAAAGAGGTAATCAAGTTATAGAAGACACCCTCAAAGCTTTCTGTGTACGGGAACAAGAAAGATAGTTGAACTTCCTACATATAGTAGAATTTCCCTATGATCCTTATTATAAAAGCATTAGTAATGAATCCTCTTAAAGCTATCTATGGTCAAAATTTCCCTACATCCTTCACTTGGTCTGACCCCCTAATGAAGGTAGATGCTTGATGAGATGGACAATCAAATGCCATCTATAGGAAAAGATATCAAAGCTGGTCAAGGTGGTAGACAAAAACATTATGTAGATCGCAAGACGTTGAGTCATGATTTTGAGGGAGGCCATATGCTTTTTGTTTGTTTATGACCCTTGCGAAAGTACCACAAGATCTTGTGGACCTTATGGTATTACCAGATATATTGGAGATAAATCTTAGGACTTGCTTCTTCCTCCACAACTTTCACATCATCTTCCATATCAACCTAGTGAGAAGAAGTATAATCCGAATATTACTTGGTTATGCTTGCTACTACTGCAAGGTATATTTGGAATCGGAACCCAAGATGTTCAAGAAATCTCTACAACATAGGATTCTAAAAGAATGCTTAGTTAAATGGGAGTTTCTCCTTATTGAAGAAGAGGATCTATAGAGCTAAAGATAGCCCCGATTCGCGAGATGAGGACATCCCAATCCTTAAGTAAGGAAGCATTGAAAAAGAATTTAAATTTGGAAAAGCCACTGAAAAATAAGATTTGGATGATAATCTTGAAATTTTACACGATTCATATAGTCCAAAAAATATATAAAAGCATACATGTGTGTGGGGTACCCCTGTGTGAAAGCAATTAAACTATGAATTTTGAGAAATTTTAGTCTTTAAATCTTGTTGGGTATTTCGGAGTCTCATGTTGTGTGTGTGTCCACTTCACCTCGTGTTTGCTTATATCCTGCCAAATGAGTGTGTACCCATGTTTGTATGTCCAATAGCCTTAGGGGTTACTGAGGAAAAAGCCATTAGCAAAGGTCAAAGGATGAGAGCCTAGGAGTTACTAAGAATCTCCACAAAATGCAAGTGGGACAATAAGTAGCCAAGAATTGAATGCATGGCATAATGTTAGCGCGATGATTGAGAGAATCTAGGGACGTTAGCATGCGATCATAATATGAAAGAGGTAATCTGTGCACGAGAACAAGAAAAATAGTTCAACTTCCTACATATAGTAGAATTTTCCTATGATCCGTGTTATAAAAGTATTAGTAATGAATCCTCTTAAAGCTATCTATGGTCAAGATTTCTAACCCTAATCAAGGTAGAGATTTTGAAGCAAAGATGCTTGGTGAGATGGACAATCAAATACCATCTATAAGGAAAGATATAAAAGCTGGTCAAGATAGACATAAACATTATGTAGATCCCAAGAGGTTGAGTCGTTATTTTGAGGGAGGCCATATTGTTTTTCTTTATGTACAACCCTTGAAAAAGTACAAGAAGATCTTGCGAAACTTATGGTATTACGAGCAATATTGCAGATAAATCTTAGGACTTGCTTCTTTCTCCACAGCTTAAGATTTGCAACGTCTTCTTCCATGCTAACCTATTCAAAAGTATCATCCAAAGCCTGAGCACATCTTAGAACAGATTATTCTTCGTCATGTTTGCTAGTGCAATGTACGTTTAGAATTGGAACCCAAGATAATCGAGATATCTTTACAACATAGGATTCTAAAAGAATGCTTAGTTAAATGGAAGTTTCTCCATGCGACTTGGGAAAAGAAGAGGATCCATAGAGCTAAAGATAGTCCCAGGACATCCCAATCCTTAAGTGAGGAAGCATAGAATTTAAATTTACGAAAGCCATTGGAAAGTAAGATTTGGATGATAATCTTAAAATTTTATACGATTCATATAGTCAAAAATATATATATAAAAGCATACATGTGTGTGGGGTACCCTTGTGTGAAAGCACTTGGACACTAAATGCATTTTGAGATCTTGTTGGGCTTTTCGAAGTCTCTTGTGTGGGCGTCCCACCTAACCTCGTGTTTGCTTATATCCCACCATATGAGTGTGTACCCATGTTTGTATGTCCAATAGCCTCAGGGGTTAACGGGGAAAAAGCCATTAGCAAAGGTCAAAGGATGAGATCCTAGGAGTTAGTGAGAATCTCCACAAAATGCAAATGGGAGAAGAAGCAGCCAAGAATTGAATGCATCGCATAATGTTAGCGCGATGATTGTAGACATAACATAGCATGCAATCATAACATGAAAGAGGTAATCAAGTTATAGAAGACACCCTCAAAGCTTTCTGTGCATGGGAATAAGAAAGATAGTTGAACTTCCTACATATAGTGGAATTTCCCTATGATCCTTATTATAAAAGTATTAGTAATGAATCCTCTTAAAGCTATCTATGGTCAAGATTTCCTTACATCCTTGACTTGGTCTGACTCCCTAGTGAAAGGTAGAGATTTTGAAGCAAAGATGCTTGATAAGATGGAGAATCAAATGCCATCTATAAGGAAAGATATCAAAGCTGGTCAAGGTGTCTATAAACATTATGTAGATCCCAAGAGGTTGAGTCGTGATTTTGAGGGAGGCCATATGCTTTTTCTTTGTTTACGACCCTTGCAAAAGTACTACAAGATCTTGTGGACCTTATGGTATTACTAGGAATATTGGAGATAAATCTTTTGACTTGCTTCTTCCTGCACAGCTTTTGCAGCATCTTCTATATCAACCTAGTGAGAAGAAGTATCATCTAAACCATGAGAACATCTTAGAAAAGATTATTACTTCCTCGTGCTTGCTAGTTAGTGCAAGGTACATTTGGAATTGGAACCCAACATAGGATTCTAAAAGAATGCTTAGGTAAATGGAAGTTTCTCACTGTTGAAGATGCGACTTGGGAAAAGAAGAGGATCTATAGAGCTAACGATAGCCCGATTTTGTGAGATAAGGACATCCAAATTCTTAAGTGAGGAAGCATTGAAGAAGAATTTAAATTTGCAAAAGCCTTTGAAAATTAAGATTTGGATGATAATCTTGAAATTTTACACGATTCATACAGTCCAAAAAATATATAAAAGCATACGTGTGTGTGCGGTACCCTTGTGTGAAAGCACTTTGATCCTTAATGCATTTGAAATTTTAGTCTTTAAAACTTGTTGGGTATTTCGGAGTCTCGTGTGTGCATGTCCACCTCACCTCGTGTTTGCTTAAATCCCACCATATAAGTATGTACCCATGTTTGTATGTCTAATAGCCTAAAGGGTTAACAGGGAAAAAGCCATTAGCAAAGGTCAAAGAATGAAAGCCTAGAAGTTACTGAGAATCTCCATAAAATGCAAGTGGGAGAACAAGCAGCCAAGAATTGAATGCATTGCATAATGTTAGCGTGATGATTGAGAGAATCTAGGGACATTATGGCATAACATAGCATGCGATTATCACATGAAAGAGGTAATCAAGTTATAGAAGACACCCTCAAAGCTTTCTGTGCACGGGAACAAGAAAGATAGTTGAACTTCCTACATATAGTAGAATTTCCCTATAATCCTTATTATAAAAGCATTAGTAATGAATCCTCTTAAAGCTATCTATGGTCAAAATTTCCCTACATCGTTCACTTGGTCTGACCCCCTAATGAAGGTAGATGCTTGATGAGATGGACAATCAAATGCCATCTATAGGAAAAGATATCAAAGCTGGATAAGGGAGACAAAAACATTATGTAGATTGCAAGACATTGAGTCATGATTTTGAGGGAGGCCATATGCTTTTTGTTTGTTTATGACCCTTGCAAAAGTACCACAAGATCTTGTGGACCTTAAGGTATTACCAGGTATATTTGACATAAATCTTATGACTCGCTTCTTCCTCAACTTTTACATCATCTTCCATATCAACATAGTGAGAAGAAGTATAATCCAAACCATGAGAACATCTGAGAAAAGATTATTACTTGGTTATGCTTGCTACTACTGCAAGGTATATTTGGAATCGGAACCCAATATGTTTAAGAAATCTCTACAACATAGGATTCTAAAAGAATGCTTAGTTAAATGGGAGTTTCTCCCTGTTGAAGATGCGACTTGGGAAAAGAAGAGGATCTATAGAGCTAAAGATAGCCCCGATTTGCGAGATGAGGACATCCCAATCCTTAAGTAAGGAAGCATTGAAAAAGAATTTAAATTTGGAAAAGCCACTAAAAAAATAAGATTTGGATGATAATCTTGAAATTTTACACAATTCATATAGTCCGAAAAATATATAAAAGCATACATGTGTGTGGGGTACCCCTGTGTGAAAGCAGTTAAACTATGAATTTTGAGAAATTTTAGTCTTTAAATCTTGTTGGGTATTTCAGAGTCTCATGTTGTGTGCGTGTCCACTTCACCTTGTGTTTGCTTATATCCCGCCAAATGAGTGTGTACCCATGTTTGTATGTCCAATAGCCTTAGGGGTTAATGAGAAAAAAGCCATTAGCAAAGGTCAAAGGATGAGAGCCTAGGAGTTACTAAGAATCTCCACAAAATGCAAGTGGGACAAGAAGCAACCAAGAATTGAATGTATCGCATAATGTTAGCGCGATGATTGAGAGAATCTAAGGACGTTATGAAATAACATAGCATGCGATCATAATATGAAAGAGGTGATCTATGCACGAGAACAAGAAAAATAGTTCAACTTGCTACATATAGTAGAATTTCCCTATGATCCATGTAATAAAAGTATTAGTAATGAATCCTCTTAAAGCTATCTATGGTCAAGATTTCTAACCCTAATCAAGGTAGAGATTTTGAAGCAAAGATGCTTGGTGAGATGGACAATCAAATACAATTTATAAGAAAAGATATAAAAGCTGGTCAAGATAGACATAAACATTATGTAGATGCCAAGAGGTTGAGTTGTTATTTTGAGGGAGGCCATATGGTTTTTCTTTATGTACAACCCTTGCAAAAGTACAAGAAGATCTTGCAGACCTTATGGTATTACGAGCAATATTGGAGATAAATCTTAGGACTTGCTTCTTTCTCCACAGCTTAAGATTTGCAACGTCTTCTTCCATATTAACGTAGTCAGAAGTATCATCCAAAGCCTGAGCACATCTAAGAAAAGATTATTCTTCGTCATGTTTGCTAGCACTTAGATCCCAAATGTGTGTGGGTACCGTTGTGAAAGCATACGTGTGTGTGGGTACCCTTGTGAAAGCACTTAGATCCCAAATGAATTTTGAGAAATTTTAGTCTTTAAATCTTGTTGGGTATTTCAGAGTCTCGTGTGTGCGTACGCATCCACCTCACCTTGTCTTTCCTTATATCCCGCCATATGAGTGTGTACCCATCATGTTTGTATGTCCAATAGCCTTAGGGGTTAACGGGGAAAAGGCCATTTTAGCATAGCTCAAAGCATAAAATCCGAGGAGTTACTGAGAATCTCCACAAAATGCAATTGGTACTACAAGAAGATGCCAAGAATTGAATGCATCGCATAATGTTGACACGATGATTGAGAGAATCTAGGGATTTTATGACAGAACATCCCATGCGATCATAACATGAAAGATGTCATCAAGTTATACAAGACACCCTCAAAGCCTCACGTAGATGTGAACAAAAAAGATAGTTGAACTTCCTACATCTATTAGAATTTACCTATGATGCTTCTTATAAAAGTATTAGTAATGAATCCTCTTAAAGCTATCTATGGTGAAGATTTCCTTACATCCTTGGCTTGGTCTGACCCCCTAATCAAGGTAGAGATTTTGAAGCAAAGATGCTTGATGAGATGGACAATCAAATACAATCTATAAGAAAAGATATCAAAGCTGGTCAAGATAGACATAAACATTATGTAGATCCCAAGAGGTTGAGTTGTTATTTTGAGGGAGGCCATATGGTTTTTCTTTATGTACAACCCTCACAAAAGTACATGAAAATCTTGCGGACCTTAGGGTATTATGAGCAATATTGGA
Organism: Cibotium barometz; assembly: GCF_041138505.1. Classification (NCBI taxonomy): domain Eukaryota; kingdom Viridiplantae; phylum Streptophyta; class Polypodiopsida; order Cyatheales; family Cibotiaceae; genus Cibotium; species Cibotium barometz. The sequence continues at coordinate 224,247 of NC_141103.1, read as the reverse complement.
GATAAATCTTAGGACTTGCTTCTTTCTCCATAGCGTAAGGTTCGCAACGTCTTCTTCCATGTCAACCTAGTGAGAAGAAGTATCATCCAATGCCTGAGCACATCTTAGAAAAGATTATTACTTCATCATGCTTGCTACTGCAAGGTACATTTAGAATTGGAACCCAAGATGCTCGAGAAATCTCTACAACATAGGATTCTAAAAGAATGCTTAGTTGAATGGAAGTTTCTCCCTCTTGAAGATGCGACTTGGGAAAAGAAGAGGATATATGAGCTAAAGATAGCCCCGATTCTCGAGCTGAGGACATCCCAATCCTTCAATGAGAAAGCATTGAAGAAGAATTTAAATTTGCAAAAGCCTTTGAAAATTAAGATTTAGATGATAATCTTGAAATTTTACACGATTCATATATTCAAAAATATATATAAAAGCATACATGTGTGTGCGGTACCCTTGTGTGAAAGCACTTCGATCCTTAATGCATTTGAAATTTTAGTCTTTAAACTTGTTGGGGGTATTTTGGAGTCTCGTGTGTGCGTGTCCACCTCACCTCGTGTTTGCTTATATCCCACCATATGAGTATGTACCCATGTTTGTATGTCTAATAGCCTTAGGGGTTAACGGGGAAAAAGCCATTAGCAAAGGTCAAAGAATGAAAGCCTAGAAGTTACTGAGAATCTCCATAAAATGCAAGTGGGAGAACAAGCAGCCAAGAATTGAATGCATTGCATAATGTTAGCGCGATGATTGAGAGAATCTAGGGACGTTATGGCATAACATAGCATGCGATTATAACATGAAAGAGGTAATCAAGTTATAGAAGACACCCTCAAAGCTTTCTGTGCACGAGAACAAGAAAGATAGTTGAACTTCCTACATATAGTAGAATTTCCCTATGATCCTTATTATAAAAGCATTAGTAATGAATCCTCTTAAAGCTATCTATGGTCAAAATTTTCCTACATCCTTCACTTGGTTTGACCCCCTAATGAAGGTAGATGCTTGATGAGATGGACAATCAAATGCCATCTATAGGAAAAGATATCAAAGCTGGTCAAGGTAGACAAAAACATTATGTAGATCGCAAGACATTGAGTCGTGATTTTGAGGGAGGCCATATGCTTTTTGTTTGTTTATGACCCTTGTGAAAGTACCACAAGATCTTGTGGACCTTATGGTATTACCAGGTATATTGGAGATAAATCTTATGACTCACTTCTTCCTCCACAGCTTTCACATCATCTTCCATATCAACCTAGTGAGAAGAAGTATAATCCCAACCATGAGAACATCTGAGAAAAGATTATTACTTGGTTATGCTTGCTACTACTACAAGGTATATTTGGAATCGAAACCCAAGATGTTCAAGAAATCTCTACAACATAGGATTCTAAAAGAATGCTTAGTTAAATGGGAGTTTCTCCCTGTTGAAGATGCGACTTGGGAAAAGAAGAGAATCTATAGAGCTAAAGATAGCCCCGATTCGCGAGATGAGGACATCCCAATCCTTAAGTAAGGAAGCATTGAAAAAGAATTTAAATTTAGAAAAGCCACTGAAAAATAAGATTTGGATGATAATCTTGAAATTTTACACGATTCATATAGTCCAAAAAATATATAAAAGCATACATGTGTGTGGGGTACCCCTGTGTGAAAGCAGTTAAACTATGAATTTTGAGAAATTTTAGTCTTTAAATCTTGTTGGGTATTTCGGAGTCTCATGTTGTGTGCGTGTCCACTTCACCTCGTGTTTGCTTATATCCCGCCAAATGAGTGTGTACCCATGTTTGTATGTCCAATAGCCTTAGGGGTTACTGAGGAAAAAGCCATTAGCAAAGGTCAAAGGATGAGAGCCTAGGAGTTACTAAGAATCTCCACAAAATGCAAGTGGGAGAAGAAGCAGCCAAGAATTGAATGCATGGCATAATGTTAACGCGATGATTGAGAGAATCTAAGGACGTTATGAAATAACATAGCCTGCGATCATAATATGAAAGAGGTAATCTATGCACGAGAATAAGAAAAATAGCATGAGATCATAATATGAAAGAGGTAATCTATGCACGAGAACAAGAAAAATAGTTCAACTTCCTACATATAGTAGAATTTTCCTATGATCCGTGTTATAAAAGTATTAGTAATGAATCCTCTTAAAGCTATCCATGGTCCAAATTTCTAACCCTAATCAAGGTAGAGATTTTGAAGCAAAGATGCTTGGTGAGATGGACAATCAAATACCATCTTTAAGGAAAGATATAAAAACTGGTCAAGATAGACATAAACATTATGTAGATCCCAAGAGGTTGAGTCGCTATTTTGAGGGAGGCCATATGGTTTTTCTTTATGTACAACCCTTGAAAAAGTATAAGAAGAACTTGCGGACCTTATGGTATTACGAGCAATATTGGAGATAAATCTTAGGACTTGCTTCTTTCTCCACAGCTTAAGATTCGCAACGTCTTCTTCCATGTTAACCTAGTCAGAAGTATCATCCAAAGCCTGAGCACATCTTAGAAAAGATTATTCTTCATCATGTTTGCTAATGTACATTTAGAATTGGAACCCAAGATAATCCAGATATCTTTACAACATAGGATTCTAAAAGAATGCTTAGTTAAATGGAAGTTTCTCCGTGCGACTTGGGAAAAGAAGAGGATCCATAGAGCTAAAGATAGTCCCAGGACATCCCAATCCTTAAGTGAGGAAGCATAGAATTTAAATTTGCAAAAGCCATTGGAAAGTAAGATTTTGATAATCTTAAAATTTTATACGATTCATATTGTTGAAAAAATATATATAAAAGCATACATGTGTGTGGAGTACCCTTGTGTGAAAGCACTTGGATACTAAATGCATTTTTAGATCTTGTTGGGTTTTTCGGAGTCTCTTGTGTACGCGTCTACCTAACCTCGTTTTTGCTTATATCCCGCCATATGAGTGTGTACCCATGTTTGTATGTCCAATAGCCTCAGGGGTTAACGGGGAAAAAGCCATTAGCAAAGGTCAAAGGATGAGATCCTAGGAGTTAGTGACAATCTCCACAAAATGCAAATGGGAGAAGAAGCAGCCAAGAATTGAATGCATCGCATAATGTTAGCGTGATGATTGAGAGAATCTAGGGATGTTATGACATAACATAGCATGCGATCATAACATGAAAGAGGTAATCAAGTTATAGAAGACATCCTCAAAGCTTTCTGCATGAGAATAAGAAAGATGGTTGAACTTCCTACATATAGTGGAATTTCCCTATGATCCTTATTATAAAAGTATTAGTAATGAATCCTCTTAAAGCTATCTATGGTCAAGATTTCCTTACATCCTTGACTTGGTCTGACTCCCTAGTGAAGGTAGAGATTTTGAAGCAAAGATGCTTGATAAGATGAAGAATCAAATGCCATCTATAAGGAAAGATATCAAAGCTGGTCAAGGTGTCTATAAACATTGTGGACCTTATGGTATTACTAGGAATATTGGAGATAAATCTTATGACTTGCTTCTTCCTCCACAGCTTTCGCAGCATCTTCCATGTCAACCTAGTGAGAAGAAGTATCATCTAAACCATGAGAACATCTTAGAAAAGATTATTACTTCCTTGTGCTTGCTAGTTAGTGCAAGGTACATTTGGAATTGGAACCCAACATAGGATTCTAAAAGAATGCTTAGGTAAATGGAAGTTTCTCCCTGTTGAAGATGCGACTTGGAAAAGAAGAGGATCTATAGAGCTAAAGATAGCCCCGATTTTGCGAGATAAGGACGTCCGAATTCTTAAGTGAGGAAGCATTGAAGAAGAATTTAAATTTGCAAAAGCCTTTGAAAATTAAGATTTGGATGATAATCTTGAAATTTCACACGATTCATATAGTCAAAAATATATATAAAAGCATACATGTGTGTGCGGTACCCTTGTGTGAAAGCACTTCAATCCTTAATGCATTTGAAATTTTAGTCTTTAAAACTTGTTGGGTATTTTGGAGTCTCGTGTGTGCATGTCCACCTCACCTCGTGTTTGCTTATATCCCACCATATGAGTATGTACCCATGTTTGTATGTCTAATAGCCTTAGGGGTTAACGGGGAAAAAGCCATTAGCAAAGGTCAAAGAATGAAAGCCTAGAAGTTACTGAGAATCTCCATAAAATGCAAGTGGGAGAACAAGCAGCCAAGAATTGAATGCATTGCATAATGTTAGCGCGATGATTGAGAGAATCTAGGGACGTTATGGCATAACATAGCATGCGATTATAACATGAAAGAGGTAATCAAGTTATAGAAGACACCCTCAAAGCTTTCTATGTACGGGAACAAGAAAGATAGTTGAACTTCCTACATATAGTAGAATTTCCCTATGATCCTTATTATAAAAGCATTAGTAATGAATCCTCTTAAAGCTATCTATGGTCAAAATTTCCCTACATCCTTCACTTGGTCTGACCCCCTAATGAAGGTAGATGCTTGATGAGATGGACAATCAAATGCCATCTATAGGAAAAGATATCAAAGCTGGTCAAGGTGGTAGACAAAAACATTATGTAGATCGCAAGACGTTGAGTCATGATTTTGAGGGAGGCCATATGCTTTTTGTTTGTTTATGACCCTTGCGAAAGTACCACAAGATCTTGTGGACCTTATGGTATTACCAGATATATTGGAGATAAATCTTAGGACTTGCTTCTTCCTCCACAACTTTCACATCATCTTCCATATCAACCTAGTGAGAAGAAGTATAATCCAAACCATGAGAACATCTGAGAAAAGATTATTACTTGGTTATGCTTGCTACTACTGCAAGGTATATTGGGAATCGGAACCCAATATGTTCAAGAAATCTCTACAACATAGGATTCTAAAAGAATGCTTAGTTAAATGGGAGTTTCTCCCTGTTGAAGATGCGACTTGGGAAAAGAAGAGGATCTATAGAGCTAAAGATAGCCCCGATTTGCGAGATGAGGACATCCCAATCCTTAAGTAAGGAAGCATTGGAAAAGCCACTGAAAAATAAGATTTGGATGATAATCTTGAAATTTTACACGATTCATATAGTCCAAAAAATATATAAAAGCATACATGTGTGTGGGGTACCCCTGTGTGAAAGCAGTTAAACTATGAATTTTAAGAAATTTTAGTCTTTAAATCTTGTTGGGTATTTCGGAGTCTCATGTTGTGTGTGTGTCCACTTCACCTCGTGTTTGCTTATATCCTGCCAAATGAGTGTGTACCCATGTTTGTATGTCCAATAGCCTTAGGGGTTACTGAGGAAAAAGCCATTAGCAAAGGTCAAAGGATGAGAGCCTAGGAGTTACTAAGAATCTCCACAAATGCAAGTGGGACAATAAGTAGCCATGAATTGAATGCATGGCATAATGTTAGCGCGATGATTGAGAGAATCTAGGGACGTTATGAAATAACATAGCATGCGATCAGAATATGAAAGAGGTAATCTGTGCACGAGAACAAGAAAAATAGTTCAACTTCCTACATATAGTAGAATTTTCCTATGATCCGTGTTATAAAAGTATTAGTAATGAATCCTCTTAAAGCTATCTATGGTCAAGATTTCTAACCCTAATCAAGGTAGAGATTTTGAAGCAAAGATGCTTGGTGAGATGGACAATCAAATACCATCTATAAGGAAAGATATAAAAGCTGGTCAAGATAGACATAAACATTATGTAGATCCCAAGAGGTTGAGTCGTTATTTTGAGGGAGGCCATATTGTTTTTCTTTATGTACAACCCTTGAAAAAGTACAAGAAGATCTTGCGAACCTTATGGTATTACGAGCAATATTGGAGATAAATCTTAGGACTTGCTTCTTTCTCCACAGCTTAAGATTTGCAACGTCTTCTTCCATGCTAACCTAGTCAAAAGTATCATCCATAGCCTGAGCACATCTTAGAACAGATTATTCTTCGTCATGTTTGCTAGTGCAATGTACGTTTAGAATTGGAACCCAAGATAATCGAGATATCTTTACAACATAGGATTCTAAAAGAATGCTTAGTTAAATGGAAGTTTCTCCATGCGACTTGGGAAAAGAAGAGAATCCATAGAGCTAAAGATAGTCCCAGGACATCCCAATCCTTAAGTGAGGAAGCATAGAATTTAAATTTACAAAAGCCATTGGAAAGTAAGATTTGGATGATAATCTTAAAATTTTATACGATTCATATAGTCAAAAATATATATTTAAAAGCATACATGTGTGTGGGGTACCCTTGTGTGAAAGCACTTGGACACTAAATGCATTTTGAGATCTTGTTGGGCTTTTCGGAGTCTCTTGTGTGGGCGTCCCACCTAACCTCGTGTTTGCTTATATCCCACCATATGAGTGTGTACCCATGTTTGTATGTCCAATAGCCTCAGGGGTTAACGGGAAAAAAGCCATTAGCAAAGGTCAAAGGATGAGGTCCTAGGAGTTAGTGAGAATCTCCACAAAATGCAAATAGGAGAGGAAGCAGCCAAGAATTGAATGCATCGCATAATGTTAGCGCGATGATTGAGAGAATCTAGGGATATTATGACATAACATAGCATGCAATCATAACATGAAAGAGGTAATCAAGTTATAGAAGACATCCTCAAAGCTTTCTGTGCATGGGAATAAGAAAGATAGTTGAACTTCCTACATATAGTGGAATTTCCCTATGATCCTTATTATAAAAGTATTAGTAATGAATCCTCTTAAAGCTATCTATGGTCAAGATTTCCTTACATCCTTGACTTGGTCTGACTCCCTAGTGAAGGTAGAGATTTTGAAGCAAAGATGCTTGATAAGATGCAGAATCAAATGCCATCTATAAGGAAAGATATCAAAGCTGGTCAAGGTGTCTATAAACATTATGTAGATCCCAAGAGGTTGAGTCGTGATTTTGAGGGAGGCCATATGCTTTTTCTTTGTTTACGACCCTTGCGAAAGTACCACAAGATCTTGTGGACCTTATGGTATTACTAGGAATATTGGAGATAAATCTTTTGACTTGCTTCTTCCTGCACAGCTTTTGCAGCATCTTCTATATCAACCTAGTGAGAAGAAGTATCATCTAAACCATGAGAACATCTTAGAAAAGATTATTACTTCCTCGTGCTTGCTAGTTAGTGCAAGGTACATTTGGAATTGGAACCCAACATAGGATTCTAAAAGAATGCTTAGGTAAATGGAAGTTTCTCACTATTGAAGATGCGACTTGAGAAAAGAAGAGGATCTATAGAGCTAAAGATAGCCCCGATTTTGCGAGATAAGGACATCCGAATTCTTAAGCGAGGAAGCATTGAAGAAGAATTTAAATTTGCAAAAGCCTTTGAAAATTAAGATTTGGATGATAATCTTGAAATTTTACACGATTCATACAGTCCAAAAAATATATAAAAGCATACGTGTGTGTGCGGTACCCTTGTGTGAAAGCACTTCGATCCTTAATGCATTTGAAATTTTAGTCTTTAAAACTTGTTGGGTATTTCGGAGTCTCGTGTGTGCATGTCCACCTCACCTCGTGTTTGCTTATATCCCACCATATGAGTATGTACCCATGTTTGTATGTCTAATAGCCTTAGGGGTTAACGGGAAAAAAGCCATTAGCAAAGGTCAAAGAATGAAAGCCTAGAAGTTATTGAGAATCTCCATAAAATGCAAGTGGGAGAACAAGCAGCCAAGAATTGAATGCATTGCATAATGTTAGCATGATGATTGAGAGAATCTAGGGACGTTATGGCATAACATAGGATGCGATTATAACATGAAAGAGGTAATCAAGTTATAGAAGACACCCTCAAAGCTTTTTGTGCATGGGAACAAGAAAGATAGTTGAACTTCCTACATATAGTAGAATTTCCCTATAATCCTTATTATAAAAGCATTAGTAATGAATCCTCTTAAAGCTATCTATGGTCAAAATTTTCCTACATCCTTCACTTGGTCTGACCCCCTAATGAAGGTAGATGCTTGATGAGATGGACAATCAAATGCCATCTATAGGAAAAGATATCAAAGCTGGATAAGGGAGACAAAAACATTATGTAGATTGCAAGACATTGAGTCATGATTTTGAGGGAGGCCATATGCTTTTTGTTTGTTTATGACCCTTGCAAAAGTACCACAAGATCTTGTGGACCTTAAGGTATTACCAGGTATATTGGACATAAATCTTATGACTCGCTTCTTCCTCAACTTTTACATCATCTTCCATATCAACATAGTGAGAAGAAGTATAATCCAAACCATGAGAACATCTAAGAAAAGATTATTACTTGGTTATGCTTGCTACTACTGCAAGGTATATTGGGAATCGGAACCCAATATGTTCAAGAAATCTCTACAACATAGGATTCTAAAAGAATGCTTAGTTAAATGGGAGTTTCTCCCTGTTGAAGATGCGACTTGGGAAAAGAAGAGGATCTATAGAGCTAAATATAGCCCCGATTTGCGAGATGAGGACATCCCAATCCTTAAGTAAGGAAGCATTGAAAAAGAATTTAAATTTGGAAAAGCCACTAAAAAAATAAGATTTGGATGATAATCTTGAAATTTTACACAATTCATATAGTCCGAAAAATATATAAAAGCATACATGTGTGTGGGGTACCCCTGTGTGAAAGCAGTTAAACTATGAATTTTGAGAAATTTTAGTCTTTAAATCTTGTTGGGTATTTCAGAGTCTCATGTTGTGTGCGTGTCCACTTCACCTTGTGTTTGCTTATATCCCGCCAAATGAGTGTGTACCCATGTTTGTATGTCCAATAGCCTTAGGGGTTAATGAGAAAAAAGCCATTAGCAAAGGTCAAAGGATGAGAGCCTAGGAGTTACTAAGAATCTCCACAAAATGCAAGTGGGACAAGAAGCAACCAAGAATTGAATGTATCGCATAATGTTAGCGCGATGATTGAGAGAATCTAAGGACGTTATGATTTCTTTATGTACAACCCTTGCAAAAGTACAAGAAGATCTTGCAGACCTTATGGTATTACGAGCAATATTGGAGATAAATCTTAGGACTTGCTTCTTTCTCCACAGCTTAAGATTTGCAACGTCTTCTTCCATATTAACGTAGTCAGAAGTATCATCCAAAGCCTGAGCACATCTAAGAAAAGATTATTCTTCGTCATGTTTGCTAGCACTTAGATCCCAAATGTGTGTGGGTACCCTTGTGAAAGCATACGTGTGTGTGGGTACCCTTGTGAAAGCACTTAGATCCCAAATGAATTTCGAGAAATTTTAGTCTTTAAATCTTGTTGGGTATTTCAGAGTCTCGTGTGTGCGTACGCATCCACCTCACCTTGTCTTTCCTTATATCCCGTCATATGAGTGTGTACCCATCATGTTTGTATGTCCAATAGCCTTAGGGGTTAACGAGAAAAAGGCCATTTTAGCAGAGCTCAAAGCATAAAATCCGAGGAGTTACTGAGAATCTCCACAAAATGCAATTGGTACTACAAGAAGATGCCAAGAATTGAATGCATCGCATAATGTTGACACGATGATTGAGAGAATCTAGGGATTTTATGACAGAACATCCCATGCAATCATAACATGAAAGATGTCATCAAGTTATACAAGACACCCTCAAAGCCTCACGTGGATGTGAACAAAAAAGATAGTTGAACTTTCTACATCTATTAGAATTTGCCTATGATGCTTCTTATAAAAGTATTAGTAATGAATCCTCTTAAAGCTATCTATGGTGAAGATTTCCTTACATCCTTGGCTTGGTCTGACCCCCTAATCAAGGTAGAGATTTTGAAGCAAAGATGCTTGATGAGATGGACAATCAAATACAATCTATAAGAAAAGATATCAAAGCTGATCAAGATAGACATAAACATTATGTAGATCCTAAGAGGTTGAGTTGTTATTTTGAGAGAGGCCATATGGTTTTTTTTTATGTATAACCCTCACAAAAGTACATGAAAATCTTGCGGACCTTAGGGTATTATGAGCAATATTGGAGATAAATCTTAGGACTTGCTTCTTTCTCCATAGTGTAAGGTTCGCAACGTCTTCTTCCATGTCAACCTAGTGAGAAGAAGTATCATCCAATGCCTGAGCACATCTTAGAAAAGATTATTACTTCATCATGCTTGCTACTGCAAGGTACATTTAGAATTGGAACCCAAGATGCTCGAGAAATCTCTACAACATAGGATTCTAAAAGAATGCTTAGTTGAATGGAAGTTTCTCCCTCTTGAAGATGCGACTTGGGAAAAGAAGAGGATATATGAGCTAAAGATAGCCCCGATTCTCGAGCTGAGGACATCCCAATCCTTCAATGAGAAAGCATTGAAGAAGAATTTAAATTTGCAAAAGCCTTTGAAAATTAAGATTTAGATGATAATCTTGAAATTTTACATGATTCATATATTCAAAAATATATATAAAAGCATACATGTGTGTGCGGTACCCTTGTGTGAAAGCACTTCGATCCTTAATGCATTTGAAATTTTAGTCTTTAAAACTTGTTGGGGGTATTTTGGAGTCTCGTGTGTGCGTGTCCACCTCACCTCGTGTTTGCTTATATCCCACCATATGAGTATGTACCCATGTTTGTATGTCTAATAGCCTTAGGGGTTAACGGGGAAAAAGCCATTAGCAAAGGTCAAAGAATGAAAGCCTAGAAGTTACTGAGAATCTCCATAAAATGCAAGTGGGAGAACAAGCAGCCAAGAATTGAATGCATTGCATAATGTTAGCGCGATGATTGAGAGAATCTAGGGACGTTATGGCATAACATAGCATGCGATTATAACATGAAAGAGGTAATCAAGTTATAGAAGACACCCTCAAAGCTTTCTGTGCACGAGAACAAGAAAGATAGTTGAACTTCCTACATATAGTAGAATTTTCCTATGATCCTTATTATAAAAGCATTAGTAATGAATCCTCTTAAAGCTATCTATGGTCAAAATTTCCCTACATCCTTCACTTGGTTTGACCCCCTAATGAAGGTAGATGCTTGATGAGATGGACAATCAAATGCCATCTATAGGAAAAGATATCAAAGCTGGTCAAGGTAGACAAAAACATTATGTAGATCGCAAGACGTTGAGTCATGATTTTGAGGGAGGCCATATGCTTTTTGTTTATTTATGACCCTTGTGAAAGTACCACAAGATCTTGTGGACCTTATGGTATTACCAGGTATATTGGAGATAAATCTTATGACTCGCTTCTTCCTCCACAGCTTTCACATCATCTTCCATATCAACCTAGTGAGAAGAAGTATAATCCCAACCATGAGAACATCTGAGAAAAGATTATTACTTGGTTATGCTTGCTACTACTACAAGGTATATTTGGAATCGGAACCCAAGATGTTCAAGAAATCTCTACAACATAGGATTCTAAAAGAATGCTTAGTTAAATGGGAGTTTCTCCCTGTTGAAGATGCGACTTGGGAAAAGAAGAGGATCTATAGAGCTAAAGATAGCCCCGATTCGCGAGATGAGGACATCCCAATCCTTAAGTAAGGAAGCGTTGAAAAAGAATTTAAATTTAGAAAAGCCACTGAAAAAGAAGATTTGGATGATAATCTTGAAATTTTACACGATTCATATAGTCCAAAAAATATATAAAAGCATACATGTGTGTGGGGTACCCCTGTGTGAAAGCAGTTAAACTATGAATTTTGAGAAATTTTAGTCTTTAAATCTTGTTGGGTATTTCGGAGTCTCATGTTGTGTGCGTGTCCACTTCACCTCGTGTTTGCTTATATCCCGCCAAATGAGTGTGTACCCATGTTTGTATGTCCAATAGCCTTAGGGGTTACTGAGGAAAAAGCCATTAGCAAAGGTCAAAGGATGAGAGCCTAGGAGTTACTAAGAATCTCCACAAAATGCAAGTGAGAGAAGAAGCAGCCAAGAATTGAATGCATGGCATAATGTTAGCACGATGATTAAGAGAATCTATAGCATGCGATCATAATATGAAAGAGGTAATCTATGCACGAGAACAAGAAAAATAGCATGCGATCATAATATGAAAGAGGTAATCTATGCACGAGAACAAGAAAAATAGTTCAACTTCCTACATATAGTAGAATTTTCCTATGATCCGTGTTATAAAAGTATTAGTAATGAATCCTCTTAAAGCTATCTATGGTCCAAATTTCTAACCCTAATCAAGGTAGAGATTTTGAAGCAAAGATGCTTGGTGAGATGGACAATCAAATACCATCTTTAAGGAAAGATATAAAAACTGGTCAAGATAGACATAAACATTATGTACATCCCAAGAGGTTGAGTCGCTATTTTGAGGGAGGCCATATGGTTTTTCTTTATGTACAACCCTTGAAAAAGTATAAGAAGAACTTGCGGACCTTATGGTATTACGAGTAATATTGGAGATAAATCTTAGGACTTGCTTCTTTCTCCACAGCTTAAGATTCGCAATGTCTTCTTCCATGTTAACCTAGTCAGAAGTATCATCCAAAGCCTGAGCACATCTTAGAAAAGATTATTCTTCGTCATGTTTGCTAATGTACATTTAGAATTGGAACCCAAGATAATCGAGATATCTTTACAACATAGGATTCTAAAAGAATGCTTAGTTAAATGGAAGTTTCTCCATGCGACTTGGGAAAAGAAGAGGATCCATAGAGCTAAAGATAGTCCCAGGACATCCCAATCCTTAAGTGAGGAAGCATAGAATTTAAATTTGCAAAAGCCATTGGAAAGTAAGATTTTGATGATAATCTTAAAATTTTATACGATTCATATTGTTGAAAAAATATATATAAAAGCATACATGTGTGTGGAGTACCCTTGTGTGAAAGCACTTGGATACTAAATGCATTTTTAGATCTTGTTGGGTTTTTCGGAGTCTCTTGTGTGCGCGTCTACCTAACCTCGTTTTTGCTTATATCCCGCCATATGAGTGTGTACCCATGTTTGTATGTCCAATAGCCTCAGGGGTTAACGGGGAAAAAGCCATTAGCAAAGGTCAAAGGATGAGATCCTAGGAGTTAGTGACAATCTCCACAAAATGCAAATGGGAGAAGAAGCAGCCAAGAATTGAATGCATCGCATAATGTTAGCGTGATGATTGAGAGAATCTAGGGATGTTATGACATAACATAGCATGTGATCATAACATGAAAGAGGTAATCAAGTTATAGAAGACATCCTCAAAGCTTTCTGTGCATGAGAATAAGAAAGATGGTTGAACTTCCTACATATAGTGGAATTTCCCTATGATCCTTATTATAAAAGTATTAGTAATGAATCCTCTTAAAGCTATCTATGGTCAAGATTTCCTTACATCCTTGACTTGGTCTGACTCCCTAGTGAAGGTAGAGATTTTGAAGCAAAGATGCTTGATAAGATGAAGAATCAAATGCCATCTATAAGGAAAGATATCAAAGCTGGTCAAGGTGTCTATAAACTTGTGGACCTTATGGTATTACTAGGAATATTGGAGATAAATCTTATGACTTGCTTCTTCCTCCACAGCTTTCGCAGCATCTTCCATGTCAACCTAGTGAGAAGAAGTATCATCTAAACCATGAGAACATCTTAGAAAAGATTATTACTTCCTTGTGCTTGCTAGTTAGTGCAAGGTACATTTGGAATTGGAACCCAACATAGGATTCTAAAAGAATGCTTAGGTAAATGGAAGTTTCTCCCTGTTGAAGATGCGACTTGGGAAAAGAAGAGGATCTATAGAGCTAAAGATAGCCCCGATTTTGCGAGATAAGGACGTCCGAATTCTTAAGTGAGGAAGCATTGAAGAAGAATTTAAATTTGCAAAAGCCTTTGAAAATTAAGATTTGGATGATAATCTTGAAATTTCACACGATTCATATAGTCAAAAATATATATAAAAGCATACATGTGTGTGCGGTACCCTTGTGTGAAAGCACTTCGATCCTTAATGCATTTGAAATTTTAGTCTTTAAAACTTGTTGGGTATTTTGGAGTCTCGTGTGTGCATGTCCACCTCACCTCGTGTTTGCTTATATCCCACCATATGAGTATGTACCCATGTTTGTATGTCTAATAGCCTTAGCGGTTAACGGGGAAAAAGCCATTAGCAAAGGTCAAAGAATGAAAGCCTAGAAGTTACTGAGAATCTCCATAAAATGCAAGTGGGAGAACAAGCAGCCAAGAATTGAATGCATTGCATAATGTTAGCGCGATGATTGAGAGAATCCAGGGACGTTATGGCATAACATAGCATGCGATTATAACATGAAAGAGGTAATCAAGTTATAGAAGACACCCTCAAAGCTTTCTGTGTACGGGAACAAGAAAGATAGTTGAACTTCCTACATATAGTAGAATTTCCCTATGATCCTTATTATAAAAGCATTAGTAATGAATCCTCTTAAAGCTATCTATGGTCAAAATTTCCCTACATCCTTCACTTGGTTTGACCCCCTAATGAAGGTAGATGCTTGATGAGATGGACAATCAAATGCCATCTATAGGAAAAATATCAAAGCTGGTCAAGGTGGTAGACAAAAACATTATGTAGATCGCAAGACGTTGAGTCATGATTTTGAGGGAGGCCATATGCTTTTTGTTTGTTTATGACCCTTGCAAAAGTACCACAAGATCTTGTGGACCTTATGGTATTACCAGATATATTGGAGATAAATCTTATGACTTGCTTCTTCCTCCACAGCTTTCACATCATCTTCCATATCAACCTAGTGAGAAGAAGTATAATCCGAACCATGAGAACATCTGAGAAAAGATTATTACTTGGTTATGCTTGCTACTACTACAAGGTATATTTGGAATCGGAACCCAAGATGTTCAAGAAATCTCTACAACATAGGATTCTAAAAGAATGCTTAGTTAAATGGGAGTTTCTCCCTGTTGAAGATGCGACTTGGAAAAAGAAGAGGATCTATAGAGCTAAAGATAGCCCCGATTCTCGAGATGACATCCCAATCCTTAAGGAAGCATTGAAAAAGAATTTAAATTTGGAAAAGCCACTAAAAAAAAGATTTGGATGATGATCTTGAAATTTTACACGATTCATATAGTCCAAAAAATATATAAAGCATACATGTGTGTGGGGTACCCTTGTGTGAAAGCAGTTAAACTATGAATTTTGAGAAATTTTAGTCTTTAAATCTTGTTGGGTATTTTGGAGTCTCATGTTGTGTGCGTGTCCACTTCACCTCGTGTTTGCTTATATCCCGCCAAATGAGTGTGTACCCATGTTTGTATGTCCAATAGCCTTAGGGGTTAATGAGAAAAAAGCCATTAGCAAAGGTCAAAGGATGAGAGCCTAGGAGTTACTAAGAATCTCCACAAAATGCAAGTGGAAAAAGAAACAACCAAGAATTGAATGCATCGCATAATGTTAGCGCGATGATTGAGAGAATCTAAGGACGTTATGAAATAACATAGCATGCGATCATAATATGAAAGAGGTAATCTGTGCACGAGAACAAGAAAAATAGTTCAACTTCCTACATATAGTAGAATTTCCCTATGATCCATGTTATAAAAGTATTAGTAATGAATCCTCTTAAAGCTATCTATGGTCAAGATTTCTAACCCTAATCAAGGTAGAGATTTTGAAGCAAAGATGCTTGGTGAGATGGACAATCAAATACAATCTATAAGAAAAGATATAAAAGCCGGTCAAGATAGATATAAACATTATGTAGATCGCAAGAGGTTGAGTCGTTATTTTGAGGGAGGCCATATGGTTTTTCTTTATGTACAACCCTTGCAAAAGTACAAGAAGATCTTGTGGACCTTATGGTATTACGAGCAATATTGGAGATAAATCTTAGGACTTGCTTCTTTCTCCACAGCTTAAGATTCGTAACGTCTTCTTCCATGTTAACCTAGTCAGAAGTATCATCCAAAGCCTGAGCACATCTAAGAAAAGATTATTCTTCGTCATGTTTACTAGTGCAATGTGCATTTAGAATTGGAACCCAAGATAATCGAGATATCTTTACAACATAGGATTCTAAAAGAATGCTTAGTTAAATGGAAGTTTCTCCATGTTGAAGATGCAACCTGGGAAAAGAAGAGGATCCATAGAGCTAAAGATAGCCCCAGGACATCCCAATCCTTAAGTGAGGAAGCATAGAATTTAAATTTGCAAAAGCCATTGGAAAGTAAGATTTGGATGATAATCTTAAAACTTTATACGATTCATATAGCCAAAATATATATATAAAAGCATACATGTGTGTGGGGTACCCTTGTGTGAAAGCACTTTGATACTAAATGCATTTTTAGATCTTGTTGGGTTTTTCGGAGTCCACCTAACCTCGTGTTTTCTTATATCTTGCCATATGAGTGTGTACCCATGTTTGTATGTCCAATAGCCTCAGGGGTTAACGGGGAAAAAGCCAAGAATTGAATGCATCGCATAATGTTAGCGCGATGATTGAGAGAATCTAGGGATGTTATGACATAACATAGCATGCGATCATAACATGAAAGAGGTAATCAAGTTATAGAAGACACCCTCAAAGGTTTCTGTGCATGGGAATAAGAAAGATAGTTGAACTTCCTACATGTAGTGGAATTTTCCTATGATCCTTATTATAAAAGTATTAGTAATGAATCCTCTTAAAGCTATCTATGGTCAAGATTTCCTTACATCCTTGACTTGGTCTGACCTCCTATAATGAAGGTAGGGATTTTGAAGCAAAGATGCTTGATGAGATGGAGAATCAAATGCCATCTATAAGGAAAATTATCAAAGCTGGTCAAGGTAGACATAAACATTATGTAGATCCCAAGAGGTTGAGTCGTGATTTTGAGGGAGGCCATATGCTTTTTCTTTGTTTACAACCATTGCGAAAGGACCACAAGATCTTGTGGACTAAGACTTATGGTATTACCAGGAATATTGGAGATAAATCTTATGACTTGCTTCTTCCTCCACAGCTTTCGCAACATCTTCCATGTCAACCTAGTGAGAAGAACTATAATCCAAACAATGAGAACATCTTAGAAAAGATTATTACTTCGTCATGCTTGCTAGTGCAAGGATAAATTTGGAATTAGAACCCAAGATGTTTGAGAAATCTCTACAACATAGGATTCTAAAAGAATGCTGAGGTAAATGGAAGTTTCTCCCTATTGAAGATGCGACTTGGGAAAATAAGAGGATCTATAGAGCTAAAGATAGCCCCAATTAGCGAGATAAGGACATCCCAATCCTTAAGTGAGGAAGCATCGAAGAAGAATTGAAATTTGCAAAAAGCCTTTGAAAATTAAATTTTGGATGATAATCTTGCAATTTTACATGATTCATATAGTCAAGAAAATATATAAAAGCATATGTGTGTGTGGGTACCCTTGTGTGAAAGCACTTAGATTATAAATGAATTTTGAGAAATTTTAGTCTTTAAATCTTGTTGGGTATTTTAGAGTCTCGTGTGTGTGTACGCATCCACCTCACCTTGTCTTTGCTTATATCTCGCCATATGAGTATATACCCATCATGTTTGTATGTCCAATAGCCTTAGGGGTTAACGGGGAAAAAGCCATTAGCAGAGCCTTAGGGGTTAACGGGGAAAAAGCCATTAGCAGAGCTCAAAACATGAAAGCCGATGAGTTATTGAGAATCTCCACAAAATGCAACTGGTACTACAAGAAGATGCCAAGCATTGAATGCATCGCATAATGTTGACGTGATGATTGAGAGAATCTAGGGATTTTATGACAGAACATTCCATGCGATCATAACGTGAAAGATGTCATCAAGTTATACAAGACACCCTCAAAGCCTCTCGTGGATGTGAACAAAAAAGATAGTTGAACTTCCTACATCTATTAGAATTTGCCTATGATGCTTATTATAAAACTATTAGTAATGAATCCTCTTAAAGCTATCTATGGTGAAGATTTCGTTACATCCTTGGCTTGGTCTGACCCCCTAATCAAGGTAGAGATTTTGAAGCAAAGATGCTTGATGAGATGGACAATCAAATACAATCTATAAGAAAAGATATCAAAGTTGGTCAAGATAGACATAAATATTAGGTAGATCCCAAGAGATTGAGTTGTTATTTTGAGGGAGGCCATATGGTTTTTCTTTATGCACAACCCTCGCAAAATACACGAAGATCTTACAGACCTTAGGGTATTACGAGCAATATTGGAGATAAATCTTAGGACTTGCTTCTTTCTCCACAGCTTAAGGTTCGCAATGTCTTCTTCCATGTCAACATAGTGAGAAGAAGTATCATCAAATGCATGAGCACATCTTAGAAAAGATTATTACTTCATCATGCTTGTAGTGCAAGGTACATTTAGAATTGGAACCCAAGATGTTCGAGAAATCTCTACAACATAGGATTCTAAAAGAATGCTACTTCATCATGCTTGCTAGTGCAAGGTACATTTAGAATTGGAACCCAAGATGTTCGAGAAATCTCTACAACATAGGATTCTAAAAGAATGCTTAGTTAAATGGAAGTTTCTTTCTCTTGAAGATGCGACTTGGGAAAAGAAGAGGATGTATAGAGCTAAACATAGCCCCAATTTTCCAGAGATGAGGACATCCCAATCCTTCAGTGTGACGAAGCATTGAAGAAGAATTTAAATTTGCAAAAGCCTTTGAAAATTAAGATTTGGATGATAATCTTGAAATTTTACACGATTCATATAGTCAAAAGAACATATAAAAGCATACATGTGTGTGCGGTACCCTCCTTGTGTGAAAGCACTTCGATCCTTAATGCATTTTAAGAAATTTTAGTCTTTAAATCTTGTTGGGTATTTCGGAGTCTCGTGTGTGCGTGTCCACCACACCTTGTGTTTGCTTATATCCCGCCATATGAGTGTGTACCCATGTTTGTATGTCTAATAAACTTGGGAGTTAATGGGGAAAAAGCCATTAGCAAGGGTCAAAGGATGAAAGCCTAGAAGTTACTGAGAATCTCCACAAAATACAAGTGGGAGAACAAGCAGCCAAGAATTGAATGCATTGCATAATGTTAGCGCGATGATTGAGAGAATCTAGGGACGTTATGGCATAACATAGCATGAGATTATAACATGAAAGCGGTAATCAAGTTATAGAAGACACCCTCAAGGCTTTCTGTGCACGGGAACAAGAGAGATAGTTGAGCTTTCTACATATAGTAGAATTTCCCTATGATCCTTATTATAAAAGCATTAGTAATGAATCCTCTTAAAGCTATCTATGGTAAAGATTTCCCTACATCCTTGACTTGGTCTGACCCCCTAATGAAGGTAGAGATTTTGAAGCAAAGATGCTTGATGAGATGGACAATCAAATGCCATCTATGAGAAAAGATATCAAAGCTAGTCAAGGTAGACAAAAACATTATGTAGATTGCAAGAGGTTGAGTTGTGATTTTGAGGGAGGCCATATGCTTTTTCTTTGTTTACGACCCTTGCGAAAGTACCACAAGATCTTGTGGACCTTATGGTATTACCAGGAATATTGGAGATAAATCTTATGACTTGCTTCTTCCTCCACAGCTTTCGCAGCATCTTCCATATCTACCTAGTGAGAAGAAGTATAATCCAAACCATGAGAACATCTGAGAAAAGATTATTACTTGGTTATGCTTGCTAGTGCAAGGTACGTTTGGAATCGAAACCCAAGATGTTCAAGAAATCTCTACAACATAAGATTCTAAAAGAATGCTTAGTTAAATGGGAGTTTCTCCTTACTGTTGAAGATGCGACTTGGGAAAAGAAGAGGATCTATGGAGCTAAAGATAGCCCCAATTTTCCCGAGATGAGGACATCCCAATCCTTAAGTGAGGAAGCATTGAAAAAGAATTTAAATTTAGAAAAGCCATTGAAAATTAAGATTTGGATGATAATCTTGAAATTTTACACGATTCATATAGTCAAATATATATATAAAAGCATAGATGTGTGTGGGGTACCCTTGTGTAAAAGCACTTGGATCCTAAATGAATTTTGAAAAATTTGTAAAAGCCTCTTGTGGATGTAAACAAAAAAGATAGTTGAACTTCCTATATCTATTAGAAATTGCCTATGATGCTTAATATAAAAGTATTAGTAATGAATCCTCTTAAAGCTACCTATGGTGAAGATTTTCTTACATCCTTCGCTTGGTCTGACCCCCTAATCAAGGAAGAGATTTTGAAGCAAAGATGCTTGATGAGAGCTGGACAATCAAATACAATCTATAAGAAAAGATATCAAAGCTGGTTAAGATAGACATAAACATTATGTAGATCCCAAGAGGTTGAGTCGTTATTTTGAGGGCGGCCATATGGTTTTTCCTTATGTACAACCCTTGCAAAAGTACAAGAAGATCTTGTGGACCTTATGGTATTACGAGCAATATTGGAGATAAATCTTAGAAATTGCTTCTTTCTCCAAAGCTTAAGGTTCGCAACGTATTCTTCCATGTCAACCTAGTGAGAAGAAGTATCATCCAATGCCTGAGCACATCTTAGAAAAGATTATTACTTCATCATGCTTGCTAGTGCAAGGTACATTTAGAATTGGAACCCAAGATGTTTGAGAAATCTCTACAACATAGGATTCTAAAAGAATGCTTAGTTAAATGGAAGTTTCTCCGTGTTGAAGAAGCCTTTGAAAATTAAGATTTGGATGATAATCTTGAATTTTTACACGATTCATATAGTCAAAAAATATATATAAAAGCATACATATGTGTGGGGTACCCTTGTGTGAAAGCACTTTGATCCTAAATGCATTTTGAGAAATTTTAGTCTTTAAATCTTGTTGGATAATTGGGAGTCTCGTGCGTGCGTGTCCACCTCACCTCATGTTTGCTTATATCCCGCCATATGAGTGTGTACCCATGTTTGTATGTCCAATAACCTTAGGGGTTAACAGGGAAAAATCCATGAGCAAAGGTCAAATGAAGAGTTCTCACCTAAGAGTTATTGAGAATCTCCACAAAATGCAAGTGGGAGAAGAAGCAACCGAGAACTAAATGCACCGCATAATGTAAGCGCGATGATTGAGAGAATCTAGGGATGCTATGAAATAACATAGCATGCAACCATAACATGAATGAGGTAATCAAGTTATAGAAGACACCCTCAAAGCTTTCTGTGCACGGGAACAAGAAAGATAGTTAAACTTCCTACATATAGTAGAATTTCCCTATGATCCGTATTATAAAAGTATTAGTAATGAATCCTCTTAAAGCTATCTATGGTGGTCAAGATTTCCTTACATCCTTGACTTGGTCTCACCCCCTAATGAAGGTAGAGATTTTGATTTTAAGGGAGGCCATATACTTTTTCTTTCTTTACGACCCTTACAAAAGTACCACAAGATCTTGTGGACCTTATGGTATTACCAAGAATATTGGAGATAAATCTTATGACTTGCTTCTTCCTCCACAGCTTTTGCAGCATCTTCCATGTTAACCTAGTGAGAAGAAGTATAATCCAAACCATGAGAACATCTTAGAAAAGATTATTACTTTGTCATGCTTGCTTAGTGCAAGGTACATTTGGAATTGGACCCAAGATGTTCGAGAAATCTCTACAACATAGGATTCTAAAAGAATGCTGAGTTAAATGGAAGTTTCTCCCTGTTGAAGATGCGACTTGGGAAAACAAGAGGATCTATAGAGCTAAAGATAGCCCCAATTCACAAGATAAGGACATCCCAATCCTTAAGTGAGAAGGCATTAAAGAAGAATTGAAATTTGCAAAAGCCTTTAAAAATTAAGATTTGGATGATAATCTTGAAATTTTACACGATTCATATAGTCAAGAAAATGTATAAAAGCATACGTGTGTGTGGGTACCCTTGTGAAAGCACTTAGATCCCAAATGAATTTTGAGAAATTTTAGTCTTTAAATCTTGTTGGGTATTTCAGAGTCTCGTGTGTGCGTACGCATCCACCTACCTTGTCTTTCCTTATATCCCGCCATATGAGTGTGTACCCATCATGTTTGCCTTAGGGGTTAACGGGGAAAAGGCCATTTTAGCAGAGCTCAAAGCATAAAATCCGAGGAGTTACTGAGAATCTCCACAAAATGCAATTGGTACTACAAGAAGATGCCAAGAATTGAATGCATCGCATAATGTTGACACGATGATTGAGAGAATCTAGGGATTTTATGACAGAACATCCCATGCGATCATAACATGAAAGATGTCATCAAGTTATACAAGACACCCTCAAAGCCTCACGTGGATGTGAACAAAAAATATAGTTGAACTTCCTACATCTATTAGAATTTGCCTATGATGCTTCTTATAAAAGTATTAGTAATGAATCCTCTTAAAGCTATCTATGGTGAAGATTTCCTTACATCCTTGGCTTGGTCTGACCCCCTAATCAAGGTAGAGATTTTGAAGCAAAGATGCTTGATGAGATGGACAATCAAATACAATCTATAAGAAAAGATATCAAAGCTGGTCAAGATAGACATAAACATTATGTAGATCCCAAGAGGTTGAGTTGTTATTTTGAGGGAGGCCATATGGTTTTTCTTTATGTACAACCCTCACAAAAGTACATGAAAATCTTGCGGACCTTAGGGTATTATGAGCAATATTGGAGATAAATCTTAGGACTTGCTTCTTTCTCCATAGCGTAAGGTTCGCAACGTCTTCTTCCATGTCAACCTAGTGAGAAGAAGTATCATCCAATGCCTGAGCACATCTTAGAAAAGATTATTACTTCATCATGCTTGCTACTGCAAGGTACATTTAGAATTGGAACCCAAGATGCTCGAGAAATCTCTACAACATAGGATTCTAAAAGAATGCTTAGTTGAATGGAAGTTTCTCCCTCTTGAAGATGCAACTTGGGAAAAGAAGAGGATATATGAGCTAAAGATAGCCCCGATTCTCGAGCTGAGGACATCCCAATCCTTCAATGAGAAAGCATTGAAGAAGAATTTAAATTTGTAAAAGCCTTTGAAAATTAAGATTTAGATGATAATCTTGAAATTTTACACGATTCATATATTCAAAAATATATATAAAAGCATACATGTGTGTGCGGTACCCTTGTGTGAAAGCACTTCGATCCTTAATGCATTTGAAATTTTAGTCTTTAAAACTTGTTGGGGGTATTTTGGAGTCTCGTGTGTGCGTGTCCACCTCACCTCGTGTTTGCTTATATCCCACCATATGAGTATGTACCCATGTTTGTATGTCTAATAGCCTTAGGGGTTAACGGGGAAAAAGCCATTAGCAAAAGGTCAAAGAATGAAAGCCTAGAAGTTACTGAGAATCTCCATAAAATGCAAGTGGGAGAACAAGCAGCCAAGAATTGAATGCATTGCATAATGTTAGCGCGATGATTGAGAGAATCTAGGGACGTTATGGCATAACATAGCATGCGATTATAACATGAAAGAGGTAATCAAGTTATAGAAGACACCCTCAAAGCTTTCTGTGCACGAGAATAAGAAAGATAGTTGAACTTCCTACATATAGTAGAATTTCCCTATGATCCTTATTTTAAAAGCATTAGTAATGAATCCTCTTAAAGCTATCTATGGTCAAAATTTCCCTACATCCTTCACTTGGTTTGACCCCCTAATGAAGGTAGATGCTTGATGAGATGGACAATCAAATGCCATCTATAGGAAAAGATATCAAAGCTGGTCAAGGTAGACAAAAACATTATGTAGATCGCAAGACGTTGAGTCGTGATTTTGAGGGAGGCCATATGCTTTTTTTTTTGTTTATGAACCTTGTGAAAGTACCACAAGATCTTGTGGACCTTATGGTATTACCAGGTATATTGGAGATAAATCTTATGACTCGCTTCTTCCTCCACAGCTTTCACATCATCTTCCATATCAACCTAGTGAGAAGAAGTATAATCCCAACCATGAGAACATCTGAGAAAAGATTATTACTTGGTTATGCTTGCTACTACTACAAGGTATATTTGGAATCGAAACCCAAGATGTTCAAGAAATCTCTACAACATAGGAGTTACTCCCTGTTGAAGATGCGACTTGGGAAAAGAAGAGGATCTATAGAGCTAAAGATAGCCCCGATTCGCGAGATGAGGACATCCCAATCCTTAAGTAAGGAAGCATTGAAAAAGAATTTAAATTTAGAAAAGCCACTGAAAAAGAAGATTTGGATGATAATCTTGAAATTTTACACGATTCATATATTCCAAAAAATATATAAAAGCATACATGTGTGTGGGGTACCCCTGTGTGAAAGCAGTTAAACTATGAATTTTGAGAAATTTTAGTCTTTAAATCTTGTTGGGTATTTCGGAGTCTCATGTTGTGTGCGTGTCCACTTCACCTCGTGTTTGCTTATATCCCGCCAAATGAGTGTGTACCCATGTTTGTATGTCCAATAGCCTTAGGGGTTACTGAGGAAAAAGCCATTAGCAAAGGTCAAAGGATGAGAGCCTAGGAGTTACTAAGAATCTCCACAAAATGCAAGTGGGAGAAGAAGCAGCCAAGAATTGAATGCATGGCATAATGTTAACGCGATGATTGAGAGAATCTAAGGACGTTATGAAATAACATAGCATGCGATCATAATATGAAAGAGGTAATCTATGCACGAGAACAAGAAAAATAGCATGCGATCATAATATGAAAGAGGTAATCTATGCACGAGAACAAGAAAAATAGTTCAACTTCCTACATATAGTAGAATTTTCCTATGATCCGTGTAATAAAAGTATTAGTAATGTATCCTCTTAAAGCTATCTATGGTCCAGATTTCTAACTCTAATCAAGGTAGAGATTTTGAAGCAAAGATGCTTGGTGAGATGGACAATCAAATACCATCTTTAAGGAAAGATATAAAAACTGGTCAAGATAGACATAAACATTATGTAGATCCCAAGAGGTTGAGTCGCTATTTTGAGGGAGGCCATATGGTTTTTCTTTATGTACAACCCTTGAAAAAGTATAAGAAGAACTTGCGGACCTTATGGTATTACGAGCAATATTGGAGATAAATCTTAGGACTTGCTTCTTTCTCCACAGCTTAAGATTCGCAACGTCTTCTTCCATGTTAACCTAGTCAGAAGTATCATCCAAAGCCTGAGCACATCTTAGAAAAGATTATTCTTCGTCATGTTTGCTAATGTACATTTAGAATTGGAACCCAAGATAATCGAGATATCTTTACAACATAGGATTCTAAAAGAATGCTTAGTTAAATGGAAGTTTCTCCATTCGACTTGGGAAAAGAAGAGGATCCATAGAGCTAAAGATAGTCCCAGGACATCCCAATCCTTAAGTGAGGAAGCATAGAATTTAAATTTGCAAAAGCCATTGGAAAGTAAGATTTTGATGATAATCTTAAAATTTTATACGATTCATATTGTTGAAAAAATATATATAAAAGCATACATGTGTGTGGAGTACCCTTGTGTGAAAGCACTTGGATACTAAATGCATTTTTAGATCTTGTTGGGTTTTTCGGAGTCTCTTGTGTGCGCGTCTACCTAACCTCGTTTTTGCTTATATCCTGCCATATGAGTGTGTACCCATGTTTGTATGTCCAATAGCCTCAGGGGTTAACGGGGAAAAAGCCATTAGCAAAGGTCAAAGGATGAGATCCTAGGAGTTAGTGACAATCTCCACAAAATGCAAATGGGAGAAGAAGCAGCCAAGAATTGAATGCATCGCATAATGTTAGCGTGATGATTGAGAGAATCTAGGGATGTTATGACATAACATAGCATGCGATCATAACATGAAAGAGGTAATCAAGTTATAGAAGACATCCTCAAAGCTTTCTGTGTATGAGAATAAGAAAGATGGTTGAACTTCCTACATATAGTGGAATTTTCCTATGATCCTTATTATAAAAGTATTAGTAATGAATCCTCTTAAAGCTATCTATGGTCAAGATTTCCTTACATCCTTGACTTGGTCTGACTCCCTAGTGAAGGTAGAGATTTTGAAGCAAAGATGCTTGATAAGATGAAGAATCAAATGCCATCTATAAGGAAAGATATCAAAGCTGGTCAAGGTGTCTATAAACATTGTGGACCTTATGGTATTACTAGGAATATTGGAGATAAATCTTATGACTTGCTTCTTCCTCCACAGCTTTCGCAGCATCTTCCATGTCAACCTAGTGAGAAGAAGTATCATCTAAACCATGAGAACATCTTAGAAAAGATTATTACTTCCTTGTGCTTGCTAGTTAGTGCAAGGTACATTTGGAATTGGAACCCAACATAGGATTCTAAAAGAATGCTTAGGTAAATGGAAGTTTCTCCCCGTTGAAGATGCGACTTGCCCCGATTTTGCGAGATAAGGACGTCCGAATTCTTAAGTGAGGAAGCATTGAAGAAGAATTTAAATTTGCAAAAGCCTTTGAAAATTAAGATTTGGATGATAATCTTGAAATTTCACACGATTCATATAGTCAAAAATATATGTAAAAGCATACATGTGTGTGCGGTACCCTTGTGTGAAAGCACTTCGATCCTTAATGCATTTAAAATTTTAGTCTTTAAAACTTGTTGGGTATTTTCGAGTCTCGTGTGTGCATGTCCACCTCACCTCGTGTTTGCTTATATCCCACCATATGAGTATGTACCCATGTTTGTATGTCTAATAGCCTTAGGGGTTAACGGGGAAAAAGCCATTAGCAAAGGTCAAAGAATGAAAGCCTAGAAGTTACTGAGAATCTCCATAAAATGCAAGTGGGAGAACAAGCAGCCAAGAATTGAATGCATTGCATAATGTTAGCACGATGATTGAGAGAATCTAGGGACGTTATGGAATAACATAGCAAGCGATTATAGCATGAAAGAGGTAATCAAGTTATAGAAGACACCCTCAAAGCTTTCTGTGTACGGAAACAAGAAAGATAGTTGAACTTCCTACATATAGTAGAATTTCCCTATGATCCTTATTATAAAAGCATTAGTAATGAATCCTCTTAAAGCTATCTATGGTCAAACTTTCCCTACATCCTTCACTTGGTCTGACCCCCTAATGAAGGTAGATGCTTGATGAGATGGACAATCAAATGCCATCTATAGGAAAAGATATCAAAGCTGGTCAAGGTGGTAGACAAAAACATTATGTAGATCGCAAGACGTTGAGTCATGATTTTGAGGGAGGCCATATGCTTTTTGTTTGTTTATGACCCTTGCAAAAGTACCACAAGATCTTGTGGACCTTATGGTATTACCAGGTATATTGGAGATAAATCTTATGACTCGCTTCTTCCTCCACAGCTTTCACATCATCTTCCATATCAACCTAGTGAGAAGAAGTATAATCCCAACCATGAGAACATCTGAGAAAAGATTATTACTTGGTTATGCTTGCTACTACTACAAGGTATATTTGGAATCGAAACCCAAGATGTTCAAGAAATCTCTACAACATAGGATTCTAAAAGAATGCTTAGTTAAATGGGAGTTTCTCCCTGTTGAAGATGCGACTTGGGAAAAGAAGAGGATCTATAGAGCTAAAGATAGCCCCGATTCGCGAGATGAGGACATCCCAATCCTTAAGAAAGGAAGCATTGCAAAAGAATTTAAATTTAGAAAAGTCACTGAAAAATAAGATTTGGATGATAATCTTGAAATTTTACACGATTCATATAGTCCAAAAAATATATAAAAGCATACATGTGTGTGGGGTACCCCTGTGTGAAAGCAGTTAAACTATGAATTTTGAGAAATTTTAGTCTTTAAATCTTGTTGGGTATTTTGGAGTCTCATGTTGTGTGCGTGTCCACTTCACCTCGTGTTTGCTTATATCCCGCCAAATGAGTGTGTACCCATGTTTGTATGTCCAATAGCCTTAGGGGTTAATGAGAAAAAAGCCATTAGCAAAGGTCAAAGGATGAGCCTAGGAGTTACTAAGAATCTCCACAAAATGCAAGTGGGAAAAGAAAAAGCCAAGAATTGAATGCATCGCATAATGTTAGCGCGATGATTGAGAGAATCTAAGGACGTTATGAAATAACATAGCATGCGATCATAATATGAAAGAGGTAATCTGTGCACGAGAACAAGAAAAATAGTTCAACTTCCTACATATAGTAGAATTTCCCTATGATCCATGTTATAAAAGTATTAGTAATGAATCCTCTTAAAGCTATCTATGGTCAAGATTTCTAACCCTAATCAAGGTAGAGATTTTGAAGCAAAGATGCTTGGTGAGATGGACAATCAAATAC
Source organism: Cibotium barometz (assembly GCF_041138505.1). Classification (NCBI taxonomy): domain Eukaryota; kingdom Viridiplantae; phylum Streptophyta; class Polypodiopsida; order Cyatheales; family Cibotiaceae; genus Cibotium; species Cibotium barometz. The sequence goes on along the minus strand of NC_141103.1, from coordinate 196,187 downwards.
AATCTATAAGAAAAGATATAAAAGCTGGTCAAGATAGATATAAACATTATGTAGATCCCAAGAGGTTGAGTCGTTATTTTGAGGGAGGCCATATGGTTTTTCTTTATGTACAACCCTTGCAAAAGTACAAGAAGATCTTGTGGACCTTATGGTATTACGAGCAATATTGGAGATAAATCTTAGGACTTGCTTCTTTCTCCACAGCTTAAGATTCGTAACGTCTTCTTCCATGTTAACCTAGTCAGAAGTATCATCCAAAGCCTGAGCACATCTAAGAAAAGATTATTCTTCGTCATGTTTACTAGTGCAATGTGCATTTAGAATTGGAACCCAAGATAATCGAGATATCTTTACAACATAGGATTCTAAAAGAATGCTTAGTTAAATGGAAGTTTCTCCATGTTGAAGATGCAACCTGGGAAAAGAAGAGGATCCATAGAGCTAAAGATAGCCCCAGGACATCCCAATCCTTAAGTGAGGAAGCATAGAATTTAAATTTGCAAAAGCCATTGGAAAGTAAGATTTGGATGATAATCTTAAAATTTTATACGATTCATATAGCCAAAATATATATATAAAAGCATACACGTGTGTGGGGTACCCTTGTGTGAAAGCACTTTGATACTAAATGCATTTTGAGATCTTGTTGGGTTTTTCGGAGTCCACCTAACCTCGTGTTTGCTTATATCTTGCCATATGAGTGTGTACCCATGTTTGTATGTCCAATAGCCTCAGGGGTTAACGGGGAAAAAGCCATTAGCAAAGGTCAAAGGATGAGATCCTAGGAGTTTGTGAGAATCTACATAAAATGCAAATGGGAGAAGAAGCAGCCAAGAATTGAATGCATCGCATAATGTTAGCGCGATGATTGAGAGAATCTAGGGATGTTATGACATAACATAGCATGCGATCATAACATGAAAGAGGTAATCAAGTTATAGAAGACACCCTCAAAGGTTTCTGTGCATGGGAATAAGAAAGATAGTTGAACTTCCTACATGTAGTGGAATTTCCCTATGATCCTTATTATAAAAGTATTAGTAATGAATCCTCTTAAAGCTATCTATGGTCAAGATTTCCTTACATCCTTGACTTGGTCTGACCTCCTATAATGAAGGTAGGGATTTTGAAGCAAAGATGCTTGATGAGATAGAGAATCAAATGCCATCTATAAGGAAAATTATCAAAGCTGGTCAAGGTAGACATAAACATTATGTAGATCCCAAGAGGTTGAGTCGTGATTTTGAGGGAGGCCATATGCTTTTTCTTTGTTTACAACCATTGCGAAAGGACCACAAGATCTTGTGGACTAAGACTTATGGTATTACCAGGAATATTGGAGATAAATCTTATGACTTGCTTCTTCCTCCACAGCTTTCGCAACATCTTCCATGTCAACCTAGTGAGAAGAACTATAATCCAAACAATGAGAACATCTTAGAAAAGATTATTACTTCGTCATGCTTGCTAGTGCAAGGATAAATTTGGAATTAGAACCCAAGATGTTTGAGAAATCTCTACAACATAGGATTCTAAAAGAATGCTGAGGTAAATGGAAGTTTCTCCCTATTGAAGATGCGACTTGGGAAAATAAGAGGATCTATAGAGCTAAAGATAGCCCCAATTAGCGAGATAAGGACATCCCAATCCTTAAGTGAGGAAGCATCGAAGAAGAATTGAAATTTGCAAAAAGCCTTTGAAAATTAAATTTTGGATGATAATCTTGCAATTTTACATGATTCATATAGTCAAGAAAATATATAAAAGCATATGTGTGTGTGGGTACCCTTGTGTGAAAGCACTTAGATTATAAATGAATTTTGAGAAATTTTAGTCTTTAAATCTTGTTGGGTATTTTAGAGTCTCGTGTGTGCGTACGCATCCACCTCACCTTGTCTTTGCTTATATCTTGCCATATGAGTATATACCCATCATGTTTGTATGTCCAATAGCCTTAGGGGTTAACAGGGAAAAAGCCATTAGCAGAGCCTTAGGGGTTAACGGGGAAAAAGCCATTAGCAGAGCTCAAAGCATGAAAGCCGATGAGTTATTGAGAATCTCCACAAAATGCAACTGGTACTACAAGAAGATGCCAAGCATTGAATGCATCGCATAATGTTGACGCGATGATTGAGAGAATCTAGGGATTTTATGACAGAACATTCCATGCGATCATAACATGAAAGATGTCATCAAGTTATACAAGACACCCTCAAAGCCTCTCGTGGATGTGAACAAAAAAGATAGTTGAACTTCCTACATCTATTAGAATTTGCCTATGATGCTTATTATAAAACTATTAGTAATGAATCCTCTTAAAGCTATCTATGGTGAAGATTTCGTTACATCCTTGGCTTGGTCTGACCCCCTAATCAAGGTAGAGATTTTGAAGCAAAGATGCTTGATGAGATGGACAATCAAATATAATCTATAAGAAAAGATATCAAAGTTGGTCAAGATAGACATAAATATTAGGTAGATCCCAAGAGATTGAGTTGTTATTTTGAGGGAGGCCATATGGTTTTTCTTTATGCACAACCCTCGCAAAATACACGAAGATCTTACAGACCTTAGGGTATTACGAGCAATATTGGAGATAAATCTTAGGACTTGCTTCTTTCTCCACAGCTTAAGGTTCGCAATGTCTTCTTCCATGTCAACATAGTGAGAAGAAGTATCATCAAATGCATGAGCACATCTTAGAAAAGATTATTACTTCATCATGCTTGTAGTGCAAGGTACATTTAGAATTGGAACCCAAGATGTTCGAGAAATCTCTACAACATAGGATTCTAAAAGAATGCTACTTCATCATGCTTGCTAGTGCAAGGTACATTTAGAATTGGAACCCAAGATGTTCGAGAAATCTCTACAACATAGGATTCTAAAAGAATGCTTAGTTAAATGGAAGTTTCTTTCTCTTGAAGATGCGACTTGGGAAAAGAAGAGGATGTATAGAGCTAAACATAGCCCCAATTTTCCAGAGATGAGGACATCCCAATCCTTCAGTGTGACGAAGCATTGAAGAAGAATTTAAATTTGCAAAAGCCTTTGAAAATTAAGATTTGGATGATAATCTTGAAATTTTACACGATTCATATAGTCAAAAGAACATATAAAAGCATACATGTGTGTGCGGTACCCTCCTTGTGTGAAAGCACTTCGATCCTTAATGCATTTTAAGAAATTTTAGTCTTTAAATCTTGTTGGGTATTTCGGAGTCTCGTGTGTGCGTGTCCACCACACCTTGTGTTTGCTTATATCCCGCCATATGAGTGTGTACCCATGTTTGTATGTCTAATAAACTTGGGAGTTAATGGGGAAAAAGCCATTAGCAAGGGTCAAAGGATGAAAGCCTAGAAGTTACTGAGAATCTCCACAAAATACAGGTGGGAGAACAAGCAGCCAAGAATTGAATGCATTGCATAATGTTAGCGCGATGATTGAGAGAATCTAGGGACGTTATGGCATAACATAGCATGAGATTATAACATGAAAGCGGTAATCAAGTTATAGAAGACACCCTCAAGGCTTTCTGTGCACGGGAACAAGAGAGATAGTTGAGCTTTCTACATATAGTAGAATTTCCCTATGATCCTTATTATAAAAGCATTAGTAATGAATCCTCTTAAAGCTATCTATGGTCAAGATTTCCTTACATCCTTGACTTGGTCTGACCCCCTAATGAAGGTAGAGATTTTGAAGCAAAGATGCTTGATGAGATGGACAATCAAATGCCATCTATGAGAAAAGATATCAAAGCTAGTCAAGGTAGACAAAAACATTATGTAGATCGCAAGAGGTTGAGTTGTGATTTTGAGGGAGGCCATATGCTTTTTCTTTGTCTACGACCCTTGCGAAAGTACCACAAGATCTTGTGGACCTTATGGTATTACCAGGAATATTGGAGATAAATCTTATGACTTGCTTCTTCCTCCACAGCTTTCGCAGCATCTTCCATATCTACCTAGTGAGAAGAAGTATAATCCAAACCATGAGAACATCTGAGAAAAGATTATTACTTGGTTATGCTTGCTAGTGCAAGGTACGTTTGGAATCGAAACCCAAGATGTTCAAGAAATCTCTACAACATAGGATTCTAAAAGAATGCTTAGTTAAATGGGAGTTTCTCCTTACTGTTGAAGATGCGACTTGGGAAAAGAAGAGGATCTATAGAGCTAAAGATAGCCCCGATTTTCCCGAGATGAGGACATCCCAATCCTTATGTGAGGAAGCATTGAAAAAGAATTTAAATTTAGAAAAGCCATTGAAAATTAAGATTTGGATGATAATCTTGAAATTTTACACGATTCATATAGTCAAATATATATATAAAAGCATAGATGTGTGTGGGGTACCCTTGTGTAAAAGCACTTGGATCCTAAATGAATTTTGAAAAATTTGTAAAAGCCTCTTGTGGATGTAAACAAAAAAGATAGTTGAACTTCCTATATCTATTAGAAATTGCCTATGATGCTTAATATAAAAGTATTAGTAATGAATCCTCTTAAAGCTACCTATGGTGAAGATTTTCTTACATCCTTCGCTTGGTCTGACCCCCTAATCAAGGAAGAGATTTTGAAGCAAAGATGCTTGATGAGAGCTGGACAATCAAATACAATCTATAAGAAAAGATATCAAAGCTGGTTAAGATAGACATAAACATTATGTAGATCCCAAGAGGTTGAGTCGTTATTTTGAGGGAGGCCATATGGTTTTTCCTTATGTACAACCCTTGCAAAAGTACAAGAAGATCTTGTGGACCTTATGGTATTACGAGCAATATTGGAGATAAATCTTAGAAATTGCTTCTTTCTCCAAAGCTTAAGGTTCGCAACGTATTCTTCCATGTCAACCTAGTGAGAAGAAGTATCATCCAATGCCTGAGCACATCTTAGAAAAGATTATTACTTCATCATGCTTGCTAGTGCAAGGTACATTTAGAATTGGAACCCAAGATGTTTGAGAAATCTCTACAACATAGGATTCTAAAAGAATGCTTAGTTAAATGGAAGTTTCTCCTTGTTGAAGAAGCCTTTGAAAATTAAGATTTGGATGATAATCTTGAATTTTTACACGATTCATCTAGTCAAAAAATATATATAAAAGCATACATATGTGTGGGGTACCCTTGTGTGAAAGCACTTTGATCCTAAATGCATTTTGAGAAATTTTAGTCTTTAAATCTTGTTGGATAATTGGGAGTCTCGTGCGTGCGTGTCCACCTCACCTCATGTTTGCTTATATCCCGCCATATGAGTGTGTACCCATGTTTGTATGTCCAATAACCTTAGGGGTTAACAGGGAAAAATCCATGAGCAAAGGTCAAATGAAGAGTTCTCACCTAAGAGTTATTGAGAATCTCCACAAAATGCAAGTGGGAGAAGAAGCAACCGAGAACTAAATGCACCGCATAATGTAAGCGCGATGATTGAGAGAATCTAGGGATGCTATGAAATAACATAGCATGCAACCATAACATGAATGAGGTAATCAAGTTATAGAAGACACCCTCAAAGCTTTCTGTGCACGGGAACAAGAAAGATAGTTAAACTTCCTACATATAGTAGAATTTCCCTATGATCCGTATTATAAAAGTATTAGTAATGAATCCTCTTAAAGCTATCTATGGTGGTCAAGATTTCCTTACATCCTTGACTTGGTCTGACCCCCTAATGAAGGTAGAGATTTTGATTTTAAGGGAGGCCATATACTTTTTCTTTCTTTATGACCCTTACAAAAGTACCACAAGATCTTGTGGACCTTATGGTATTACCAAGAATATTGGAGATAAATCTTATGACTTGCTTCTTCCTCCACAGCTTTCGCAGCATCTTCCATGTTAACCTAGTGAGAAGAAGTATAATCCAAACCATGAGAACATCTTAGAAAAGATTATTACTTTGTCATGCTTGCTTAGTGCAAGGTACATTTGGAATTGGAACCCAAGATGTTCGAGAAATCTCTACAACATAGGATTCTAAAAGAATGCTGAGTTAAATGGAAGTTTCTCCCTGTTGAAGATGCGACTTGGGAAAACAAGAGGATCTATAGAGCTAAAGATAGCCCCAATTCACAAGATAAGGACATCCCAATCCTTAAGTGAGGAAGCATTAAAGAAGAATTGAAATTTGCAAAAGCCTTTAAAAATTAAGATTTGGATGATAATCTTGAAATTTTACACGATTCATATAGTCAAGAAAATGTATAAAAGCATACGTGTGTGTGGGTACCCTTGTGAAAGCACTTAGATCCCAAATGAATTTTGAGAAATTTTAGTCTTTAAATCTTGTTGGGTATTTCAGAGTCTCGTGTGTGCGTACGCATCCACCTACCTTGTCTTTCCTTATATCCCGCCATATGAGTGTGTACCCATCATGTTTGCCTTAGGGGTTAACGGGGAAAAGGCCATTTTAGCAGAGCTCAAAGCATAAAATCCGAGGAGTTACTGAGAATCTCCACAAAATGCAATTGGTACTACAAGAAGATGCCAAGAATTGAATGCATCGCATAATGTTGACACGATGATTGAGAGAATCTAGGGATTTTATGACAGAACATCCCATGCGATCATAACATGAAAGATGTCATCAAGTTATACAAGACACCCTCAAAGCCTCACGTGGATGTGAACAAAAAATATAGTTGAACTTCCTACATCTATTAGAATTTGCCTATGATGCTTCTTATAAAAGTATTAGTAATGAATCCTCTTAAAGCTATCTATGGTGAAGATTTCCTTACATCCTTGGCTTGGTCTGACCCCCTAATCAAGGTAGAGATTTTGAAGCAAAGATGCTTGATGAGATGGACAATCAAATACAATCTATAAGAAAAGATATCAAAGCTGGTCAAGATAGACATAAACATTATGTAGATCCCAAGAGGTTGAGTTGTTATTTTGAGGGAGGCCATATGGTTTTTCTTTATGTACAACCCTCACAAAAGTACATGAAAATCTTGCGGACCTTAGGGTATTATGAGCAATATTGGAGATAAATCTTAGGACTTGCTTCTTTCTCCATAGCGTAAGGTTCGCAACGTCTTCTTCCATGTCAACCTAGTGAGAAGAAGTATCATCCAATGCCTGAGCACATCTTAGAAAAGATTATTACTTCATCATGCTTGCTACTGCAAGGTACATTTAGAATTGGAACCCAAGATGCTCGAGAAATCTCTACAACATAGGATTCTAAAAGAATGCTTAGTTGAATGGAAGTTTCTCCCTCTTGAAGATGCAACTTGGGAAAAGAAGAGGATATATGAGCTAAAGATAGCCCCGATTCTCGAGCTGAGGACATCCCAATCCTTCAATGAGAAAGCATTGAAGAAGAATTTAAATTTGCAAAAGCCTTTGAAAATTAAGATTTAGATGATAATCTTGAAATTTTACACGATTCATATATTCAAAAATATATATAAAAGCATACATGTGTGTGCGGTACCCTTGTGTGAAAGCACTTCGATCCTTAATGCATTTGAAATTTTAGTCTTTAAAACTTGTTGGGGGTATTTTGGAGGCTCGTGTGTGCGTGTCCACCTCACCTCGTGTTTGCTTATATCCCACCATATGAGTATGTACCCATGTTTGTATGTCTAATAGCCTTAGGGGTTAACGGGGAAAAAGCCATTAGCAAAAGGTCAAAGAATGAAAGCCTAGAAGTTACTGAGAATCTCCATAAAATGCAAGTGGGAGAACAAGCAGCCAAGAATTGAATGCATTGCATAATGTTAGCGCGATGATTGAGAGAATCTAGGGACGTTATGGCATAACATAGCATGCGATTATAACATGAAAGAGGTAATCAAGTTATAGAAGACACCCTCAAAGCTTTCTGTGCACGAGAATAAGAAAGATAGTTGAACTTCCTACATATAGTAGAATTTCCCTATGATCCTTATTATAAAAGCATTAGTAATGAATCCTCTTAAAGCTATCTATGGTCAAAATTTCCCTACATCCTTCACTTGGTTTGACCCCCTAATGAAGGTAGATGCTTGATGAGATGGACAATCAAATGCCATCTATAGGAAAAGATATCAAAGCTGGTCAAGGTAGACAAAAACATTATGTAGATCGCAAGACGTTGAGTCGTGATTTTGAGGGAGGCCATATGCTTTTTGTTTGTTTATGACCCTTGTGAAAGTACCACAAGATCTTGTGGACCTTATGGTATTACCAGGTATATTGGAGATAAATCTTATGACTCGCTTCTTCCTCCACAGCTTTCACATCATCTTCCATATCAACCTAGTGAGAAGAAGTATAATCCCAACCATGAGAACATCTGAGAAAAGATTATTACTTGGTTATGCTTGCTACTACTACAAGGTATATTTGGAATCGAAACCCAAGATGTTCAAGAAATCTCTACAACATAGGATTCTAAAAGAATGCTTAGTTAAATGGGAGTTTCTCCCTGTTGAAGATGCGACTTGGGAAAAGAAGAGGATCTATAGAGCTAAAGATAGCCCCGATTCGCGAGATGAGGACATCCCAAGCCTTAAGTAAGGAAGCATTGAAAAAGAATTTAAATTTAGAAAAGCCACTGAAAAAGAAGATTTGGATGATAATCTTGAAATTTTACACGATTCATATATTCCAAAAAATATATAAAAGCATACATGTGTGTGGGGTACCCCTGTGTGAAAGCAGTTAAACTATGAATTTTGAGAAATTTTAGTCTTTAAATCTTGTTGGGTATTTCGGAGTCTCATGTTGTGTGCGTGTCCACTTCACCTCGTGTTTGCTTATATCCCGCCAAATGAGTGTGTACCCATGTTTGTATGTCCAATAGCCTTAGGGGTTACTGAGGAAAAAGCCATTAGCAAAGGTCAAAGGATGAGAGCCTAGGAGTTACTAAGAATCTCCACAAAATGCAAGTGGGAGAAGAAGCAGCCAAGAATTGAATGCATGGCATAATGTTAACGCGATGATTGAGAGAATCTAAGGACGTTATGAAATAACATAGCATGCGATCATAATATGAAAGAGGTAATCTATGCACGAGAACAAGAAAAATAGCATGCGATCATAATATGAAAGAGGTAATCTATGCACGAGAACAAGAAAAATAGTTCAACTTCCTACATATAGTAGAATTTTCCTATGATCTGTGTTATAAAAGTATTAGTAATGAATCCTCTTAAAGCTATCTATGGTCCAGATTTCTAACCCTAATCAAGGTAGAGATTTTGAAGCAAAGATGCTTGGTGAGATGGACAATCAAATACCATCTTTAAGGAAAGATATAAAAACTGGTCAAGATAGACATAAACATTATGTACATCCCAAGAGGTTGAGTCGCTATTTTGAGGGAGGCCATATGGTTTTTCTTTATGTACAACCCTTGAAAAAGTATAAGAAGAACTTGCGGACCTTATGGTATTACGAGCAATATTGGAGATAAATCTTAGGACTTGCTTCTTTCTCCACAGCTTAAGATTCGCAACGTCTTCTTCCATGTTAACCTAGTCAGAAGTATCATCCAAAGCCTGAGCACATCTTAGAAAAGATTATTCTTCGTCATGTTTGCTAATGTACATTTAGAATTGGAACCCAAGATAATCGAGATATCTTTACAACATAGGATTGTAAAATAATGCTTAGTTAAATGGAAGTTTCTCCATGTGACTTGGGAAAAGAAGAGGATCCATAGAGCTAAAGATAGTCCCAGGACATCCCAATCCTTAAGTGAGGAAGCATAGAATTTAAATTTGCAAAAGCCATTGGAAAGTAAGATTTTGATGATAATCTTAAAATTTTATACGATTCATATTGTTGAAAAAATATATATAAAAGCATACATGTGTGTGGAGTACCCTTGTGTGAAAGCACTTGGATACTAAATGCATTTTTAGATCTTGTTGGGTTTTTCGGAGTCTCTTGTGTGCGCGTCTACCTAACCTCGTTTTTGCTTATATCCTGCCATATGAGTGTGTACCCATGTTTGTATGTCCAATAGCCTCAGGGGTTAACGGGGAAAAAGCCATTAGCAAAGGTCAAAGGATGAGATCCTAGGAGTTAGTGACAATCTCCACAAAATGCAAATGGGAGAAGAAGCAGCCAAGAATTGAATGCATCGCATAATGTTAGCGTGATGATTGAGAGAATCTAGGGATGTTATGACATAACATAGCATGCGATCATAACATGAAAGAGGTAATCAAGTTATAGAAGACATCCTCAAAGCTTTCTGTGTATGAGAATAAGAAAGATGGTTGAACTTCCTACATATAGTGGAATTTCCCTATGATCCTTGTTATAAAAGTATTAGTAATGAATCCTCTTAAAGCTATCTATGGTCAAGATTTCCTTACATCCTTGACTTGGTCTGACTCCCTAGTGAATGTAGAGATTTTGAAGCAAAGATGCTTGATAAGATGAAGAATCAAATGCCATCTATAAGGAAAGATATCAAAGCTGGTCAAGGTGTCTATAAACATTGTGGACCTTATGGTATTACTAGGAATATTGGAGATAAATCTTATGACTTGCTTCTTCCTCCACAGCTTTCGCAGCATCTTCCATGTCAACCTAGTGAGAAGAAGTATCATCTAAACCATGAGAACATCTTAGAAAAGATTATTACTTCCTTGTGCTTGCTAGTTAGTGCAAGGTACATTTGGAATTGGAACCCAACATAGGATTCTAAAAGAATGCTTAGGTAAATGGAAGTTTCTCCCCGTTGAAGATGCGACGTGCCCCGATTTTGCGAGATAAGGACGTCCGAATTCTTAAGTGAGGAAGCATTGAAGAAGAATTTAAATTTGCAAAAGCCTTTGAAAATTAAGATTTGGATGATAATCTTGAAATTTCACACGATTCATATAGTCAAAAATATATGTAAAAGCATACATGTGTGTGCGGTACCCTTGTGTGAAAGCACTTCGATCCTTAATGCATTTAAAATTTTAGTCTTTAAAACTTGTTGGGTATTTTCGAGTCTCGTGTGTGCATGTCCACCTCACCTCGTGTTTGCTTATATCCCACCATATGAGTATGTACCCATGTTTGTATGTCTAATAGCCTTAGGGGTTAACGGGGAAAAAGCCATTAGCAAAGGTCAAAGAATGAAAGCCTAGAAGTTACTGAGAATCTCCATAAAATGCAAGTGGGAGAACAAGCAGCCAAGAATTGAATGCATTGCATAATGTTAGCACGATGATTGAGAGAATCTAGGGACGTTATGGCATAACATAGCAAGCGATTATAGCATGAAAGAGGTAATCAAGTTATAGAAGACACCCTCAAAGCTTTCTGTGTACGGAAACAAGAAAGATAGTTGAACTTCCTACATATAGTAGAATTTCCCTATGATCCTTATTATAAAAGCATTAGTAATGAATCCTCTTAAAGCTATCTATGGTCAAACTTTCCCTACATCCTTCACTTGGTCTGACCCCCTAATGAAGGTAGATGCTTGATGAGATGGACAATCAAATGCCATCTATAGGAAAAGATATCAAAGCTGGTCAAGGTGGTAGACAAAAACATTATGTAGATCGCAAGACATTGAGTCATGATTTTGAGGGAGGCCATATGCTTTTTGTTTGTTTATGACCCTTGCGAAAGTACCACAAGATCTTGTGGACCTTATGGTATTACCAGGTATATTGGAGATAAATCTTATGACTCGCTTCTTCCTCCACAGCTTTCACATCATCTTCCATATCAACCTAGTGAGAAGAAGTATAATCCCAACCATGAGAACATCTGAGAAAAGATTATTACTTGGTTATGCTTGCTACTACTACAAGGTATATTTGGAATCGAAACCCAAGATGTTCAAGAAATCTCTACAACATAGGATTCTAAAAGAATGCTTAGTTAAATGGGAGTTTCTCCCTGTTGAAGATGCGACTTGGGAAAAGAAGAGGATCTATAGAGCTAAAGATAGCCCCGATTCGCGAGATGAGGACATCCCAATCCTGAAGTAAGGAAGCATTGCAAAAGAATTTAAATTTAGAAAAGTCACTGAAAAATAAGATTTGGATGATAATCTTGAAATTTTACACGATTCATATAGTCCAAAAAATATATAAAAGCATACATGTGTGTGGGGTACCCCTGTGTGAAAGCAGTTAAACTATGAATTTTGAGAAATTTTAGTCTTTAAATCTTGTTGGGTATTTTGGAGTCTCATGTTGTGTGCGTGTCCACTTCACCTCGTGTTTGCTTATATCCCGCCAAATGAGTGTGTACCCATGTTTGTATGTCCAATAGCCTTAGGGGTTAATGAGAAAAAAGCCATTAGCAAAGGTCAAAGGATGAGAGCCTAGGAGTTACTAAGAATCTCCACAAAATGCAAGTGGGAAAAGAAAAAGCCAAGAATTGAATGCATCGCATAATGTTAGTGCGATGATTGAGAGAATCTAAGGACGTTATGAAATAACATAGCATGCGATCATAATATGAAAGAGGTAATCTGTGCACGAGAACAAGAAAAATAGTTCAACTTCCTACATATAGTAGAATTTCCCTATGATCCATGTTATAAAAGTATTAGTAATGAATCCTCTTAAAGCTATCTATGGTCAAGATTTCTAACCCTAATCAAGGTAGAGATTTTGAAGCAAAGATGCTTGGTGAGATGGACAATCAAATACAATCTATAAGAAAAGATATAAAAGCTGGTCAAGATAGATATAAACATTATGTAGATCCCAAGAGGTTGAGTCGTTATTTTGAGGGAGGCCATATGGTTTTTCTTTATGTACAACCCTTGCAAAAGTACAAGAAGATCTTGTGGACCTTATGGTATTACGAGCAATATTGGAGATAAATCTTAGGACTTGCTTCTTTCTCCACAGCTTAAGATTCGTAACGTCTTCTTCCATGTTAACCTAGTCAGAAGTATCATCCAAAGCCTGAGCACATCTAAGAAAAGATTATTCTTCGTCATGTTTACTAGTGCAATGTGCATTTAGAATTGGAACCCAAGATAATCGAGATATCTTTACAACATAGGATTCTAAAAGAATGCTTAGTTAAATGGAAGTTTCTCCATGTTGAAGATGCAACCTGGGAAAAGAAGAGGATCCATAGAGCTAAAGATAGCCCCAGGACATCCCAATCCTTAAGTGAGGAAGCATAGAATTTAAATTTGCAAAAGCCATTGGAAAGTAAGATTTGGATGATAATCTTAAAATTTTATACGATTCATATAGCCAAAATATATATATAAAAGCATACACGTGTGTGGGGTACCCTTGTGTGAAAGCACTTTGATACTAAATGCATTTTGAGATCTTGTTGGGTTTTTCGGAGTCCACCTAACCTCGTGTTTGCTTATATCTTGCCATATGAGTGTGTACCCATGTTTGTATGTCCAATAGCCTCAGGGGTTAACGGGGAAAAAGCCATTAGCAAAGGTCAAAGGATGAGATCCTAGGAGTTTGTGAGAATCTACATAAAATGCAAATGGGAGAAGAAGCAGCCAAGAATTGAATGCATCGCATAATGTTAGCGCGATGATTGAGAGAATCTAGGGATGTTATGACATAACATAGCATGCGATCATAACATGAAAGAGGTAATCAAGTTATAGAAGACACCCTCAAAGGTTTCTGTGCATGGGAATAAGAAAGATAGTTGAACTTCCTACATGTAGTGGAATTTCCCTATGATCCTTATTATAAAAGTATTAGTAATGAATCCTCTTAAAGCTATCTATGGTCAAGATTTCCTTACATCCTTGACTTGGTCTGACCTCCTATAATGAAGGTAGGGATTTTGAAGCAAAGATGCTTGATGAGATAGAGAATCAAATGCCATCTATAAGGAAAATTATCAAAGCTGGTCAAGGTAGACATAAACATTATGTAGATCCCAAGAGGTTGAGTCGTGATTTTGAGGGAGGCCATATGCTTTTTCTTTGTTTACAACCATTGCGAAAGGACCACAAGATCTTGTGGACTAAGACTTATGGTATTACCAGGAATATTGGAGATAAATCTTATGACTTGCTTCTTCCTCCACAGCTTTCGCAACATCTTCCATGTCAACCTAGTGAGAAGAACTATAATCCAAACAATGAGAACATCTTAGAAAAGATTATTACTTCGTCATGCTTGCTAGTGCAAGGATAAATTTGGAATTAGAACCCAAGATGTTTGAGAAATCTCTACAACATAGGATTCTAAAAGAATGCTGAGGTAAATGGAAGTTTCTCCCTATTGAAGATGCGACTTGGGAAAATAAGAGGATCTATAGAGCTAAAGATAGCCCCAATTAGCGAGATAAGGACATCCCAATCCTTAAGTGAGGAAGCATCGAAGAAGAATTGAAATTTGCAAAAAGCCTTTGAAAATTAAATTTTGGATGATAATCTTGCAATTTTACATGATTCATATAGTCAAGAAAATATATAAAAGCATATGTGTGTGTGGGTACCCTTGTGTGAAAGCACTTAGATTATAAATGAATTTTGAGAAATTTTAGTCTTTAAATCTTGTTGGGTATTTTAGAGTCTCGTGTGTGCGTACGCATCCACCTCACCTTGTCTTTGCTTATATCTTGCCATATGAGTATATACCCATCATGTTTGTATGTCCAATAGCCTTAGGGGTTAACAGGGAAAAAGCCATTAGCAGAGCCTTAGGGGTTAACGGGGAAAAAGCCATTAGCAGAGCTCAAAGCATGAAAGCCGATGAGTTATTGAGAATCTCCACAAAATGCAACTGGTACTACAAGAAGATGCCAAGCATTGAATGCATCGCATAATGTTGACGCGATGATTGAGAGAATCTAGGGATTTTATGACAGAACATTCCATGCGATCATAACATGAAAGATGTCATCAAGTTATACAAGACACCCTCAAAGCCTCTCGTGGATGTGAACAAAAAAGATAGTTGAACTTCCTACATCTATTAGAATTTGCCTATGATGCTTATTATAAAACTATTAGTAATGAATCCTCTTAAAGCTATCTATGGTGAAGATTTCGTTACATCCTTGGCTTGGTCTGACCCCCTAATCAAGGTAGAGATTTTGAAGCAAAGATGCTTGATGAGATGGACAATCAAATACAATCTATAAGAAAAGATATCAAAGTTGGTCAAGATAGACATAAACATTATGTAGATCCCAAGCTGGTCAAGATAGACATAAATATTAGGTAGATCCCAAGAGATTGAGTTGTTATTTTGAGGGAGGCCATATGGTTTTTCTTTATGCACAACCCTCGCAAAATACACGAAGATCTTACAGACCTTAGGGTATTACGAGCAATATTGGAGATAAATCTTAGGACTTGCTTCTTTCTCCACAGCTTAAGGTTCGCAATGTCTTCTTCCATGTCAACATAGTGAGAAGAAGTATCATCAAATGCATGAGCACATCTTAGAAAAGATTATTACTTCATCATGCTTGTAGTGCAAGGTACATTTAGAATTGGAACCCAAGATGTTCGAGAAATCTCTACAACATAGGATTCTAAAAGAATGCTACTTCATCATGCTTGCTAGTGCAAGGTACATTTAGAATTGGAACCCAAGATGTTCGAGAAATCTCTACAACATAGGATTCTAAAAGAATGCTTAGTTAAATGGAAGTTTCTTTCTCTTGAAGATGCGACTTGGGAAAAGAAGAGGATGTATAGAGCTAAACATAGCCCCAATTTTCCAGAGATGAGGACATCCCAATCCTTCAGTGTGACGAAGCATTGAAGAAGAATTTAAATTTGCAAAAGCCTTTGAAAATTAAGATTTGGATGATAATCTTGAAATTTTACACGATTCATATAGTCAAAAGAACATATAAAAGCATACATGTGTGTGCGGTACCCTCCTTGTGTGAAAGCACTTCGATCCTTAATGCATTTTAAGAAATTTTAGTCTTTAAATCTTGTTGGGTATTTCGGAGTCTCGTGTGTGCGTGTCCACCACACCTTGTGTTTGCTTATATCCCGCCATATGAGTGTGTACCCATGTTTGTATGTCTAATAAACTTGGGAGTTAATGGGGAAAAAGCCATTAGCAAGGGTCAAAGGATGAAAGCCTAGAAGTTACTGAGAATCTCCACAAAATACAGGTGGGAGAACAAGCAGCCAAGAATTGAATGCATTGCATAATGTTAGCGCGATGATTGAGAGAATCTAGGGACGTTATGGCATAACATAGCATGAGATTATAACATGAAAGCGGTAATCAAGTTATAGAAGACACCCTCAAGGCTTTCTGTGCACGGGAACAAGAGAGATAGTTGAGCTTTCTACATATAGTAGAATTTCCCTATGATCCTTATTATAAAAGCATTAGTAATGAATCCTCTTAAAGCTATCTATGGTCAAGATTTCCTTACATCCTTGACTTGGTCTGACCCCCTAATGAAGGTAGAGATTTTGAAGCAAAGATGCTTGATGAGATGGACAATCAAATGCCATCTATGAGAAAAGATATCAAAGCTAGTCAAGGTAGACAAAAACATTATGTAGATCGCAAGAGGTTGAGTTGTGATTTTGAGGGAGGCCATATGCTTTTTCTTTGTCTACGACCCTTGCGAAAGTACCACAAGATCTTGTGGACCTTATGGTATTACCAGGAATATTGGAGATAAATCTTATGACTTGCTTCTTCCTCCACAGCTTTCGCAGCATCTTCCATATCTACCTAGTGAGAAGAAGTATAATCCAAACCATGAGAACATCTGAGAAAAGATTATTACTTGGTTATGCTTGCTAGTGCAAGGTACGTTTGGAATCGAAACCCAAGATGTTCAAGAAATCTCTACAACATAGGATTCTAAAAGAATGCTTAGTTAAATGGGAGTTTCTCCTTACTGTTGAAGATGCGACTTGGGAAAAGAAGAGGATCTATAGAGCTAAAGATAGCCCCGATTTTCCCGAGATGAGGACATCCCAATCCTTATGTGAGGAAGCATTGAAAAAGAATTTAAATTTAGAAAAGCCATTGAAAATTAAGATTTGGATGATAATCTTGAAATTTTACACGATTCATATAGTCAAATATATATATAAAAGCATAGATGTGTGTGGGGTACCCTTGTGTAAAAGCACTTGGATCCTAAATGAATTTTGAAAAATTTGTAAAAGCCTCTTGTGGATGTAAACAAAAAAGATAGTTGAACTTCCTATATCTATTAGAAATTGCCTATGATGCTTAATATAAAAGTATTAGTAATGAATCCTCTTAAAGCTACCTATGGTGAAGATTTTCTTACATCCTTCGCTTGGTCTGACCCCCTAATCAAGGAAGAGATTTTGAAGCAAAGATGCTTGATGAGAGCTGGACAATCAAATACAATCTATAAGAAAAGATATCAAAGCTGGTTAAGATAGACATAAACATTATGTAGATCCCAAGAGGTTGAGTCGTTATTTTGAGGGAGGCCATATGGTTTTTCCTTATGTACAACCCTTGCAAAAGTACAAGAAGATCTTGTGGACCTTATGGTATTACGAGCAATATTGGAGATAAATCTTAGAAATTGCTTCTTTCTCCAAAGCTTAAGGTTCGCAACGTATTCTTCCATGTCAACCTAGTGAGAAGAAGTATCATCCAATGCCTGAGCACATCTTAGAAAAGATTATTACTTCATCATGCTTGCTAGTGCAAGGTACATTTAGAATTGGAACCCAAGATGTTTGAGAAATCTCTACAACATAGGATTCTAAAAGAATGCTTAGTTAAATGGAAGTTTCTCCTTGTTGAAGAAGCCTTTGAAAATTAAGATTTGGATGATAATCTTGAATTTTTACACGATTCATCTAGTCAAAAAATATATATAAAAGCATACATATGTGTGGGGTACCCTTGTGTGAAAGCACTTTGATCCTAAATGCATTTTGAGAAATTTTAGTCTTTAAATCTTGTTGGATAATTGGGAGTCTCGTGCGTGCGTGTCCACCTCACCTCATGTTTGCTTATATCCCGCCATATGAGTGTGTACCCATGTTTGTATGTCCAATAACCTTAGGGGTTAACAGGGAAAAATCCATGAGCAAAGGTCAAATGAAGAGTTCTCACCTAAGAGTTATTGAGAATCTCCACAAAATGCAAGTGGGAGAAGAAGCAACCGAGAACTAAATGCACCGCATAATGTAAGCGCGATGATTGAGAGAATCTAGGGATGCTATGAAATAACATAGCATGCAACCATAACATGAATGAGGTAATCAAGTTATAGAAGACACCCTCAAAGCTTTCTGTGCACGGGAACAAGAAAGATAGTTAAACTTCCTACATATAGTAGAATTTCCCTATGATCCGTATTATAAAAGTATTAGTAATGAATCCTCTTAAAGCTATCTATGGTGGTCAAGATTTCCTTACATCCTTGACTTGGTCTGACCCCCTAATGAAGGTAGAGATTTTGATTTTAAGGGAGGCCATATACTTTTTCTTTCTTTACGACCCTTACAAAAGTACCACAAGATCTTGTGGACCTTATGGTATTACCAAGAATATTGGAGATAAATCTTATGACTTGCTTCTTCCTCCACAGCTTTCGCAGCATCTTCCATGTTAACCTAGTGAGAAGAAGTATAATCCAAACCATGAGAACATCTTAGAAAAGATTATTACTTTGTCATGCTTGCTTAGTGCAAGGTACATTTGGAATTGGAACCCAAGATGTTCGAGAAATCTCTACAACATAGGATTCTAAAAGAATGCTGAGTTAAATGGAAGTTTCTCCCTGTTGAAGATGCGACTTGGGAAAACAAGAGGATCTATAGAGCTAAAGATAGCCCCAATTCACAAGATAAGGACATCCCAATCCTTAAGTGAGGAAGCATTAAAGAAGAATTGAAATTAAGATTTGGATGATAATCTTGAAATTTTACACGATTCATATAGTCAAGAAAATGTATAAAAGCATACGTGTGTGTGGGTACCCTTGTGAAAGCACTTAGATCCCAAATGAATTTTGAGAAATTTTAGTCTTTAAATCTTGTTGGGTATTTCAGAGTCTCGTGTGTGCATACGCATCCACCTCACCTTGTCTTTCCTTATATCCCGCCATATGAGTGTGTACCCATCATGTTTGTATGTCCAATAGCCTTAGGGGTTAACGGGGAAAAGGCCATTTTAGCAGAGCTCAAAGCATAAAATCCGAGGAGTTACTGAGAATCTCCACAAAATGTAATTGGTACTACAAGAAGATGCCAAGAATTGAATGCATCGCATAATGTTGACACGATGATTGAGAGAATCTAGGGATTTTATGACAGAACATCCCATGCGATCATAACATGAAAGATGTCATCAAGTTATACAAGACACCCTCGAAGCCTCACGTGGATGTGAACAAAAAAGATAGTTGAACTTCCTACATCTATTAGAATTTGCCTATGATGCTTCTTATAAAAGTATTAGTAATGAATCCTCTTAAAGCTATCTATGGTGAAGATTTCCTTACATCCTTGGCTTGGTCTGACCCCCTAATCAAGGTAGAGATTTTGAAGCAAAGATGCTTGATGAGATGGACAATCAAATACAATCTATAAGAAAAGATATCAAAGCTGGTCAAGATAGACATAAACATTATGTAGATCCCAAGAAGTTGAGTTGTTATTTTGAGGGAGGCCATATGGTTTTTCTTTATGTACAACCCTCACAAAAGTACATGAAAATCTTGCGGACCTTAGGGTATTATGAGCAATATTGGAGATAAATCTTAGGACTTGCTTCTATCTCCATAGCGTAAGGTTCGCAACGTCTTCTTCCATGTCAACCTAGTGAGAAGAAGTATCATCGAATGCCTGAGCACATCTTAGAAAAGATTATTACTTCATCATGCTTGCTACTGCAAGGTACATTTAGAATTGGAACCCAAGATGCTCGAGAAATCTCTACAACATAGGATTCTAAAAGAATGCTTAGTTGAATGGAAGTTTCTCCCTCTTGAAGATGCGACTTGGGAAAAGAAGAGGATATATGAGCTAAAGATAGCCCCGATTCTCGAGCTGAGGACATCCCAATCCTTCAATGAGAAAGCATTGAAGAAGAATTTAAATTTGCAAAAGCCTTTGAAAATTAAGATTTAGATGATAATCTTGAAATTTTACACGATTCATATATTCAAAAATATATATAAAAGCATACATGTGTGTGCGGTACCCTTGTGTGAAAGCACTTCGATCCTTAATGCATTTGAAATTTTAGTCTTTAAAACTTGTTGGGGGTATTTTGGAGTCTCGTGTGTGCGTGTCCACCTCACCTCATGTTTGCTTATATCCCACCATATGAGTATGTACCCATGTTTGTGTCTAATAGCCTTAGGGGTTAACGGGGAAAAAGCCATTAGCAAAGGTCAAAGAATGAAAGCCTAGAAGTTACTGAGAATCTCCATAAAATGCAAGTGGGAGAACAAGCAGCCAAGAATTGAATGCATTGCATAATGTTAGCGTGATGATTGAGAGAATCTAGGGACGTTATGGCATAACATAGCATGCGATTATAACATGAAAGAGGTAATCAAGTTATAGAAGACACCCTCAAAGCTTTTCTGTGCACGAGAACAAGAAAGATAGTTGAACTTCCTACATATAGTAGAATTTCCCTATGATCCTTATTATAAAAGCATTAGTAATGAATCCTCTTAAAGCTATCTATGGTCAAAATTTCCCTACATCCTTCACTTGGTTTGACCCCCTAATGAAGGTAGATGCTTGATGAGATGGACAATCAAATGCCATCTATAGGAAAAGATATCAAAGCTGGTCAAGGTAGACAAAAATATTATGTAGATCGCAAGACGTTGAGTCGTGATTTTGAGGGAGGCCATATGCTTTTTGTTTGTTTATGACCCTTGTGAAAGTACCACAAGATCTTGTGGACCTTATGGTATTACCAGGTATATTGGAGATAAATCTTATGACTCGCTTCTTCCTCCACAGCTTTCACATCATCTTCCATATCAACCTAGTGAGAAGAAGTATAATCCCAACCATGAGAACATCTGAGAAAAGATTATTACTTGGTTATGCTTGCTACTACTACAAGGTATATTTGGAATCGGAACCCAAGATGTTCAAGAAATCTCTACAGCATAGGATTCTAAAAGAATGCTTAGTTAAATGGGAGTTTCTCCCTGTTGAAGATGCGACTTGGGAAAAGAAGAGGATCTATAGAGCTAAAGATAGCCCCGATTCGCGAGATGAGGACATCCCAATCCTTAAGTAAGGAAGCATTGAAAAAGAATTTAAATTTAGAAAAGCCACTGAAAAATAAGATTTGGATGATAATCTTGAAATTTTACACGATTCATATAGTCCAAAAAATATATAAAAGCATACATGTGTGTGGGGTACCCCTGTGTGAAAGCAGTTAAACTATGAATTTTGAGAAATTTTAGTCTTTAAATCTTGTTGGGTATTTCGGAGTCTCATGTTGTGTGCGTGTCCACTTCACCTCGTGTTTGCTTATATCCCGCCAAATGAGTGTGTACCCATGTTTGTATGTCCAATAGCCTTAGGGGTTACTGAGGAAAAAGCCATTAGCAAAGGTCAAAGGATGAGAGCCTAGGAGTTACTAAGAATCTCCACAAAATGCAAGTGGGAGAAGAAGCAGCCAAGAATTGAATGCATGGCATAATGTTAGCGCGATGATTGAGAGAATCTAAGGACGTTATGAAATAACATAGCATGCGATCATAATATGAAAGAGGTAATCTATGCACGAGAACAAGAAAAATAGCATGAGATCATAATATGAAAGAGGTAATCTATGCACGAGAACAAGAAAAATAGTTCAACTTCCTACATATAGTAGAATTTTCCTATGATCCGTGTTATAAAAGTATTAGTAATGTATCCTCTTAAAGCTATCTATGGTCCAGATTTCTAACTCTAATCAAGGTAGAGATTTTGAAGCAAAGATGCTTGGTGAGATGGACAATCAAATACCATCTTTAAGGAAAGATATAAAAACTGGTCAAGATAGACATAAACATTATGTAGATCCCAAGAGGTTGAGTCGCTATTTTGAGGGAGGCCATATGGTTTTTCTTTATGTACAACCCTTGAAAAAGTATAAGAAGAACTTGCGGACCTTATGGTATTACGAGCAATATTGGAGATAAATCTTAGGACTTGCTTCTTTCTCCACAGCTTAAGATTCGCAACGTCTTCTTCCATGTTAACCTAGTCAGAAGTATCATCCAAAGCCTGAGCACATCTTAGAAAAGATTATTCTTCGTCATGTTTACTAATGTACATTTAGAATTGGAACCCAAGATAATCGAGATATCTTTACAACATACGATTCTAAAATAATGCTTAGTTAAATGGAAGTTTCTCCATGCGACTTGGGAAAAGAAGAGGATCCATAGAGCTAAAGATAGTCCCAGGACATCCCAATCCTTAAGTGAGGAAGCATAGAATTTAAATTTGCAAAAGCCATTGGAAAGTAAGATTTTGATGATAATCTTAAAATTTTATACGATTCATATTGTTGATAAAATATATATAAAAGCATACATGTGTGTGGAGTACCCTTGTGTGAAAGCACTTGGATACTAAATGCATTTTTAGATCTTGTTGGGTTTTTCGGAGTCTCTTGTGTGCGTGTCTACCTAACCTCGTTTTTGCTTATATCCTGCCATATGAGTGTGTACCCATGTTTGTATGTCCAATAGCCTCAGGGGTTAACGGGAAAAAAGCCATTAGCAAAGGTCAAAGGATGAGATCCTAGGAGTTAGTGACAATCTCCACAAAATGCAAATGGGAGAAGAAGCAGCCAAGAATTGAATGCATCGCATAATGTTAGCGTGATGATTGAGAGAATCTAGGGATGTTATGACATAACATAGCATGCGATCATAACATGAAAGAGGTAATCAAGTTATAGAAGACATCCTCAAAGCTTTCTGTGTATGAGAATAAGAAAGATGGTTGAACTTCCTACATATAGTGGAATTTCCCTATGATCCTTATTATAAAAGTATTAGTAATGAATCCTCTTAAAGCTATCTATGGTCAAGATTTCCTTACATCCTTGACTTGGTCTGACTCCCTAGTGAAGGTAGAGATTTTGAAGCAAAGATGTTTGATAAGATGAAGAATCAAATGCCATCTATAAGGAAAGATATCAAAGCTAGTCAAGGTGTCTATAAACATTGTGGACCTTATGGTATTACTAGGAATATTGGAGATAAATCTTATGACTTGCTTCTTCCTCCACAGCTTTCGCAGCATCTTCCATGTCAACCTAGTGAGAAGAAGTATCATCTAAACCATGAGAACATCTTAGAAAAGATTATTACTTCCTTGTGCTTGCTAGTTAGTGCAAGGTACATTTGGAATTGGAACCCAACATAGGATTCTAAAAGAATGCTTAGGTAAATGGAAGTTTCTCCCCGTTGAAGATGCGACTTGGGAAAAGAAGAGGATCTATAGAGCTAAAGATAGCCCCGATTTTGCGAGATAAGGACGTCCGAATTCTTAAGTGAGGAAGCATTGAAGAAGAATTTAAATTTGCAAAAGCCTTTGAAAATTAAGATTTGGATGATAATCTTGAAATTTCACACGATTCATATAGTCAAAAATATATATAAAAGCATACATGTGTGTGCGGTACCCTTGTGTGAAAGCACTTCGATCCTTAATGCATTTAAAATTTTAGTCTTTAAAACTTGTTGGGTATTTTGGAGTCTCGTGTGTGCATGTCCACCTCACCTCGTGTTTGCTTATATCCCACCATATGAGTATGTACCCATGTTTGTATGTCTAATAGCCTTAGGGGTTAACGGGGAAAAAGCCATTAGCAAAGGTCAAAGAATGAAAGCCTAGAAGTTACTGAGAATCTCCATAAAATGCAAGTGGGAGAACAAGCAGCAAGAATTGAATGCATTGCATAATGTTAGCGCGATGATTGAGAGAATCTAGGGACGTTATGGCATAACATAGCATGCGATTATAGCATGAAAGAGGTAATCAAGTTATAGAAGACACCCTCAAAGCTTTCTGTGTACGGGAACAAGAAAGATAGTTGAACTTCCTACATATAGTAGAATTTCCCTATGATCCTTATTATAAAAGCATTAGTAATGAATCCTCTTAAAGCTATCTATGGTCAAAATTTCCCTACATCCTTCACTTGGTCTGACCCCCTAATGAAGGTAGATGCTTGATGAGATGGACAATCAAATGCCATCTATAGGAAAAGATATCAAAGCTGGTCAAGGTGGTAGACAAAAACATTATGTAGATCGCAAGACGTTGAGTCATGATTTTGAGGGAGGCCATATGCTTTTTTTTTGTTTATGACCCTTGCAAAAGTACCACAAGATCTTGTGGACCTTATGGTATTACCAGATATATTGGAGATAAATCTTATGACTTGCTTCTTCCTCCACAACTTTCACATCATCTTCCATATCAACCTAGTGAGAAGAAGTATAATCCCAACCATGAGAACATCTGAGAAAAGATTATTACTTGGTTATGCTTGCTACTACTGCAAGGTATATTTGGAATCGGAACCCAAGATGTTCAAGAAATCTCTACAACATAGGATTCTAAAAGAATGCTTAGTTAAATGGGAGTTTCTCCCTGTTGAAGATGCGACTTGGGAAAAGAAGAGGATCTATAGAGCTAAAGATAGCCCCGATTTGCGAGATGACATCCCAATCCTTAAGTAAGGAAGCATTGAAAAAGAATTTAAATTTGGAAAAGCCACTAAAAAAAAGATTTGGATGATGATCTTGAAATTTTACACGATTCATATAGTCCAAAAAATATATAAAAGCATACATGTGTGTGGGGTACCCTTGTGTGAAAGCAGTTAAACTATGAATTTTGAGACATTTTAGTCTTTAAATCTTGTTGGGTATTTTGGAGTCTCATGTTGTGTGCGTGTCCACTTCACCTCGTGTTTGCTTACATCCCGCCAAATGAGTGTGTACCCATGTTTGTATGTCCAATAGCCTTAGGGGTTAATGAGAAAAAAGCCATTAGCAAAGGTCAAAGGATGAGAGCCTAGGAGTTACTAAGAATCTCCACAAAATGCAAGTGGGAGAAGAAACAGCCAAGAATTGAATGCATCGCATAATGTTAGCGCGATGATTGAGAGAATCTAAGGACGTTATGAAATAACATAGCATGCGATCATAATATGAAAGAGGTAATCTGTGCACGAGAACAAGAAAAATAGTTCAACTTCCTACATATAGTAGAATTTTCCTATGATCCATGTTATAAAAGTATTAGTAATGAATCCTCTTAAAGCTGTCTATGGTCAAGATTTCTAATCCTAATCAAGGTAGAGATTTTGAAGCAAAGATGCTTGGTGAGATGGACAATCAAATACAATCTATAAGAAAAGATATAAAAGCCGGTCAAGATAGATATAAACATTATGTAGATCCCAAGAGGTTGAGTCGTTATTTTGAGAGAGGCCATATGGTTTTTCTTTATGTACAACCCTTGCAAAAGTACAAGAAGATCTTGTGGACCTTATGGTATTACGAGCAATATTGGAGATAAATCTTAGGACTTGCTTCTTTCTCCACAGCTTAAGATTCGTAACGTCTTCTTCCATGTTAACCTAGTCAGAAGTATCATCCAAAGCCTGAGCACATCTTAGAAAAGATTATTCTTCGTCATGTTTGCTAATGTACATTTAGAATTGGAACCCAAGATAATCGAGATATCTTTACAACATAGGATTCTAAAAGAATGCTTAGTTAAATGGAAGTTTCTCCATGCGACTTGGGAAAAGAAGAGGATCCATAGAGCTAAAGATAGTCCCAGGACATCCCAATCCTTAAGTGAGGAAGCATAGAATTTAAATTTGCAAAAGACATTGGAAAGTAAGATTTTGATGATAATCTTAATATTTTATACGATTCATATTGTTGAAAAAATATATATAAAAGCATACATGTGTGTGGAGTACCCTTGTGTGAAAGCACTTGGATACTAAATGCATTTTTAGATCTTGTTGGGTTTTTCGGAGTCTCTTGTGTGCGCGTCTACCTAACCTCGTTTTTGCTTATATCCCGCCATATGAGTGTGTACCCATGTTTGTATGTCGAATAGCCTCAGGGGTTAACGGGGAAAAAGCCATTAGCAAAGGTCAAAGGATGAGATCCTAGGAGTTAGTGACAATCTCCGCAAAATGCAAATGGGAGAAGAAGCAGCCAAGAATTGAATGCATCGCATAATGTTAGCGTGATGATTGAGAGAATCTAGGGATGTTATGACATAACATAGCATGCGATCATAACATGAAAGAGGTAATCAAGTTATAGAAGACATCCTCAAAGCTTTCTGTGCATGAGAATAAGAAAGATGGTTGAACTTCCTACATATAGTGGAATTTCCCTATGATCCTTATTATAAAAGTATTAGTAATGAATCCTCTTAAAGCTATCTATGGTCAAGATTTCCTTACATCCTTGACTTGGTCTGACTCCCTAGTGAAGGTAGAGATTTTGAAGCAAAGATGCTTGATAAGATGAAGAATCAAATGCCATCTATAAGGAAAGATATCAAAGCTGGTCAAGGTGTCTATAAACATTGTGGACCTCATGGTATTACTAGGAATATTGGAGATAAATCTTATGACTTGCTTCTTCCTCCACAGCTTTCGCAGCATCTTCCATGTCAACCTAGTGAGAAGAAGTATCATCTAAACCATGAGAACATCTTAGAAAAGATTATTACTTCCTTGTGCTTGCTAGTTAGTGCAAGGTACATTTGGAATTGGAACCCAACATAGGATTCTAAAAGAATGCTTAGGTAAATGGAAGTTTCTCCCTGTTGAAGATGCGACTTGGGAAAAGAAGAGGATCTATAGAGCTAAAGATAGCCCCGATTTTGTGAGAATTTAAATTTGCAAAAGCCTTTGAAAATTAAGATTTGGATGATAATCTTGAAATTTCACACGATTCATATAGTCAAAAATATATATAAAAGCATACATGTGTGTGCGGTACCCTTGTGTGAAAGCACTTCGATCCTTAATGCATTTGAAATTTTAGTCTTTAAAACTTGTTGGGTATTTTGGAGTCTCGTGTGTGCATGTCCACCTCACCTCGTGTTTGCTTATATCCCACCATATGAGTATGTACCCATGTTTGTATGTCTAATAGCCTTAGCGATTAACGGGGAAAAAGCCATTAGCAAAGGTCAAAGAATGAAAGCCTAGAAGTTACTGAGAATCTCCATAAAATGCAAGTGGGAGAACAAGCAGCCAAGAATTGAATGCATTGCATAATGTTAGCGCGATGATTGAGAGAATCTAGGGACGTTATAGCATAACATAGCATGCGATTATAACATGAAAGAGGTAATCAAGTTATAGAAGACACCCTCAAAGCTTTCTGTGTACGGGAACAAGAAAGATAGTTGAACTTCCTACATATAGTAGAATTTCCCTATGATCCTTATTATAAAAGCATTAGTAATGAATCCTCTTAAAGCTATCTATGGTCAAAATTTCCCTACATCCTTCACTTGGTCTGACCCCCTAATGAAGGTAGATGCTTGATGAGATGGACAATCAAATGCCATCTATAGGAAAAGATATCAAAGCTGGTCAAGGTGGTAGACAAAAACATTATGTAGATCGCAAGACGTTGAGTCATGATTTTGAGGGAGGCCATATGCTTTTTGTTTGTTTATGACCCTTGCGAAAGTACCACAAGATCTTGTGGACCTTATGGTATTACCAGATATATTGGAGATAAATCTTATGACTTGCTTCTTCCTCCACAACTTTCACATCATCTTCCATATCAACCTAGTGAGAAGAAGTATAATCCCAACCATGAGAACATCTGAGAAAAGATTATTACTTGGTTATGCTTGCTACTACTGCAAGGTATATTTGGAATCGGAACCCAAGATGTTCAAGAAATCTCTACAACATAGGATTCTAAAAGAATGCTTAGTTAAATGGGAGTTTCTCCCTGTTGAAGATGCGACTTGGGAAAAGAAGAGGATCTATAGAGCTAAAGATAGCCCCGATTCTCGAGATGACATCCCAATCCTTAAGTAAGGAAGCATTGAAAAAGAATTTAAATTTGGAATAGCCACTAAAAAAAAGATTTGGATGATGATCTTGAAATTTTACACGATTCATATAGTCCAAAAAATATATAAAAGCATACATGTGTGTGGGGTATCCTTGTGTGAAAGCAGTTAAACTATGAATTTTGAGAAATTTTAGTCTTTAAATGTTGTTGGGTATTTTGGAGTCTCATGTTGTGTGCGTGTCCACTTCACCTCGTGTTTGCTTATATCCCACCAAATGAGTGTGTACCCATGTTTGTATGTCCAATAGCCTTAGGGGTTAATGAGAAAAAAGCCATTAGCAAAGGTCAAAGGATGAGAGCCTAGGAGTTACTAAGAATCTCCACAAAATGCAAGTGGGAGAAGAAACAGCCAAGAATTGAATGCATCGCATAATGTTAGCGCGATGATTGAGAGAATCTAAGGACGTTATGAAATAACATAGCATGCGATCATAATATGAAAGAGGTAATCTGTGCACGAGAACAAGAAAAATAGTTCAACTTCCTACATATAGTAGAATTTCCCTATGATCCATGTTATAAAAGTATTAGTAATGAATCCTCTTAAAGCTATCTATGGTCAAGATTTCTAACCCTAATCAAGGTAGAGATTTTGAAGCAAAGATGCTTGGTGAGATGGACAATCAAATACAATCTATAAGAAAAGATATAAAAGCTGGTCAAGATAGATATAAACATTATGTAGATCCCAAGAGGTTGAGTCGTTATTTTGAGGGAGGCCATATGGTTTTTCTTTATGTACAACCCTTGCAAAAGTACAAGAAGATCGTGTGGACCTTATGGTATTACGAGCAATATTGGAGATAAATCTTAGGACTTGCTTCTTTCTCCACAGCTTAAGATTCGTAACGTCTTCTTCCATGTTAACCTAGTCAGAAGTATCATCCAAAGCCTGAGCACATCTAAGAAAAGATTATTCTTCGTCATGTTTACTAGTGCAATGTGCATTTAGAATTGGAACCCAAGATAATCGAGATATCTTTACAACATAGGATTCTAAAAGAATGCTTAGTTAAATGGAAGTTTCTCCATGTTGAAGATGCAACCTGGGAAAAGAAGAGGATCCATAGAGCTAAAGATAGCCCCAGGACATCCCAATCCTTAAGTGAGGAAGCATAGAATTTAAATTTGCAAAAGCCATTGGAAAGTAAGATTTGGATGATAATCTTAAAATTTTATACGATTCATATAGCCAAAATATATATATAAAAGCATACATGTGTGTGGGGTACCCTTGTGTGAAAGCACTTTGATACTAAATGCATTTTGAGATCTTGTTGGGTTTTTCGGAGTCCACCTAACCTCGTGTTTGCTTATATCTTGCCATATGAGTGTGTACGCATGTTTGTATGTCCAATAGCCTCAGGGGTTAACGGGGAAAAAGCCATTAGCAAAGGTCAAAGGATGAGATCCTAGGAGTTTGTGAGAATCTCCATAAAATGCAAATGGGAGAAGAAGCAGCCAAGAATTGAATGCATCGCATAATGTTAGCGCGATGATTGAGAGAATCTAGGGATGTTATGACATAACATAGCATGCGATCATAACATGAAAGAGGTAATCAAGTTATAGAAGACACCCTCAAAGGTTTCTGTGCATGGGAATAAGAAAGATAGTTGAACTTCCTACATGTAGTGGAATTTCCCTATGATCCTTATTATAAAAGTATTAGTAATGAATCCTCTTAAAGCTATCTATGGTCAAGATTTCCTTACATCCTTGACTTGGTCTGACCTCCTATAATGAAGGTAGGGATTTTGAAGCAAAGATGCTTGATGAGATAGAGAATCAAATGCCATCTATAAGGAAAAATATCAAAGCTGGTCAAGGTAGACATAAACATTATGTAGATCCCAAGAGGTTGAGTCGTGATTTTGAGGGAGGCCATATGCTTTTTCTTTGTTTACAACCATTGCGAAAGGACCACAAGATCTTGTGGACTAAGACTTATGGTATTACCAGGAATATTGGAGATAAATCTTATGACTTGCTTCTTTCTCCACAGCTTTCGCAACATCTTCCATGTCAACCTAGTGAGAAGAACTATAATCCAAACAATGAGAACATCTTAGAAAAGATTATTACTTCGTCATGCTTGCTAGTGCAAGGATAAATTTGGAATTAGAACCCAAGATGTTTGAGAAATCTCTACAACATAGGATTCTAAAAGAATGCTGAGGTAAATGGAAGTTTCTCCCTATTGAAGATGCGACTTGGGAAAATAAGAGGATCTATAGAGCTAAAGATAGCCCCAATTAGCGAGATAAGGACATCCCAATCCTTAAGTGAGGAAGCATCGAAGAAGAATTGAAATTTGCAAAAAGCCTTTGAAAATTAAATTTTGGATGATAATCTTGCAATTTTACATGATTCATATAGTCAAGAAAATATATAAAAGCATATGTGTGTGTGGGTACCCTTGTGTGAAAGCACTTAGATTATAAATGAATTTTGAGAAATTTTAGTCTTTAAATCTTGTTGGGTATTTTAGAGTCTCGTGTGTGCGTACGCATCCACCTCACCTTGTCTTTGCTTATATCTTGCCATATGAGTATATACCCATCATGTTTGTATGTCCAATAGCCTTAGGGGTTAACAGGGAAAAAGCCATTAGCAGAGCCTTAGGGGTTAACGGGGAAAAAGCCATTAGCAGAGCTCAAAGCATGAAAGCCGATGAGTTATTGAGAATCTCCACAAAATGCAACTGGTACTACAAGAAGATGCCAAGCATTGAATGCATCGCATAATGTTGACGCGATGATTGAGAGAATCTAGGGATTTTATGACAGAACATTCCATGCGATCATAACATGAAAGATGTCATCAAGTTATACAAGACACCCTCAAAGCCTCTCGTGGATGTGAACAAAAAAGATAGTTGAACTTCCTACATCTATTAGAATTTGCCTATGATGCTTATTATAAAACTATTAGTAATGAATCCTCTTAAAGCTATCTATGGTGAAGATTTCGTTACATCCTTGGCTTGGTCTGACCCCCTAATCAAGGTAGAGATTTTGAAGCAAAGATGCTTGATGAGATGGACAATCAAATACAATCTATAAGAAAAGATATCAAAGTTGGTCAAGATAGACATAAACATTATGTAGATCCCAAGCTGGTCAAGATAGACATAAATATTAGGTAGATCCCAAGAGATTGAGTTGTTATTTTGAGGGAGGCCATATGGTTTTTCTTTATGCACAACCCTCGCAAAATACACGAAGATCTTACAGACCTTAGGGTATTACGAGCAATATTGGAGATAAATCTTAGGACTTGCTTCTTTCTCCACAGCTTAAGGTTCGCAATGTCTTCTTCCATGTCAACATAGTGAGAAGAAGTATCATCAAATGCATGAGCACATCTTAGAAAAGATTATTACTTCATCATGCTTGTAGTGCAATGTACATTTAGAATTGGAACCCAAGATGTTCGAGAAATCTCTACAACATAGGATTCTAAAAGAATGCTACTTCATCATGCTTGCTAGTGCAAGGTACATTTAGAATTGGAACCCAAGATGTTCGAGAAATCTCTACAACATAGGATTCTAAAAGAATGCTTAGTTAAATGGAAGTTTCTTTCTCTTGAAGATGCGACTTGGGAAAAGAAGAGGATGTATAGAGCTAAACATAGCCCCAATTTTCCAGAGATGAGGACATCCCAATCCTTCAGTGTGACGAAGCATTGAAGAAGAATTTAAATTTGCAAAAGCCTTTGAAAATTAAGATTTGGATGATAATCTTGAAATTTTACACGATTCATATAGTCAAAAGAACATATAAAAGCATACATGTGTGTGCGGTACCCTCCTTGTGTGAAAGCACTTCGATCCTTAATGCATTTTAAGAAATTTTAGTCTTTAAATCTTGTTGGGTATTTCGGAGTCTCGTGTGTGCGTGTCCACCACACCTTGTGTTTGCTTATATCCCGCCATATGAGTGTGTACCCATGTTTGTATGTCGAATAAACTTGGGAGTTAATGGGGAAAAAGCCATTAGCAAGGGTCAAAGGATGAAAGCCTAGAAGTTACTGAGAATCTCCACAAAATACAAGTGGGAGAACAAGCAGCCAAGAATTGAATGCATTGCATAATGTTAGCGCGATGATTGAGAGAATCTAGGGACGTTATGGCATAACATAGCATGAGATTATAACATGAAAGCGGTAATCAAGTTATAGAAGACACCCTCAAGGCTTTCTGTGCACGGGAACAAGAGAGATAGTTGAGCTTTCTACATATAGTAGAATTTCCCTATGATCCTTATTATAAAAGCATTAGTAATGAATCCTCTTAAAGCTATCTATGGTCAAGATTTCCCTACATCCTTGACTTGGTCTGACCCCCTAATGAAGGTAGAGATTTTGAAGCAAAGATGCTTGATGAGATGGACAATCAAATGCCATCTATGAGAAAAGATATCAAAGCTAGTCAAGGTAGACAAAAACATTATGTAGATCGCAAGAGGTTGAGTTGTGATTTTGAGGGAGGCCATATGCTTTTTCTTTGTTTACGACCCTTGCAAAAGTACCACAAGATCTTGTGGACCTTATGGTATTACCAGGAATATTGGAGATAAATCTTATGACTTGCTTCTTCCTCCACAGCTTTCGCAGCATCTTCCATATCTACCTAGTGAGAAGAAGTATAATCCAAACCATGAGAACATCTGAGAAAAGATTATTACTTGGTTATGCTTGCTAGTGCAAGGTACGTTTGGAATCGAAACCCAAGATGTTCAAGAAATCTCTACAACATAGGATTCTAAAAGAATGCTTAGTTAAATGGGAGTTTCTCCTTACTGTTGAAGATACGCTTGGGAAAAGAAGAGGATCTATGGAGCTAAAGATAGCCCCAATTTTCCCGAGATGAGGACATCCCAATCCTTAAGTGAGGAAGCATTGAAAAAGAATTTAAATTTAGAAAAGCCATTGAAAATTAAGATTTGGATGATAATCTTGAAATTTTACACGATTCATATAGTCAAATATATATATAAAAGCATAGATGTGTGTGGGGTACCCTTGTGTAAAAGCACTTGGATCCTAAATGAATTTTGAAAAATTTGTAAAAGCCTCTTGTGGATTTAAACAAAAAAGATAGTTGAACGTCCTATATCTATTAGAAATTGCCTATGATGCTTAATATAAAAGTATTAGTAATGAATCCTCTTAAAGCTACCTATGGTGGAGATTTTCTTACATCCTTCGCTTGGTCTGATCCCCTAATCAAGGAAGAGATTTTGAAGCAAAGATGCTTGATGAGAGCTGGACAATCAAATACAATCTATAAGAAAAGATATCAAAGCTGGTTAAGATAGACATAAACATTATGTAGATCCCAAGAGGTTGAGTCGTTATTTTGAGGGAGGCCATATGGTTTTTCCTTATGTACAACCCTTGCAAAAGTACAAGAAGATCTTGTGGACCTTATGGTATTACGAGCAATATTGGAGATAAATCTTAGAAATTGCTTCTTTCTCCAAAGCTTAAGGTTCGCAACGTATTCTTCCATGTCAACCTAGTGAGAAGAAGTATCATCCAATGCCTGAGCACATCTTAGAAAAGATTATTACTTCATCATGCTTGCTAGTGCAAGGTACATTTAGAATTGGAACCCAAGATGTTTGAGAAATCTCTACAACATAGGATTCTAAAAGAATGCTTAGTTAAATGGAAGTTTCTCCGTGTTGAAGAAGCCTTTGAAAATTAAGATTTGGATGATAATCTTGAATTTTTACACGATTCATATAGTCAAAAAATATATATAAAAGCATACATATGTGTGGGGTACCCTTGTGTGAAAGCACTTTGATCCTAAATGCATTTTGAGAAATTTTAGTCTTTAAATCTTGTTGGATAATTGGGAGTCTCGTGCGTGCGTGTCCACCTCACCTCATGTTTGCTTATATCCCGCCATATGAGTGTGTACCCATGTTTGTATGTCCAATAACCTTAGGGGTTAACAGGGAAAAATCCATGAGCAAAGGTCAAATGAAGAGTTCTCACCTAAGAGTTATTGAGAATCTCCACAAAATGCAAGTGGGAGAAGAAGCAACCGAGAACTAAATGCACCGCATAATGTAAGTGCGATGATTGAGAGAATCTAGGGATGCTATGAAATAACATAGCATGCAACCATAACATGAATGAGGTAATCAAGTTATAGAAGACACCCTCAAAGCTTTCTGTGCACGGGAACAAGAAAGATAGTTAAACTTCCTACATATAGTAGAATTTCCCTATGATCCGTATTATAAAAGTATTAGTAATGAATCCTCTTAAAGCTATCTATGGTGGTCAAGATTTCCTTACATCCTTGACTTGGTCTGACCCCCTAATGAAGGTAGAGATTTTGATTTTAAGGGAGGCCATATACTTTTTCTTTCTTTACGACCCTTACAAAAGTACCACAAGATCTTGTGGACCTTATGGTATTACCAAGAATATTGGAGATAAATCTTATGACTTGCTTCTTTCTCCACAGCTTTTGCAGCATCTTCCATGTTAACCTAGTGAGAAGAAGTATAATCCAAACCATGAGAACATCTTAGAAAAGATTATTACTTTGTCATGCTTGCTTAGTGCAAGGTACATTTGGAATTGGAACCCAAGATGTTCGAGAAATCTCTACAACATAGGATTCTAAAAGAATGCTGAGTTAAATGGAAGTTTCTCCCTGTTGAAGATGCGACTTGGGAAAACAAGAGGATCTATAGAGCTAAAGATAGCCCCAATTCACAAGATAAGGACATCCCAATCCTTAAGTGAGGAAGCATTAAAGAAGAATTGAAATTTGCAAAAGCCTTTAAAAATTAAGATTTGGATGATAATCTTGAAATTTTACACGATTCATATAGTCAAGAAAATGTATAAAAGCATACGTGTGTGTGGGTACCCTTGTGAAAGCACTTAGATCCCAAATGAATTTTGAGAAATTTTAGTCTTTAAATCTTGTTGGGTATTTCAGAGTCTCGTGTGTGCATACGCATCCACCTCACCTTGTCTTTCCTTATATCCCGCCATATGAGTGTGTACCCATCATGTTTGTATGTCCAATAGCCTTAGGGGTTAACGGGGAAAAGGCCATTTTAGCAGAGCTCAAAGCATAAAATCCGAGGAGTTACTGAGAATCTCCACAAAATGTAATTGGTACTACAAGAAGATGCCAAGAATTGAATGCATCGCATAATGTTGACACGATGATTGAGAGAATCTAGGGATTTTATGACAGAACATCCCATGCGATCATAACATGAAAGATGTCATCAAGTTATACAAGACACCCTCGAAGCCTCACGTGGATGTGAACAAAAAAGATAGTTGAACTTCCTACATCTATTAGAATTTGCCTATGATGCTTCTTATAAAAGTATTAGTAATGAATCCTCTTAAAGCTATCTATGGTGAAGATTTCCTTACATCCTTGGCTTGGTCTGACCCCCTAATCAAGGTAGAGATTTTGAAGCAAAGATGCTTGATGAGATGGACAATCAAATACAATCTATAAGAAAAGATATCAAAGCTGGTCAAGATAGACATAAACATTATGTAGATCCCAAGAAGTTGAGTTGTTATTTTGAGGGAGGCCATATGGTTTTTCTTTATGTACAACCCTCACAAAAGTACATGAAAATCTTGCGGACCTTAGGGTATTATGAGCAATATTGGAGATAAATCTTAGGACTTGCTTCTATCTCCATAGCGTAAGGTTCGCAACGTCTTCTTCCATGTCAACCTAGTGAGAAGAAGTATCATCGAATGCCTGAGCACATCTTAGAAAAGATTATTACTTCATCATGCTTGCTACTGCAAGGTACATTTAGAATTGGAACCCAAGATGCTCGAGAAATCTCTACAACATAGGATTCTAAAAGAATGCTTAGTTGAATGGAAGTTTCTCCCTCTTGAAGATGGGACTTGGGAAAAGAAGAGGATATATGAGCTAAAGATAGCCCCGATTCTCGAGCTGAGGACATCCCAATCCTTCAATGAGAAAGCATTGAAGAAGAATTTAAATTTGCAAAAGCCTTTGAAAATTAAGATTTAGATGATAATCTTAAAATTTTACACGATTCATATATTCAAAAATATATATAAAAGCATACATGTGTGTGCGGTACCCTTGTGTGAAAGCACTTCGATCCTTAATGCATTTGAAATTTTAGTCTTTAAAACTTGTTGGGGGTATTTTGGAGTCTCGTGTGTGCGTGTCCACCTCACCTCATGTTTGCTTATATCCCACCATATGAGTATGTACCCATGTTTGTGTCTAATAGCCTTAGGGGTTAACGGGGAAAAAGCCATTAGCAAAGGTCAAAGAATGAAAGCCTAGAAGTTACTGAGAATCTCCATAAAATGCAAGTGGGAGAACAAGCAGCCAAGAATTGAATGCATTGCATAATGTTAGCGTGATGATTGAGAGAATCTAGGGACGTTATGGCATAACATAGCATGCGATTATAACATGAAAGAGGTAATCAAGTTATAGAAGACACCCTCAAAGCTTTTCTGTGCACGAGAACAAGAAAGATAGTTGAACTTCCTACATATAGTAGAATTTCCCTATGATCCTTATTATAAAAGCATTAGTAATGAATCCTCTTAAAGCTATCTATGGTCAAAATTTCCCTACATCCTTCACTTGGTTTGACCCCCTAATGAAGGTAGATGCTTGATGAGATGGACAATCAAATGCCATCTATAGGAAAAGATATCAAAGCTGGTCAAGGTAGACAAAAATATTATGTAGATGGCAAGACGTTGAGTCGTGATTTTGAGGGAGGCCATATGCTTTTTGTTTGTTTATGACCCTTGTGAAAGTACCACAAGATCTTGTGGACCTTATGGTATTACCAGGTATATTGGAGATAAATCTTATGACTCGCTTCTTCCTCCACAGCTTTCACATCATCTTCCATATCAACCTAGTGAGAAGAAGTATAATCCCAACCATGAGAACATCTGAGAAAAGATTATTACTTGGTTATGCTTGCTACTACTACAAGGTATATTTGGAATCGGAACCCAAGATGTTCAAGAAATCTCTACAGCATAGGATTCTAAAAGAATGCTTAGTTAAATGGGAGTTTCTCCCTGTTGAAGATGCGACTTGGGAAAAGAAGAGGATCTATAGAGCTAAAGATAGCCCCGATTCGCGAGATGAGGACATCCCAATCCTTAAGTAAGGAAGCATTGAAAAAGAATTTAAATTTAGAAAAGCCACTGAAAAATAAGATTTGGATGATAATCTTGAAATTTTACACGATTCATATAGTCCAAAAAATATATAAAAGCATACATGTGTGTGGGGTACCCCTGTGTGAAAGCAGTTAAACTATGAATTTTGAGAAATTTTAGTCTTTAAATCTTGTTGGGTATTTCGGAGTCTCATGTTGTGTGCGTGTCCACTTCACCTCGTGTTTGCTTATATCCCGCCAAATGAGTGTGTACCCATGTTTGTATGTCCAATAGCCTTAGGGGTTACTGAGGAAAAAGCCATTAGCAAAGGTCAAAGGATGAGAGCCTAGGAGTTACTAAGAATCTCCACAAAATGCAAGTGGGAGAAGAAGCAGCCAAGAATTGAATGCATGGCATAATGTTAGCGCGATGATTGAGAGAATCTAAGGACGTTATGAAATAACATAGCATGCGATCATAATATGAAAGAGGTAATCTATGCACGAGAACAAGAAAAATAGCATGAGATCATAATATGAAAGAGGTAATCTATGCACGAGAACAAGAAAAATAGTTCAACTTCCTACATATAGTAGAATTTTCCTATGATCCGTGTTATAAAAGTATTAGTAATGTATCCTCTTAAAGCTATCTATGGTCCAGATTTCTAACTCTAATCAAGGTAGAGATTTTGAAGCAAAGATGCTTGGTGAGATGGACAATCA
This sequence comes from Cibotium barometz, assembly GCF_041138505.1. Classification (NCBI taxonomy): domain Eukaryota; kingdom Viridiplantae; phylum Streptophyta; class Polypodiopsida; order Cyatheales; family Cibotiaceae; genus Cibotium; species Cibotium barometz. The sequence goes on along the minus strand of NC_141103.1, from coordinate 158,273 downwards.
AATACCATCTTTAAGGAAAGATATAAAAACTGGTCAAGATAGACATAAACATTATGTAGATCCCAAGAGGTTGAGTCGCTATTTTGAGGGAGGCCATATGGTTTTTCTTTATGTACAACCCTTGAAAAAGTATAAGAAGAACTTGCGGACCTTATGGTATTACGAGCAATATTGGAGATAAATCTTAGGACTTGCTTCTTTCTCCACAGCTTAAGATTCGCAACGTCTTCTTCCATGTTAACCTAGTCAGAAGTATCATCCAAAGCCTGAGCACATCTTAGAAAAGATTATTCTTCGTCATGTTTGCTAATGTACATTTAGAATTGGAACCCAAGATAATCGAGATATCTTTACAACATACGATTCTAAAATAATGCTTAGTTAAATGGAAGTTTCTCCATGCGACTTGGGAAAAGAAGAGGATCCATAGAGCTAAAGATAGTCCCAGGACATCCCAATCCTTAAGTGAGGAAGCATAGAATTTAAATTTGCAAAAGCCATTGGAAAGTAAGATTTTGATGATAATCTTAAAATTTTATACGATTCATATTGTTGAAAAAATATATATAAAAGCATACATGTGTGTGGAGTACCCTTGTGTGAAAGCACTTGGATACTAAATGCATTTTTAGATCTTGTTGGGTTTTTCGGAGTCTCTTGTGTGCGTGTCTACCTAACCTCGTTTTTGCTTATATCCTGCCATATGAGTGTGTACCCATGTTTGTATGTCCAATAGCCTCAGGGGTTAACGGGAAAAAAGCCATTAGCAAAGGTCAAAGGATGAGATCCTAGGAGTTAGTGACAATCTCCACAAAATGCAAATGGGAGAAGAAGCAGCCAAGAATTGAATGCATCGCATAATGTTAGCGTGATGATTGAGAGAATCTAGGGATGTTATGACATAACATAGCATGCGATCATAACATGAAAGAGGTAATCAAGTTATAGAAGACATCCTCAAAGCTTTCTGTGTATGAGAATAAGAAAGATGGTTGAACTTCCTACATATAGTGGAATTTCCCTATGATCCTTATTATAAAAGTATTAGTAATGAATCCTCTTAAAGCTATCTATGGTCAAGATTTCCTTACATCCTTGACTTGGTCTGACTCCCTAGTGAAGGTAGAGATTTTGAAGCAAAGATGTTTGATAAGATGAAGAATCAAATGCCATCTATAAGGAAAGATATCAAAGCTAGTCAAGGTGTCTATAAACATTGTGGACCTTATGGTATTACTAGGAATATTGGAGATAAATCTTATGACTTGCTTCTTCCTCCACAGCTTTCGCAGCATCTTCCATGTCAACCTAGTGAGAAGAAGTATCATCTAAACCATGAGAACATCTTAGAAAAGATTATTACTTCCTTGTGCTTGCTAGTTAGTGCAAGGTACATTTGGAATTGGAACCCAACATAGGATTCTAAAAGAATGCTTAGGTAAATGGAAGTTTCTCCCCGTTGAAGATGCGACTTGGGAAAAGAAGAGGATCTATAGAGCTAAAGATAGCCCCGATTTTGCGAGATAAGGACGTCCGAATTCTTAAGTGAGGAAGCATTGAAGAAGAATTTAAATTTGCAAAAGCCTTTGAAAATTAAGATTTGGATGATAATCTTGAAATTTCACACGATTCATATAGTCAAAAATATATATAAAAGCATACATGTGTGTGCGGTACCCTTGTGTGAAAGCACTTCGATCCTTAATGCATTTAAAATTTTAGTCTTTAAAACTTGTTGGGTATTTTGGAGTCTCGTGTGTGCATGTCCACCTCACCTCGTGTTTGCTTATATCCCACCATATGAGTATGTACCCATGTTTGTATGTCTAATAGCCTTAGGGGTTAACGGGGAAAAAGCCATTAGCAAAGGTCAAAGAATGAAAGCCTAGAAGTTACTGAGAATCTCCATAAAATGCAAGTGGGAGAACAAGCAGCAAGAATTGAATGCATTGCATAATGTTAGCGCGATGATTGAGAGAATCTAGGGACGTTATGGCATAACATAGCATGCGATTATAGCATGAAAGAGGTAATCAAGTTATAGAAGACACCCTCAAAGCTTTCTGTGTACGGGAACAAGAAAGATAGTTGAACTTCCTACATATAGTAGAATTTCCCTATGATCCTTATTATAAAAGCATTAGTAATGAATCCTCTTAAAGCTATCTATGGTCAAAATTTCCCTACATCCTTCACTTGGTCTGACCCCCTAATGAAGGTAGATGCTTGATGAGATGGACAATCAAATGCCATCTATAGGAAAAGATATCAAAGCTGGTCAAGGTGGTAGACAAAAACATTATGTAGATCGCAAGACGTTGAGTCATGATTTTGAGGGAGGCCATATGCTTTTTTTTTGTTTATGACCCTTGCGAAAGTACCACAAGATCTTGTGGACCTTATGGTATTACCAGATATATTGGAGATAAATCTTATGACTTGCTTCTTCCTCCACAACTTTCACATCATCTTCCATATCAACCTAGTGAGAAGAAGTATAATCCCAACCATGAGAACATCTGAGAAAAGATTATTACTTGGTTATGCTTGCTACTACTGCAAGGTATATTTGGAATCGGAACCCAAGATGTTCAAGAAATCTCTACAACATAGGATTCTAAAAGAATGCTTAGTTAAATGGGAGTTTCTCCCTGTTGAAGATGCGACTTGGGAAAAGAAGAGGATCTATAGAGCTAAAGATAGCCCCGATTTGCGAGATGACATCCTAATCCTTAAGTAAGGAAGCATTGAAAAAGAATTTAAATTTGGAAAAGCCACTAAAAAAAAGATTTGGATGATGATCTTGAAATTTTACACGATTCATATAGTCCAAAAAATATATAAAAGCATACATGTGTGTGGGGTACCCTTGTGTGAAAGCAGTTAAACTATGAATTTTGAGACATTTTAGTCTTTAAATCTTGTTGGGTATTTTGGAGTCTCATGTTGTGTGCGTGTCCACTTCACCTCGTGTTTGCTTATATCCCGCCAAATGAGTGTGTACCCATGTTTGTATGTCCAATAGCCTTAGGGGTTAATGAGAAAAAAGCCATTAGCAAAGGTCAAAGGATGAGAGCCTAGGAGTTACTAAGAATCTCCACAAAATGCAAGTGGGAGAAGAAACAGCCAAGAATTGAATGCATCGCATAATGTTAGCGCGATGATTGAGAGAATCTAAGGACGTTATGAAATAACATAGCATGCGATCATAATATGAAAGAGGTAATCTGTGCACGAGAACAAGAAAAATAGTTCAACTTCCTACATATAGTAGAATTTTCCTATGATCCATGTTATAAAAGTATTAGTAATGAATCCTCTTAAAGCTGTCTATGGTCAAGATTTCTAATCCTAATCAAGGTAGAGATTTTGAAGCAAAGATGCTTGGTGAGATGGACAATCAAATACAATCTATAAGAAAAGATATAAAAGCTGGTCAAGATAGATATAAACATTATGTAGATCCCAAGAGGTTGAGTCGTTATTTTGAGAGAGGCCATATGGTTTTTCTTTATGTACAACCCTTGCAAAAGTACAAGAAGATCTTGTGGACCTTATGGTATTACGAGCAATATTGGAGATAAATCTTAGGACTTGCTTCTTTCTCCACAGCTTAAGATTCGTAACGTCTTCTTCCATGTTAACCTAGTCAGAAGTATCATCCAAAGCCTGAGCACATCTAAGAAAAGATTATTCTTCGTCATGTTTACTAGTGCAATGTGCATTTAGAATTGGAACCCAAGATAATCGAGATATCTTTACAACATACGATTCTAAAAGAATGCTTAGTTAAATGGAAGTTTCTCCATGCGACTTGGGAAAAGAAGAGGATCCATAGAGCTAAAGATAGTCCCAGGACATCCCAATCCTTAAGTGAGGAAGCATAGAATTTAAATTTGCAAAAGACATTGGAAAGTAAGATTTTGATGATAATCTTAATATTTTATACGATTCATATTGTTGAAAAAATATATATAAAAGCATACATGTGTGTGGAGTACCCTTGTGTGAAAGCACTTGGATACTAAATGCATTTTTAGATCTTGTTGGGTTTTTCGGAGTCTCTTGTGTGCGCGTCTACCTAACCTCGTTTTTGCTTATATCCCGCCATATGAGTGTGTACCCATGTTTGTATGTCGAATAGCCTCAGGGGTTAACGGGGAAAAAGCCATTAGCAAAGGTCAAAGGATGAGATCCTAGGAGTTAGTGACAATCTCCACAAAATGCAAATGGGAGAAGAAGCAGCCAAGAATTGAATGCATCGCATAATGTTAGCGTGATGATTGAGAGAATCTAGGGATGTTATGACATAACATAGCATGCGATCATAACATGAAAGAGGTAATCAAGTTATAGAAGACATCCTCAAAGCTTTCTGTGCATGAGAATAAGAAAGATGGTTGAACTTCCTACATATAGTGGAATTTCCCTATGATCCTTATTATAAAAGTATTAGTAATGAATCCTCTTAAAGCTATCTATGGTCAAGATTTCCTTACATCCTTGACTTGGTCTGACTCCCTAGTGAAGGTAGAGATTTTGAAGCAAAGATGCTTGATAAGATGAAGAATCAAATGCCATCTATAAGGAAAGATATCAAAGCTGGTCAAGGTGTCTATAAACATTGTGGACCTCATGGTATTACTAGGAATATTGGAGATAAATCTTATGACTTGCTTCTTCCTCCACAGCTTTCGCAGCATCTTCCATGTCAACCTAGTGAGAAGAAGTATCATCTAAACCATGAGAACATCTTAGAAAAGATTATTACTTCCTTGTGCTTGCTAGTTAGTGCAAGGTACATTTGGAATTGGAACCCAACATAGGATTCTAAAAGAATGCTTAGGTAAATGGAAGTTTCTCCCTGTTGAAGATGCGACTTGGGAAAAGAAGAGGATCTATAGAGCTAAAGATAGCCCCGATTTTGTGAGAATTTAAATTTGCAAAAGCCTTTGAAAATTAAGATTTGGATGATAATCTTGAAATTTCACACGATTCATATAGTCAAAAATATATATAAAAGCATACATGTGTGTGCGGTACCCTTGTGTGAAAGCACTTCGATCCTTAATGCATTTGAAATTTTAGTCTTTAAAACTTGTTGGGTATTTTGGAGTCTCGTGTGTGCATGTCCACCTCACCTCGTGTTTGCTTATATCCCACCATATGAGTATGTACCCATGTTTGTATGTCTAATAGCCTTAGCGATTAACGGGGAAAAAGCCATTAGCAAAGGTCAAAGAATGAAAGCCTAGAAGTTACTGAGAATCTCCATAAAATGCAAGTGGGAGAACAAGCAGCCAAGAATTGAATGCATTGCATAATGTTAGCGCGATGATTGAGAGAATCTAGGGACGTTATAGCATAACATAGCATGCGATTATAACATGAAAGAGGTAATCAAGTTATAGAAGACACCCTCAAAGCTTTCTGTGTACGGGAACAAGAAAGATAGTTGAACTTCCTACATATAGTAGAATTTCCCTATGATCCTTATTATAAAAGCATTAGTAATGAATCCTCTTAAAGCTATCTATGGTCAAAATTTCCCTACATCCTTCACTTGGTCTGACCCCCTAATGAAGGTAGATGCTTGATGAGATGGACAATCAAATGCCATCTATAGGAAAAGATATCAAAGCTGGTCAAGGTGGTAGACAAAAACATTATGTAGATCGCAAGACGTTGAGTCATGATTTTGAGGGAGGCCATATGCTTTTTGTTTGTTTATGACCCTTGCGAAAGTACCACAAGATCTTGTGGACCTTATGGTATTACCAGATATATTGGAGATAAATCTTATGACTTGCTTCTTCCTCCACAACTTTCACATCATCTTCCATATCAACCTAGTGAGAAGAAGTATAATCCCAACCATGAGAACATCTGAGAAAAGATTATTACTTGGTTATGCTTGCTACTACTGCAAGGTATATTTGGAATCGGAACCCAAGATGTTCAAGAAATCTCTACAACATAGGATTCTAAAAGAATGCTTAGTTAAATGGGAGTTTCTCCCTGTTGAAGATGCGACTTGGGAAAAGAAGAGGATCTATAGAGCTAAAGATAGCCCCGATTCTCGAGATGACATCCCAATCCTTAAGTAAGGAAGCATTGAAAAAGAATTTAAATTTGGAATAGCCACTAAAAAAAAGATTTGGATGATGATCTTGAAATTTTACACGATTCATATAGTCCAAAAAATATATAAAAGCATACATGTGTGTGGGGTACCCTTGTGTGAAAGCAGTTAAACTATGAATTTTGAGAAATTTTAGTCTTTAAATGTTGTTGGGTATTTTGGAGTCTCATGTTGTGTGCGTGTCCACTTCACCTCGTGTTTGCTTATATCCCGCCAAATGAGTGTGTACCCATGTTTGTATGTCCAATAGCCTTAGGGGTTAATGAGAAAAAAGCCATTAGCAAAGGTCAAAGGATGAGAGCCTAGGAGTTACTAAGAATCTCCACAAAATGCAAGTGGGAGAAGAAACAGCCAAGAATTGAATGCATCGCATAATGTTAGCGCGATGATTGAGAGAATCTAAGGACGTTATGAAATAACATAGCATGCGATCATAATATGAAAGAGGTAATCTGTGCACGAGAACAAGAAAAATAGTTCAACTTCCTACATATAGTAGAATTTCCCTATGATCCATGTTATAAAAGTATTAGTAATGAATCCTCTTAAAGCTATCTATGGTCAAGATTTCTAACCCTAATCAAGGTAGAGATTTTGAAGCAAAGATGCTTGGTGAGATGGACAATCAAATACAATCTATAAGAAAAGATATAAAAGCTGGTCAAGATAGATATAAACATTATGTAGATCCCAAGAGGTTGAGTCGTTATTTTGAGAGAGGCCATATGGTTTTTCTTTATGTACAACCCTTGCAAAAGTACAAGAAGATCTTGTGGACCTTATGGTATTACGAGCAATATTGGAGATAAATCTTAGGACTTGCTTCTTTCTCCACAGCTTAAGATTCGTAACGTCTTCTTCCATGTTAACCTAGTCAGAAGTATCATCCAAAGCCTGAGCACATCTAAGAAAAGATTATTCTTCGTCATGTTTACTAGTGCAATGTGCATTTAGAATTGGAACCCAAGATAATCGAGATATCTTTACAACATAGGATTCTAAAAGAATGCTTAGTTAAATGGAAGTTTCTCCATGTTGAAGATGCAACCTGGGAAAAGAAGAGGATCCATAGAGCTAAAGATAGCCCCAGGACATCCCAATCCTTAAGTGAGGAAGCATAGAATTTAAATTTGCAAAAGCCATTGGAAAGTAAGATTTGGATGATAATCTTAAAATTTTATACGATTCATATAGCCAAAATATATATATAAAAGCATACATGTGTGTGGGGTACCCTTGTGTGAAAGCACTTTGATACTAAATGCATTTTGAGATCTTGTTGGGTTTTTCGGAGTCCACCTAACCTCGTGTTTGCTTATATCTTGCCATATGAGTGTGTACCCATGTTTGTATGTCCAATAGCCTCAGGGGTTAACGGGGAAAAAGCCATTAGCAAAGGTCAAAGGATGAGATCCTAGGAGTTTGTGAGAATCTCCATAAAATGCAAATGGGAGAAGAAGCAGCCAAGAATTGAATGCATCGCATAATGTTAGCGCGATGATTGAGAGAATCTAGGGATGTTATGACATAACATAGCATGCGATCATAACATGAAAGAGGTAATCAAGTTATAGAAGACACCCTCAAAGGTTTCTGTGCATGGGAATAAGAAAGATAGTTGAACTTCCTACATGTAGTGGAATTTCCCTATGATCCTTATTATAAAAGTATTAGTAATGAATCCTCTTAAAGCTATCTATGGTCAAGATTTCCTTACATCCTTGACTTGGTCTGACCTCCTATAATGAAGGTAGGGATTTTGAAGCAAAGATGCTTGATGAGATAGAGAATCAAATGCCATCTATAAGGAAAAATATCAAAGCTGGTCAAGGTAGACATAAACATTATGTAGATCCCAAGAGGTTGAGTCGTGATTTTGAGGGAGGCCATATGCTTTTTCTTTGTTTACAACCATTGCGAAAGGACCACAAGATCTTGTGGACTAAGACTTATGGTATTACCAGGAATATTGGAGATAAATCTTATGACTTGCTTCTTTCTCCACAGCTTTCGCAACATCTTCCATGTCAACCTAGTGAGAAGAACTATAATCCAAACAATGAGAACATCTTAGAAAAGATTATTACTTCGTCATGCTTGCTAGTGCAAGGATAAATTTGGAATTAGAACCCAAGATGTTTGAGAAATCTCTACAACATAGGATTCTAAAAGAATGCTGAGGTAAATGGAAGTTTCTCCCTATTGAAGATGCGACTTGGGAAAATAAGAGGATCTATAGAGCTAAAGATAGCCCCAATTAGCGAGATAAGGACATCCCAATCCTTAAGTGAGGAAGCATCGAAGAAGAATTGAAATTTGCAAAAAGCCTTTGAAAATTAAATTTTGGATGATAATCTTGAAATTTTACATGATTCATATAGTCAAGAAAATATATAAAAGCATATGTGTGTGTGGGTACCCTTGTGTGAAAGCACTTAGATTCCAAATGAATTTTGAGAAATTTTAGTCTTTAAATCTTGTTGGGTATTTTAGAGTCTCGTGTGTGCGTACGCATCCACCTCACCTTGTCTTTGCTTATATCTCGCCATATGAGTATATACCCATCATGTTTGTATGTCCAGTAGCCTTAGGGATTAACAGGGAAAAAGCCATTAGCAGAGCCTTAGGGGTTAACGGGGAAAAAGCCAGCAGAGCTCAAAGCATGAAAGCCGATGAGTTATTGAGAATCTCCACAAAATGCAACTGGTACTACAAGAAGATGCCAAGCATTGAATGCATCGCATAATGTTGACGCGATGATTGAGAGAATCTAGGGATTTTATGACAGAACATTCCATGCGATCATAACATGAAAGATGTCATCAAGTTATACAAGACACCCTCAAAGCCTCTCGTGGATGTGAACAAAAAAGATAGTTGAACTTCCTACATCTATTAGAATTTGCCTATGATGCTTATTATAAAACTATTAGTAATGAATCCTCTTAAAGCTATCTTTGGTGAAGATTTCGTTACATCCTTGGCTTGCTCTGACCCCCTAATCAAGGTAGAGATTTTGAAGCAAAGATGCTTGATGAGATGGACAATCAAATACAATCTATAAGAAAAGATATCAAAGTTGGTCAAGATAGACATAAACATTATGTAGATCCCAAGCTGGTCAAGATAGACATAAATATCAGGTAGATCCCAAGAGATTGAGTTGTTATTTTGAGGGAGGCCATATGGTTTTTCTTTATGCACAACCCTCGCAAAATACACGAAGATCTTACAGACCTTAGGGTATTACGAGCAATATTGGAGATAAATCTTAGGACTTGCTTCTTTCTCCACAGCTTAAGGTTCGCAATGTCTTCTTCCATGTCAACATAGTGAGAAGAAGTATCATCAAATGCATGAGCACATCTTAGAAAAGATTATTACTTCATCATGCTTGTAGTGCAAGGTACATTTAGAATTGGAACCCAAGATGTTCGAGAAATCTCTACAACATAGGATTCTAAAAGAATGCTACTTCATCATGCTTGCTAGTGCAAGGTACATTTAGAATTGGAACCCAAGATGTTCGAGAAATCTCTACAACATAGGATTCTAAAAGAATGCTTAGTTAAATGGAAGTTTCTTTCTCTTGAAGATGCGACTTGGGAAAAGAAGAGGATGTATAGAGCTAAACATAGCCCCAATTTTCCAGAGATGAGGACATCCCAATCCTTCAGTGTGACGAAGCATTGAAGAAGAATTTAAATTTGCAAAAGCCTTTGAAAATTAAGATTTGGATGATAATCTTGAAATTTTACACGATTCATATAGTCAAAAGAACATATAAAAGCATACATGTGTGTGCGGTACCCTCCTTGTGTGAAAGCACTTCGATCCTTAATGCATTTTAAGAAATTTTAGTCTTTAAATCTTGTTGGGTATTTCGGAGTCTCGTGTGTGCGTGTCCACCACACCTTGTGTTTGCTTATATCCCGCCATATGAGTGTGTACCCATGTTTGTATGTCGAATAAACTTGGGAGTTAATGGGGAAAAAGCCATTAGCAAGGGTCAAAGGATGAAAGCCTAGAAGTTACTGAGAATCTCCACAAAATACAAGTGGGAGAACAAGCAGCCAAGAATTGAATGCATTGCATAATGTTAGCGCGATGATTGAGAGAATCTAGGGACGTTATGGCATAACATAGCATGAGATTATAACATGAAAGCGGTAATCAAGTTATAGAAGACACCCTCAAGGCTTTCTGTGCACGGGAACAAGAGAGATAGTTGAGCTTTCTACATATAGTAGAATTTCCCTATGATCCTTATTATAAAAGCATTAGTAATGAATCCTCTTAAAGCTATCTATGGTCAAGATTTCCCTACATCCTTGACTTGGTCTGACCCCCTAATGAAGGTAGAGATTTTGAAGCAAAGATGCTTGATGAGATGGACAATCAAATGCCATCTATGAGAAAAGATATCAAAGCTAGTCAAGGTAGACAAAAACATTATGTAGATCGCAAGAGGTTGAGTTGTGATTTTGAGGGAGGCCATATGCTTTTTCTTTGTTTACAACCCTTGCGAAAATACCACAAGATCTTGTGGACCTTATGGTATTACCAGGAATATTGGAGATAAATCTTATGACTTGCTTCTTCCTCCACAGCTTTCGCAGCATCTTCCATATCTACCTAGTGAGAAGAAGTATAATCCAAACCATGAGAACATCTGAGAAAAGATTATTACTTGGTTATGCTTGCTAGTGCAAGGTACGTTTGGAATCGAAACCCAAGATGTTCAAGAAATCTCTACAACATAGGATTCTAAAAGAATGCTTAGTTAAATGGGAGTTTCTCCTTACTGTTGAGGATACGCTTGGGAAAAGAAGAGGATCTATGGAGCTAAAGATAGCCCCAATTTTCCCGAGATGAGGACATCCCAATCCTTAAGTGAGGAAGCATTGAAAAAGAATTTAAATTTAGAAAAGCCATTGAAAATTAAGATTTGGATGATAATCTTGAAATTTTACACGATTCATATAGTCAAATATATATATAAAAGCATAGATGTGTGTGGGGTACCCTTGTGTAAAAGCACTTGGATCCTAAATGAATTTTGAAAAATTTGTAAAAGCCTCTTGTGGATTTAAACAAAAAAGATAGTTGAACTTCCTATATCTATTAGAAATTGCCTATGATGCTTAATATAAAAGTATTAGTAATGAATCCTCTTAAAGCTACCTATGGTGGAGATTTTCTTACATCCTTCGCTTGGTCTGACCCCCTAATCAAGGAAGAGATTTTGAAGCAAAGATGCTTGATGAGAGCTGGACAATCAAATACAATCTATAAGAAAAGATATCAAAGCTGGTTAAGATAGACATAAACATTATGTAGATCCCAAGAGGTTGAGTCGTTATTTTGAGGGAGGCCATATGGTTTTTCCTTATGTACAACCCTTGCAAAAGTACAAGAAGATCTTGTGGACCTTATGGTATTACGAGCAATATTGGAGATAAATCTTAGAAATTGCTTCTTTCTCCAAAGCTTAAGGTTCGCAACGTATTCTTCCATGTCAACCTAGTGAGAAGAAGTATCATCCAATGCCTGAGCACATCTTAGAAAAGATTATTACTTCATCATGCTTGCTAGTGCAAGGTACATTTAGAATTGGAACCCAAGATGTTTGAGAAATCTCTACAACATAGGATTCTAAAAGAATGCTTAGTTAAATGGAAGTTTCTCCGTGTTGAAGAAGCCTTTGAAAATTAAGATTTGGATGATAATCTTGAATTTTTACACGATTCATATAGTCAAAAAATATATATAAAAGCATACATATGTGTGGGGTACCCTTGTGTGAAAGCACTTTGATCCTAAATGCATTTTGAGAAATTTTAGTCTTTAAATCTTGTTGGATAATTGGGAGTCTCGTGCGTGCGTGTCCACCTCACCTCATGTTTGCTTATATCCCGCCATATGAGTGTGTACCCATGTTTGTATGTCCAATAACCTTAGGGGTTAACAGGGAAAAATCCATGAGCAAAGGTCAAATGAAGAGTTCTCACCTAAGAGTTATTGAGAATCTCCACAAAATGCAAGTGGGAGAAGAAGCAACCGAGAACTAAATGCACCGCATAATGTAAGCGCGATGATTGAGAGAATCTAGGGATGCTATGAAATAACATAGCATGCAACCATAACATGAATGAGGTAATCAAGTTATAGAAGACACCCTCAAAGCTTTCTGTGCACGGGAACAAGAAAGATAGTTAAACTTCCTACATATAGTAGAATTTCCCTATGATCCGTATTATAAAAGTATTAGTAATGAATCCTCTTAAAGCTATCTATGGTGGTCAAGATTTCCTTACATCCTTGACTTGGTCTGACCCCCTAATGAAGGTAGAGATTTTGATTTTAAGGGAGGCCATATACTTTTTCTTTCTTTACGACCCTTACAAAAGTACCACAAGATCTTGTGGACCTTATGGTATTACCAAGAATATTGGAGATAAATCTTATGACTTGCTTCTTCCTCCACAGCTTTCGCAGCATCTTCCATGTTAACCTAGTGAGAAGAAGTATAATCCAAACCATGAGAACATCTTAGAAAAGATTATTACTTTGTCATGCTTGCTTAGTGCAAGGTACATTTGGAATTGGAACCCAAGATGTTCGAGAAATCTCTACAACATAGGATTCTAAAAGAATGCTGAGTTAAATGGAAGTTTCTCCCTGTTGAAGATGCGACTTGGGAAAACAAGAGGATCTATAGAGCTAAAGATAGCCCCAATTCACAAGATAAGGACATCCCAATCCTTAAGTGAGGAAGCATTAAAGAAGAATTGAAATTTGCAAAAGCCTTTAAAAATTAAGATTTGGATGATAATCTTGAAATTTTACACGATTCATATAGTCAAGAAAATGTATAAAAGCATACGTGTGTGTGGGTACCCTTGTGAAAGCACTTAGATCCCAAATGAATTTTGAGAAATTTTAGTCTTTAAATCTTGTTGGGTATTTCAGAGTCTCGTGTGTGCGTACGCATCCACCTCACCTTGTCTTTCCTTATATCCCGCCATATGAGTGTGTACCCATCATGTTTGTATGTCCAATAGCCTTAGGGGTTAACGGGGAAAAGGCCATTTTAGCAGAGCTCAAAGCATAAAATCCGAGGAGTTACTGAGAATCTCCACAAAATGCAATTGGTACTACAAGAAGATGCCAATAATTGAATGCATCGCATAATGTTGACACGATGATTGAGAGAATCTAGGGATTTTATGACAGAACATCCCATGCGATCATAACATGAAAGATGTCATCAAGTTATACAAGACACCCTCGAAGCCTCACGTGGATGTGAACAAAAAAGATAGTTGAACTTCCTACATCTATTAGAATTTGCCTATGATGCTTCTTATAAAAGTATTAGTAATGAATCCTCTTAAAGCTATCTATGGTGAAGATTTCCTTACATCCTTGGCTTGGTCTGACCCCCTAATCAAGGTAGAGATTTTGAAGCAAAGATGCTTGATGAGATGGACAATCAAATACAATCTATAAGAAAAGATATCAAAGCTGGTCAAGATAGACATAAACATTATGTAGATCCCAAGAGGTTGAGTTGTTATTTTGAGGGAGGCCATATGGTTTTTCTTTATGTACAACCCTCACAAAAGTACATGAAAATCTTGCGGACCTTAGGGTATTATGAGCAATATTGGAGATAAATCTTAGGACTTGCTTCTTTCTCCATAGCGTAAGGTTCGCAACGTCTTCTTCCATGTCAACCTAGTGAGAAGAAGTATCATCCAATGCCTGAGCACATCTTAGAAAAGATTATTACTTCATCATGCTTGCTACTACAAGGTACATTTAGAATTGGAACCCAAGATGCTCGAGAAATCTCTACAACATAGGATTCTAAAAGAATGCTTAGTTGAATGGAAGTTTCTCCCTCTTGAAGATGCGACTTGGGAAAAGAAGAGGATATATGAGCTAAAGATAGCCCCGATTCTCGAGCTGAGGACATCCCAATCCTTCAATGAGAAAGCATTGAAGAAGAATTTAAATTTGCAAAAGCCTTTGAAAATTAAGATTTAGATGATAATTTTGAAATTTTACACGATTCATATATTCAAAAATATATATAAAAGCATACATGTGTGTGCGGTACCCTTGTGTGAAAGCACTTCGATCCTTAATGCATTTGAAATTTTAGTCTTTAAAACTTGTTGGGGGTATTTTGGAGTCTCGTGTGTGCGTGTCCACCTCACCTCGTGTTTGCTTATATCCCACCATATGAGTAAGTACCCATGTTTGTATGTCTAATAGCCTTAGGGGTTAACGGGGAAAAAGCCATTAGCAAAGGTCAAAGAATGAAAGCCTAGAAGTTACTGAGAATCTCCATAAAATGCAAGTGGGAGAACAAGCAGCCAAGAATTGAATGCATTGCATAATGTTAGCGCGATGATTGAGAGAATCTAGGGACGTTATGGCATAACATAGCATGCGATTATAACATGAAAGAGGTAATCAAGTTATAGAAGACACCCTCAAAGCTTTCTGTGCACGAGAACAAGAAAGATAGTTGAACTTCCTACATATAGTAGAATTTCCCTATGATCCTTATTATAAAAGCATTAGTAATGAATCCTCTTAAAGCTATCTATGGTCAAAATTTCCCTACATCCTTCACTTGGTTTGACCCCCTAATGAAGGTAGATGCTTGATGAGATGGACAATCAAATGCCATCTATAGGAAAAGATATCAAAGCTAGTCAAGGTAGACAAAAATATTACGTAGATCGCAAGACGTTGAGTCGTCATTTTGAGGGAGGCCATATGCTTTTTGTTTGTTTATGACCCTTGTGAAAGTACCACAAGATCTTGTGGACCTTATGGTATTACCAGGTATATTGGAGATAAATCTTATGACTCGCTTCTTCCTCCACAGCTTTCACATCATCTTCCATATCAACCTAGTGAGAAGAAGTATAATCCCAACCATGAGAACATCTGAGAAAAGATTATTACTTGGTTATGCTTGCTACTACTACAAGGTATATTTGGAATCGAAACCCAAGATGTTCAAGAAATCTCTACAACATAGGATTCTAAAAGAATGCTTAGTTAAATGGGAGTTTCTCCCTGTTGAAGATGCGACTTGGGAAAAGAAGAGGATCTATAGAGCTAAAGATAGCCCCGATTTGCGAGATGAGGACATCCCAATCCTTAAGTAAGGAAGCATTGAAAAAGAATTTAAATTTGGAAAAGCCACTAAAAAAAAAGATTTGGATGATGATCTTGAAATTTTACACGATTCATATAGTCCAAGAAATATATAAAAGCATACATGTGTGTGGGGTACCCTTGTGTGAAAGCAGTTAAACTATGAATTTTGAGAAATTTTAGTCTTTAAATCTTGTTGGGTATTTTGGAGTCTCATGTTGTGTGCGTGTCCACTTCACCTCGTGTTTGCTTATATCCCGCCAAATGAGTGTGTACCCATGTTTGTATGTCCAATAGCCTTAGGGGTTAATGAGAAAAAAGCCATTAGCAAAGGTCAAAGGATGAGAGCCTAGGAGTTACTAAGAATCTCCACAAAATGCAAGTGGGAGAAGAAACAGCCAAGAATTGAATGCATCGCATAATGTTAGCGCGATGATTGAGAGAATCTAAGGACGTTATGAAATAACATAGCATGCGATCATAATATGAAAGAGGTAATCTGTGCACGAGAACAAGAAAAATAGTTCAACTTCCTACATATAGTAGAATTTCCCTATGATCCGGATATGTTATAAAAGTATTAGTAATGAATCCTCTTAAAGCTATCTATGGTCAAGATTTCTAACCCTAATCAAGGTAGAGATTTTGAAGCAAAGATGCTTGGTGAGATGGACAATCAAATACAATCTATAAGAAAAGATATAAAAGCTGGTCAAGATAGATATAAACATTATGTAGATCCCAAGAGGTTGAGTCGTTATTTTGAGGGAGCCATATGGTTTTTCTTTATGTACAACCCTTGCAAAAGTACAAGAAGATCTTGTGGACCTTATGGTATTACGAGCAATATTGGAGATAAATCTTAGGACTTGCTTCTTTCTCCACAGCTTAAGATTCGTAACGTCTTCTTCCATGTTAACCTAGTCAGAAGTATCATCCAAAGCCTGAGCACATCTAAGAAAAGATTATTCTTCGTCATGTTTACTAGTGCAATGTGCATTTAGAATTGGAACCCAAGATAATCGAGATATCTTTACAACATAGGATTCTAAAAGAATGCTTAGTTAAATGGAAGTTTCTCCATGTTGAAGATGCAACCTGGGAAAAGAAGAGGATCCATAGAGCTAAAGATAGCCCCAGGACATCCCAATCCTTAAGTGAGGAAGCATAGAATTTAAATTTGCAAAAGCCATTGGAAAGTAAGATTTGGATGATAATCTTAAAATTTTATACGATTCATATAGCCAAAATATATATATAAAAGCATACACGTGTGTGGGGTACCCTTGTGTGAAAGCACTTTGATACTAAATGCATTTTGAGATCTTGTTGGGTTTTTCGGAGTCCACCTAACCTCGTGTTTGCTTATATCTTGCCATATGAGTGTGTACCCATGTTTGTATGTCCAATAGCCTCAGGGGTTAACGGGGAAAAAGCCATTAGCAAAGGTCAAAGGATGAGATCCTAGGAGTTTGTGAGAATCTACATAAAATGCAAATGGGAGAAGAAGCAGCCAAGAATTGAATGCATCGCATAATGTTAGCGCGATGATTGAGAGAATCTAGGGATGTTATGACATAACATAGCATGCGATCATAACATGAAAGAGGTAATCAAGTTATAGAAGACACCCTCAAAGGTTTCTGTGCATGGGAATAAGAAAGATAGTTGAACTTCCTACATGTAGTGGAATTTCCCTATGATCCTTATTATAAAAGTATTAGTAATGAATCCTCTTAAAGCTATCTATGGTCAAGATTTCCTTACATCCTTGACTTGGTCTGACCTCCTATAATGAAGGTAGGGATTTTGAAGCAAAGATGCTTGATGAGATAGAGAATCAAATGCCATCTATAAGGAAAATTATCAAAGCTGGTCAAGGTAGACATAAACATTATGTAGATCCCAAGAGGTTGAGTCGTGATTTTGAGGGAGGCCATATGCTTTTTCTTTGTTTACAACCATTGCGAAAGGACCACAAGATCTTGTGGACTAAGACTTATGGTATTACCAGGAATATTGGAGATAAATCTTATGACTTGCTTCTTCCTCCACAGCTTTCGCAACATCTTCCATGTCAACCTAGTGAGAAGAACTATAATCCAAACAATGAGAACATCTTAGAAAAGATTATTACTTCGTCATGCTTGCTAGTGCAAGGATAAATTTGGAATTAGAACCCAAGATGTTTGAGAAATCTCTACAACATAGGATTCTAAAAGAATGCTGAGGTAAATGGAAGTTTCTCCCTATTGAAGATGCGACTTGGGAAAATAAGAGGATCTATAGAGCTAAAGATAGCCCCAATTAGCGAGATAAGGACATCCCAATCCTTAAGTGAGGAAGCATCGAAGAAGAATTGAAATTTGCAAAAAGCCTTTGAAAATTAAATTTTGGATGATAATCTTGCAATTTTACATGATTCATATAGTCAAGAAAATATATAAAAGCATATGTGTGTGTGGGTACCCTTGTGTGAAAGCACTTAGATTATAAATGAATTTTGAGAAATTTTAGTCTTTAAATCTTGTTGGGTATTTTAGAGTCTCGTGTGTGCGTACGCATCCACCTCACCTTGTCTTTGCTTATATCTTGCCATATGAGTATATACCCATCATGTTTGTATGTCCAATAGCCTTAGGGGTTAACAGGGAAAAAGCCATTAGCAGAGCCTTAGGGGTTAACGGGGAAAAAGCCATTAGCAGAGCTCAAAGCATGAAAGGCGATGAGTTATTGAGAATCTCCACAAAATGCAACTGGTACTACAAGAAGATGCCAAGCATTGAATGCATCGCATAATGTTGACGCGATGATTGAGAGAATCTAGGGATTTTATGACAGAACATTCCATGCGATCATAACATGAAAGATGTCATCAAGTTATACAAGACACCCTCAAAGCCTCTCGTGGATGTGAACAAAAAAGATAGTTGAACTTCCTACATCTATTAGAATTTGCCTATGATGCTTATTATAAAACTATTAGTAATGAATCCTCTTAAAGCTATCTATGGTGAAGATTTCGTTACATCCTTGGCTTGGTCTGACCCCCTAATCAAGGTAGAGATTTTGAAGCAAAGATGCTTGATGAGATGGACAATCAAATACAATCTATAAGAAAAGATATCAAAGTTGGTCAAGATAGACATAAATATTAGGTAGATCCCAAGAGATTGAGTTGTTATTTTGAGGGAGGCCATATGGTTTTTCTTTATGCACAACCCTCGCAAAATACACGAAGATCTTACAGACCTTAGGGTATTACGAGCAATATTGGAGATAAATCTTAGGACTTGCTTCTTTCTCCACAGCTTAAGGTTCGCAATGTCTTCTTCCATGTCAACATAGTGAGAAGAAGTATCATCAAATGCATGAGCACATCTTAGAAAAGATTATTACTTCATCATGCTTGTAGTGCAAGGTACATTTAGAATTGGAACCCAAGATGTTCGAGAAATCTCTACAACATAGGATTCTAAAAGAATGCTACTTCATCATGCTTGCTAGTGCAAGGTACATTTAGAATTGGAACCCAAGATGTTCGAGAAATCTCTACAACATAGGATTCTAAAAGAATGCTTAGTTAAATGGAAGTTTCTTTCTCTTGAAGATGCGACTTGGGAAAAGAAGAGGATGTATAGAGCTAAACATAGCCCCAATTTTCCAGAGATGAGGACATCCCAATCCTTCAGTGTGACGAAGCATTGAAGAAGAATTTAAATTTGCAAAAGCCTTTGAAAATTAAGATTTGGATGATAATCTTGAAATTTTACACGATTCATATAGTCAAAAGAACATATAAAAGCATACATGTGTGTGCGGTACCCTCCTTGTGTGAAAGCACTTCGATCCTTAATGCATTTTAAGAAATTTTAGTCTTTAAATCTTGTTGGGTATTTCGGAGTCTCGTGTGTGCGTGTCCACCACACCTTGTGTTTGCTTATATCCCGCCATATGAGTGTGTACCCATGTTTGTATGTCTAATAAACTTGGGAGTTAATGGGGAAAAAGCCATTAGCAAGGGTCAAAGGATGAAAGCCTAGAAGTTACTGAGAATCTCCACAAAATACAAGTGGGAGAACAAGCAGCCAAGAATTGAATGCATTGCATAATGTTAGCGCGATGATTGAGAGAATCTAGGGACGTTATGGCATAACATAGCATGAGATTATAACATGAAAGCGGTAATCAAGTTATAGAAGACACCCTCAAGGCTTTCTATGCACGGGAACAAGAGAGATAGTTGAGCTTTCTACATATAGTAGAATTTCCCTATGATCCTTATTATAAAAGCATTAGTAATGAATCCTCTTAAAGCTATCTATGGTCAAGATTTCCCTACATCCTTGACTTGGTCTGACCCCCTAATGAAGGTAGAGATTTTGAAGCAAAGATGCTTGATGAGATGGACAATCAAATGCCATCTATGAGAAAAGATATCAAAGCTAGTCAAGGTAGACAAAAACATTATGTAGATCGCAAGAGGTTGAGTTGTGATTTTGAGGGAGGCCATATGCTTTTTCTTTGTTTACGACCCTTGCGAAAGTACCACAAGATCTTGTGGACCTTATGGTATTACCAGGAATATTGGAGATAAATCTTATGACTTGCTTCTTCCTCCATAGCTTTCGCAGCATCTTCCATATCTACCTAGTGAGAAGAAGTATAATCCAAACCATGAGAACATCTGAGAAAAGATTATTACTTGGTTATGCTTGCTAGTGCAAGGTACGTTTGGAATCGAAACCCAAGATGTTCAAGAAATCTCTACAACATAGGATTCTAAAAGAATGCTTAGTTAAATGGGAGTTTCTCCTTACTGTTGAAGATGCGACTTGGGAAAAGAAGAGGATCTATGGAGCTAAAGATAGCCCCAATTTTCCCGAGATGAGGACATCCCAATCCTTAAGTGAGGAAGCATTGAAAAAGAATTTAAATTTAGAAAAGCCATTGAAAATTAAGATTTGGATGATAATCTTGAAATTTTACACGATTCATATAGTCAAATATATATATAAAAGCATAGATGTGTGTGGGGTACCCTTGTGTAAAAGCACTTGGATCCTAAATGAATTTTGAAAAATTTGTAAAAGCCTCTTGTGGATGTAAACAAAAAAGATAGTTGAACTTCCTATATCTATTAGAAATTGCCTATGATGCTTAATATAAAAGTATTAGTAATGAATCCTCTTAAAGCTACCTATGGTGGAGATTTTCTTACATCCTTCGCTTGGTCTGACCCCCTAATCAAGGAAGAGATTTTGAAGCAAAGATGCTTGATGAGAGCTGGACAATCAAATACAATCTATAAGAAAAGATATCAAAGCTGGTTAAGATAGACATAAACATTATGTAGATCCCAAGAGGTTGAGTCGTTATTTTGAGGGAGGCCATATGGTTTTTCCTTATGTACAACCCTTGCAAAAGTACAAGAAGATCTTGTGGACCTTATGGTATTACGAGCAATATTGGAGATAAATCTTAGAAATTGCTTCTTTCTCCAAAGCTTAAGGTTCGCAACGTATTCTTCCATGTCAACCTAGTGAGAAGAAGTATCATCCAATGCCTGAGCACATCTTAGAAAAGATTATTACTTCATCATGCTTGCTAGTGCAAGGTACATTTAGAATTGGAAGCCAAGATGTTTGAGAAATCTCTACAACATAGGATTCTAAAAGAATGCTTAGTTAAATGGAAGTTTCTACGTGTTGAAGAAGCCTTTGAAAATTAAGATTTGGATGATAATCTTGAATTTTTACACGATTCATATAGTCAAAAAATATATATAAAAGCATACATATGTGTGGGGTACCCTTGTGTGAAAGCACTTTGATCCTAAATGCATTTTGAGAAATTTTAGTCTTTAAATCTTGTTGGATAATTGGGAGTCTCGTGCGTGCGTGTCCACCTCACCTCATGTTTGCTTATATCCCGCCATATGAGTGTGTACCCATGTTTGTATGTCCAATAACCTTAGGGGTTAACAGGGAAAAATCCATGAGCAAAGGTCAAATGAAGAGTTCTCACCTAAGAGTTATTGAGAATCTCCACAAAATGCAAGTGGGAGAAGAAGCAACCGAGAACTAAATGCACCGCATAATGTAAGCGCGATGATTGAGAGAATCTAGGGATGCTATGAAATAACATAGCATGCAACCATAACATGAATGAGGTAATCAAGTTATAGAAGACACCCTCAAAGCTTTCTGTGCACGGGAACAAGAAAGATAGTTAAACTTCCTACATATAGTAGAATTTCCCTATGATCCGTATTATAAAAGTATTAGTAATGAATCCTCTTAAAACTATCTATGGTGGTCAAGATTTCCTTACATCCTTGACTTGGTCTGACCCCCTAATGAAGGTAGAGATTTTGATTTTAAGGGAGGCCATATACTTTTTCTTTCTTTACGACCCTTACAAAAGTACCACAAGATCTTGTGGACCTTATGGTATTACCAAGAATATTGGAGATAAATCTTATGACTTGCTTCTTCCTCCACAGCTTTCGCAGCATCTTCCATGTTAACCTAGTGAGAAGAAGTATAATCCAAACCATGAGAACATCTTAGAAAAGATTATTACTTTGTCATGCTTGCTTAGTGCAAGGTACATTTGGAATTGGAACCCAAGATGTTCGAGAAATCTCTACAACATAGGATTCTAAAAGAATGCTGAGTTAAATGGAAGTTTCTCCCTGTTGAAGATGCGACTTGGGAAAACAAGAGGATCTATAGAGCTAAAGATAGCCCCAATTCACAAGATAAGGACATCCCAATCCTTAAGTGAGGAAGCATTAAAGAAGAATTGAAATTTGCAAAAGCCTTTAAAAATTAAGATTTGGATGATAATCTTGAAATTTTACACGATTCATATAGTCAAGAAAATGTATAAAAGCATACGTGTGTGTGGGTACCCTTGTGAAAGCACTTAGATCCCAAATGAATTTTGAGAAATTTTAGTCTTTAAATCTTGTTGGGTATTTCAGAGTCTCGTGTGTGCGTACGCATCCACCTCACCTTGTCTTTCCTTATATCCCGCCATATGAGTGTGTACCCATCATGTTTGTATGTCCAATAGCCTTAGGGGTTAACGGGGAAAAGGCCATTTTAGCAGAGCTCAAAGCATAAAATCCGAGGAGTTACTGAGAATCTCCACAAAATGCAATTGGTACTACAAGAAGATGCCAATAATTGAATGCATCGCATAATGTTGACACGATGATTGAGAGAATCTAGGGATTTTATGACAGAACATCCCATGCGATCATAACATGAAAGATGTCATCAAGTTATACAAGACACCCTCGAAGCCTCACGTGGATGTGAACAAAAAAGATAGTTGAACTTCCTACATCTATTAGAATTTGCCTATGATGCTTCTTATAAAAGTATTAGTAATGAATCCTCTTAAAGCTATCTATGGTGAAGATTTCCTTACATCCTTGGCTTGGTCTGACCCCCTAATCAAGGTAGAGATTTTGAAGCAAAGATGCTTGATGAGATGGACAATCAAATACAATCTATAAGAAAAGATATCAAAGCTGGTCAAGATAGACATAAACATTATGTAGATCCCAAGAGGTTGAGTTGTTATTTTGAGGGAGGCCATATGGTTTTTCTTTATGTACAACCCTCACAAAAGTACATGAAAATCTTGCGGACCTTAGGGTATTATGAGCAATATTGGAGATAAATCTTAGGACTTGCTTCTTTCTCCATAGCGTAAGGTTCGCAACGTCTTCTTCCATGTCAACCTAGTGAGAAGAAGTATCATCCAATGCCTGAGCACATCTTAGAAAAGATTATTACTTCATCATGCTTGCTACTACAAGGTACATTTAGAATTGGAACCCAAGATGCTCGAGAAATCTCTACAACATAGGATTCTAAAAGAATGCTTAGTTGAATGGAAGTTTCTCCCTCTTGAAGATGCGACTTGGGAAAAGAAGAGGATATATGAGCTAAAGATAGCCCCGATTCTCGAGCTGAGGACATCCCAATCCTTCAATGAGAAAGCATTGAAGAAGAATTTAAATTTGCAAAAGCCTTTGAAAATTAAGATTTAGATGATAATTTTGAAATTTTACACGATTCATATATTCAAAAATATATATAAAAGCATACATGTGTGTGCGGTACCCTTGTGTGAAAGCACTTCGATCCTTAATGCATTTGAAATTTTAGTCTTTAAAACTTGTTGGGGGTATTTTGGAGTCTCGTGTGTGCGTGTCCACCTCACCTCGTGTTTGCTTATATCCCACCATATGAGTAAGTACCCATGTTTGTATGTCTAATAGCCTTAGGGGTTAACGGGGAAAAAGCCATTAGCAAAGGTCAAAGAATGAAAGCCTAGAAGTTACTGAGAATCTCCATAAAATGCAAGTGGGAGAACAAGCAGCCAAGAATTGAATGCATTGCATAATGTTAGCGCGATGATTGAGAGAATCTAGGGACGTTATGGCATAACATAGCATGCGATTATAACATGAAAGAGGTAATCAAGTTGTAGAAGACACCCTCAAAGCTTTCTGTGCACGAGAACAAGAAAGATAGTTGAACTTCCTACATATAGTAGAATTTCCCTATGATCCTTATTATAAAAGCATTAGTAATGAATCCTCTTAAAGCTATCTATGGTCAAAATTTCCCTACATCCTTCACTTGGTTTGACCCCCTAATGAAGGTAGATGCTTGATGAGATGGACAATCAAATGCCATCTATAGGAAAAGATATCAAAGCTAGTCAAGGTAGACAAAAATATTACGTAGATCGCAAGACGTTGAGTCGTCATTTTGAGGGAGGCCATATGCTTTTTGTTTGTTTATGACCCTTGTGAAAGTACCACAAGATCTTGTGGACCTTATGGTATTACCAGGTATATTGGAGATAAATCTTATGACTCGCTTCTTCCTCCACAGCTTTCACATCATCTTCCATATCAACCTAGTGAGAAGAAGTATAATCCCAACCATGAGAACATCTGAGAAAAGATTATTACTTGGTTATGCTTGCTACTACTACAAGGTATATTTGGAATCGAAACCCAAGATGTTCAAGAAATCTCTACAACATAGGATTCTAAAAGAATGCTTAGTTAAATGGGAGTTTCTCCCTGTTGAAGATGCGACTTGGGAAAAGAAGAGGATCTATAGAGCTAAAGATAGCCCCGATTTGCGAGATGAGGACATCCCAATCCTTAAGTAAGGAAGCATTGAAAAAGAATTTAAATTTGGAAAAGCCACTAAAAAAAAAGATTTGGATGATGATCTTGAAATTTTACACGATTCATATAGTCCAAGAAATATATAAAAGCATACATGTGTGTGGGGTACCCTTGTGTGAAAGCAGTTAAACTATGAATTTTGAGAAATTTTAGTCTTTAAATCTTGTTGGGTATTTTGGAGTCTCATGTTGTGTGCGTGTCCACTTCACCTCGTGTTTGCTTATATCCCGCCAAATGAGTGTGTACCCATGTTTGTATGTCCAATAGCCTTAGGGGTTAATGAGAAAAAAGCCATTAGCAAAGGTCAAAGGATGAGAGCCTAGGAGTTACTAAGAATCTCCACAAAATGCAAGTGGGAGAAGAAACAGCCAAGAATTGAATGCATCGCATAATGTTAGCGCGATGATTGAGAGAATCTAAGGACGTTATGAAATAACATAGCATGCGATCATAATATGAAAGAGGTAATCTGTGCACGAGAACAAGAAAAATAGTTCAACTTCCTACATATAGTAGAATTTCCCTATGATCCGGATATGTTATAAAAGTATTAGTAATGAATCCTCTTAAAGCTATCTATGGTCAAGATTTCTAACCCTAATCAAGGTAGAGATTTTGAAGCAAAGATGCTTGGTGAGATGGACAATCAAATACAATCTATAAGAAAAGATATAAAAGCTGGTCAAGATAGATATAAACATTATGTAGATCCCAAGAGGTTGAGTCGTTATTTTGAGGGAGGCCATATGGTTTTTCTTTATGTACAACCCTTGCAAAAGTACAAGAAGATCTTGTGGACCTTATGGTATTACGAGCAATATTGGAGATAAATCTTAGGACTTGCTTCTTTCTCCACAGCTTAAGATTCGTAACGTCTTCTTCCATGTTAACCTAGTCAGAAGTATCATCCAAAGCCTGAGCACATCTAAGAAAAGATTATTCTTCGTCATGTTTACTAGTGCAATGTGCATTTAGAATTGGAACCCAAGATAATCGAGATATCTTTACAACATAGGATTCTAAAAGAATGCTTAGTTAAATGGAAGTTTCTCCATGTTGAAGATGCAACCTGGGAAAAGAAGAGGATCCATAGAGCTAAAGATAGCCCCAGGACATCCCAATCCTTAAGTGAGGAAGCATAGAATTTAAATTTGCAAAAGCCATTGGAAAGTAAGATTTGGATGATAATCTTAAAATTTTATACGATTCATATAGCCAAAATATATATATAAAAGCATACACGTGTGTGGGGTACCCTTGTGTGAAAGCACTTTGATACTAAATGCATTTTGAGATCTTGTTGGGTTTTTCGGAGTCCACCTAACCTCGTGTTTGCTTATATCTTGCCATATGAGTGTGTACCCATGTTTGTATGTCCAATAGCCTCAGGGGTTAACGGGGAAAAAGCCATTAGCAAAGGTCAAAGGATGAGATCCTAGGAGTTTGTGAGAATCTACATAAAATGCAAATGGGAGAAGAAGCAGCCAAGAATTGAATGCATCGCATAATGTTAGCGCGATGATTGAGAGAATCTAGGGATGTTATGACATAACATAGCATGCGATCATAACATGAAAGAGGTAATCAAGTTATAGAAGACACCCTCAAAGGTTTCTGTGCATGGGAATAAGAAAGATAGTTGAACTTCCTACATGTAGTGGAATTTCCCTATGATCCTTATTATAAAAGTATTAGTAATGAATCCTCTTAAAGCTATCTATGGTCAAGATTTCCTTACATCCTTGACTTGGTCTGACCTCCTATAATGAAGGTAGGGATTTTGAAGCAAAGATGCTTGATGAGATAGAGAATCAAATGCCATCTATAAGGAAAATTATCAAAGCTGGTCAAGGTAGACATAAACATTATGTAGATCCCAAGAGGTTGAGTCGTGATTTTGAGGGAGGCCATATGCTTTTTCTTTGTTTACAACCATTGCGAAAGGACCACAAGATCTTGTGGACTAAGACTTATGGTATTACCAGGAATATTGGAGATAAATCTTATGACTTGCTTCTTCCTCCACAGCTTTCGCAACATCTTCCATGTCAACCTAGTGAGAAGAACTATAATCCAAACAATGAGAACATCTTAGAAAAGATTATTACTTCGTCATGCTTGCTAGTGCAAGGATAAATTTGGAATTAGAACCCAAGATGTTTGAGAAATCTCTACAACATAGGATTCTAAAAGAATGCTGAGGTAAATGGAAGTTTCTCCCTATTGAAGATGCGACTTGGGAAAATAAGAGGATCTATAGAGCTAAAGATAGCCCCAATTAGCGAGATAAGGACATCCCAATCCTTAAGTGAGGAAGCATCGAAGAAGAATTGAAATTTGCAAAAAGCCTTTGAAAATTAAATTTTGGATGATAATCTTGCAATTTTACATGATTCATATAGTCAAGAAAATATATAAAAGCATATGTGTGTGTGGGTACCCTTGTGTGAAAGCACTTCGATTATAAATGAATTTTGAGAAATTTTAGTCTTTAAATCTTGTTGGGTATTTTAGAGTCTCGTGTGTGCGTACGCATCCACCTCACCTTGTCTTTGCTTATATCTTGCCATATGAGTATATACCCATCATGTTTGTATGTCCAATAGCCTTAGGGGTTAACAGGGAAAAAGCCATTAGCAGAGCCTTAGGGGTTAACGGGGAAAAAGCCATTAGCAGAGCTCAAAGCATGAAAGGCGATGAGTTATTGAGAATCTCCACAAAATGCAACTGGTACTACAAGAAGATGCCAAGCATTGAATGCATCGCATAATGTTGACGCGATGATTGAGAGAATCTAGGGATTTTATGACAGAACATTCCATGCGATCATAACATGAAAGATGTCATCAAGTTATACAAGACACCCTCAAAGCCTCTCGTGGATGTGAACAAAAAAGATAGTTGAACTTCCTACATCTATTAGAATTTGCCTATGATGCTTATTATAAAACTATTAGTAATGAATCCTCTTAAAGCTATCTATGGTGAAGATTTCGTTACATCCTTGGCTTGGTCTGACCCCCTAATCAAGGTAGAGATTTTGAAGCAAAGATGCTTGATGAGATGGACAATCAAATACAATCTATAAGAAAAGATATCAAAGTTGGTCAAGATAGACATAAATATTAGGTAGATCCCAAGAGATTGAGTTGTTATTTTGAGGGAGGCCATATGGTTTTTCTTTATGCACAACCCTCGCAAAATACACGAAGATCTTACAGACCTTAGGGTATTACGAGCAATATTGGAGATAAATCTTAGGACTTGCTTCTTTCTCCACAGCTTAAGGTTCGCAATGTCTTCTTCCATGTCAACATAGTGAGAAGAAGTATCATCAAATGCATGAGCACATCTTAGAAAAGATTATTACTTCATCATGCTTGTAGTGCAAGGTACATTTAGAATTGGAACCCAAGATGTTCGAGAAATCTCTACAACATAGGATTCTAAAAGAATGCTACTTCATCATGCTTGCTAGTGCAAGGTACATTTAGAATTGGAACCCAAGATGTTCGAGAAATCTCTACAACATAGGATTCTAAAAGAATGCTTAGTTAAATGGAAGTTTCTTTCTCTTGAAGATGCGACTTGGGAAAAGAAGAGGATGTATAGAGCTAAACATAGCCCCAATTTTCCAGAGATGAGGACATCCCAATCCTTCAGTGTGACGAAGCATTGAAGAAGAATTTAAATTTGCAAAAGCCTTTGAAAATTAAGATTTGGATGATAATCTTGAAATTTTACACGATTCATATAGTCAAAAGAACATATAAAAGCATACATGTGTGTGCGGTACCCTCCTTGTGTGAAAGCACTTCGATCCTTAATGCATTTTAAGAAATTTTAGTCTTTAAATCTTGTTGGGTATTTCGGAGTCTCGTGTGTGCGTGTCCACCACACCTTGTGTTTGCTTATATCCCGCCATATGAGTGTGTACCCATGTTTGTATGTCTAATAAACTTGGGAGTTAATGGGGAAAAAGCCATTAGCAAGGGTCAAAGGATGAAAGCCTAGAAGTTACTGAGAATCTCCACAAAATACAAGTGGGAGAACAAGCAGCCAAGAATTGAATGCATTGCATAATGTTAGCGCGATGATTGAGAGAATCTAGGGACGTTATGGCATAACATAGCATGAGATTATAACATGAAAGCGGTAATCAAGTTATAGAAGACACCCTCAAGGCTTTCTATGCACGGGAACAAGAGAGATAGTTGAGCTTTCTACATATAGTAGAATTTCCCTATGATCCTTATTATAAAAGCATTAGTAATGAATCCTCTTAAAGCTATCTATGGTCAAGATTTCCCTACATCCTTGACTTGGTCTGACCCCCTAATGAAGGTAGAGATTTTGAAGCAAAGATGCTTGATGAGATGGACAATCAAATGCCATCTATGAGAAAAGATATCAAAGCTAGTCAAGGTAGACAAAAACATTATGTAGATCGCAAGAGGTTGAGTTGTGATTTTGAGGGAGGCCATATGCTTTTTCTTTGTTTACGACCCTTGCGAAAGTACCACAAGATCTTGTGGACCTTATGGTATTACCAGGAATATTGGAGATAAATCTTATGACTTGCTTCTTCCTCCATAGCTTTCGCAGCATCTTCCATATCTACCTAGTGAGAAGAAGTATAATCCAAACCATGAGAACATCTGAGAAAAGATTATTACTTGGTTATGCTTGCTAGTGCAAGGTACGTTTGGAATCGAAACCCAAGATGTTCAAGAAATCTCTACAACATAGGATTCTAAAAGAATGCTTAGTTAAATGGGAGTTTCTCCTTACTGTTGAAGATGCGACTTGGGAAAAGAAGAGGATCTATGGAGCTAAAGATAGCCCCAATTTTCCCGAGATGAGGACATCCCAATCCTTAAGTGAGGAAGCATTGAAAAAGAATTTAAATTTAGAAAAGCCATTGAAAATTAAGATTTGGATGATAATCTTGAAATTTTACACGATTCATATAGTCAAATATATATATAAAAGCATAGATGTGTGTGGGGTACCCTTGTGTAAAAGCACTTGGATCCTAAATGAATTTTGAAAAATTTGTAAAAGCCTCTTGTGGATGTAAACAAAAAAGATAGTTGAACTTCCTATATCTATTAGAAATTGCCTATGATGCTTAATATAAAAGTATTAGTAATGAATCCTCTTAAAGCTACCTATGGTGGAGATTTTCTTACATCCTTCGCTTGGTCTGACCCCCTAATCAAGGAAGAGATTTTGAAGCAAAGATGCTTGATGAGAGCTGGACAATCAAATACAATCTATAAGAAAAGATATCAAAGCTGGTTAAGATAGACATAAACATTATGTAGATCCCAAGAGGTTGAGTCGTTATTTTGAGGGAGGCCATATGGTTTTTCCTTATGTACAACCCTTGCAAAAGTACAAGAAGATCTTGTGGACCTTATGGTATTACGAGCAATATTGGAGATAAATCTTAGAAATTGCTTCTTTCTCCAAAGCTTAAGGTTCGCAACGTATTCTTCCATGTCAACCTAGTGAGAAGAAGTATCATCCAATGCCTGAGCACATCTGAGAAAAGATTATTACTTCATCATGCTTGCTAGTGCAAGGTACATTTAGAATTGGAACCCAAGATGTTTGAGAAATCTCTACAACATAGGATTCTAAAAGAATGCTTAGTTAAATGGAAGTTTCTCCGTGTTGAAGAAGCCTTTGAAAATTAAGATTTGGATGATAATCTTGAATTTTTACACGATTCATATAGTCAAAAAATATATATAAAAGCATACATATGTGTGGGGTACCCTTGTGTGAAAGCACTTTGATCCTAAATGCATTTTGAGAAATTTTAGTCTTTAAATCTTGTTGGATAATTGGGAGTCTCGTGCGTGCGTGTCCACCTCACCTCATGTTTGCTTATATCCCGCCATATGAGTGTGTACCCATGTTTGTATGTCCAATAACCTTAGGGGTTAACAGGGAAAAATCCATGAGCAAAGGTCAAATGAAGAGTTCTCACCTAAGAGTTATTGAGAATCTCCACAAAATGCAAGTGGGAGAAGAAGCAACCGAGAACTAAATGCACCGCATAATGTAAGCGCGATGATTGAGAGAATCTAGGGATGCTATGAAATAACATAGCATGCAACCATAACATGAATGAGGTAATCAAGTTATAGAAGACACCCTCAAAGCTTTCTGTGCACGGGAACAAGAAAGATAGTTAAACTTCCTACATATAGTAGAATTTCCCTATGATCCGTATTATAAAAGTATTAGTAATGAATCCTCTTAAAACTATCTATGGTGGTCAAGATTTCCTTACATCCTTGACTTGGTCTGACCCCCTAATGAAGGTAGAGATTTTGATTTTAAGGGAGGCCATATACTTTTTCTTTCTTTACGACCCTTACAAAAGTACCACAAGATCTTGTGGACCTTATGGTATTACCAAGAATATTGGAGATAAATCTTATGACTTGCTTCTTCCTCCACAGCTTTCGCAGCATCTTCCATGTTAACCTAGTGAGAAGAAGTATAATCCAAACCATGAGAACATCTTAGAAAAGATTATTACTTTGTCATGCTTGCTTAGTGCAAGGTACATTTGGAATTGGAACCCAAGATGTTCGAGAAATCTCTACAACATAGGATTCTAAAAGAATGCTGAGTTAAATGGAAGTTTCTCCCTGTTGAAGATGCGACTTGGGAAAACAAGAGGATCTATAGAGCTAAAGATAGCCCCAATTCACAAGATAAGGACATCCCAATCCTTAAGTGAGGAAGCATTAAAGAAGAATTGAAATTTGCAAAAGCCTTTAAAAATTAAGATTTGGATGATAATCTTGAAATTTTACACGATTCATATAGTCAAGAAAATGTATAAAAGCATACGTGTGTGTGGGTACCCTTGTGAAAGCACTTAGATCCCAAATGAATTTTGAGAAATTTTAGTCTTTAAATCTTGTTGGGTATTTCAGAGTCTCGTGTGTGCGTACGCATCCACCTCACCTTGTCTTTCCTTATATCCCGCCATATGAGTGTGTACCCATCATGTTTGTATGTCCAATAGCCTTAGGGGTTAACGGGGAAAAGGCCATTTTAGCAGAGCTCAAAGCATAAAATCCGAGGAGTTACTGAGAATCTCCACAAAATGCAATTGGTACTACAAGAAGATGCCAAGAATTGAATGCATCACATAATGTTGACACGATGATTGAGAGAATCTAGGGATTTTATGACAGAACATCCCATGCGATCATAACATGAAAGATGTCATCAAGTTATACAAGACACCCTCGAAGCCTCACGTGGATGTGAACAAAAAAGATAGTTGAACTTCCTACATCTATTAGAATTTGCCTATGATGCTTCTTATAAAAGTATTAGTAATGAATCCTCTTAAAGCTATCTATGGTGAAGATTTCCTTACATCCTTGGCTTGGTCTGACCCCCTAATCAAGGTAGAGATTTTGAAGCAAAGATGCTTGATGAGATGGACAATCAAATACAATCTATAAGAAAAGATATCAAAGCTGGTCAAGATAGACATAAACATTATGTAGATCCCAAGAGGTTGAGTTGTTATTTTGAGGGAGGCCATATGGTTTTTCTTTATGTACAACCCTCACAAAAGTACATGAAAATCTTGCGGACCTTAGGGTATTATGAGCAATATTGGAGATAAATCTTAGGACTTGCTTCTTTCTCCATTGCGTAAGGTTCGCAACGTCTTCTTCCATGTCAACCTAGTGAGAAGAAGTATCATCCAATGCCTGAGCACATCTTAGAAAAGATTATTACTTCATCATGCTTGCTACTACAAGGTACATTTAGAATTGGAACCCAAGATGCTCGAGAAATCTCTACAACATAGGATTCTAAAAGAATGCTTAGTTGAATGGAAGTTTCTCCCTCTTGAAGATGCGACTTGGGAAAAGAAGAGGATATATGAGCTAAAGATAGCCCCGATTCTCGAGCTGAGGACATCCCAATCCTTCAATGAGAAAGCATTGAAGAAGAATTTAAATTTGCAAAAGCCTTTGAAAATTAAGATTTAGATGATAATTTTGAAATTTTACACGATTCATATATTCAAAAATATATATAAAAGCATACATGTGTGTGCGGTACCCTTGTGTGAAAGCACTTCGATCCTTAATGCATTTGAAATTTTAGTCTTTAAAACTTGTTGGGGGTATTTTGGAGTCTCGTGTGTGCGTGTCCACCTCACCTCGTGTTTGCTTATATCCCACCATATGAGTATGTACCCATGTTTGTATGTCTAATAGCCTTAGGGGTTAACGGGGAAAAAGCCATTAGCAAAGGTCAAAGAATGAAAGCCTAGAAGTTACTGAGAATCTCCATAAAATGCAAGTGGGAGAACAAGCAGCCAAGAATTGAATGCATTGCATAATGTTAGCGCGATGATTGAGAGAATCTAGGGACGTTATGGCATAACATAGCATGCGATTATAACATGAAAGAGGTAATCAAGTTATAGAAGACACCCTCAAAGCTTTCTGTGCACGAGAACAAGAAAGATAGTTGAACTTCCTACATATAGTAGAATTTCCCTATGATCCTTATTATAAAAGCATTAGTAATGAATCCTCTTAAAGCTATC
This sequence comes from Cibotium barometz, assembly GCF_041138505.1. NCBI lineage: Eukaryota > Viridiplantae > Streptophyta > Polypodiopsida > Cyatheales > Cibotiaceae > Cibotium > Cibotium barometz. The sequence continues at coordinate 125,120 of NC_141103.1, read as the reverse complement.
TATGGTCAAAATTTCCCTACATCCTTCACTTGGTTTGACCCCCTAATGAAGGTAGATGCTTGATGAGATGGACAATCAAATGCCATCTATAGGAAAAGATATCAAAGCTAGTCAAGGTAGACAAAAATATTATGTAGATCGCAAGACGTTGAGTCGTCATTTTGAGGGAGGCCATATGCTTTTTGTTTGTTTATGACCCTTGTGAAAGTACCACAAGATCTTGTGGACCTTATGGTATTACCAGGTATATTGGAGATAAATCTTATGACTCGCTTCTTCCTCCACAGCTTTCACATCATCTTCCATATCAACCTAGTGAGAAGAAGTATAATCCCAACCATGAGAACATCTGAGAAAAGATTATTACTTGGTTATGCTTGCTACTACTACAAGGTATATTTGGAATCGAAACCCAAGATGTTCAAGAAATCTCTACAACATAGGATTCTAAAAGAATGCTTAGTTAAATGGGAGTTTCTCCCTGTTGAAGATGCGACTTGGGAAAAGAAGAGGATCTATAGAGCTAAAGATAGCCCCGATTCGCGAGATGAGGACATCCCAATCCTTAAGTAAGGAAGCATTGAAAAAGAATTTAAATTTGGAAAAGCCACTAAAAAAAAAGATTTGGATGATGATCTTGAAATTTTACACGATTCATATAGTCCAAGAAATATATAAAAGCATACATGTGTGTGGGGTACCCTTGTGTGAAAGCAGTTAAACTATGAATTTTGAGAAATTTGTCTTTAAATCTTGTTGGGTATTTTGGAGTCTCATGTTGTGTGCGTGTCCACTTCACCTCGTGTTTGCTTATATCCCGCCAAATGAGTGTGTACCCATGTTTGTATGTCCAATAGCCTTAGGGGTTAATGAGAAAAAAGCCATTAGCAAAGGTCAAAGGATGAGAGCCTAGGAGTTACTAAGAATCTCCACAAAATGCAAGTGGGAGAAGAAACAGCCAAGAATTGAATGCATCGCATAATGTTAGCGCGATGATTGAGAGAATCTAAGGACGTTATGAAATAACATAGCATGCGATCATAATATGAAAGAGGTAATCTGTGCACGAGAACAAGAAAAATAGTTCAACTTCCTACATATAGTAGAATTTTCCTATGATCCATGTTATAAAAGTATTAGTAATGAATCCTCTTAAAGCTATCTATGGTCAAGATTTCTAATCCTAATCAAGGTAAAGATTTTGAAGCAAAGATGCTTGGTGAGATGGACAATCAAATACAATCTATAAGAAAAGATATAAAAGCTGGTCAAGATAGATATAAACATTGAAAAAGAATTTAAATTTAGAAAAGCCACTGAAAAATAAGATTTGGATGATAATCTTGAAATTTTACACGATTCATATAGTCCAAAAAATATATAAAAGCATACATGTGTGTGGGGTACCCCTGTGTGAAAGCAGTTAAACTATGAATTTTGAGAAATTTTAGTCTTTAAATCTTGTTGGGTATTTCGGAGTCTCATGTTGTGTGCGTGTCCACTTCACCTCGTGTTTGCTTATATCCCGCCAAATGAGTGTGTACCCATGTTTGTATGTCCAATAGCCTTAGGGGTTACTGAGGAAAAAGCCATTAGCAAAGGTCGAAGGATGAGAGCCTAGGAGTTACTAAGAATCTCCACAAAATGCAAGTGGGAGAAGAAGCAGCCAAGAATTGAATGCATGGCATAATGTTAGCGCGATGATTGAGAGAATCTAAGGACGTTATGAAATAACATAGCATGCGATCATAATATGAAAGCGGTAATCTATGCACGAGAACAAGAAAAATAGCATGCGATCATAATATGAAAGAGGTAATCTATGCACGAGAACAAGAAAAATAGTTCAACTTCCTACATATAGTAGAATTTTCCTATGATCCGTGTTATAAAAGTATTAGTAATAAATCCTCATAAAGCTATCTATGGTCCAGATTTCTAACCCTAATCAAGGTAGAGATTTTGAAGCAAAGATGCTTGGTGAGATGGACAATTAAATACTATCTTTAAGGAAAGATATAAAAACTGGTCAAGATAGACATAAACATTATGTAGATCCCAAGAGGTTGAGTCGCTATTTTGAGGGAGGCCATATGGTTTTTCTTTATGTACAACCCTTGAAAAAGTATAAGAAGAACTTGCGGACCTTATGGTATTACGAGCAATATTGGAGATAAATCTTAGGACTTGCTTCTTTCTCCACAGCTTAAGATTCGCAACGTCTTCTTCCATGTTAACCTAGTCAGAAGTATCATCCAAAGCCTGAGCACATCTTAGAAAAGATTATTCTTCGTCATGTTTGCTAATGTACATTTAGAATTGGAACCCAAGATAATCGAGATATCTTTACAACATAGGATTCTAAAAGAATGCTTAGTTAAATGGAAGTTTCTCCATGCGACTTGGGAAAAGAAGAGGATCCATAGAGCTAAAGATAGTCCCAGGACATCCCAATCCTTAAGTGAGGAAGCATAGAATTTAAATTTGCAAAAGCCATTGGAAAGTAAGATTTTGATGATAATCTTAAAATTTTATACGATTCATATTGTTGAAAAAAAATATATAAAAGCATACATGTGTGTGGAGTACCCTTGTGTGAAAGCACTTGGATACTAAATGCATTTTTAGATCTTGTTGGGTTTTTCGGAGTCTCTTGTGTGCGCGTCTACCTAACCTCGTTTTTGCTTATATCCTGCCATATGAGTGTGTACCCATGTTTGTATGTCCAATAGCCTCAGGGGTTAACGGGGAAAAAGCCATTAGCAAAGGTCAAAGGATGAGATCCTAGGAGTTAGTGACAATCTCCACAAAATGCAAATGGGAGAAGAAGCAGCCAAGAATTGAATGCATCGCATAATGTTAGCGTGATGATTGAGAGAATCTAGGGATGTTATGACATAACATAGCATGCGATCATAACATGAAAGAGGTAATCAAGTTATAGAAGACATCCTCAAAGCTTTCTGTGTATGAGAATAAGAAAGATGGTTGAACTTCCTACATATAGTGGAATTTCCCTATGATCCTTATTATAAAAGTATTAGTAATGAATCCTCTTAAAGCTATCTATGGTCAAGATTTCCTTACATCCTTGACTTGGTCTGACTCCCTAGTGAAGGTAGAGATTTTGAAGCAAAGATGCTTGATAAGATGAAGAATCAAATGCCATCTATAAGGAAAGATATCAAAGCTGGTCAAGGTGTCTATAAACATTGTGGACCTTATGGTATTACTAGGAATATTGGAGATAAATCTTATGACTTGCTTCTTCCTCCAAAGCTTTCGCAGCATCTTCCATGTCAACCTAGTGAAAAGAAGTATCATCTAAACCATGAGAACATCTTAGAAAAGATTATTACTTCCTTGTGCTTGCTAGTTAGTGCAAGGTACATTTGGAATTGGAACCCAACATAGGATTCTAAAAGAATGCTTAGGTAAATGGAAGTTTCTCCCCAATGAAGATGCGACTTGTTGGGTATTTTGGAGTCTCGTGTGTGCATGTCCACCTCACCTCGTGTTTGCTTATATCCCACCATATGAGTATGTACCCATGTTTGTATGTCTAATAGCCTTAGGGGTTAACGGGGAAAAAGCCATTAGCAAAGGTCAAAGAATGAAAGCCTAGAAGTTACTGAGAATCTCCATAAAATGCAAGTGGGAGAACAAGCAGCCAAGAATTGAATGCATTGCATAATGTTAGCGCGATGATTGAGAGAATCTAGGGACGTTATGGCATAACATAGCATGCGATTATAACATGAAAGAGGTAATCAAGTTATAGAAGACACCCTCAAAGCTTTCTGTGTACGGGAACAAGAAAGATAGTTGAACTTCCTACATATAGTAGAATTTTCCTATGATCCTTATTATAAAAGCATTAGTAATGAATCCTCTTAAAGCTATCTATGGTCAAAATTTCCCTACATCCTTCACTTGGTCTGACCCCCTAATGAAGGTAGATGCTTGATGAGATGGACAATCAAATGCCATCTATAAGAAAAGATATCAAAGCTGGTCAAGGTGGTAGACAAAAACATTATGTAGATCGCAAGACGTTGAGTCGTGATTTTGAGGGAGGCCATATGCTTTTTGTTTGTTTATGATCCTTGCGAAAGTACCACAAGATCTTGTGGACCTTATGGTATTACCAGATATATTGGAGATAAATCTTATGACTTGCTTCTTCCTCCACAACTTTCACATCATCTTCCATATCAACCTAGTGAGAAGAAGTATAATCCGAACCATGAGAACATCTGAGAAAAGATTATTACTTGGTTATGCTTGCTACTACTGCAAGGTATATTTGGAATCGGAACCCAAGATGTTCAAGAAATCTCTACAACATAGGATTCTAAAAGAATGCTTAGTTAAATGGGAGTTTCTCCCTCTTGAAGATGCGACTTGGGAAAAGAAGAGGATCTATAGAGCTAAAGATAGCCCCGATTTGCGAGATGACATCCCAATCCTTAAGTAAGGAAGCATTGAAAAAGAATTTAAATTTGGAAAAGCCACTAAAAAAAAAGATTTGGATGATGATCTTGAAATTTTACACGATTCATATAGTCCAAGAAATATATAAAAGCATACGTGTGTGGGGTACCCTTGTGTGAAAGCAGTTAAACTATGAATTTTGAGAAATTTTAGTCTTTAAATCTTGTTGGGTATTTTGGAGTCTCATGTTGTGTGCGTGTCCACTTCACCTCGTGTTTGCTTATATCCCGCCAAATGAGTGTGTACCCATGTTTGTATGTCCAATAGCCTTAGGGGTTAATGAGAAAAAAGCCATTAGCAAAGGTCAAAGGATGAGAGCCTAGGAGTTACTAAGAATCTCCACAAAATGCAAGTGGGAGAAGAAACAGCCAAGAATTGAATGCATCGCATAATGTTAGCGCGATGATTGAGAGAATCTAAGGACGTTATGAAATAACATAGCATGCGATCATAATATGAAAGAGGTAATCTGTGCACGAGAACAAGAAAAATAGTTCAACTTCCTACATATAGTAGAATTTTCCTATGATCCATGTTATAAAAGTATTAGTAATGAATCCTCTTAAAGCTATCTATGGTCAAGATTTCTAATCCTAATCAAGGTAGAGATTTTGAAGCAAAGATGCTTGGTGAGATGGACAATCAAATACAATCTATAAGAAAAGATATAAAAGCTGGTCAAGATAGATATAAACATTATGTAGATCCCAAGAGGTTGAGTCGTTATTTTGAGGGAGGCCATATGGTTTTTCTTTATGTACAACCCTTGCAAAAGTACAAGAAGATCTTGTGGACCTTATGGTATTACGAGCAATATTGGAGATAAATCTTAGGACTTGCTTCTTTCTCCACAGCTTAAGATTCGTAACGTCTTCTTCCATGTTAACCTAGTCAGAAGTATCATCCAAAGCCTGAGCACATCTAAGAAAAGATTATTCTTCGTCATGTTTGCTAGTGCAATGTGCATTTAGAATTGGAAGCCAAGATAATCGAGATATCTTTACAACATAGGATTCTAAAAGAATGCTTAGTTAAATGGAAGTTTCTCCATGTTGAAGATGCAACCTAGGAAAAGAAGAGGATCCATAGAGCTAAAGATAGCCCCAGGACATCCCAATCCTTAAGTGAGGAAGCATAGAATTTAAATTTGCAAAAGCCATTGGAAAGTAAGATTTGGATGATAATCTTAAAATTTTATACGATTCATATAGCCAAAAATATATATATAAAAGCATACATGTGTGTGGGGTACCCTTGTGTGAAAGCACTTTGATACTAAATGCATTTTGAGATCTTGTTGGGTTTTTCGGAGTCCACCTAACCTCGTGTTTGCTTATATCTTGCCATATGAGTGTGTAGCCATGTTTGTATGTCCAATAGCCTCAGGGGTTAACGGGGAAAAAGCCATTAGCAAAGGTCAAAGGATGAGATCCTAGGAGTTTGTGAGAATCTCCATAAAATGCAAATGGGAGAAGAAGCAGCCAAGAATTGAATGCATCGCATAATGTTAGCGCGATGATTGAGAGAATCTAGGGATGTTATGACATAACATAGCATGCGATCATAACATGAAAGAGGTAATCAAGTTATAGAAGACACCCTCAAAGGTTTCTGTGCATGGGAATAAGAAAGATAGTTGAACTTCCTACATGTAGTGGAATTTCCCTATGATCCTTATTATAAAAGTATTAGTAATGAATCCTCTTAAAGCTATCTATGGTCAAGATTTCCTTACATCCTTGACTTGGTCTGACCTCCTATAATGAAGGTAGGGATTTTGAAGCAAAGATGCTTGATGAGATGGAGAATCAAATGCCATCTATAAGGAAAATTATCAAAGCTGGTCAAGGTAGACATAAACATTATGTAGATCCCAAGAGGTTGAGTCGTGATTTTGAGGGAGGCCATATGCTTTTTCTTTGTTTACAACCATTGCGAAAGGACCACAAGATCTTGTGGACTAAGACTTATGGTATTACCAGGAATATTGGAGATAAATCTTATGACTTGCTTCTTCCTCCACAGCTTTCGTAACATCTTCCATGTCAACCTAGTGAGAAGAACTATAATCCAAACAATGAGAACATCTTAGAAAAGATTATTACTTCGTCATGCTTGCTAGTGCAAGGATAAATTTGGAATTAGAACCCAAGATGTTTGAGAAATCTCTACAACATAAGATTCTAAAAGAATGCTGAGGTAAATGGAAGTTTCTCCCTATTGAAGATGCGACTTGGGAAAATAAGAGGATCTATAGAGCTAAAGATAGCCCCAATTAGCGAGATAAGGACATCCCAATCCTTAAGTGAGGAAGCATCGAAGAAGAATTGAAATTTGCAAAAAGCCTTTGAAAATTAAATTTTGGATGATAATCTTGAAATTTTACATGATTCATATAGTCAAGAAAATATATAAAAGCATATGTGTGTGTGGGTACCCTTGTGTGAAAGCACTTAGATTCCAAATGAATTTTGAGAAATTTGTCTTTAAATCTTGTTGGGTATTTTAGAGTCTCGTGTGTGCGTACGCATCCACCTCACCTTGTCTTTGCTTATATCTCGCCATATGAGTATATACCCATCATGTTTGTATGTCCAATAGCCTTAGGGGTTAACGGGGAAAAAGCCATTAGCAGAGCCTTAGGGGTTAATGGGGAAAAAGCCATCAGCAGAGCTCAAAGCATGAAAGCCGATGAGTTATTGAGAATCACCACAAAATGCAACTGGTACTACAAGAAGATGCCAAGCATTGAATGCATCGCATAATGTTGACGCGTTGATTGAGAGAATCTAGGGATTTTATGACAGAACATTCCATGCGATCATAACATGAAAGATGTCATCAAGTTATACAAGACACCCTCAAAGCCTCTCGTGGATGTGAACAAAAAAGATAGTTGAACTTCCTACATCTATTAGAATTTGCCTATGATGCTTATTATAAAACTATTAGTAATGAATCCTCTTAAAGATATCTATGGTGAAGATTTCGTTACATCCTTGGCTTGGTCTGACCCCCTAATCAAGGTAGAGATTTTGAAGCAAAGATGCTTGATGAGATGGACAATCAAATACAATCTATAAGAAAAGATATCAAAGTTGGTCAAGATAGACATAAACATTATGTAGATCCCAAGCTGGTCAAGATAGACATAAATATTAGGTAGATCCCAAGAGATTGAGTTGTTATTTTGAGGGAGGCCATATGGTTTTTCTTTATGCACAACCCTCGCAAAATACACGAAGATCTTACAGACCTTAGGGTATTACGAGCAATATTGGAGATAAATCTTAGGACTTGCTTCTTTCTCCACAGCTTAAGGTTCGCAATGTCTTCTTCCATGTCAACATAGTGAGAAGAAGTATCATCAAATGCATGAGCACATCTTAGAAAAGATTATTACTTCATCATGCTTGTAGTGCAAGGTACATTTAGAATTGGAACCCAAGATGTTCGAGAAATCTCTACAACATAGGATTCTAAAAGAATGCTACTTCATCATGCTTGCTAGTGCAAGGTACATTTAGAATTGGAACCCAAGATGTTCGAGAAATCTCTACAACATAGGATTCTAAAAGAATGCTTAGTTAAATGGAAGTTTCTTTCTCTTGAAGATGCGACTTGGGAAAAGAAGAGGATGTATAGAGCTAAACATAGCCCCAATTTTCCAGAGATGAGGACATCCCAATCCTTCAGTGTGACGAAGCATTGAAGAAGAATTTAAATTTGCAAAAGCCTTTGAAAATTAAGATTTGGATGATAATCTTGAAATTTTACACGATTCATATAGTCAAAAGAACATATAAAAGCATACATGTGTGTGCGGTACCCTCCTTGTGTGAAAGCACTTCGATCCTTAATGCATTTTAAGAAATTTTAGTCTTTAAATCTTGTTGGGTATTTCGGAGTCTCGTGTGTGCGTGTCCACCACACCTTGTGTTTGCTTATATCCCGCCATATGAGTGTGTACCCATGTTTGTATGTCGAATAAACTTGGGAGTTAATGGGGAAAAAGCCATTAGCAAGGGTCAAAGGATGAAAGCCTAGAAGTTACTGAGAATCTCCACAAAATACAGGTGGGAGAACAAGCAGCCAAGAATTGAATGCATTGCATAATGTTAGCGCGATGATTGAGAGAATCTAGGGACGTTATGGCATAACATAGCATGAGATTATAACATGAAAGCGGTAATCAAGTTATAGAAGACACCCTCAAGGCTTTCTGTGCACGGGAACAAGAGAGATAGTTGAGCTTTCTACATATAGTAGAATTTCCCTATGATCCTTATTATAAAAGCATTAGTAATGAATCCTCTTAAAGCTATCTATGGTCAAGATTTCCCTACATCCTTGACTTGGTCTGACCCCCTAATGAAGGTAGAGATTTTGAAGCAAAGATGCTTGATGAGATGGACAATCAAATGCCATCTATGAGAAAAGATATCAAAGCTAGTCAAGGTAGACAAAAACATTATGTAGATCGCAAGAGGTTGAGTTGTGATTTTGAGGGAGGCCATATGCTTTTTCTTTGTTTACGACCCTTGCGAAAGTACCACAAGATCTTGTGGACCTTATGGTATTACCAGGAATATTGGAGATAAATCTTATGACTTGCTTTTTCCTCCACAGCTTTCGCAGCATCTTCCATATCTACCTAGTGAGAAGAAGTATAATCCAAACCATGAGAACATCTGAGAAAAGATTATTACTTGGTTATGCTTGCTAGTGCAAGGTACGTTTGGAATCGAAACCCAAGATGTTCAAGAAATCTCTACAACATAGGATTCTAAAAGAATGCTTAGTTAAATGGGAGTTTCTCCTTACTGTTGAGGATACGCTTGGGAAAAGAAGAGGATCTATGGAGCTAAAGATAGCCCCAATTTTCCCGAGATGAGGACATCCCAATCCTTAAGTGAGGAAGCATTGAAAAAGAATTTAAATTTAGAAAAGCCATTGAAAATTAAGATTTGGATGATAATCTTGAAATTTTACACGATTCATATAGTCAAATATATATATAAAAGCATAGATGTGTGTGGGGTACCCTTGTGTAAAAGCACTTGGATCCTAAATGAATTTTGAAAAATTTGTAAAAGCCTCTTGTGGATTTAAACAAAAAAGATAGTTGAACTTCCTATATCTATTAGAAATTGCCTATGATGCTTAATATAAAAGTATTAGTAATGAATCCTCTTAAAGCTACCTATGGTGGAGATTTTCTTACATCCTTCGCTTGGTCTGACCCCCTAATCAAGGAAGAGATTTTGAAGCAAAGATGCTTGATGAGAGCTGGACAATCAAATACAATCTATAAGAAAAGATATCAAAGCTGGTTAAGATAGACATAAACATTATGTAGATCCCAAGAGGTTGAGTCGTTATTTTGAGGGAGGCCATATGGTTTTTCCTTATGTACAACCCTTGCAAAAGTACAAGAAGATCTTGTGGACCTTATGGTATTACGAGCAATATTGGAGATAAATCTTAGAAATTGCTTCTTTCTCCAAAGCTTAAGGTTCGCAACGTATTCTTCCATGTCAACCTAGTGAGAAGAAGTATCATCCAATGCCTGAGCACATCTTAGAAAAGATTATTACTTCATCATGCTTGCTAGTGCAAGGTACATTTAGAATTGGAACCCAAGATGTTTGAGAAATCTCTACAACATAGGATTCTAAAAGAATGCTTAGTTAAATGGAAGTTTCTCCGTGTTGAAGAAGCCTTTGAAAATTAAGATTTGGATGATAATCTTGAATTTTTACACGATTCATATAGTCAAAAAATATATATAAAAGCATACATATGTGTGGGGTACCCTTGTGTGAAAGCACTTTGATCCTAAATGCATTTTGAGAAATTTTAGTCTTTAAATCTTGTTGGATAATTGGGAGTCTCGTGCGTGCGTGTCCACCTCACCTCATGTTTGCTTATATCCCGCCATATGAGTGTGTACCCATGTTTGTATGTCCAATAACCTTAGGGGTTAACAGGGAAAAATCCATGAGCAAAGGTCAAATGAAGAGTTCTCACCTAAGAGTTATTGAGAATCTCCACAAAATGCAAGTGGGAGAAGAAGCAACCGAGAACTAAATGCACCGCATAATGTAAGCGCGATGATTGAGAGAATCTAGGGATGCTATGAAATAACATAGCATGCAACCATAACATGAATGAGGTAATCAAGTTATAGAAGACACCCTCAAAGCTTTCTGTGCACGGGAACAAGAAAGATAGTTAAACTTCCTACATATAGTAGAATTTCCCTATGATCCGTATTATAAAAGTATTAGTAATGAATCCTCTTAAAGCTATCTATGGTGGTCAAGATTTCCTTACATCCTTGACTTGGTCTGACCCCCTAATGAAGGTAGAGATTTTGATTTTAAGGGAGGCCATATACTTTTTCTTTCTTTACGACCCTTACAAAAGTACCACAAGATCTTGTGGACCTTATGGTATTACCAAGAATATTGGAGATAAATCTTATGACTTGCTTCTTCCTCCACAGCTTTCGCAGCATCTTCCATGTTAACCTAGTGAGAAGAAGTATAATCCAAACCATGAGAACATCTTAGAAAAGATTATTACTTTGTCATGCTTGCTTAGTGCAAGGTACATTTGGAATTGGAACCCAAGATGTTCGAGAAATCTCTACAACATAGGATTCTAAAAGAATGCTGAGTTAAATGGAAGTTTCTCCCTGTTGAAGATGCGACTTGGGAAAACAAGAGGATCTATAGAGCTAAAGATAGCCCCAATTCACAAGATAAGGACATCCCAATCCTTAAGTGAGGAAGCATTAAAGAAGAATTGAAATTTGCAAAAGCCTTTAAAAATTAAGATTTGGATGATAATCTTGAAATTTTACACGATTCATATAGTCAAGAAAATGTATAAAAGCATACGTGTGTGTGGGTACCCTTGTGAAAGCACTTAGATCCCAAATGAATTTTGAGAAATTTTAGTCTTTAAATCTTGTTGGGTATTTCAGAGTCTCGTGTGTGCGTACGCATCCACCTCACCTTGTCTTTCCTTATATCCCGCCATATGAGTATGTACCCATCATGTTTGTATGTCCAATAGCCTTAGGGGTTAACGGGGAAAAGGCCATTTTAGCAGAGCTCAAAGCATAAAATCCGAGGAGTTACTGAGAATCTCCACAAAATGCAATTGGTACTACAAGAAGATGCCAAGAATTGAATGCATCGCATAATGTTGACACGATGATTGAGAGAATCTAGGGATTTTATGACAGAACATCCCATGCGATCATAACATGAAAGATGTCATCAAGTTATACAAGACACCCTCGAAGCCTCACGTGGATGTGAACAAAAAAGATAGTTGAACTTCCTACATCTATTAGAATTTGCCTATGATGCTTCTTATAAAAGTATTAGTAATGAATCCTCTTAAAGCTATCTATGGTGAAGATTTCCTTACATCCTTGGCTTGGTCTGACCCCCTAATCAAGGTAGAGATTTTGAAGCAAAGATGCTTGATGAGATGGACAATCAAATACAATCTATAAGAAAAGATATCAAAGCTGGTCAAGATAGACATAAACATTATGTAGATCCCAAGAGGTTGAGTTGTTATTTTGAGGGAGGCCATATGGTTTTTCTTTATGTACAACCCTCACAAAAGTACATGAAAATCTTGCGGACCTTAGGGTATTATGAGCAATATTGGAGATAAATCTTAGGACTTGCTTCTTTCTCCATAGCGTAAGGTTCGCAACGTCTTCTTCCATGTCAACCTAGTGAGAAGAAGTATCATCCAATGCCTGAGCACATCTTAGAAAAGATTATTACTTCATCATGCTTGCTACTACAAGGTACATTTAGAATTGGAACCCAAGATGCTCGAGAAATCTCTACAACATAGGATTCTAAAAGAATGCTTAGTTGAATGGAAGTTTCTCCCTCTTGAAGATGCGACTTGGGAAAAGAAGAGGATATATGAGCTAAAGATAGCCCCGATTCTCGAGCTGAGGACATCCCAATCCTTCAATGAGAAAGCATTGAAGAAGAATTTAAATTTGCAAAAGCCTTTGAAAATTAAGATTTAGATGATAATTTTGAAATTTTACACGATTCATATATTCAAAAATATATATAAAAGCATACATGTGTGTGCGGTACCCTTGTGTGAAAGCACTTCGATCCTTAATGCATTTGAAATTTTAGTCTTTAAAACTTGTTGGGGGTATTTTGGAGTCTCGTGTGTGCGTGTCCACCTCACCTCGTGTTTGCTTATATCCCACCATATGAGTATGTACCCATGTTTGTATGTCTAATAGCCTTAGGGGTTAACGGGGAAAAAGCCATTAGCAAAGGTCAAAGAATGAAAGCCTAGAAGTTACTGAGAATCTCCATAAAATGCAAGTGGGAGAACAAGCAGCCAAGAATTGAATGCATTGCATAATGTTAGCGCGATGATTGAGAGAATCTAGGGACGTTATGGCATAACATAGCATGCGATTATAACATGAAAGAGGTAATCAAGTTATAGAAGACACCCTCAAAGCTTTCTGTGCACGAGAACAAGAAAGATAGTTGAACTTCCTACATATAGTAGAATTTCCCTATGATCCTTATTATAAAAGCATTAGTAATGAATCCTCTTAAAGCTATCTATGGTCAAAATTTCCCTACATCCTTCACTTGGTTTGACCCCCTAATGAAGGTAGATGCTTGATGAGATGGACAATCAAATGCCATCTATAGGAAAAGATATCAAAGCTAGTCAAGGTAGACAAAAATATTATGTAGATCGCAAGACGTTGAGTCGTCATTTTGAGGGAGGCCATATGCTTTTTGTTTGTTTATGACCCTTGTGAAAGTACCACAAGATCTTGTGGACCTTATGGTATTACCAGGTATATTGGAGATAAATCTTATGACTCGCTTCTTCCTCCACAGCTTTCACATCATCTTCCATATCAACCTAGTGAGAAGAAGTATAATCCCAACCATGAGAACATCTGAGAAAAGATTATTACTTGGTTATGCTTGCTACTACTACAAGGTATATTTGGAATCGAAACCCAAGATGTTCAAGAAATCTCTACAACATAGGATTCTAAAAGAATGCTTAGTTAAATGGGAGTTTCTCCCTGTTGAAGATGCGACTTGGGAAAAGAAGAGGATCTATAGAGCTAAAGATAGCCCCGATTCGCGAGATGAGGACATCCCAATCCTTAAGTAAGGAAGCATTGAAAAAGAATTTAAATTTGGAAAAGCCACTAAAAAAAAAGATTTGGATGATGATCTTGAAATTTTACACGATTCATATAGTCCAAGAAATATATAAAAGCATACATGTGTGTGGGGTACCCTTGTGTGAAAGCAGTTAAACTATGAATTTTGAGAAATTTTAGTCTTTAAATCTTGTTGGGTATTTTGGAGTCTCATGTTGTGTGCGTGTCCACTTCACCTCGTGTTTGCTTATATCCCGCCAAATGAGTGTGTACCCATGTTTGTATGTCCAATAGCCTTAGGGGTTAATGAGAAAAAAGCCATTAGCAAAGGTCAAAGGATGAGAGCCTAGGAGTTACTAAGAATCTCCACAAAATGCAAGTGGGAGAAGAAACAGCCAAGAATTGAATGCATCGCATAATGTTAGCGCGATGATTGAGAGAATCTAAGGACGTTATGAAATAACATAGCATGCGATCATAATATGAAAGAGGTAATCTGTGCACGAGAACAAGAAAAATAGTTCAACTTCCTACATATAGTAGAATTTTCCTATGATCCATGTTATAAAAGTATTAGTAATGAATCCTCTTAAAGCTATCTATGGTCAAGATTTCTAATCCTAATCAAGGTAAAGATTTTGAAGCAAAGATGCTTGGTGAGATGGACAATCAAATACAATCTATAAGAAAAGATATAAAAGCTGGTCAAGATAGATATAAACATTGAAAAAGAATTTAAATTTAGAAAAGCCACTGAAAAATAAGATTTGGATGATAATCTTGAAATTTTACACGATTCATATAGTCCAAAAAATATATAAAAGCATACATGTGTGTGGGGTACCCCTGTGTGAAAGCAGTTAAACTATGAATTTTGAGAAATTTTAGTCTTTAAATCTTGTTGGGTATTTCGGAGTCTCATGTTGTGTGCGTGTCCACTTCACCTCGTGTTTGCTTATATCCCGCCAAATGAGTGTGTACCCATGTTTGTATGTCCAATAGCCTTAGGGGTTACTGAGGAAAAAGCCATTAGCAAAGGTCGAAGGATGAGAGCCTAGGAGTTACTAAGAATCTCCACAAAATGCAAGTGGGAGAAGAAGCAGCCAAGAATTGAATGCATGGCATAATGTTAGCGCGATGATTGAGAGAATCTAAGGACGTTATGAAATAACATAGCATGCGATCATAATATGAAAGCGGTAATCTATGCACGAGAACAAGAAAAATAGCATGCGATCATAATATGAAAGAGGTAATCTATGCACGAGAACAAGAAAAATAGTTCAACTTCCTACATATAGTAGAATTTTCCTATGATCCGTGTTATAAAAGTATTAGTAATAAATCCTCGTAAAGCTATCTATGGTCCAGATTTCTAACCCTAATCAAGGTAGAGATTTTGAAGCAAAGATGCTTGGTGAGATGGACAATTAAATACTATCTTTAAGGAAAGATATAAAAACTGGTCAAGATAGACATAAACATTATGTAGATCCCAAGAGGTTGAGTCGCTATTTTGAGGGAGGCCATATGGTTTTTCTTTATGTACAACCCTTGAAAAAGTATAAGAAGAACTTGCGGACCTTATGGTATTACGAGCAATATTGGAGATAAATCTTAGGACTTGCTTCTTTCTCCACAGCTTAAGATTCGCAACGTCTTCTTCCATGTTAACCTAGTCAGAAGTATCATCCAAAGCCTGAGCACATCTTAGAAAAGATTATTCTTCGTCATGTTTGCTAATGTACATTTAGAATTGGAACCCAAGATAATCGAGATATCTTTACAACATAGGATTCTAAAAGAATGCTTAGTTAAATGGAAGTTTCTCCATGCGACTTGGGAAAAGAAGAGGATCCATAGAGCTAAAGATAGTCCCAGGACATCCCAATCCTTAAGTGAGGAAGCATAGAATTTAAATTTGCAAAAGCCATTGGAAAGTAAGATTTTGATGATAATCTTAAAATTTTATACGATTCATATTGTTGAAAAAAAATATATAAAAGCATACATGTGTGTGGAGTACCCTTGTGTGAAAGCACTTGGATACTAAATGCATTTTTAGATCTTGTTGGGTTTTTCGGAGTCTCTTGTGTGCGCGTCTACCTAACCTCGTTTTTGCTTATATCCTGCCATATGAGTGTGTACCCATGTTTGTATGTCCAATAGCCTCAGGGGTTAACGGGGAAAAAGCCATTAGCAAAGGTCAAAGGATGAGATCCTAGGAGTTAGTGACAATCTCCACAAAATGCAAATGGGAGAAGAAGCAGCCAAGAATTGAATGCATCGCATAATGTTAGCGTGATGATTGAGAGAATCTAGGGATGTTATGACATAACATAGCATGCGATCATAACATGAAAGAGGTAATCAAGTTATAGAAGACATCCTCAAAGCTTTCTGTGTATGAGAATAAGAAAGATGGTTGAACTTCCTACATATAGTGGAATTTCCCTATGATCCTTATTATAAAAGTATTAGTAATGAATCCTCTTAAAGCTATCTATGGTCAAGATTTCCTTACATCCTTGACTTGGTCTGACTCCCTAGTGAAGGTAGAGATTTTGAAGCAAAGATGCTTGATAAGATGAAGAATCAAATGCCATCTATAAGGAAAGATATCAAAGCTGGTCAAGGTGTCTATAAACATTGTGGACCTTATGGTATTACTAGGAATATTGGAGATAAATCTTATGACTTGCTTCTTCCTCCAAAGCTTTCGCAGCATCTTCCATGTCAACCTAGTGAAAAGAAGTATCATCTAAACCATGAGAACATCTTAGAAAAGATTATTACTTCCTTGTGCTTGCTAGTTAGTGCAAGGTACATTTGGAATTGGAACCCAACATAGGATTCTAAAAGAATGCTTAGGTAAATGGAAGTTTCTCCCCAATGAAGATGCGACTTGTTGGGTATTTTGGAGTCTCGTGTGTGCATGTCCACCTCACCTCGTGTTTGCTTATATCCCACCATATGAGTATGTACCCATGTTTGTATGTCTAATAGCCTTAGGGGTTAACGGGGAAAAAGCCATTAGCAAAGGTCAAAGAATGAAAGCCTAGAAGTTACTGAGAATCTCCATAAAATGCAAGTGGGAGAACAAGCAGCCAAGAATTGAATGCATTGCATAATGTTAGCGCGATGATTGAGAGAATCTAGGGACGTTATGGCATAACATAGCATGCGATTATAACATGAAAGAGGTAATCAAGTTATAGAAGACACCCTCAAAGCTTTCTGTGTACGGGAACAAGAAAGGTAGTTGAACTTCCTACATATAGTAGAATTTTCCTATGATCCTTATTATAAAAGCATTAGTAATGAATCCTCTTAAAGCTATCTATGGTCAAAATTTCCCTACATCCTTCACTTGGTCTGACCCCCTAATGAAGGTAGATGCTTGATGAGATGGACAATCAAATGCCATCTATAAGAAAAGATATCAAAGCTGGTCAAGGTGGTAGACAAAAACATTATGTAGATCGCAAGACGTTGAGTCGTGATTTTGAGGGAGGCCATATGCTTTTTGTTTGTTTATGACCCTTGCGAAAGTACCACAAGATCTTGTGGACCTTATGGTATTACCATATATATTGGAGATAAATCTTATGACTTGCTTCTTCCTCCACAACTTTCACATCATCTTCCATATCAACCTAGTGAGAAGAAGTATAATCCGAACCATGAGAACATCTGAGAAAAGATTATTACTTGGTTATGCTTGCTACTACTGCAAGGTATATTTGGAATCGGAACCCAAGATGTTCAAGAAATCTCTACAACATAGGATTCTAAAAGAATGCTTAGTTAAATGGGAGTTTCTCCCTCTTGAAGATGCGACTTGGGAAAAGAAGAGGATCTATAGAGCTAAAGATAGCCCCGATTTGCGAGATGACATCCCAATCCTTAAGTAAGGAAGCATTGAAAAAGAATTTAAATTTGGAAAAGCCACTAAAAAAAAAGATTTGGATGATGATCTTGAAATTTTACACGATTCATATAGTCCAAGAAATATATAAAAGCATACATGTGTGTGGGGTACCCTTGTGTGAAAGCAGTTAAACTATGAATTTTGAGAAATTTTAGTCTTTAAATCTTGTTGGGTATTTTGGAGTCTCATGTTGTGTGCGTGTCCACTTCACCTCGTGTTTGCTTATATCCCGCCAAATGAGTGTGTACCCATGTTTGTATGTCCAATAGCCTTAGGGGTTAATGAGAAAAAAGCCATTAGCAAAGGTCAAAGGATGAGAGCCTAGGAGTTACTAAGAATCTCCACAAAATGCAAGTGGGAGAAGAAACAGCCAAGAATTGAATGCATCGCATAATGTTAGCGCGATGATTGAGAGAATCTAAGGACGTTATGAAATAACATAGCATGCGATCATAATATGAAAGAGGTAATCTGTGCACGAGAACAAGAAAAATAGTTCAACTTCCTACATATAGTAGAATTTTCCTATGATCCATGTTATAAAAGTATTAGTAATGAATCCTCTTAAAGCTATCTATGGTCAAGATTTCTAATCCTAATCAAGGTAGAGATTTTGAAGCAAAGATGCTTGGTGAGATGGACAATCAAATACAATCTATAAGAAAAGATATAAAAGCTGGTCAAGATAGATATAAACATTATGTAGATCCCAAGAGGTTGAGTCGTTATTTTGAGGGAGGCCATATGGTTTTTCTTTATGTACAACCCTTGCAAAAGTACAAGAAGATCTTGTGGACCTTATGGTATTACGAGCAATATTGGAGATAAATCTTAGGACTTGCTTCTTTCTCCACAGCTTAAGATTCGTAACGTCTTCTTCCATGTTAACCTAGTCAGAAGTATCATCCAAAGCCTGAGCACATCTAAGAAAAGATTATTCTTCGTCATGTTTGCTAGTGCAATGTGCATTTAGAATTGGAAGCCAAGATAATCGAGATATCTTTACAACATAGGATTCTAAAAGAATGCTTAGTTAAATGGAAGTTTCTCCATGTTGAAGATGCAACCTGGGAAAAGAAGAGGATCCATAGAGCTAAAGATAGCCCCAGGACATCCCAATCCTTAAGTGAGGAAGCATAGAATTTAAATTTGCAAAAGCCATTGGAAAGTAAGATTTGGATGATAATCTTAAAATTTTATACGATTCATATAGCCAAAAATATATATATAAAAGCATACATGTGTGTGGGGTACCCTTGTGTGAAAGCACTTTGATACTAAATGCATTTTGAGATCTTGTTGGGTTTTTCGGAGTCCACCTAACCTCGTGTTTGCTTATATCTTGCCATATGAGTGTGTAGCCATGTTTGTATGTCCAATAGCCTCAGGGGTTAACGGGGAAAAAGCCATTAGCAAAGGTCAAAGGATGAGATCCTAGGAGTTTGTGAGAATCTCCATAAAATGCAAATGGGAGAAGAAGCAGCCAAGAATTGAATGCATCGCATAATGTTAGCGCGATGATTGAGAGAATCTAGGGATGTTATGACATAACATAGCATGCGATCATAACATGAAAGAGGTAATCAAGTTATAGAAGACACCCTCAAAGGTTTCTGTGCATGGGAATAAGAAAGATAGTTGAACTTCCTACATGTAGTGGAATTTCCCTATGATCCTTATTATAAAAGTATTAGTAATGAATCCTCTTAAAGCTATCTATGGTCAAGATTTCCTTACATCCTTGACTTGGTCTGACCTCCTATAATGAAGGTAGGGATTTTGAAGCAAAGATGCTTGATGAGATGGAGAATCAAATGCCATCTATAAGGAAAATTATCAAAGCTGGTCAAGGTAGACATAAACATTATGTAGATCCCAAGAGGTTGAGTCGTGATTTTGAGGGAGGCCATATGCTTTTTCTTTGTTTACAACCATTTTGAGATCCCCCTGTTCCCACCGAGCAACGGATTCGGGTACTAGCAGCGGAAGTAGCACTTCTCGCGCGGGACAGGGGTCCCACATTCAGGGCCTCGCCCACGGATATCCGGACAAGAGACTAATCCGTCGGTTTGTCCAAAACTGAAACCGAAAAAACTTCCTTTACCCGGAAAGCATGGGCGATTCCACCAGGATAACTCTTTACTCTAACGTAGTCAAGATCATTACGGATCAACTGATCTGACTGCACCTTTAACGGTACTTGGTCAAATCAAGGAAGAACTTGCACTTGAATCATTGGGATCAACGCTTTTTTCCCCATCAAGAGGCACAGCCGTTGATTCCTATCCATAGAACAATTTCCTTCCGGGATTTACTTCATCTATCGTAATAATAGAAATTAAATCTCGATTTACGGATCCATCAGTCCAGCCTAACCCCATCCAATCCCATGGGTTAGCCAACCGCCCAACCACTGTAGTGATGGGATCCAATTTGGAATTTGGTTAGGTTTTGTCCCGGGTACCAAGGAAAAGAGTTCCAAGGCCCCCTAGCCGGAAGTTCATGCAAACATAAAATTAGGCACACCACTTACACACCCAATATGAAATTGCCTTTTTCTTAGCATCAGCTAACTTTAAAACAACCCTTTAATGAAACCATAGTACCACTGATCACAGTCTTCCAAATTATCCGATTGATTCTCAAGTTTCCCATCATTCCTTCATCAGAGTATCTATGGCATCATTGGCAACTAGAACGCTCACCACCTGACCACTCAGGGGCCGTTTCTATAGTTCCTAGCCCATAATACTCGGCAATATAATCACTTATTAAGATGGACTCTCGTTGAAGATCAGCAAGATCAACCAACAGATCCATATAAAAGAGCCATGGACTCATCCGTTGAGGACCAGCAAGGTCAGTCAACCAGATCCATGCCCGGTTTCACAAAACAACTCTTACTCCTTGTTCCAATATCTTCCTCGACGCACGCGTGGGTATCCTAGGCGACCCAGAGCCCGAGCACCGTATGGTCAGCACCCTCTAGGATCCTTCGCAGGTGACCTAGCGCTTCACTCATAGGCCGCTTCCTTGGTCCCTCATCCACCGTACCGGAAGCTCACCATTTTAATCGAACCGAGGCTGGTCAAGACCTCGGTCGACCTTGCTACGCGAGATGTCCTCCATTGACTCTCCGTTAGCAGTTGCAACTTTATCAGTTAGGTCTCCACGACCTTAATCACAAGACGGTCAAAATGCTTCCCCAGCATTCTTGACATAAAACAGCCATTTACAAACAGTATTTACAAACAGTTTACAAATACAGTTTCTATATTAACTCTCATTTTTCCACATTATCCCTCATTAATCCACATTACTTATTCCACATTCCATGTATATGTGTACTCATCCAATCACCTCCTTTTCCATCTCTTCACTTCAGATTCCTTCACATCACATATCATATATTCACATCCATATCCACATCCATACATCCACATCCACATCCACATTCACATCCATACATCCACATCTACATGCTTATCTCCATTTTCACATCCTCATTTGTACATCCACATCCCATATCCACATTCATACATACACATCCATATCCACATCCACATCCACATCCACATTCACATCCATGCATCCACATCTACATGCTTACCTCCATTTTCACATCCTCATTTATACATCTACATCCCATATCCACATTCATACATACACATCCATACATCCACATCTACATCCACATACATACATACATCCACATCCACATTCCACATTCACATCTATACATCCACATCTACATTCACATTCACATACATCCACATCCACATTCCCATACATCCACATCTATACATCCACATTCCACATTCACATCTACATTCACATTCACATACATCCACATCTACATTCACATTCACATACATCCACATCTCCATTCCCATTCACATCTATACATCCACATCTACATCCACATACATACATACATCCACATCCACATTCCACATTCACATCTATACATCCACATCCATTCACATCTATTTTTCACATTCCCATTTATATAACCCCATATACCTTCACATCTAATCTTTTACATCACATCCATTCTCGCCCTATCACAACCCATATACATCTTATCCTATCACATACACTTCTTACCTCATCCCCCCATACACATCTTAATTCATCTTATCACATCCTAACTTATTTCATAAGCATCTTATCACCTCTTATCACACCTCTTATCACATCCTATCACTTTCCATACGCATCTTATCAATTCTTATCACATCTCATACACCTCTTATCACATCTTATCACATTTCATATCTTTAAAAAAAAAAAAAGAGAATTCTTTTATTTGATATAAGATTTCTCTACACATTTATTTATACATAAATTCCATTTAAGGAGACTAACACTTTCGAAATTAAAATCAATCTTTTATGCATCTTCTTATGCATGATTTCAATTTGGTAGGGAATTATACTTTTAGAATAAAAGAATTTCTCTTATGTATCTAAGTTAAGCATAAAATCCATTTATGAGGAAAATCATACTTTTAGTATAAAAAGAATATCTTTTATGCATACCTATATGCATGAAATCCAATATGATAAAAGTAACACTTTTGATATAAAAATTTTTCCTTTATGCATACTTCTATGCATGAAAATTAAAAATGATAAAAGTAACACTTTTGATATAAAAATTTTTCCTTTATGCATACTTCTATGCGTGAAAATTAAAAATGATAAAAGTAACACTTTTGATATAAAAATTTTCCTTTATGCATACTTCTATGCATGAAAATTAAAAATGATAAAAGTAACACTTTTGATATAAAAATTTTCTTTTATGCATACTTCTATGCATGAAAATTAAAAATGATAAAAGTAACACTTTTGATATAAAAATTTTCTTTTATGCATACTTTTATGCATGAAAATTAAAAATGATAAAAGTAACACTTTTGATATAAAAATTTTCTTTTATGCATACTTTTATGCATGAAAATTAAAAATGATAAAAGTAACACTTTTGATATAAAAATTTTTCCTTTATGCATACTTCTATGCATGAAATAAAAATGGTAAAAATAACACTTTTGATATAAAAACTTATCCTTTATGCATAATATTAAAATTCAATTTCTCTATGATTGTAATGAAATTCTTTCAATTAATCTAGGATGATAATTCCTAGAATATGGTAGGAAGTCCTCTTTTTATGCTTTGAATGAGATTATTTTATGCATAATTTTTATAAAAATTTTGCCATAGCTCCGCTGCTATGACTGATAAATCTCAATTTTTCTAAGGGATAATACTTATCATTAAGGAAATAATTAAAATGATCTCTAATTGGATTATTAATCCATAATGGATTGAATCATCAATATACATAAACTAAAAGCATAGAAAAAAGCCATTAATTTGGCCTCAAGCATAGCTTAATCTTGGGTTAAGGAAAAGCTTTATGAAAGCTTGATTTGGATTGAGAACGGGTCATGAGTATAACCATTTCTTGAGTGAGAGAGAGAATTTACATAAGAATCATTAGAATTTAAACATAAATGAAAATTAACTTCAATAGCATTTATTAAATTATGTAACTCTTCACTACTATTTAAACTTCAATAGCATTTAAAAAAAAACCATACCAATTAAACTTCTCAAGCTTGAGAGGGGTTGAGAAGAGAGAAACATTGAGAAATTATAGAAAGATCAATATTCACTAATTACCTTACAACTTGCTTGATTCTTTGTTCACGGTAGAGGCCCCCAACCAATCAATTGGTTAAGTATGTTGATGGAGCCACTAATGGGGATTGAAGAAAGAGGGAAGCTCCAAAAACTAGTGAATTATTAAATGAATTCACAGTTCTTGGCTTAGGTGGAGTAGAGTAACGATGCATAGACACTATATATTTTTCAACAAGGGTGATGCTTCTATTTATAGGAAAAATTGAGCTCCTAACCAAACAAACTGATTCTAGAATTTTCTAAATCAGTTTGGTCAATATTTGACCATTTTTAGGTCAGTTAAGCTAACTTTTTGGAACTAGACTTGAATGAGAAGAGAGGAGAGATGAAATATCTCAATTTTTATGAGTTTAAAACTCATTCAAGCATGTGAAATATGCACCTCCTTTAAAGAACTCCCCTTCCTTACATATGTCATATTTTTAATATTACTCATAGTTTTTTACTAATAAACCTTGTACATTTTCAACTCTTCATCTTATGTGAAATATGCACCTCCTTTAAAGAACTCCCCTTCCTTACATATGTCATACTTTTAATATTGCTCATAATTTTTTACTAATAAACCTTGTACATTTTCAACTCCTCATCTTATGTGAAATATGCACCTTCTTTAAAGAACTCCTCTTCCTTACATATGTCATACTTTTAATATTGCTCATAATTTTTTACTAATAAACCTTGTACATTTTCGACTCTTCATCTTATGTGAGTATTTACTCATTTTTGGGTATCTTCTTTTTCAAATTGGATTTATCTCCTCCCTACACATGGATTGATGCTATTGGTCCATAGGAACCTTAATTGGACCATAATCTAAAAATTTCTGAAAATCTAGACCCTTAGACTAAGGTCCTTTATACACATTTCCAATTAATTCCAATTGCACATTGGAAAGTTCTTTTTGAATTTCTGTTTCAGGGAAACTTATTTTAATAAGATGAGATAATTTTCTATCCAAAAATATTAAAAATCTGAATATTCTCTCTTAAGAATATTTTCTCTCTCTAGGTTAAAACAGTTAGAAACAAGTCTTTTATATTTCTGAAGAGGGATTGATTATAGAAGAAGATACTAGACATCAAAAAGGGGTTTGGGGGAGGAATCTTACATTCTACCCCACTTAAAAAACGCGAGATGTCCTCATCTCGCAACTTGTGATAATTTCGTAAGATTCACGAATATGAGACTTAGAGAAAAATTTTAATCAAGATTAACCACCAAGATAAGTCTTAAAGAGAGCAAGATTCAAAATACGAACAAGATTTAAACTTTATTCATTCTCGGAACTTATACAGTAAAGATAGAGGAACTCTTTACACTTCCATAAGCCCGTCCATCATATGGTCACAAAAGCAGTCCTCACAAGCTGCACAAGTATAAGGTAACTCATCTATGGGAATGATTCTGTGGGTTATTGCTGCGCCTATCTCAGTGGTATGAGGTGTTCTAACAAAAGGACCTCTGAGAGGCAAGCCAAAAACGGGGTAAAGGCATATCTTCTCATGAGGAAGACAACACGCCAGTAAGAAGACCCGCTCACAAAACCTAGGATGTCTTGATCTCATGACGCAGTAGTATCGAGGACCCAAACCCAAAGCTTCAATAACCATGGCCAAGCGGACATTGTTACGGAAGTGCTACTGACCCCAGGGTGTTACCCTAGTTATGTCTTGATAGGTCCGCCATTTGGTCTGCGCTACAGAAGTTCCCAAGTGAGGGAAAAGTGAGCGCTCATACTGTTCTATAAAATCCTTCTTCACAGACTCACTTGCGTCTTGAAGGTGAGGAATCATTATGGATAAAACTAATTCTTGTTGCCAAGGCATGAAGGAGATTAGGAAGAAAGGAGATCGATGGGAGTAAGATTACTGTGAGCGACAAGTAAAAGTTACGACTTATATAAAGGAAGGAGCTAGCGTAACTTAGAAGCCAACGGTAGCTTGCCACTGAAGTTTTACCGTCTTTCCATGATTTGGGTTTGGCACAATTTTCTATAGAAGGCATTAAGAACTTTGAGATGAGGAGATAAAAGAAGCTCGTAAGCTAAGTCACTTACTTTCTTTGAAGTCAGATAAGGCTCACAATATCTGGGGGATAACTTCTTAAACTCCCCAATAGATAAAGAACTTCTTTTGTGCCGTACTCGAATGAAGACCAAAACCTTGGTATCCAAAACACCGATTTTCACTTCTGAACTCATTGTTCTGAATCCTTAAAACAGCGTGACTCCTGAGAAGTATTCTAGGGAAAGGGTCTTCCTTTTTTTAAACAGAATCTTTCTTTTATTTTTGAGAGGGAATAATTTTAAGATCAAAAAGGGAGATTCTTACTCCTGTATGCCTTGAAGGCTGGGGAGGAATCTTACATTCTACCCCACTTAAAAAAAGTGCGAGATGTCCTCATCTCGCCAAGTAGAGGACAACTCTTTTTCTTAAGATCCAATTTATTCTAGGGTTCCTTATATTCTGGTCAACCCAACAGAATACGGGGATAAATATCCCTTATATAGAACTCATCATTAAATAAATTCATTTCAGATCATATCATTCATATCCTTAACACGATAATGGTCCATCAGATCGAAATTTTTTCTTTCTGAACATTCCTCCACGGGAATTTCAGTCAAGCAAGTTTTCAATTTGTCATCCCTTAACTTGATATACCGAGTCAAGTGTTAACAGTAGTACTTTGACAGCACAATCCACTAATCTCATAGTGATTTGTTGAAATCATTATCATCATTTATCATTACAGGGACTCGTCCCATTCATCCTCATTGCGGTTTTGCTCAAGTTATTATATTTCAACTAAATTTCAAAAATCATCATTTTTTCAATCAGAATCCCAATCAATTCATCAGTTCCCAAACAGAATTAAAAATCATATCAACCACATTCAAATTCATCATCTGGATAGCATTAACGCTTATAATTTCAAGTCTTAGATTTACTCGTATATACTGTCAGTAAAGAGCTGCAGTTATACTCTCGGTATATACGGATAGTCACGGCCCTTGGAATTATAAGGTAAATACCATCATGTCTAGGCCTCAAGCAAGTCAAGGATTCTATATAATTGCGGTACTTCTATCTGAAGACCCAATTACCAAATTACGAATTTCAATTTGAATATCAAATTGTATTATATCACACAATTACAACCTTTTTGTGTTTCTTGATAAATTTCTGACCTATTTGTCTTCTCAATTGATCTTTATTAACCAAATGCTCTGATACCAACTGTGAGATCCCCCTGTTCCCACCGAGCAACGGATTCGGGTACTAGCAGCGGAAGTAGCACTTCTCGCGCGGGACAGGGGTCCCACATTCAGGGCCTCGCCCACGGATATCCGGACAAGAGACTAATCCGTCGGTTTGTCCAAAACCGAAACCGAAAAAACTTCCTTTACCCGGAAAGCATGGGCGATTCCACCAGGATAACTCTTTACTCTAACGTAGTCAAGATCATTACGGATCAACTGATCTGACTGCACCTTTAACGGTACTTGGTCAAATCAAGGAAGAACTTGCACTTGAATCATTGGGATCAACGCTTTTTTCCCCATCAAGAGGCACAGCCGTTGATTCCTATCCATAGAACAATTTCCTTCCGGGATTTACTTCATCTATCGTAATAATAGAAATTAAATCTCGATTTACGGATCCATCAGTCCAGCCTAACCCCATCCAATCCCATGGGTTAGCCAACCGCCCAACCACTGTAGTGATGGGATCCAATTTGGAATTTGGTTAGGTTTTGTCCCGGGTACCAAGGAAAAGAGTTCCAAGGCCCCCTAGCCGGAAGTTCATGCAAACATAAAATTAGGCACACCACTTACACACCCAATATGAAATTGCCTTTTTCTTAGCATCAGCTAACTTTAAAACAACCCTTTAATGAAACCATAGTACCACTGATCACAGTCTTCCAAATTATCCGATTGATTCTCAAGTTTCCCATCATTCCTTCATCAGAGTATCTATGGCATCATTGGCAACTAGAACGCTCACCACCTGACCACTCAGGGGCCGTTTCTATAGTTCCTAGCCCATAATACTCGGCAATATAATCACTTATTAAGATGGACTCTCGTTGAAGATCAGCAAGATCAACCAACAGATCCATATAAAAGAGCCATGGACTCATCCGTTGAGGACCAGCAAGGTCAGTCAACCAGATCCATGCCCGGTTTCACAAAACAACTCTTACTCCTTGTTCCAATATCTTCCTCGACGCACGCGTGGGTATCCTAGGCGACCCAGAGCCCGAGCACCGTATGGTCAGCACCCTCTAGGATCCTTCGCAGGTGACCTAGCGCTTCACTCATAGGCCGCTTCCTTGGTCCCTCATCCACCGTACCGGAAGCTCACCATTTTAATCGAACCGAGGCTGGTCAAGACCTCGGTCGACCTTGCTACGCGAGATGTCCTCCATTGACTCTCCGTTAGCAGTTGCAACTTTATCAGTTAGGTCTCCACGACCTTAATCACAAGACGGTCAAAATGCTTCCCCAGCATTCTTGACATAAAACAGCCATTTACAAACAGTATTTACAAACAGTTTACAAATACAGTTTCTATATTAACTCTCATTTTTCCACATTATCCCTCATTAATCCACATTACTTATTCCACATTCCATGTATATGTGTACTCATCCAATCACCTCCTTTTCCATCTCTTCACTTCAGATTCCTTCACATCACATATCATATATTCACATCCATATCCACATCCATACATCCACATCCACATCCACATTCACATCCATACATCCACATCTACATGCTTATCTCCATTTTCACATCCTCATTTGTACATCCACATCCCATATCCACATTCATACATACACATCCATATCCACATCCACATCCACATCCACATTCACATCCATGCATCCACATCTACATGCTTACCTCCATTTTCACATCCTCATTTATACATCTACATCCCATATCCACATTCATACATACACATCCATACATCCACATCTACATCCACATACATACATACATCCACATCCACATTCCACATTCACATCTATACATCCACATCTACATTCACATTCACATACATCCACATCCACATTCCCATACATCCACATCTATACATCCACATTCCACATTCACATCTACATTCACATTCACATACATCCACATCTACATTCACATTCACATACATCCACATCTCCATTCCCATTCACATCTATACATCCACATCTACATCCACATACATACATACATCCACATCCACATTCCACATTCACATCTATACATCCACATCCATTCACATCTATTTTTCACATTCCCATTTATATAACCCCATATACCTTCACATCTAATCTTTTACATCACATCCATTCTCGCCCTATCACAACCCATATACATCTTATCCTATCACATACACTTCTTACCTCATCCCCCCATACACATCTTAATTCATCTTATCACATCCTAACTTATTTCATAAGCATCTTATCACCTCTTATCACACCTCTTATCACATCCTATCACTTTCCATACGCATCTTATCAATTCTTATCACATCTCATACACCTCTTATCACATCTTATCACATTTCATATCTTTAAAAAAAAAAAAAGAGAATTCTTTTATTTGATATAAGATTTCTCTACACATTTATTTATACATAAATTCCATTTAAGGAGACTAACACTTTCGAAATTAAAATCAATCTTTTATGCATCTTCTTATGCATGATTTCAATTTGGTAGGGAATTATACTTTTAGAATAAAAGAATTTCTCTTATGTATCTAAGTTAAGCATAAAATCCATTTATGAGGAAAATCATACTTTTAGTATAAAAAGAATATCTTTTATGCATACCTATATGCATGAAATCCAATATGATAAAAGTAACACTTTTGATATAAAAATTTTTCCTTTATGCATACTTCTATGCATGAAAATTAAAAATGATAAAAGTAACACTTTTGATATAAAAATTTTTCCTTTATGCATACTTCTATGCGTGAAAATTAAAAATGATAAAAGTAACACTTTTGATATAAAAATTTTCCTTTATGCATACTTCTATGCATGAAAATTAAAAATGATAAAAGTAACACTTTTGATATAAAAATTTTCTTTTATGCATACTTCTATGCATGAAAATTAAAAATGATAAAAGTAACACTTTTGATATAAAAATTTTCTTTTATGCATACTTTTATGCATGAAAATTAAAAATGATAAAAGTAACACTTTTGATATAAAAATTTTCTTTTATGCATACTTTTATGCATGAAAATTAAAAATGATAAAAGTAACACTTTTGATATAAAAATTTTTCCTTTATGCATACTTCTATGCATGAAATAAAAATGGTAAAAATAACACTTTTGATATAAAAACTTATCCTTTATGCATAATATTAAAATTCAATTTCTCTATGATTGTAATGAAATTCTTTCAATTAATCTAGGATGATAATTCCTAGAATATGGTAGGAAGTCCTCTTTTTATGCTTTGAATGAGATTATTTTATGCATAATTTTTATAAAAATTTTGCCATAGCTCCGCTGCTATGACTGATAAATCTCAATTTTTCTAAGGGATAATACTTATCATTAAGGAAATAATTAAAATGATCTCTAATTGGATTATTAATCCATAATGGATTGAATCATCAATATACATAAACTAAAAGCATAGAAAAAAGCCATTAATTTGGCCTCAAGCATAGCTTAATCTTGGGTTAAGGAAAAGCTTTATGAAAGCTTGATTTGGATTGAGAACGGGTCATGAGTATAACCATTTCTTGAGTGAGAGAGAGAATTTACATAAGAATCATTAGAATTTAAACATAAATGAAAATTAACTTCAATAGCATTTATTAAATTATGTAACTCTTCACTACTATTTAAACTTCAATAGCATTTAAAAAAAAACCATACCAATTAAACTTCTCAAGCTTGAGAGGGGTTGAGAAGAGAGAAACATTGAGAAATTATAGAAAGATCAATATTCACTAATTACCTTACAACTTGCTTGATTCTTTGTTCACGGTAGAGGCCCCCAACCAATCAATTGGTTAAGTATGTTGATGGAGCCACTAATGGGGATTGAAGAAAGAGGGAAGCTCCAAAAACTAGTGAATTATTAAATGAATTCACAGTTCTTGGCTTAGGTGGAGTAGAGTAACGATGCATAGACACTATATATTTTTCAACAAGGGTGATGCTTCTATTTATAGGAAAAATTGAGCTCCTAACCAAACAAACTGATTCTAGAATTTTCTAAATCAGTTTGGTCAATATTTGACCATTTTTAGGTCAGTTAAGCTAACTTTTTGGAACTAGACTTGAATGAGAAGAGAGGAGAGATGAAATATCTCAATTTTTATGAGTTTAAAACTCATTCAAGCATGTGAAATATGCACCTCCTTTAAAGAACTCCCCTTCCTTACATATGTCATATTTTTAATATTACTCATAGTTTTTTACTAATAAACCTTGTACATTTTCAACTCTTCATCTTATGTGAAATATGCACCTCCTTTAAAGAACTCCCCTTCCTTACATATGTCATACTTTTAATATTGCTCATAATTTTTTACTAATAAACCTTGTACATTTTCAACTCCTCATCTTATGTGAAATATGCACCTTCTTTAAAGAACTCCTCTTCCTTACATATGTCATACTTTTAATATTGCTCATAATTTTTTACTAATAAACCTTGTACATTTTCGACTCTTCATCTTATGTGAGTATTTACTCATTTTTGGGTATCTTCTTTTTCAAATTGGATTTATCTCCTCCCTACACATGGATTGATGCTATTGGTCCATAGGAACCTTAATTGGACCATAATCTAAAAATTTCTGAAAATCTAGACCCTTAGACTAAGGTCCTTTATACACATTTCCAATTAATTCCAATTGCACATTGGAAAGTTCTTTTTGAATTTCTGTTTCAGGGAAACTTATTTTAATAAGATGAGATAATTTTCTATCCAAAAATATTAAAAATCTGAATATTCTCTCTTAAGAATATTTTCTCTCTCTAGGTTAAAACAGTTAGAAACAAGTCTTTTATATTTCTGAAGAGGGATTGATTATAGAAGAAGATACTAGACATCAAAAAGGGGTTTGGGGGAGGAATCTTACATTCTACCCCACTTAAAAAACGCGAGATGTCCTCATCTCGCAACTTGTGATAATTTCGTAAGATTCACGAATATGAGACTTAGAGAAAAATTTTAATCAAGATTAACCACCAAGATAAGTCTTAAAGAGAGCAAGATTCAAAATACGAACAAGATTTAAACTTTATTCATTCTCGGAACTTATACAGTAAAGATAGAGGAACTCTTTACACTTCCATAAGCCCGTCCATCATATGGTCACAAAAGCAGTCCTCACAAGCTGCACAAGTATAAGGTAACTCATCTATGGGAATGATTCTGTGGGTTATTGCTGCGCCTATCTCAGTGGTATGAGGTGTTCTAACAAAAGGACCTCTGAGAGGCAAGCCAAAAACGGGGTAAAGGCATATCTTCTCATGAGGAAGACAACACGCCAGTAAGAAGACCCGCTCACAAAACCTAGGATGTCTTGATCTCATGACGCAGTAGTATCGAGGACCCAAACCCAAAGCTTCAATAACCATGGCCAAGCGGACATTGTTACGGAAGTGCTACTGACCCCAGGGTGTTACCCTAGTTATGTCTTGATAGGTCCGCCATTTGGTCTGCGCTACAGAAGTTCCCAAGTGAGGGAAAAGTGAGCGCTCATACTGTTCTATAAAATCCTTCTTCACAGACTCACTTGCGTCTTGAAGGTGAGGAATCATTATGGATAAAACTAATTCTTGTTGCCAAGGCATGAAGGAGATTAGGAAGAAAGGAGATCGATGGGAGTAAGATTACTGTGAGCGACAAGTAAAAGTTACGACTTATATAAAGGAAGGAGCTAGCGTAACTTAGAAGCCAACGGTAGCTTGCCACTGAAGTTTTACCGTCTTTCCATGATTTGGGTTTGGCACAATTTTCTATAGAAGGCATTAAGAACTTTGAGATGAGGAGATAAAAGAAGCTCGTAAGCTAAGTCACTTACTTTCTTTGAAGTCAGATAAGGCTCACAATATCTGGGGGATAACTTCTTAAACTCCCCAATAGATAAAGAACTTCTTTTGTGCCGTACTCGAATGAAGACCAAAACCTTGGTATCCAAAACACCGATTTTCACTTCTGAACTCATTGTTCTGAATCCTTAAAACAGCGTGACTCCTGAGAAGTATTCTAGGGAAAGGGTCTTCCTTTTTTTAAACAGAATCTTTCTTTTATTTTTGAGAGGGAATAATTTTAAGATCAAAAAGGGAGATTCTTACTCCTGTATGCCTTGAAGGCTGGGGAGGAATCTTACATTCTACCCCACTTAAAAAAAGTGCGAGATGTCCTCATCTCGCCAAGTAGAGGACAACTCTTTTTCTTAAGATCCAATTTATTCTAGGGTTCCTTATATTCTGGTCAACCCAACAGAATACGGGGATAAATATCCCTTATATAGAACTCATCATTAAATAAATTCATTTCAGATCATATCATTCATATCCTTAACACGATAATGGTCCATCAGATCGAAATTTTTTCTTTCTGAACATTCCTCCACGGGAATTTCAGTCAAGCAAGTTTTCAATTTGTCATCCCTTAACTTGATATACCGAGTCAAGTGTTAACAGTAGTACTTTGA
Organism: Cibotium barometz; assembly: GCF_041138505.1. Taxonomy (NCBI): domain Eukaryota; kingdom Viridiplantae; phylum Streptophyta; class Polypodiopsida; order Cyatheales; family Cibotiaceae; genus Cibotium; species Cibotium barometz. Next base: position 92,062 of record NC_141103.1, on the reverse strand, counting down.
CAGCACAATCCACTAATCTCATAGTGATTTGTTGAAATCATTATCATCATTTATCATTACAGGGACTCGTCCCATTCATCCTCATTGCGGTTTTGCTCAAGTTATTATATTTCAACTAAATTTCAAAAATCATCATTTTTTCAATCAGAATCCCAATCAATTCATCAGTTCCCAAACAGAATTAAAAATCATATCAACCACATTCAAATTCATCATCTGGATAGCATTAACGCTTATAATTTCAAGTCTTAGATTTACTCGTATATACTGTCAGTAAAGAGCTGCAGTTATACTCTCGGTATATACGGATAGTCACGGCCCTTGGAATTATAAGGTAAATACCATCATGTCTAGGCCTCAAGCAAGTCAAGGATTCTATATAATTGCGGTACTTCTATCTGAAGACCCAATTACCAAATTACGAATTTCAATTTGAATATCAAATTGTATTATATCACACAATTACAACCTTTTTGTGTTTCTTGATAAATTTCTGACCTATTTGTCTTCTCAATTGATCTTTATTAACCAAATGCTCTGATACCAACTGTGAGATCCCCCTGTTCCCACCGAGCAACGGATTCGGGTACTAGCAGCGGAAGTAGCACTTCTCGCGCGGGACAGGGGTCCCACATTCAGGGCCTCGCCCACGGATATCCGGACAAGAGACTAATCCGTCGGTTTGTCCAAAACCGAAACCGAAAAAACTTCCTTTACCCGGAAAGCATGGGCGATTCCACCAGGATAACTCTTTACTCTAACGTAGTCAAGATCATTACGGATCAACTGATCTGACTGCACCTTTAACGGTACTTGGTCAAATCAAGGAAGAACTTGCACTTGAATCATTGGGATCAACGCTTTTTTCCCCATCAAGAGGCACAGCCGTTGATTCCTATCCATAGAACAATTTCCTTCCGGGATTTACTTCATCTATCGTAATAATAGAAATTAAATCTCGATTTACGGATCCATCAGTCCAGCCTAACCCCATCCAATCCCATGGGTTAGCCAACCGCCCAACCACTGTAGTGATGGGATCCAATTTGGAATTTGGTTAGGTTTTGTCCCGGGTACCAAGGAAAAGAGTTCCAAGGCCCCCTAGCCGGAAGTTCATGCAAACATAAAATTAGGCACACCACTTACACACCCAATATGAAATTGCCTTTTTCTTAGCATCAGCTAACTTTAAAACAACCCTTTAATGAAACCATAGTACCACTGATCACAGTCTTCCAAATTATCCGATTGATTCTCAAGTTTCCCATCATTCCTTCATCAGAGTATCTATGGCATCATTGGCAACTAGAACGCTCACCACCTGACCACTCAGGGGCCGTTTCTATAGTTCCTAGCCCATAATACTCGGCAATATAATCACTTATTAAGATGGACTCTCGTTGAAGATCAGCAAGATCAACCAACAGATCCATATAAAAGAGCCATGGACTCATCCGTTGAGGACCAGCAAGGTCAGTCAACCAGATCCATGCCCGGTTTCACAAAACAACTCTTACTCCTTGTTCCAATATCTTCCTCGACGCACGCGTGGGTATCCTAGGCGACCCAGAGCCCGAGCACCGTATGGTCAGCACCCTCTAGGATCCTTCGCAGGTGACCTAGCGCTTCACTCATAGGCCGCTTCCTTGGTCCCTCATCCACCGTACCGGAAGCTCACCATTTTAATCGAACCGAGGCTGGTCAAGACCTCGGTCGACCTTGCTACGCGAGATGTCCTCCATTGACTCTCCGTTAGCAGTTGCAACTTTATCAGTTAGGTCTCCACGACCTTAATCACAAGACGGTCAAAATGCTTCCCCAGCATTCTTGACATAAAACAGCCATTTACAAACAGTATTTACAAACAGTTTACAAATACAGTTTCTATATTAACTCTCATTTTTCCACATTATCCCTCATTAATCCACATTACTTATTCCACATTCCATGTATATGTGTACTCATCCAATCACCTCCTTTTCCATCTCTTCACTTCAGATTCCTTCACATCACATATCATATATTCACATCCATATCCACATCCATACATCCACATCCACATCCACATTCACATCCATACATCCACATCTACATGCTTATCTCCATTTTCACATCCTCATTTGTACATCCACATCCCATATCCACATTCATACATACACATCCATATCCACATCCACATCCACATCCACATTCACATCCATGCATCCACATCTACATGCTTACCTCCATTTTCACATCCTCATTTATACATCTACATCCCATATCCACATTCATACATACACATCCATACATCCACATCTACATCCACATACATACATACATCCACATCCACATTCCACATTCACATCTATACATCCACATCTACATTCACATTCACATACATCCACATCCACATTCCCATACATCCACATCTATACATCCACATTCCACATTCACATCTACATTCACATTCACATACATCCACATCTACATTCACATTCACATACATCCACATCTCCATTCCCATTCACATCTATACATCCACATCTACATCCACATACATACATACATCCACATCCACATCCACATTCCACATTCACATCTATACATCCACATCCATTCACATCTATTTTTCACATTCCCATTTATATAACCCCATATACCTTCACATCTAATCTTTTACATCACATCCATTCTCGCCCTATCACAACCCATATACATCTTATCCTATCACATACACTTCTTACCTCATCCCCCCATACACATCTTAATTCATCTTATCACATCCTAACTTATTTCATAAGCATCTTATCACCTCTTATCACACCTCTTATCACATCCTATCACTTTCCATACGCATCTTATCAATTCTTATCACATCTCATACACCTCTTATCACATCTTATCACATTTCATATCTTTAAAAAAAAAAAAAGAGAATTCTTTTATTTGATATAAGATTTCTCTACACATTTATTTATACATAAATTCCATTTAAGGAGACTAACACTTTCGAAATTAAAATCAATCTTTTATGCATCTTCTTATGCATGATTTCAATTTGGTAGGGAATTATACTTTTAGAATAAAAGAATTTCTCTTATGTATCTAAGTTAAGCATAAAATCCATTTATGAGGAAAATCATACTTTTAGTATAAAAAGAATATCTTTTATGCATACCTATATGCATGAAATCCAATATGATAAAAGTAACACTTTTGATATAAAAATTTTTCCTTTATGCATACTTCTATGCATGAAAATTAAAAATGATAAAAGTAACACTTTTGATATAAAAATTTTTCCTTTATGCATACTTCTATGCGTGAAAATTAAAAATGATAAAAGTAACACTTTTGATATAAAAATTTTCCTTTATGCATACTTCTATGCATGAAAATTAAAAATGATAAAAGTAACACTTTTGATATAAAAATTTTCTTTTATGCATACTTCTATGCATGAAAATTAAAAATGATAAAAGTAACACTTTTGATATAAAAATTTTCTTTTATGCATACTTTTATGCATGAAAATTAAAAATGATAAAAGTAACACTTTTAATATAAAAATTTTCTTTTATGCATACTTTTATGCATGAAAATTAAAAATGATAAAAGTAACACTTTTGATATAAAAATTTTTCCTTTATGCATACTTCTATGCATGAAATAAAAATGGTAAAAATAACACTTTTGATATAAAAACTTATCCTTTATGCATAATATTAAAATTCAATTTCTCTATGATTGTAATGAAATTCTTTCAATTAATCTAGGATGATAATTCCTAGAATATGGTAGGAAGTCCTCTTTTTATGCTTTGAATGAGATTATTTTATGCATAATTTTTATAAAAATTTTGCCATAGCTCCGCTGCTATGACTGATAAATCTCAATTTTTCTAAGGGATAATACTTATCATTAAGGAAATAATTAAAATGATCTCTAATTGGATTATTAATCCATAATGGATTGAATCATCAATATACATAAACTAAAAGCATAGAAAAAAGCCATTAATTTGGCCTCAAGCATAGCTTAATCTTGGGTTAAGGAAAAGCTTTATGAAAGCTTGATTTGGATTGAGAATGGGTCATGAGTATAACCATTTCTTGAGTGAGAGAGAGAATTTACATAAGAATCATTAGAATTTAAACATAAATGAAAATTAACTTCAATAGCATTTATTAAATTATGTAACTCTTCACTACTATTTAAACTTCAATAGCATTTAAAAAAAAACCATACCAATTAAACTTCTCAAGCTTGAGAGGGGTTGAGAAGAGAGAAACATTGAGAAATTATAGAAAGATCAATATTCACTAATTACCTTACAACTTGCTTGATTCTTTGTTCACGGTAGAGGCCCCCAACCAATCAATTGGTTAAGTATGTTGATGGAGCCACTAATGGGGATTGAAGAAAGAGGGAAGCTCCAAAAACTAGTGAATTATTAAATGAATTCACAGTTCTTGGCTTAGGTGGAGTAGAGTAACGATGCATAGACACTATATATTTTTCAACAAGGGTGATGCTTCTATTTATAGGAAAAATTGAGCTCCTAACCAAACAAACTGATTCTAGAATTTTCTAAATCAGTTTGGTCAATATTTGACCATTTTTAGGTCAGTTAAGCTAACTTTTTGGAACTAGACTTGAATGAGAAGAGAGGAGAGATGAAATATCTCAATTTTTATGAGTTTAAAACTCATTCAAGCATGTGAAATATGCACCTCCTTTAAAGAACTCCCCTTCCTTACATATGTCATATTTTTAATATTACTCATAGTTTTTTACTAATAAACCTTGTACATTTTCAACTCTTCATCTTATGTGAAATATGCACCTCCTTTAAAGAACTCCCCTTCCTTACATATGTCATACTTTTAATATTGCTCATAATTTTTTACTAATAAACCTTGTACATTTTCAACTCCTCATCTTATGTGAAATATGCACCTTCTTTAAAGAACTCCTCTTCCTTACATATGTCATACTTTTAATATTGCTCATAATTTTTTACTAATAAACCTTGTACATTTTCGACTCTTCATCTTATGTGAGTATTTACTCATTTTTGGGTATCTTCTTTTTCAAATTGGATTTATCTCCTCCCTACACATGGATTGATGCTATTGGTCCATAGGAACCTTAATTGGACCATAATCTAAAAATTTCTGAAAATCTAGACCCTTAGACTAAGGTCCTTTATACACATTTCCAATTAATTCCAATTGCACATTGGAAAGTTCTTTTTGAATTTCTGTTTCAGGGAAACTTATTTTAATAAGATGAGATAATTTTCTATCCAAAAATATTAAAAATCTGAATATTCTCTCTTAAGAATATTTTCTCTCTCTAGGTTAAAACAGTTAGAAACAAGTCTTTTATATTTCTGAAGAGGGATTGATTATAGAAGAAGATACTAGACATCAAAAAGGGGTTTGGGGGAGGAATCTTACAACCATTGCGAAAGGACCACAAGATCTTGTGGACTAAGACTTATGGTATTACCAGGAATATTGGAGATAAATCTTATGACTTGCTTCTTCCTCCACAGCTTTCGTAACATCTTCCATGTCAACCTAGTGAGAAGAACTATAATCCAAACAATGAGAACATCTTAGAAAAGATTATTACTTCGTCATGCTTGCTAGTGCAAGGATAAATTTGGAATTAGAACCCAAGATGTTTGAGAAATCTCTACAACATAAGATTCTAAAAGAATGCTGAGGTAAATGGAAGTTTCTCCCTATTGAAGATGCGACTTGGGAAAATAAGAGGATCTATAGAGCTAAAGATAGCCCCAATTAGCGAGATAAGGACATCCCAATCCTTAAGTGAGGAAGCATCGAAGAAGAATTGAAATTTGCAAAAAGCCTTTGAAAATTAAATTTTGGATGATAATCTTGAAATTTTACATGATTCATATAGTCAAGAAAATATATAAAAGCATATGTGTGTGTGGGTACCCTTGTGTGAAAGCACTTAGATTCCAAATGAATTTTGAGAAATTTGTCTTTAAATCTTGTTGGGTATTTTAGAGTCTCGTGTGTGCGTACGCATCCACCTCACCTTGTCTTTGCTTATATCTCGCCATATGAGTATATACCCATCATGTTTGTATGTCCAATAGCCTTAGGGGTTAACGGGGAAAAAGCCATTAGCAGAGCCTTAGGGGTTAATGGGGAAAAAGCCATTAGCAGAGCTCAAAGCATGAAAGCCGATGAGTTATTGAGAATCACCACAAAATGCAACTGGTACTACAAGAAGATGCCAAGCATTGAATGCATCGCATAATGTTGACGCGTTGATTGAGAGAATCTAGGGATTTTATGACAGAACATTCCATGCGATCATAACATGAAAGATGTCATCAAGTTATACAAGACACCCTCAAAGCCTCTCGTGGATGTGAACAAAAAAGATAGTTGAACTTCCTACATCTATTAGAATTTGCCTATGATGCTTATTATAAAACTATTAGTAATGAATCCTCTTAAAGATATCTATGGTGAAGATTTCGTTACATCCTTGGCTTGGTCTGACCCCCTAATCAAGGTAGAGATTTTGAAGCAAAGATGCTTGATGAGATGGACAATCAAATACAATCTATAAGAAAAGATATCAAAGTTGGTCAAGATAGACATAAACATTATGTAGATCCCAAGCTGGTCAAGATAGACATAAATATTAGGTAGATCCCAAGAGATTGAGTTGTTATTTTGAGGGAGGCCATATGGTTTTTCTTTATGCACAACCCTCGCAAAATACACGAAGATCTTACAGACCTTAGGGTATTACGAGCAATATTGGAGATAAATCTTAGGACTTGCTTCTTTCTCCACAGCTTAAGGTTCGCAATGTCTTCTTCCATGTCAACATAGTGAGAAGAAGTATCATCAAATGCATGAGCACATCTTAGAAAAGATTATTACTGAGAATCTCCACAAAATGCAATTGGTACTACAAGAAGATGCCAAGAATTGAATGCATCGCATAATGTTGACACGATGATTGAGAGAATCTAGGGATTTTATGACAGAACATCCCATGCGATCATAACATGAAAGATGTCATCAAGTTATACAAGACACCCTCGAAGCCTCACGTGGATGTGAACAAAAAAGATAGTTGAACTTCCTACATCTATTAGAATTTGCCTATGATGCTTCTTATAAAAGTATTAGTAATGAATCCTCTTAAAGCTATCTATGGTGAAGATTTCCTTACATCCTTGGCTTGGTCTGACCCCCTAATCAAGGTAGAGATTTTGAAGCAAAGATGCTTGATGAGATGGACAATCAAATACAATCTATAAGAAAAGATATCAAAGCTGGTCAAGATAGACATAAACATTATGTAGATCCCAAGAGGTTGAGTTGTTATTTTGAGGGAGGCCATATGGTTTTTCTTTATGTACAACCCTCACAAAAGTACATGAAAATCTTGCGGACCTTAGGGTATTATGAGCAATATTGGAGATAAATCTTAGGACTTGCTTCTTTCTCCATAGCGTAAGGTTCGCAACGTCTTCTTCCATGTCAACCTAGTGAGAAGAAGTATCATCCAATGCCTGAGCACATCTTAGAAAAGATTATTACTTCATCATGCTTGCTACTACAAGGTACATTTAGAATTGGAACCCAAGATGCTCGAGAAATCTCTACAACATAGGATTCTAAAAGAATGCTTAGTTGAATGGAAGTTTCTCCCTCTTGAAGATGCGACTTGGGAAAAGAAGAGGATATATGAGCTAAAGATAGCCCCGATTCTCGAGCTGAGGACATCCCAATCCTTCAATGAGAAAGCATTGAAGAAGAATTTAAATTTGCAAAAGCCTTTGAAAATTAAGATTTAGATGATAATTTTGAAATTTTACACGATTCATATATTCAAAAATATATATAAAAGCATACATGTGTGTGCGGTACCCTTGTGTGAAAGCACTTCGATCCTTAATGCATTTGAAATTTTAGTCTTTAAAACTTGTTGGGGGTATTTTGGAGTCTCGTGTGTGCGTGTCCACCTCACCTCGTGTTTGCTTATATCCCACCATATGAGTATGTACCCATGTTTGTATGTCTAATAGCCTTAGGGGTTAACGGGGAAAAAGCCATTAGCAAAGGTCAAAGAATGAAAGCCTAGAAGTTACTGAGAATCTCCATAAAATGCAAGTGGGAGAACAAGCAGCCAAGAATTGAATGCATTGCATAATGTTAGCGCGATGATTGAGAGAATCTAGGGACGTTATGGCATAACATAGCATGCGATTATAACATGAAAGAGGTAATCAAGTTATAGAAGACACCCTCAAAGCTTTCTGTGCACGAGAACAAGAAAGATAGTTGAACTTCCTACATATAGTAGAATTTCCCTATGATCCTTATTATAAAAGCATTAGTAATGAATCCTCTTAAAGCTATCTATGGTCAAAATTTTCCTACATCCTTCACTTGGTTTGACCCCCTAATGAAGGTAGATGCTTGATGAGATGGACAATCAAATGCCATCTATAGGAAAAGATATCAAAGCTAGTCAAGGTAGACAAAAATATTATGTAGATCGCAAGACGTTGAGTCGTCATTTTGAGGGAGGCCATATGCTTTTTGTTTGTTTATGACCCTTGTGAAAGTACCACAAGATCTTGTGGACCTTATGGTATTACCAGGTATATTGGAGATAAATCTTATGACTCGCTTCTTCCTCCACAGCTTTCACATCATCTTCCATATCAACCTAGTGAGAAGAAGTATAATCCCAACCATGAGAACATCTGAGAAAAGATTATTACTTGGTTATGCTTGCTACTACTACAAGGTATATTTGGAATCGAAACCCAAGATGTTCAAGAAATCTCTACAACATAGGATTCTAAAAGAATGCTTAGTTAAATGGGAGTTTCTCCCTGTTGAAGATGCGACTTGGGAAAAGAAGAGGATCTATAGAGCTAAAGATAGCCCCGATTCGCGAGATGAGGACATCCCAATCCTTAAGTAAGGAAGCATTGAAAAAGAATTTAAATTTGGAAAAGCCACTAAAAAAAAAGATTTGGATGATGATCTTGAAATTTTACACGATTCATATAGTCCAAGAAATATATAAAAGCATACATGTGTGTGGGGTACCCTTGTGTGAAAGCAGTTAAACTATGAATTTTGAGAAATTTTAGTCTTTAAATCTTGTTGGGTATTTTGGAGTCTCATGTTGTGTGCGTGTCCACTTCACCTCGTGTTTGCTTATATCCCGCCAAATGAGTGTGTACCCATGTTTGTATGTCCAATAGCCTTAGGGGTTAATGAGAAAAAAGCCATTAGCAAAGGTCAAAGGATGAGAGCCTAGGAGTTACTAAGAATCTCCACAAAATGCAAGTGGGAGAAGAAACAGCCAAGAATTGAATGCATCGCATAATGTTAGCGCGATGATTGAGAGAATCTAAGGACGTTATGAAATAACATAGCATGCGATCATAATATGAAAGAGGTAATCTGTGCACGAGAACAAGAAAAATAGTTCAACTTCCTACATATAGTAGAATTTTCCTATGATCCATGTTATAAAAGTATTAGTAATGAATCCTCTTAAAGCTATCTATGGTCAAGATTTCTAATCCTAATCAAGGTAAAGATTTTGAAGCAAAGATGCTTGGTGAGATGGACAATCAAATACAATCTATAAGAAAAGATATAAAAGCTGGTCAAGATAGATATAAACATTGAAAAAGAATTTAAATTTAGAAAAGCCACTGAAAAATAAGATTTGGATGATAATCTTGAAATTTTACACGATTCATATAGTCCAAAAAATATATAAAAGCATACATGTGTGTGGGGTACCCCTGTGTGAAAGCAGTTAAACTATGAATTTTGAGAAATTTTAGTCTTTAAATCTTGTTGGGTATTTCGGAGTCTCATGTTGTGTGCGTGTCCACTTCACCTCGTGTTTGCTTATATCCCGCCAAATGAGTGTGTACCCATGTTTGTATGTCCAATAGCCTTAGGGGTTACTGAGGAAAAAGCCATTAGCAAAGGTCGAAGGATGAGAGCCTAGGAGTTACTAAGAATCTCCACAAAATGCAAGTGGGAGAAGAAGCAGCCAAGAATTGAATGCATGGCATAATGTTAGCGCGATGATTGAGAGAATCTAAGGACGTTATGAAATAACATAGCATGCGATCATAATATGAAAGCGGTAATCTATGCACGAGAACAAGAAAAATAGCATGCGATCATAATATGAAAGAGGTAATCTATGCACGAGAACAAGAAAAATAGTTCAACTTCCTACATATAGTAGAATTTTCCTATGATCCGTGTTATAAAAGTATTAGTAATAAATCCTCGTAAAGCTATCTATGGTCCAGATTTCTAACCCTAATCAAGGTAGAGATTTTGAAGCAAAGATGCTTGGTGAGATGGACAATTAAATACTATCTTTAAGGAAAGATATAAAAACTGGTCAAGATAGACATAAACATTATGTAGATCCCAAGAGGTTGAGTCGCTATTTTGAGGGAGGCCATATGGTTTTTCTTTATGTACAACCCTTGAAAAAGTATAAGAAGAACTTGCGGACCTTATGGTATTACGAGCAATATTGGAGATAAATCTTAGGACTTGCTTCTTTCTCCACAGCTTAAGATTCGCAACGTCTTCTTCCATGTTAACCTAGTCAGAAGTATCATCCAAAGCCTGAGCACATCTTAGAAAAGATTATTCTTCGTCATGTTTGCTAATGTACATTTAGAATTGGAACCCAAGATAATCGAGATATCTTTACAACATAGGATTCTAAAAGAATGCTTAGTTAAATGGAAGTTTCTCCATGCGACTTGGGAAAAGAAGAGGATCCATAGAGCTAAAGATAGTCCCAGGACATCCCAATCCTTAAGTGAGGAAGCATAGAATTTAAATTTGCAAAAGCCATTGGAAAGTAAGATTTTGATGATAATCTTAAAATTTTATACGATTCATATTGTTGAAAAAAAATATATAAAAGCATACATGTGTGTGGAGTACCCTTGTGTGAAAGCACTTGGATACTAAATGCATTTTTAGATCTTGTTGGGTTTTTCGGAGTCTCTTGTGTGCGCGTCTACCTAACCTCGTTTTTGCTTATATCCTGCCATATGAGTGTGTACCCATGTTTGTATGTCCAATAGCCTCAGGGGTTAACGGGGAAAAAGCCATTAGCAAAGGTCAAAGGATGAGATCCTAGGAGTTAGTGACAATCTCCACAAAATGCAAATGGGAGAAGAAGCAGCCAAGAATTGAATGCATCGCATAATGTTAGCGTGATGATTGAGAGAATCTAGGGATGTTATGACATAACATAGCATGCGATCATAACATGAAAGAGGTAATCAAGTTATAGAAGACATCCTCAAAGCTTTCTGTGTATGAGAATAAGAAAGATGGTTGAACTTCCTACATATAGTGGAATTTCCCTATGATCCTTATTATAAAAGTATTAGTAATGAATCCTCTTAAAGCTATCTATGGTCAAGATTTCCTTACATCCTTGACTTGGTCTGACTCCCTAGTGAAGGTAGAGATTTTGAAGCAAAGATGCTTGATAAGATGAAGAATCAAATGCCATCTATAAGGAAAGATATCAAAGCTGGTCAAGGTGTCTATAAACATTGTGGACCTTATGGTATTACTAGGAATATTGGAGATAAATCTTATGACTTGCTTCTTCCTCCAAAGCTTTCGCAGCATCTTCCATGTCAACCTAGTGAAAAGAAGTATCATCTAAACCATGAGAACATCTTAGAAAAGATTATTACTTCCTTGTGCTTGCTAGTTAGTGCAAGGTACATTTGGAATTGGAACCCAACATAGGATTCTAAAAGAATGCTTAGGTAAATGGAAGTTTCTCCCCAATGAAGATGCGACTTGTTGGGTATTTTGGAGTCTCGTGTGTGCATGTCCACCTCACCTCGTGTTTGCTTATATCCCACCATATGAGTATGTACCCATGTTTGTATGTCTAATAGCCTTAGGGGTTAACGGGGAAAAAGCCATTAGCAAAGGTCAAAGAATGAAAGCCTAGAAGTTACTGAGAATCTCCATAAAATGCAAGTGGGAGAACAAGCAGCCAAGAATTGAATGCATTGCATAATGTTAGCGCGATGATTGAGAGAATCTAGGGACGTTATGGCATAACATAGCATGCGATTATAACATGAAAGAGGTAATCAAGTTATAGAAGACACCCTCAAAGCTTTCTGTGTACGGGAACAAGAAAGATAGTTGAACTTCCTACATATAGTAGAATTTTCCTATGATCCTTATTATAAAAGCATTAGTAATGAATCCTCTTAAAGCTATCTATGGTCAAAATTTCCCTACATCCTTCACTTGGTCTGACCCCCTAATGAAGGTAGATGCTTGATGAGATGGACAATCAAATGCCATCTATAAGAAAAGATATCAAAGCTGGTCAAGGTGGTAGACAAAAACATTATGTAGATCGCAAGACGTTGAGTCGTGATTTTGAGGGAGGCCATATGCTTTTTGTTTGTTTATGACCCTTGCGAAAGTACCACAAGATCTTGTGGACCTTATGGTATTACCATATATATTGGAGATAAATCTTATGACTTGCTTCTTCCTCCACAACTTTCACATCATCTTCCATATCAACCTAGTGAGAAGAAGTATAATCCGAACCATGAGAACATCTGAGAAAAGATTATTACTTGGTTATGCTTGCTACTACTGCAAGGTATATTTGGAATCGGAACCCAAGATGTTCAAGAAATCTCTACAACATAGGATTCTAAAAGAATGCTTAGTTAAATGGGAGTTTCTCCCTCTTGAAGATGCGACTTGGGAAAAGAAGAGGATCTATAGAGCTAAAGATAGCCCCGATTTGCGAGATGACATCCCAATCCTTAAGTAAGGAAGCATTGAAAAAGAATTTAAATTTGGAAAAGCCACTAAAAAAAAAGATTTGGATGATGATCTTGAAATTTTACACGATTCATATAGTCCAAGAAATATATAAAAGCATACATGTGTGTGGGGTACCCTTGTGTGAAAGCAGTTAAACTATGAATTTTGAGAAATTTTAGTCTTTAAATCTTGTTGGGTATTTTGGAGTCTCATGTTGTGTGCGTGTCCACTTCACCTCGTGTTTGCTTATATCCCGCCAAATGAGTGTGTACCCATGTTTGTATGTCCAATAGCCTTAGGGGTTAATGAGAAAAAAGCCATTAGCAAAGGTCAAAGGATGAGAGCCTAGGAGTTACTAAGAATCTCCACAAAATGCAAGTGGGAGAAGAAACAGCCAAGAATTGAATGCATCGCATAATGTTAGCGCGATGATTGAGAGAATCTAAGGACGTTATGAAATAACATAGCATGCGATCATAATATGAAAGAGGTAATCTGTGCACGAGAACAAGAAAAATAGTTCAACTTCCTACATATAGTAGAATTTTCCTATGATCCATGTTATAAAAGTATTAGTAATGAATCCTCTTAAAGCTATCTATGGTCAAGATTTCTAATCCTAATCAAGGTAGAGATTTTGAAGCAAAGATGCTTGGTGAGATGGACAATCAAATACAATCTATAAGAAAAGATATAAAAGCTGGTCAAGATAGATATAAACATTATGTAGATCCCAAGAGGTTGAGTCGTTATTTTGAGGGAGGCCATATGGTTTTTCTTTATGTACAACCCTTGCAAAAGTACAAGAAGATCTTGTGGACCTTATGGTATTACGAGCAATATTGGAGATAAATCTTAGGACTTGCTTCTTTCTCCACAGCTTAAGATTCGTAACGTCTTCTTCCATGTTAACCTAGTCAGAAGTATCATCCAAAGCCTGAGCACATCTAAGAAAAGATTATTCTTCGTCATGTTTGCTAGTGCAATGTGCATTTAGAATTGGAAGCCAAGATAATCGAGATATCTTTACAACATAGGATTCTAAAAGAATGCTTAGTTAAATGGAAGTTTCTCCATGTTGAAGATGCAACCTGGGAAAAGAAGAGGATCCATAGAGCTAAAGATAGCCCCAGGACATCCCAATCCTTAAGTGAGGAAGCATAGAATTTAAATTTGCAAAAGCCATTGGAAAGTAAGATTTGGATGATAATCTTAAAATTTTATACGATTCATATAGCCAAAAATATATATATAAAAGCATACATGTGTGTGGGGTACCCTTGTGTGAAAGCACTTTGATACTAAATGCATTTTGAGATCTTGTTGGGTTTTTCGGAGTCCACCTAACCTCGTGTTTGCTTATATCTTGCCATATGAGTGTGTAGCCATGTTTGTATGTCCAATAGCCTCAGGGGTTAACGGGGAAAAAGCCATTAGCAAAGGTCAAAGGATGAGATCCTAGGAGTTTGTGAGAATCTCCATAAAATGCAAATGGGAGAAGAAGCAGCCAAGAATTGAATGCATCGCATAATGTTAGCGCGATGATTGAGAGAATCTAGGGATGTTATGACATAACATAGCATGCGATCATAACATGAAAGAGGTAATCAAGTTATAGAAGACACCCTCAAAGGTTTCTGTGCATGGGAATAAGAAAGATAGTTGAACTTCCTACATGTAGTGGAATTTCCCTATGATCCTTATTATAAAAGTATCAGTAATGAATCCTCTTAAAGCTATCTATGGTCAAGATTTCCTTACATCCTTGACTTGGTCTGACCTCCTATAATGAAGGTAGGGATTTTGAAGCAAAGATGCTTGATGAGATGGAGAATCAAATGCCATCTATAAGGAAAATTATCAAAGCTGGTCAAGGTAGACATAAACATTATGTAGATCCCAAGAGGTTGAGTCGTGATTTTGAGGGAGGCCATATGCTTTTTCTTTGTTTACAACCATTGCGAAAGGACCACAAGATCTTGTGGACTAAGACTTATGGTATTACCAGGAATATTGGAGATAAATCTTATGACTTGCTTCTTCCTCCACAGCTTTCGTAACATCTTCCATGTCAACCTAGTGAGAAGAACTATAATCCAAACAATGAGAACATCTTAGAAAAGATTATTACTTCGTCATGCTTGCTAGTGCAAGGATAAATTTGGAATTAGAACCCAAGATGTTTGAGAAATCTCTACAACATAGGATTCTAAAAGAATGCTGAGGTAAATGGAAGTTTCTCCCTATTGAAGATGCGACTTGGGAAAATAAGAGGATCTATAGAGCTAAAGATAGCCCCAATTAGCGAGATAAGGACATCCCAATCCTTAAGTGAGGAAGCATCGAAGAAGAATTGAAATTTGCAAAAAGCCTTTGAAAATTAAATTTTGGATGATAATCTTGAAATTTTACATCATTCATATAGTCAAGAAAATATATAAAAGCATATGTGTGTGTGGGTACCCTTGTGTGAAAGCACTTAGTTTCCAAATGAATTTTGAGAAATTTGTCTTTAAATCTTGTTGGGTATTTTAGAGTCTCGTGTGTGCGTACGCATCCACCTCACCTTGTCTTTGCTTATATCTCGCCATATGAGTATATACCCATCATGTTTGTATGTCCAATAGCCTTAGGGGTTAATGGGGAAAAAGCCATTAGCAGAGCCTTAGGGGTTAATGGGGAAAAAGCCATTAGCAGAGCTCAAAGCATGAAAGCCGATGAGTTATTGAGAATCACCACAAAATGCAACTGGTACTACAAGAAGATGCCAAGCATTGAATGCATCGCATAATGTTGACGCGATGATTGAGAGAATCTAGGGATTTTATGACAGAACATTCCATGCGATCATAACATGAAAGATGTCATCAAGTTATACAAGACACCCTCAAAGCCTCTCGTGGATGTGAACAAAAAAGATAGTTGAACTTCCTACATCTATTAGAATTTGCCTATGATGCTTATTATAAAACTATTAGTAATGAATCCTCTTAAAGCTATCTATGGTGAAGATTTCGTTACATCCTTGGCTTGGTCTGACCCCCTAATCAAGGTAGAGATTTTGAAGCAAAGATGCTTGATGAGATGGACAATCAAATACAATCTATAAGAAAAGATATCAAAGTTGGTCAAGATAGACATAAACATTATGTAGATCCCAAGCTGGTCAAGATAGACATAAATATTAGGTAGATCCCAAGAGATTGAGTTGTTATTTTGAGGGAGGCCATATGGTTTTTCTTTATGCACAACCCTCGCAAAATACACGAAGATCTTACAGACCTTAGGGTATTACGAGCAATATTGGAGATAAATCTTAGGACTTGCTTCTTTCTCCACAGCTTAAGGTTCGCAATGTCTTCTTCCATGTCAACATAGTGAGAAGAAGTATCATCAAATGCATGAGCACATCTTAGAAAAGATTATTACTTCATCATGCTTGTAGTGCAAGGTACATTTAGAATTGGAACCCAAGATGTTCGAGAAATCTCTACAACATAGGATTCTAAAAGAATGCTACTTCATCATGCTTGCTAGTGCAAGGTACATTTAGAATTGGAACCCAAGATGTTCGAGAAATCTCTACAACATAGGATTCTAAAAGAATGCTTAGTTAAATGGAAGTTTCTTTCTCTTGAAGATGCGACTTGGGAAAAGAAGAGGATGTATAGAGCTAAACATAGCCCCAATTTTCCAGAGATGAGGACATCCCAATCCTTCAGTGTGACGAAGCATTGAAGAAGAATTTAAATTTGCAAAAGCCTTTGAAAGTTAAGATTTGGATGATAATCTTGAAATTTTACACGATTCATATAGTCAAAAGAACATATAAAAGCATACATGTGTGTGCGGTACCCTCCTTGTGTGAAAGCACTTCGATCGTTAATGCATTTTAAGAAATTTTAGTCTTTAAATCTTGTTGGGTATTTCGGAGTCTCGTGTGTGCGTGTCCACCACACCTTGTGTTTGCTTATATCCCGCCATATGAGTGTGTACCCATGTTTGTATGTCTAATAAACTTGGGAGTTAATGGGGAAAAAGCCATTAGCAAGGGTCAAAGGATGAAAGCCTAGAAGTTACTGAGAATCTCCACAAAATACAGGTGGGAGAACAAGCAGCCAAGAATTGAATGCATTGCATAATGTTAGCGCGATGATTGAGAGAATCTAGGGACGTTATGGCATAACATAGCATGAGATTATAACATGAAAGCGGTAATCAAGTTATAGAAGACACCCTCAAGGCTTTCTGTGCACGGGAACAAGAGAGATAGTTGAGCTTTCTACATATAGTAGAATTTCCCTATGATCCTTATTATAAAAGCATTAGTAATGAATCCTCTTAAAGCTATCTATGGTCAAGATTTCCCTACATCCTTGACTTGGTCTGACCCCCTAATGAAGGTAGAGATTTTGAAGCAAAGATGCTTGATGAGATGGACAATCAAATGCCATCTATGAGAAAAGATATCAAAGCTAGTCAAGGTAGACAAAAACATTATGTAGATCGCAAGAGGTTGAGTTGTGATTTTGAGGGAGGCCATATGCTTTTTCTTTGTTTACGACCCTTGCGAAAGTACCACAAGATCTTGTGGACCTTATGGTATTACCAGGAATATTGGAGATAAATCTTATGACTTGCTTCTTCCTCCACAGCTTTCGCAGCATCTTCCATATCTACCTAGTGAGAAGAAGTATAATCCAAACCATGAGAACATCTGAGAAAAGATTATTACTTGGTTATGCTTGCTAGTGCAAGGTACGTTTGGAATCGAAACCCAAGATGTTCAAGAAATCTCTACAACATAGGATTCTAAAAGAATGCTTAGTTAAATGGGAGTTTCTCCTTACTGTTGAAGATGCGACTTGGGAAAAGAAGAGGATCTATGGAGCTAAAGATAGCCCCAATTTTCCCGAGATGAGGACATCCCAATCCTTAAGTGAGGAAGCATTGAAAAAGAATTTAAATTTAGAAAAGCCATTGAAAATTAAGATTTGGATGATAATCTTGAAATTTTACACGATTCATATGGTCAAATATATATATAAAAGCATAGATGTGTGTGGGGTACCCTTGTGTAAAAGCACTTGGATCCTAAATGAATTTTGAAAAATTTGTAAAAGCCTCTTGTGGATGTAAACAAAAAAGATAGTTGAACTTCCTATATCTATTAGAAATTGCCTATGATGCTTAATATAAAAGTATTAGTAATGAATCCTCTTAAAGCTACCTATGGTGGAGATTTTCTTACATCCTTCGCTTGGTCTGACCCCCTAATCAAGGAAGAGATTTTGAAGCAAAGATGCTTGATGAGAGCTGGACAATCAAATACAATCTATAAGAAAAGATATCAAAGCTGGTTAAGATAGACATAAACATTATGTAGATCCCAAGAGGTTGAGTCGTTATTTTGAGGGAGGCCATATGGTTTTTCCTTATGTACAACCCTTGCAAAAGTACAAGAAGATCTTGTGGACCTTATGGTATTACGAGCAATATTGGAGATAAATCTTAGAAATTGCTTCTTTCTCCAAAGCTTAAGGTTCGCAACGTATTCTTCCATGTCAACCTAGTGAGAAGAAGTATCATCCAATGCCTGAGCACATCTTAGAAAAGATTATTACTTCATCATGCTTGCTAGTGCAAGGTACATTTAGAATTGGAACCCAAGATGTTTGAGAAATCTCTACAACATAGGATTCTAAAAGAATGCTTAGTTAAATGGAAGTTTCTCCGTGTTGAAGAAGCCTTTGAAAATTAAGATTTGGATGATAATCTTGAATTTTTACACGATTCATATAGTCAAAAAATATATATAAAAGCATACATATGTGTGGGGTACCCTTGTGTGAAAGCACTTTGATCCTAAATGCATTTTGAGAAATTTTAGTCTTTAAATCTTGTTGGATAATTGGGAGTCTCGTGCGTGCGTGTCCACCTCACCTCATGTTTGCTTATATCCCGCCATATGAGTGTGTACCCATGTTTGTATGTCCAATAACCTTAGGGGTTAACAGGGAAAAATCCATGAGCAAAGGTCAAATGAAGAGTTCTCACCTAAGAGTTATTGAGAATCTCCACAAAATGCAAGTGGGAGAAGAAGCAACCGAGAACTAAATGCACCGCATAATGTAAGCGCGATGATTGAGAGAATCTAGGGATGCTATGAAATAACATAGCATGCAACCATAACATGAATGAGGTAATCAAGTTATAGAAGACACCCTCAAAGCTTTCTGTGCACGGGAACAAGAAAGATAGTTAAACTTCCTACATATAGTAGAATTTCCCTATGATCCGTATTATAAAAGTATTAGTAATGAATCCTCTTAAAGCTATCTATGGTGGTCAAGATTTCCTTACATCCTTGACTTGGTCTGACCCCCTAATGAAGGTAGAGATTTTGATTTTAAGGGAGGCCATATACTTTTTCTTTCTTTACGACCCTTACAAAAGTACCACAAGATCTTGTGGACCTTATGGTATTACCAAGAATATTGGAGATAAATCTTATGACTTGCTTCTTCCTCCACAGCTTTCGCAGCATCTTCCATGTTAACCTAGTGAGAAGAAGTATAATCCAAACCATGAGAACATCTTAGAAAAGATTATTACTTTGTCATGCTTGCTTAGTGCAAGGTACATTTGGAATTGGAACCCAAGATGTTCGAGAAATCTCTACAACATAGGATTCTAAAAGAATGCTGAGTTAAATGGAAGTTTCTCCCTGTTGAAGATGCGACTTGGGAAAACAAGAGGATCTATAGAGCTAAAGATAGCCCCAATTCACAAGATAAGGACATCCCAATCCTTAAGTGAGGAAGCATTAAAGAAGAATTGAAATTTGCAAAAGCCTTTAAAAATTAAGATTTGGATGATAATCTTGAAATTTTACACGATTCATATAGTCAAGAAAATGTATAAAAGCATACGTGTGTGTGGGTACCCTTGTGAAAGCACTTAGATCCCAAATGAATTTTGAGAAATTTTAGTCTTTAAATCTTGTTGGGTATTTCAGAGTCTCGTGTGTGCGTACGCATCCACCTCACCTTGTCTTTCCTTATATCCCGCCATATGAGTGTGTACCCATCATGTTTGTATGTCCAATAGCCTTGGGGGTTAACGGGGAAAAGGCCATTTTAGCAGAGCTCAAAGCATAAAATCCGAGGAGTTACTGAGAATCTCCACAAAATGCAATTGGTACTACAAGAAGATGCCAAGAATTGAATGCATCGCATAATGTTGACACGATGATTGAGAGAATCTAGGGATTTTATGGCAGAACATCCCATGCGATCATAACATGAAAGATGTCATCAAGTTATACAAGACACCCTCGAAGCCTCACGTGGATGTGAACAAAAAAGATAGTTGAACTTCCTACATCTATTAGAATTTGCCTATGATGCTTCTTATAAAAGTATTAGTAATGAATCCTCTTAAAGCTATCTATGGTGAAGATTTCCTTACATCCTTGGCTTGGTCTGACCCCCTAATCAAGGTAGAGATTTTGAAGCAAAGATGCTTGATGAGATGGACAATCAAATACAATCTATAAGAAAAGATATCAAAGCTGGTCAAGATAGACATAAACATTATGTAGATCCCAAGAGGTTGAGTTGTTATTTTGAGGGAGGCCATATGGTTTTTCTTTATGTACAACCCTCACAAAAGTACATGAAAATCTTGCGGACCTTAGGGTATTATGAGCAATATTGGAGATAAATCTTAGGACTTGCTTCTTTCTCCATAGCGTAAGGTTCGCAACGTCTTCTTCCATGTCAACCTAGTGAGAAGAAGTATCATCCAATGCCTGAGCACATCTTAGAAAAGATTATTACTTCATCATGCTTGCTACTACAAGGTACATTTAGAATTGGAACCCAAGATGCTCGAGAAATCTCTACAACATAGGATTCTAAAAGAATGCTTAGTTGAATGGAAGTTTCTCCCTCTTGAAGATGCGACTTGGGAAAAGAAGAGGATATATGAGCTAAAGATAGCCCCGATTCTCGAGCTGAGGACATCCCAATCCTTCAATGAGAAAGCATTGAAGAAGAATTTAAATTTGCAAAAGCCTTTGAAAATTAAGATTTAGATGATAATTTTGAAATTTTACACGATTCATATATTCAAAAATATATATAAAAGCATACATGTGTGTGCGGTACCCTTGTGTGAAAGCACTTCGATCCTTAATGCATTTGAAATTTTAGTCTTTAAAACTTGTTGGGGGTATTTTGGAGTCTCGTGTGTGCGTGTCCACCTCACCTCGTGTTTGCTTATATCCCACCATATGAGTATGTACCCATGTTTGTATGTCTAATAGCCTTAGGGGTTAACGGGGAAAAAGCCATTAGCAAAGGTCAAAGAATGAAAGCCTAGAAGTTACTGAGAATCTCCATAAAATGCAAGTGGGAGAACAAGCAGCCAAGAATTGAATGCATTGCATAATGTTAGCGCGATGATTGAGAGAATCTAGGGACGTTATGGCATAACATAGCATGCGATTATAACATGAAAGAGGTAATCAAGTTATAGAAGACACCCTCAAAGCTTTCTGTGCACGAGAACAAGAAAGATAGTTGAACTTCCTACATATAGTAGAATTTCCCTATGATCCTTATTATAAAAGCATTAGTAATGAATCCTCTTAAAGCTATCTATGGTCAAAATTTCCCTACATCCTTCACTTGGTTTGACCCCCTAATGAAGGTAGATGCTTGATGAGATGGACAATCAAATGCCATCTATAGGAAAAGATATCAAAGCTAGTCAAGGTAGACAAAAATATTATGTAGATCGCAAGACGTTGAGTCGTGATTTTGAGGGAGGCCATATGCTTTTTGTTTGTTTATGACCCTTGTGAAAGTACCACAAGATCTTGTGGACCTTATGGTATTACCAGGTATATTGGAGATAAATCTTATGACTCGCTTCTTCCTCCACAGCTTTCACATCATCTTCCATATCAACCTAGTGAGAAGAAGTATAATCCCAACCATGAGAACATCTGAGAAAAGATTATTACTTGGTTATGCTTGCTACTACTACAAGGTATATTTGGAATCGAAACCCAAGATGTTCAAGAAATCTCTACAACATAGGATTCTAAAAGAATGCTTAGTTAAATGGGAGTTTCTCCTTACTGTTGAAGATGCGACTTGGGAAAAGAAGAGGATCTATAGAGCTAAAGATAGCCCCGATTTGCGAGATGACATCCCAATCCTTAAGTAAGGAAGCATTGAAAAAGAATTTAAATTTGGAAAAGCCACTAAAAAAAAGATTTGGATGATGATCTTGAAATTTTACACGATTCATATAGTCCAAGAAATATATAAAAGCATACATGTGTGTGGGGTACCCTTGTGTGAAAGCAGTTAAACTATGAATTTTGAGAAATTTTAGTCTTTAAATCTTGTTGGGTATTTTGGAGTCTCATGTTGTGTGCGTGTCCACTTCACCTCGTGTTTGCTTATATCCCGCCAAATGAGTGTGTACCCATGTTTGTATGTCCAATAGCCTTAGGGGTTAATGAGAAAAAAGCCATTAGCAAAGGTCAAAGGATGAGAGCCTAGGAGTTACTAAGAATCTCCACAAAATGCAAGTGGGAGAAGAAACAGCCAAGAATTGAATGCATCGCATAATGTTAGCGCAATGATTGAGAGAATCTAAGGACGTTATGAAATAACATAGCATGCGATCATAATATGAAAGAGGTAATCTGTGCATGAGAACAAGAAAAATAGTTCAACTTCCTACATATAGTAGAATTTTCCTATGATCCATGTTATAAAAGTATTAGTAATGAATCCTCTTAAAGCTATCTATGGTCAAGATTTCTAATCCTAATCAAGGTAGAGATTTTGAAGCAAAGATGCTTGGTGAGATGGACAATCAAATACAATCTATAAGAAAAGATATAAAAGCTGGTCAAGATAGATATAAACATTATGTAGATCCCAAGAGGTTGAGTCGTTATTTTGAGGGAGGCCATATGGTTTTTCTTTATGTACAACCCTTGCAAAAGTACAAGAAGATCTTGTGGACCTTATGGTATTACGAGCAATATTGGAGATAAATCTTAGGACTTGCTTCTTTCTCCACAGCTTAAGATTCGCAACGTCTTCTTCCATGTTAACCTAGTCAGAAGTATCATCCAAAGCCTGAGCACATCTAAGAAAAGATTATTCTTCGTCATGTTTGCTAGTGCAATGTGCATTTAGAATTGGAACCCAAGATAATCGAGATATCTTTACAACATAGGATTCTAAAAGAATGCTTAGTTAAATGGAAGTTTCTCCATGTTGAAGATGCAACCTGGGAAAAGAAGAGGATCCATAGAGCTAAAGATAGCCCCAGGACATCCCAATCCTTAAGTGAGGAAGCATAGAATTTAAATTTGCAAAAGCCATTGGAAAGTAAGATTTGGATGATAATCTTAAAATTTTATACGATTCATATAGCCAAAAATATATATATAAAAGCATACATGTGTGTGGGGTACCCTTGTGTGAAAGCACTTTGATACTAAATGCATTTTGAGATCTTGTTGGGTTTTTCGGAGTCCACCTAACCTCGTGTTTGCTTATATCTTGCCATATGAGTGTGTACCCATGTTTGTATGTCCAATAGCCTCAGGGGTTAACGGGGAAAAAGCCATTAGCAAAGGTCAAAGGATGAGATCCTAGGAGTTTGTGAGAATCTCCATAAAATGCAAATGGGAGAAGAAGCAGCCAAGAATTGAATGCATCGCATAATGTTAGCGCGATGATTGAGAGAATCTAGGGATGTTATGACGTAACATAGCATGCGATCATAACATGAAAGAGGTAATCAAGTTATAGAAGACACCCTCAAAGGTTTCTGTGCATGGGAATAAGAAAGATAGTTGAACTTCCTACATGTAGTGGAATTTCCCTATGATCCTTATTATAAAAGTATTAGTAATGAATCCTCTTAAAGCTATCTATGGTCAAGATTTCCTTACATCCTTGACTTGGTCTGACCTCCTATAATGAAGGTAGGGATTTTGAAGCAAAGATGCTTGATGAGATGGAGAATCAAATGCCATCTATAAGGAAAATTATCAAAGCTGGTCAAGGTAGACATAAACATTATGTAGATCCCAAGAGGTTGAGTCGTGATTTTGAGGGAGGCCATATGCTTTTTCTTTGTTTACAACCATTGCGAAAGGACCACAAGATCTTGTGGACTAAGACTTATGGTATTACCAGGAATATTGGAGATAAATCTTATGACTTGCTTCTTCCTCCACAGCTTTCGCAACATCTTCCATGTCAACCTAGTGAGAAGAACTATAATCCAAACAATAAGAACATCTTAGAAAAGATTATTACTTCGTCATGCTTGCTAGTGCAAGGATAAATTTGGAATTAGAACCCAAGATGTTTGAGAAATCTCTACAACATAGGATTCTAAAAGAATGCTGAGGTAAATGGAAGTTTCTCCCTATTGAAGATGCGACTTGGGAAAATAAGAGGATCTATAGAGCTAAAGATAGCCCCAATTAGCGAGATAAGGACATCCCAATCCTTAAGTGAGGAAGCATCGAAGAAGAATTGAAATTTGCAAAAAGCCTTTGAAAATTAAATTTTGGATGATAATCTTGAAATTTTACATGATTCATATAGTCAAGAAAATATATAAAAGCATATGTGTGTGTGGGTACCCTTGTGTGAAAGCACTTAGATTCCAAATGAATTTTGAGAAATTTGTCTTTAAATCTTGTTGGGTATTTTAGAGTCTCGTGTGTGCGTACGCATCCACCTCACCTTGTCTTTGCTTATATCTCGCCATATGAGTATATACCCATCATGTTTGTATGTCCAATAGCCTTAGGGGTTAACGGGGAAAAAGCCATTAGCAGAGCCTTAGGGGTTAACGGGGAAAAAGCCATTAGCAGAGCTCAAAGCATGAAAGCCGATGAGTTATTGAGAATCTCCACAAAATGCAACTGGTACTACAAGAAGATGCCAAGCATTGAATGCATCGCATAATGTTGACGCGATGATTGAGAGAATCTAGGGATTTTATGACAGAACATTCCATGCGATCATAACATGAAAGATGTCATCAAGTTATACAAGACACCCTCAAAGCCTCTCGTGGATGTGAACAAAAAAGATAGTTGAACTTCCTACATCTATTAGAATTTGCCTATGATGCTTATTATAAAACTATTAGTAATGAATCCTCTTAAAGCTATCTATGGTGAAGATTTCGTTACATCCTTGGCTTGGTCTGACCCCCTAATCAAGGTAGAGATTTTGAAGCAAAGATGCTTGATGAGATGGACAATCAAATACAATCTATAAGAAAAGATATCAAAATTGGTCAAGATAGACATAAACATTATGTAGATCCCAAGCTGGTCAAGATAGACATAAATATTAGGTAGATCCCAAGAGATTGAGTTGTTATTTTGAGGGAGGCCATATGGTTTTTCTTTATGCACAACCCTCGCAAAATACACGAAGATCTTACAGACCTTAGGGTATTACGAGCAATATTGGAGATAAATCTTAGGACTTGCTTCTTTCTCCACAGCTTAAGGTTCGCAATGTCTTCTTCCATGTCAACATAGTGAGAAGAAGTATCATCAAATGCATGAGCACATCTTAGAAAAGATTATTACTTCATCATGCTTGTAGTGTAAGGTACATTTAGAATTGGAACCCAAGATGTTCGAGAAATCTCTACAACATAGGATTCTAAAAGAATGCTACTTCATCATGCTTGCTAGTGCAAGGTACATTTAGAATTGGAACCCAAGATGTTCGAGAAATCTCTACAACATAGGATTCTAAAAGAATGCTTAGTTAAATGGAAGTTTCTTTCTCTTGAAGATGCGACTTGGGAAAAGAAGAGGATGTATAGAGCTAAACATAGCCCCAATTTTCCAGAGATGAGGACATCCCAATCCTTCAGTGTGACGAAGCATTGAAGAAGAATTTAAATTTGCAAAAGCCTTTGAAAGTTAAGATTTGGATGATAATCTTGAAATTTTACACGATTCATATAGTCAAAAGAAC
Organism: Cibotium barometz; assembly: GCF_041138505.1. Lineage (NCBI taxonomy): Eukaryota > Viridiplantae > Streptophyta > Polypodiopsida > Cyatheales > Cibotiaceae > Cibotium > Cibotium barometz. The sequence continues at coordinate 66,126 of NC_141103.1, read as the reverse complement.
ATATAAAAGCATACATGTGTGTGCGGTACCCTCCTTGTGTGAAAGCACTTCGATCCTTAATGCATTTTAAGAAATTTTAGTCTTTAAATCTTGTTGGGTATTTCGGAGTCTCGTGTGTGCGTGTCCACCACACCTTGTGTTTGCTTATATCCCGCCATATGAGTGTGTACCCATGTTTGTATGTCTAATAAACTTGGGAGTTAATGGGGAAAAAGCCATTAGCAAGGGTCAAAGGATGAAAGCCTAGAAGTTACTGAGAATCTCCACAAAATACAGGTGGGAGAACAAGCAGCCAAGAATTGAATGCATTGCATAATGTTAGCGCGATGATTGAGAGAATCTAGGGACGTTATGGCATAACATAGCATGAGATTATAACATGAAAGCGGTAATCAAGTTATAGAAGACACCCTCAAGGCTTTCTGTGCACGGGAACAAGAGAGATAGTTGAGCTTTCTACATATAGTAGAATTTCCCTATGATCCTTATTATAAAAGCATTAGTAATGAATCCTCTTAAAGCTATCTATGGTCAAGATTTCCCTACATCCTTGACTTGGTCTGACCCCCTAATGAAGGTAGAGATTTTGAAGCAAAGATGCTTGATGAGATGGACAATCAAATGCCATCTATGAGAAAAGATATCAAAGCTAGTCAAGGTAGACAAAAACATTATGTAGATCGCAAGAGGTTGAGTTGTGATTTTGAGGGAGGCCATATGCTTTTTCTTTGTTTACGACCCTTGCGAAAGTACCACAAGATCTTGTGGACCTTATGGTATTACCAGGAATATTGGAGATAAATCTTATGACTTGCTTCTTCCTCCACAGCTTTCGCAGCATCTTCCATATCTACCTAGTGAGAAGAAGTATAATCCAAACCATGAGAACATCTGAGAAAAGATTATTACTTGGTTATGCTTGCTAGTGCAAGGTACGTTTGGAATCGAAACCCAAGATGTTCAAGAAATCTCTACAACATAGGATTCTAAAAGAATGCTTAGTTAAATGGGAGTTTCTCCTTACTGTTGAAGATGCGACTTGGGAAAAGAAGAGGATCTATGGAGCTAAAGATAGCCCCAATTTTCCCGAGATGAGGACATCCCAATCCTTAAGTGAGGAAGCATTGAAAAAGAATTTAAATTTAGAAAAGCCATTGAAAATTAAGATTTGGATGATAATCTTGAAATTTTACACGATTCATATGGTCAAATATATATATAAAAGCATAGATGTGTGTGGGGTACCCTTGTGTAAAAGCACTTGGATCCTAAATGAATTTTGAAAAATTTGTAAAAGCCTCTTGTGGATGTAAACAAAAAAGATAGTTGAACTTCCTATATCTATTAGAAATTGCCTATGATGCTTAATATAAAAGTATTAGTAATGAATCCTCTTAAAGCTACCTATGGTGGAGATTTTCTTACATCCTTCGCTTGGTCTGACCCCCTAATCAAGGAAGAGATTTTGAAGCAAAGATGCTTGATGAGAGCTGGACAATCAAATACAATCTATAAGAAAAGATATCAAAGCTGGTTAAGATAGACATAAACATTATGTAGATCCCAAGAGGTTGAGTCGTTATTTTGAGGGAGGCCATATGGTTTTTCCTTATGTACAACCCTTGCAAAAGTACAAGAAGATCTTGTGGACCTTATGGTATTACGAGCAATATTGGAGATAAATCTTAGAAATTGCTTCTTTCTCCAAAGCTTAAGGTTCGCAACGTATTCTTCCATGTCAACCTAGTGAGAAGAAGTATCATCCAATGCCTGAGCACATCTTAGAAAAGATTATTACTTCATCATGCTTGCTAGTGCAAGGTACATTTAGAATTGGAACCCAAGATGTTTGAGAAATCTCTACAACATAGGATTCTAAAAGAATGCTTAGTTAAATGGAAGTTTCTCCGTGTTGAAGAAGCCTTTGAAAATTAAGATTTGGATGATAATCTTGAATTTTTACACGATTCATATAGTCAAAAAATATATATAAAAGCATACATATGTGTGGGGTACCCTTGTGTGAAAGCACTTTGATCCTAAATGCATTTTGAGAAATTTTAGTCTTTAAATCTTGTTGGATAATTGGGAGTCTCGTGCGTGCGTGTCCACCTCACCTCATGTTTGCTTATATCCCGCCATATGAGTGTGTACCCATGTTTGTATGTCCAATAACCTTAGGGGTTAACAGGGAAAAATCCATGAGCAAAGGTCAAATGAAGAGTTCTCACCTAAGAGTTATTGAGAATCTCCACAAAATGCAAGTGGGAGAAGAAGCAACCGAGAACTAAATGCACCGCATAATGTAAGCGCGATGATTGAGAGAATCTAGGGATGCTATGAAATAACATAGCATGCAACCATAACATGAATGAGGTAATCAAGTTATAGAAGACACCCTCAAAGCTTTCTGTGCACGGGAACAAGAAAGATAGTTAAACTTCCTACATATAGTAGAATTTCCCTATGATCCGTATTATAAAAGTATTAGTAATGAATCCTCTTAAAGCTATCTATGGTGGTCAAGATTTCCTTACATCCTTGACTTGGTCTGACCCCCTAATGAAGGTAGAGATTTTGATTTTAAGGGAGGCCATATACTTTTTCTTTCTTTACGACCCTTACAAAAGTACCACAAGATCTTGTGGACCTTATGGTATTACCAAGAATATTGGAGATAAATCTTATGACTTGCTTCTTCCTCCACAGCTTTCGCAGCATCTTCCATGTTAACCTAGTGAGAAGAAGTATAATCCAAACCATGAGAACATCTTAGAAAAGATTATTACTTTGTCATGCTTGCTTAGTGCAAGGTACATTTGGAATTGGAACCCAAGATGTTCGAGAAATCTCTACAACATAGGATTCTAAAAGAATGCTGAGTTAAATGGAAGTTTCTCCCTGTTGAAGATGCGACTTGGGAAAACAAGAGGATCTATAGAGCTAAAGATAGCCCCAATTCACAAGATAAGGACATCCCAATCCTTAAGTGAGGAAGCATTAAAGAAGAATTGAAATTTGCAAAAGCCTTTAAAAATTAAGATTTGGATGATAATCTTGAAATTTTACACGATTCATATAGTCAAGAAAATGTATAAAAGCATACGTGTGTGTGGGTACCCTTGTGAAAGCACTTAGATCCCAAATGAATTTTGAGAAATTTTAGTCTTTAAATCTTGTTGGGTATTTCAGAGTCTCGTGTGTGCGTACGCATCCACCTCACCTTGTCTTTCCTTATATCCCACCATATGAGTGTGTACCCATCATGTTTGTATGTCCAATAGCCTTGGGGGTTAACGGGGAAAAGGCCATTTTAGCAGAGCTCAAAGCATAAAATCCGAGGAGTTACTGAGAATCTCCACAAAATGCAATTGGTACTACAAGAAGATGCCAAGAATTGAATGCATCGCATAATGTTGACACGATGATTGAGAGAATCTAGGGATTTTATGGCAGAACATCCCATGCGATCATAACATGAAAGATGTCATCAAGTTATACAAGACACCCTCGAAGCCTCACGTGGATGTGAACAAAAAAGATAGTTGAACTTCCTACATCTATTAGAATTTGCCTATGATGCTTCTTATAAAAGTATTAGTAATGAATCCTCTTAAAGCTATCTATGGTGAAGATTTCCTTACATCCTTGGCTTGGTCTGACCCCCTAATCAAGGTAGAGATTTTGAAGCAAAGATGCTTGATGAGATGGACAATCAAATACAATCTATAAGAAAAGATATCAAAGCTGGTCAAGATAGACATAAACATTATGTAGATCCCAAGAGGTTGAGTTGTTATTTTGAGGGAGGCCATATGGTTTTTCTTTATGTACAACCCTCACAAAAGTACATGAAAATCTTGCGGACCTTAGGGTATTATGAGCAATATTGGAGATAAATCTTAGGACTTGCTTCTTTCTCCATAGCGTAAGGTTCGCAACGTCTTCTTCCATGTCAACCTAGTGAGAAGAAGTATCATCCAATGCCTGAGCACATCTTAGAAAAGATTATTACTTCATCATGCTTGCTACTACAAGGTACATTTAGAATTGGAACCCAAGATGCTCGAGAAATCTCTACAACATAGGATTCTAAAAGAATGCTTAGTTGAATGGAAGTTTCTCCCTCTTGAAGATGCGACTTGGGAAAAGAAGAGGATATATGAGCTAAAGATAGCCCCGATTCTCGAGCTGAGGACATCCCAATCCTTCAATGAGAAAGCATTGAAGAAGAATTTAAATTTGCAAAAGCCTTTGAAAATTAAGATTTAGATGATAATTTTGAAATTTTACACGATTCATATATTCAAAAATATATATAAAAGCATACATGTGTGTGCGGTACCCTTGTGTGAAAGCACTTCGATCCTTAATGCATTTGAAATTTTAGTCTTTAAAACTTGTTGGGGGTATTTTGGAGTCTCGTGTGTGCGTGTCCACCTCACCTCGTGTTTGCTTATATCCCACCATATGAGTATGTACCCATGTTTGTATGTCTAATAGCCTTAGGGGTTAACGGGGAAAAAGCCATTAGCAAAGGTCAAAGAATGAAAGCCTAGAAGTTACTGAGAATCTCCATAAAATGCAAGTGGGAGAACAAGCAGCCAAGAATTGAATGCATTGCATAATGTTAGCGCGATGATTGAGAGAATCTAGGGACGTTATGGCATAACATAGCATGCGATTATAACATGAAAGAGGTAATCAAGTTATAGAAGACACCCTCAAAGCTTTCTGTGCACGAGAACAAGAAAGATAGTTGAACTTCCTACATATAGTAGAATTTCCCTATGATCCTTATTATAAAAGCATTAGTAATGAATCCTCTTAAAGCTATCTATGGTCAAAATTTCCCTACATCCTTCACTTGGTTTGACCCCCTAATGAAGGTAGATGCTTGATGAGATGGACAATCAAATGCCATCTATAGGAAAAGATATCAAAGCTAGTCAAGGTAGACAAAAATATTATGTAGATCGCAAGACGTTGAGTCGTGATTTTGAGGGAGGCCATATGCTTTTTGTTTGTTTATGACCCTTGTGAAAGTACCACAAGATCTTGTGGACCTTATGGTATTACCAGGTATATTGGAGATAAATCTTATGACTCGCTTCTTCCTCCACAGCTTTCACATCATCTTCCATATCAACCTAGTGAGAAGAAGTATAATCCCAACCATGAGAACATCTGAGAAAAGATTATTACTTGGTTATGCTTGCTACTACTACAAGGTATATTTGGAATCGAAACCCAAGATGTTCAAGAAATCTCTACAACATAGGATTCTAAAAGAATGCTTAGTTAAATGGGAGTTTCTCCTTACTGTTGAAGATGCGACTTGGGAAAAGAAGAGGATCTATAGAGCTAAAGATAGCCCCGATTTGCGAGATGACATCCCAATCCTTAAGTAAGGAAGCATTGAAAAAGAATTTAAATTTGGAAAAGCCACTAAAAAAAAGATTTGGATGATGATCTTGAAATTTTACACGATTCATATAGTCCAAGAAATATATAAAAGCATACATGTGTGTGGGGTACCCTTGTGTGAAAGCAGTTAAACTATGAATTTTGAGAAATTTTAGTCTTTAAATCTTGTTGGGTATTTTGGAGTCTCATGTTGTGTGCGTGTCCACTTCACCTCGTGTTTGCTTATATCCCGCCAAATGAGTGTGTACCCATGTTTGTATGTCCAATAGCCTTAGGGGTTAATGAGAAAAAAGCCATTAGCAAAGGTCAAAGGATGAGAGCCTAGGAGTTACTAAGAATCTCCACAAAATGCAAGTGGGAGAAGAAACAGCCAAGAATTGAATGCATCGCATAATGTTAGCGCAATGATTGAGAGAATCTAAGGACGTTATGAAATAACATAGCATGCGATCATAATATGAAAGAGGTAATCTGTGCATGAGAACAAGAAAAATAGTTCAACTTCCTACATATAGTAGAATTTTCCTATGATCCATGTTATAAAAGTATTAGTAATGAATCCTCTTAAAGCTATCTATGGTCAAGATTTCTAATCCTAATCAAGGTAGAGATTTTGAAGCAAAGATGCTTGGTGAGATGGACAATCAAATACAATCTATAAGAAAAGATATAAAAGCTGGTCAAGATAGATATAAACATTATGTAGATCCCAAGAGGTTGAGTCGTTATTTTGAGGGAGGCCATATGGTTTTTCTTTATGTACAACCCTTGCAAAAGTACAAGAAGATCTTGTGGACCTTATGGTATTACGAGCAATATTGGAGATAAATCTTAGGACTTGCTTCTTTCTCCACAGCTTAAGATTCGCAACGTCTTCTTCCATGTTAACCTAGTCAGAAGTATCATCCAAAGCCTGAGCACATCTAAGAAAAGATTATTCTTCGTCATGTTTGCTAGTGCAATGTGCATTTAGAATTGGAACCCAAGATAATCGAGATATCTTTACAACATAGGATTCTAAAAGAATGCTTAGTTAAATGGAAGTTTCTCCATGTTGAAGATGCAACCTGGGAAAAGAAGAGGATCCATAGAGCTAAAGATAGCCCCAGGACATCCCAATCCTTAAGTGAGGAAGCATAGAATTTAAATTTGCAAAAGCCATTGGAAAGTAAGATTTGGATGATAATCTTAAAATTTTATACGATTCATATAGCCAAAAATATATATATAAAAGCATACATGTGTGTGGGGTACCCTTGTGTGAAAGCACTTTGATACTAAATGCATTTTGAGATCTTGTTGGGTTTTTCGGAGTCCACCTAACCTCGTGTTTGCTTATATCTTGCCATATGAGTGTGTACCCATGTTTGTATGTCCAATAGCCTCAGGGGTTAACGGGGAAAAAGCCATTAGCAAAGGTCAAAGGATGAGATCCTAGGAGTTTGTGAGAATCTCCATAAAATGCAAATGGGAGAAGAAGCAGCCAAGAATTGAATGCATCGCATAATGTTAGCGCGATGATTGAGAGAATCTAGGGATGTTATGACGTAACATAGCATGCGATCATAACATGAAAGAGGTAATCAAGTTATAGAAGACACCCTCAAAGGTTTCTGTGCATGGGAATAAGAAAGATAGTTGAACTTCCTACATGTAGTGGAATTTCCCTATGATCCTTATTATAAAAGTATTAGTAATGAATCCTCTTAAAGCTATCTATGGTCAAGATTTCCTTACATCCTTGACTTGGTCTGACCTCCTATAATGAAGGTAGGGATTTTGAAGCAAAGATGCTTGATGAGATGGAGAATCAAATGCCATCTATAAGGAAAATTATCAAAGCTGGTCAAGGTAGACATAAACATTATGTAGATCCCAAGAGGTTGAGTCGTGATTTTGAGGGAGGCCATATGCTTTTTCTTTGTTTACAACCATTGCGAAAGGACCACAAGATCTTGTGGACTAAGACTTATGGTATTACCAGGAATATTGGAGATAAATCTTATGACTTGCTTCTTCCTCCACAGCTTTCGCAACATCTTCCATGTCAACCTAGTGAGAAGAACTATAATCCAAACAATAAGAACATCTTAGAAAAGATTATTACTTCGTCATGCTTGCTAGTGCAAGGATAAATTTGGAATTAGAACCCAAGATGTTTGAGAAATCTCTACAACATAGGATTCTAAAAGAATGCTGAGGTAAATGGAAGTTTCTCCCTATTGAAGATGCGACTTGGGAAAATAAGAGGATCTATAGAGCTAAAGATAGCCCCAATTAGCGAGATAAGGACATCCCAATCCTTAAGTGAGGAAGCATCGAAGAAGAATTGAAATTTGCAAAAAGCCTTTGAAAATTAAATTTTGGATGATAATCTTGAAATTTTACATGATTCATATAGTCAAGAAAATATATAAAAGCATATGTGTGTGTGGGTACCCTTGTGTGAAAGCACTTAGATTCCAAATGAATTTTGAGAAATTTGTCTTTAAATCTTGTTGGGTATTTTAGAGTCTCGTGTGTGCGTACGCATCCACCTCACCTTGTCTTTGCTTATATCTCGCCATATGAGTATATACCCATCATGTTTGTATGTCCAATAGCCTTAGGGGTTAACGGGGAAAAAGCCATTAGCAGAGCCTTAGGGGTTAACGGGGAAAAAGCCATTAGCAGAGCTCAAAGCATGAAAGCCGATGAGTTATTGAGAATCTCCACAAAATGCAACTGGTACTACAAGAAGATGCCAAGCATTGAATGCATCGCATAATGTTGACGCGATGATTGAGAGAATCTAGGGATTTTATGACAGAACATTCCATGCGATCATAACATGAAAGATGTCATCAAGTTATACAAGACACCCTCAAAGCCTCTCGTGGATGTGAACAAAAAAGATAGTTGAACTTCCTACATCTATTAGAATTTGCCTATGATGCTTATTATAAAACTATTAGTAATGAATCCTCTTAAAGCTATCTATGGTGAAGATTTCGTTACATCCTTGGCTTGGTCTGACCCCCTAATCAAGGTAGAGATTTTGAAGCAAAGATGCTTGATGAGATGGACAATCAAATACAATCTATAAGAAAAGATATCAAAATTGGTCAAGATAGACATAAACATTATGTAGATCCCAAGCTGGTCAAGATAGACATAAATATTAGGTAGATCCCAAGAGATTGAGTTGTTATTTTGAGGGAGGCCATATGGTTTTTCTTTATGCACAACCCTCGCAAAATACACGAAGATCTTACAGACCTTAGGGTATTACGAGCAATATTGGAGATAAATCTTAGGACTTGCTTCTTTCTCCACAGCTTAAGGTTCGCAATGTCTTCTTCCATGTCAACATAGTGAGAAGAAGTATCATCAAATGCATGAGCACATCTTAGAAAAGATTATTACTTCATCATGCTTGTAGTGTAAGGTACATTTAGAATTGGAACCCAAGATGTTCGAGAAATCTCTACAACATAGGATTCTAAAAGAATGCTACTTCATCATGCTTGCTAGTGCAAGGTACATTTAGAATTGGAACCCAAGATGTTCGAGAAATCTCTACAACATAGGATTCTAAAAGAATGCTTAGTTAAATGGAAGTTTCTTTCTCTTGAAGATGCGACTTGGGAAAAGAAGAGGATGTATAGAGCTAAACATAGCCCCAATTTTCCAGAGATGAGGACATCCCAATCCTTCAGTGTGACGAAGCATTGAAGAAGAATTTAAATTTGCAAAAGCCTTTGAAAGTTAAGATTTGGATGATAATCTTGAAATTTTACACGATTCATATAGTCAAAAGAACATATAAAAGCATACATGTGTGTGCGGTACCCTCCTTGTGTGAAAGCACTTCGATCCTTAATGCATTTTAAGAAATTTTAGTCTTTAAATCTTGTTGGGTATTTCGGAGTCTCGTGTGTGCGTGTCCACCACACCTTGTGTTTGCTTATATCCCGCCATATGAGTGTGTACCCATGTTTGTATGTCTAATAAACTTGGGAGTTAATGGGGAAAAAGCCATTAGCAAGGGTCAAAGGATGAAAGCCTAGAAGTTACTGAGAATCTCCACAAAATACAGGTGGGAGAACAAGCAGCCAAGAATTGAATGCATTGCATAATGTTAGCGCGATGATTGAGAGAATCTAGGGACGTTATGGCATAACATAGCATGAGATTATAACATGAAAGCGGTAATCAAGTTATAGAAGACACCCTCAAGGCTTTCTGTGCACGGGAACAAGAGAGATAGTTGAGCTTTCTACATATAGTAGAATTTCCCTATGATCCTTATTATAAAAGCATTAGTAATGAATCCTCTTAAAGCTATCTATGGTCAAGATTTCCCTACATCCTTGACTTGGTCTGACCCCCTAATGAAGGTAGAGATTTTGAAGCAAAGATGCTTGATGAGATGGACAATCAAATGCCATCTATGAGAAAAGATATCAAAGCTAGTCAAGGTAGACAAAAACATTATGTAGATCGCAAGAGGTTGAGTTGTGATTTTGAGGGAGGCCATATGCTTTTTCTTTGTTTACGACCCTTGCGAAAGTACCACAAGATCTTGTGGACCTTATGGTATTACCAGGAATATTGGAGATAAATCTTATGACTTGCTTCTTCCTCCACAGCTTTCGCAGCATCTTCCATATCTACCTAGTGAGAAGAAGTATAATCCAAACCATGAGAACATCTGAGAAAAGATTATTACTTGGTTATGCTTGCTAGTGCAAGGTACGTTTGGAATCGAAACCCAAGATGTTCAAGAAATCTCTACAACATAGGATTCTAAAAGAATGCTTAGTTAAATGGGAGTTTCTCCTTACTGTTGAAGATGCGACTTGGGAAAAGAAGAGGATCTATGGAGCTAAAGATAGCCCCAATTTTCCCGAGATGAGGACATCCCAATCCTTAAGTGAGGAAGCATTGAAAAAGAATTTAAATTTAGAAAAGCCATTGAAAATTAAGATTTGGATGATAATCTTGAAATTTTACACGATTCATATGGTCAAATATATATATAAAAGCATAGATGTGTGTGGGGTACCCTTGTGTAAAAGCACTTGGATCCTAAATGAATTTTGAAAAATTTGTAAAAGCCTCTTGTGGATGTAAACAAAAAAGATAGTTGAACTTCCTATATCTATTAGAAATTGCCTATGATGCTTAATATAAAAGTATTAGTAATGAATCCTCTTAAAGCTACCTATGGTGGAGATTTTCTTACATCCTTCGCTTGGTCTGACCCCCTAATCAAGGAAGAGATTTTGAAGCAAAGATGCTTGATGAGAGCTGGACAATCAAATACAATCTATAAGAAAAGATATCAAAGCTGGTTAAGATAGACATAAACATTATGTAGATCCCAAGAGGTTGAGTCGTTATTTTGAGGGAGGCCATATGGTTTTTCCTTATGTACAACCCTTGCAAAAGTACAAGAAGATCTTGTGGACCTTATGGTATTACGAGCAATATTGGAGATAAATCTTAGAAATTGCTTCTTTCTCCAAAGCTTAAGGTTCGCAACGTATTCTTCCATGTCAACCTAGTGAGAAGAAGTATCATCCAATGCCTGAGCACATCTTAGAAAAGATTATTACTTCATCATGCTTGCTAGTGCAAGGTACATTTAGAATTGGAACCCAAGATGTTTGAGAAATCTCTACAACATAGGATTCTAAAAGAATGCTTAGTTAAATGGAAGTTTCTCCGTGTTGAAGAAGCCTTTGAAAATTAAGATTTGGATGATAATCTTGAATTTTTACACGATTCATATAGTCAAAAAATATATATAAAAGCATACATATGTGTGGGGTACCCTTGTGTGAAAGCACTTTGATCCTAAATGCATTTTGAGAAATTTTAGTCTTTAAATCTTGTTGGATAATTGGGAGTCTCGTGCGTGCGTGTCCACCTCACCTCATGTTTGCTTATATCCCGCCATATGAGTGTGTACCCATGTTTGTATGTCCAATAACCTTAGGGGTTAACAGGGAAAAATCCATGAGCAAAGGTCAAATGAAGAGTTCTCACCTAAGAGTTATTGAGAATCTCCACAAAATGCAAGTGGGAGAAGAAGCAACCGAGAACTAAATGCACCGCATAATGTAAGCGCGATGATTGAGAGAATCTAGGGATGCTATGAAATAACATAGCATGCAACCATAACATGAATGAGGTAATCAAGTTATAGAAGACACCCTCAAAGCTTTCTGTGCACGGGAACAAGAAAGATAGTTAAACTTCCTACATATAGTAGAATTTCCCTATGATCCGTATTATAAAAGTATTAGTAATGAATCCTCTTAAAGCTATCTATGGTGGTCAAGATTTCCTTACATCCTTGACTTGGTCTGACCCCCTAATGAAGGTAGAGATTTTGATTTTAAGGGAGGCCATATACTTTTTCTTTCTTTACGACCCTTACAAAAGTACCACAAGATCTTGTGGACCTTATGGTATTACCAAGAATATTGGAGATAAATCTTATGACTTGCTTCTTCCTCCACAGCTTTCGCAGCATCTTCCATGTTAACCTAGTGAGAAGAAGTATAATCCAAACCATGAGAACATCTTAGAAAAGATTATTACTTTGTCATGCTTGCTTAGTGCAAGGTACATTTGGAATTGGAACCCAAGATGTTCGAGAAATCTCTACAACATAGGATTCTAAAAGAATGCTGAGTTAAATGGAAGTTTCTCCCTGTTGAAGATGCGACTTGGGAAAACAAGAGGATCTATAGAGCTAAAGATAGCCCCAATTCACAAGATAAGGACATCCCAATCCTTAAGTGAGGAAGCATTAAAGAAGAATTGAAATTTGCAAAAGCCTTTAAAAATTAAGATTTGGATGATAATCTTGAAATTTTACACGATTCATATAGTCAAGAAAATGTATAAAAGCATACGTGTGTGTGGGTACCCTTGTGAAAGCACTTAGATCCCAAATGAATTTTGAGAAATTTTAGTCTTTAAATCTTGTTGGGTATTTCAGAGTCTCGTGTGTGCGTACGCATCCACCTCACCTTGTCTTTCCTTATATCCCGCCATATGAGTGTGTACCCATCATGTTTGTATGTCCAATAGCCTTGGGGGTTAACGGGGAAAAGGCCATTTTAGCAGAGCTCAAAGCATAAAATCCGAGGAGTTACTGAGAATCTCCACAAAATGCAATTGGTACTACAAGAAGATGCCAAGAATTGAATGCATCGCATAATGTTTGTAAGATCCCTGTTCCCACCGAGCAACGGATTCGGGGTACTGGCAGCGGAAGTAGCGCTTCTCGCGCGGGACAGGGGTCCCACACTCGGGGCCTCGCCCACGGATATCCGGATAAGAGACTAATCCGTCGGTTGTTCCAAAACCGAACCCGGAAAAACTTCCTTTACCGGAAAGCACGGGCGATTCCACCAGGATAACTTTTTACTCTAACGTAGTCAAGATCATTTCTGATCGAGATGATCCGATTACATCTATAAGATACTTAGTCAGTTCAAGGAAGAAACTTGCACTTGGATCATTGGGATCAACGCTTTTTTCCCCATTCAAGAGGCACAGCCGTTGATTCCTATCCATAGAACAGTTTCTGTCCGGGATTTATTTATTTATTTTTTCTATCGTAAAAACAAAAGTTTGAGTCTCGATTTACGGATCCATCAGTCCAGCCTAACCCCATCCAATCCCATGGGTTAGCCAACCGCCCAACCACTGTAGTGATGGGATCCAATTAAAAATTTGGTTAGGTTTTGTCCCGGGTACCAAGGAAAAGAGTTCCAAGGCCCCCTAGCCGGATGTTCATGCAAAATAAAACTAGTCACACCACTCACACACCCAATATGAAATTGCCTTTTTTCAACCAGATTCAACCAGTTTAAAACAATCCTTTAATAAAACCATAGTATCCTTGATCACCATCTTCCAATTTATCCAATTGATTCTTAATTTCCCATCATTCCTTCATCAGAGTATCTATGGCATCATTGGCAACTAGAACGCTCAGGAGCCGTTTCGATAGTTCCTAGCCCATAATACTTGGCAATATAATCACTTAACAAGATGGACTCTCGTTGAAGATCAGCAAGATCAACCAACAGATCCATATAAGGAGCCATGGACTCATCCATTGAAGACCAGCAAGGTCAATCAACCAGATCCATGCTCGATTTCAGAAAACAACTCCAACTCTGTTCCAATATCTTCCTCGACGCACGCGTGGGTATCCTAGGCAACCCAGAGCCCGAGCACCGTATGGTCAGCACCCTCTAGGATCCTTCGCAGGTAACCTAGCGCTTCACGCATAGGCCGCTTCCTTGGCCCCTCATCCACCGTACCGGAAGCTCACCATTTTAATCGCACCGAGGCTGGTCAAGACCTCGGCCGACCTTGCTACGCGAGACGTCCTTCATTGACTCCCCGTCAGCAGTTGCAACTTTACCATCACGACTTTAATCACAAGACGGTCAAAATGCTCCCCCCAGCATTCTTGACATAAAACAATCATTTACAAATAGCATTTACAAATAGTATTTACAAACAGTTTATAACACAATTTCTATTTTAACTTTCATTTTTCCACATTATCCCTCATCAATCTACATTACTTATTCCATATTCCATTTATATGTATACTCATCCCATCACATCATCTCTATCTCATCACTTTAGATTCCCTCACATCGCATATCGTATATTCACATCCATACATCCACATCTATATGCGTACATTCACATCTACATGCATACATCTACATCTCTATGCATACATCCACATCCACATTCACCTCCATACATCTACATCTACATGCATACATCCACATCTCCATTCACATCTACATCTATACATCTACATCTACATGCATCCATCCACCTCCACATCCACATCTACATCTATACATCTACACCTACATGCATACATCCATATCTCCATTCCCATCTACATCTATACATCTACATCTACATGCATCCATCTACCTCCACATCCACATCTACAACTATACATCTACATCTACATGCAAACATCCACATCTCCATGCATAATAAAATTCTTTTAATTAATCTAGGATGATAGTTCCTAGAATATGGTAGGAAGTCCTCTTTTTATGCTTTGAATGAATTTATTTTATGCGTAATTTCTATAAAAATTTTGCCATAGCTCCGCTACTATGACTGATAAATCTCAAATTTTTTTTTTCTAATGGATAAAGCTTATCATTAAGGATATAATTAGAATGGTCTCTAATTGGATCATCAATCCATAATGGTCTCTAATTGAATCATTAAGAAAACAATTAGAATGGTCTCTAATTGGATCATCAATCCATAATGGATTGAATCATCAATGTACATAAACTAAAAGCATAGCAAAAAGCCATTAATTTGGCCTCAAGCATAGCTTAATCTTGGATTAAGGAAAAGCTTTATGAAAAGCTTCATTTGGATTGAGAATGGGTCATGAGTATGACCATTTCTTGAGAGAGAGAGAGAGAAATTACATAAAAACCATTTGAATTTAAACATAAATGGAAATTAACTTCTATAGCATTTATTAAATTATGTAACTCTTCCCTACTATTCACCAATTAACTTCAATAGCATTTAAAAAACCATACCAATTAAGCTTCTCAAGCTTGAGAGGGGTTGAGAAGAGAGAATCATTGAGAAATTATAGAAAAGATCAAAATTCAATATACTTACCTTATGATTTGCTTGATTCTTTATTCACGGTAGAGGCCCCCAACCAATCAATTGGTTTAGTATGTTGATGGAGCCAACAATGGGGATTGAAGAAAGAGAGAAGTATCAAAAACTAGTGAATTATTAAAGAATTCACAACTCTTGGCTTAGGTAGAGTAGAGTAACAATGCATAAGACACTCTATATTTTGGCTTAGGTGGAGTAGAGTAATAAGCATAAGACTCTATCTAATTTGGCTTAGGTGAAGTAGAGTAACAAGGCATAAGACTCTATCTAATTTGGCTTAGGTGGAGTAGAGTAACAAAGCATAAGACACTATATATTTTGGCTTAGGTGGAGTAGAGTGACAAAGCATAAGACACTATATATTTTGGCTTAGGTGGAGTAGAGTGACAAAGCATAAGACACTATATATTTTGGCTTAGGTGGAGTAGAGTGACAAGGCATAAGACACTATATTTTTTTCAACAAGGGAAGGCTTCTATTTATAGGAAAATTTGAGCTCCTAACCAAACAAACTGATTCTAGAATTTTCCAAGTCAGTTTGGTTGAATTTGGACTAGATTTGGACCTAGTTTGGTTACTTTTTGATTCGGTTTGGTTCCATTTTGATTTGGTTTGGTTCAAGAGAGATGAGAGATAAAAATATCACATTATTTTTGAGTTTAAAACTCATTCAAGCATGTGAAATATGTACCTCCTTTAAAGAATTCCCCTTCCTTACATATGTGTCAAAATTTTATTGCTCATAGTTTTTTACTAATAAACCTTGTACATTTTCAACTCTTCATCTTATGTGAAATATGCACCTCCTTTAAAGAACTCATCTTCCTTACATATGTGTCATAGTTTTTTTACTAATAAACCTTGTACATTTTCAACTCTTCATCTTATGTGAAATATGCACCTCCTTTAAAGAACTCCCCTTCCTTACATATGTGTTTATTTACTAATAAACCTTGTACATTTTCAACTCTTCATCTTATGTGAAATATGCACCTTCTTTAAAGAACTCCCCTTCCTTACATATGTGTTTATTTACTAATAAACCTTGTACATTTTCAACTCTTCATCTTATGTGAAATATGCACCTCCTTTAAAGAACTCTCCTTCCTTACATATGAGTCATAATGGAATCATTTTAATATTGCTCATAGTTTTTTACTAATAAACCTTGTACATTTTCAACTCTTCACCTCATGTGAGCATTTACTCATTTTTGGGTATTTTCTTTTTACAATTTGGATTTATCTCCTCCCTACACATGGATTGATGCTATTGGCCCATAGGAACCTTAATTGGACCATAATCTAAAAATTTCTGAAAATCTAGACCCTTAGACTAAGGTTCTTTATACTTATTTCCAATTAATTCCAATTGCACATTGGAAAATTCTTTTTGAATTTCTATTTCAGGGGAACTTATTTTAATAAGATGAGTTAATTTTCTATCCAAAAATATTCATAATCTGAATATTCTCTCTCTAGCATATTTTTCTCTCTCTAGGCTAAAATAGTTAGAACAAGGCCTTTATATTTCTGAAGAGGGATTGATTACAGGGGAAGATACTAGACATCAAAAAGGGGTTGGGGGAGGAATCTTACATTCTACCCCACTTAAAAAACGCGAGATGTCCTCATCTCGTAACTTGGAATAATTTCGCAAGATGCACGAATATGAGACTTAGAGAAAAATTTTAATCACGATTAACCACCAAGAAAAGTCTTAAAGAGAGCAAGATTCAAAATAAGAACAAGATTTAAACTTTATTCATTCACGGGACTTATACAGTAAAGATAGAAGAACTCTTTACACTTCCATAAGCCCGTCCATCATATGGTCACAAAAGCAGTCTTCACAAGCTGCACAAGTATAGGGTAACTCATCTATGGGAATGATTCTGCTGGTTATTGCCGCACCTATCTCAGTGGTATGAGGTGATCTAACAAAAGGACCTCTGAGAGGCAAGCCAAAAACGGGGTAAAGGCATATCTTCTCATGAGGAAGAAAACATGCCAGTAAGAAGACCCGCTCAGAAAACCCAAGATGCCTTGATCTCATGACACAGTAGTATCGGGGACCCAAACCCAAAGCTTCAATAACCATGGCCAAGTGGACATTGTTACGAAAGTGTTGCTGACCCCAGGGTGTTACCCTAGTTATGTTTTGATAGGTCCGCCATTTGGTCTGCGCTACAGAAGTTCCTAGGTGAGGAAAAAAGTGAGCGCTCATACTGTTCTATAAAGTCTTTCTTCACAGACTCTCTTGCGTCTTGAAGGTGAGAAATCATCAGGGATAAAACTAATTCCTGTTGCCAGGCCGCCATGAAGGAGATTAAGAAAGAAAGGAGATTGATGGGAGTAAGATTACTGTGAGCGGCAAGTAAAAGTTACGACTTATAAAGGAAGGAGCTAGCGTAACCTAGAAGCCAACGGTAACTTGCCACTGAAGTTTTACCGTCTTTCCATGATTTGGGTTTGGCACATTTTTCTATAGAAGGCATTAAGAATTTTGAGATGAGGAGATAAAAGAAACTTGTAGGCTAAGTCACCTACTTTCATTGAATTCAGATGTAAGGATCACAATATCTGGGGGATAACTTCTTATACTCCCCAAGAGATAAAGAACTTCTTTTGGGCCATACTCGAATGAAAACCAAAACCTTGGTATCCAAAACACCGATTCTCACTTCTAAACTCATTGTTCTAAATCCTTAAAATAGGCGTGACTCCTGAGAAGTATTTTAGGAAAAGGGTATTCCTTTTTTTAAACAGAAACTTTCTTTTATTTTAGAGAGGGAATAATTATAAGATCCGAAAGGGAGATTCTTACTCCTATATACCTCGAAGGCTGGAGAGGAATCTTACATCCTACCCCACTTAAAAAGTGCAAGATGTCCTCATCTCGCAAGGTAGAGGACATCTCTTTTTCTTAAGATCCAATTTTATTCTAGGGTTCCTTATATTCTGGTCAACCCAACAGAACACTGGGATAAATATCCCTTATATAGAACTCATCATTAAATAACAATTCATTCAGATCATGTCATTCATATCTTTAACATGATAATGGTCCATTAGACCGAAAAGTTTCCTTCGGAACATTCCTCCACGGAATTTTCAGTCAAGCAAGTTCTCAATTTGACATCCCTTAACTTGATCTACCGGTCAAGTATTAACAGTTGCAATCTGACAGCACAACCCACTAATCTCATAGTGATTTGCTGAATTCATTATCATCATTCTAGTTATGAATATCATCACAGGGACTCGTCCCATTCCCCCTCATTGTGGTTTCCTTATATTTCAACTAATTTTTAAAAGTCATCATTTTTCAATCAGAATTTTCAATCAGCATTTTCAATCAGAATCCAAATCAATTCATCAATTCTCAAACAGAATTATAAATCATATCAATCACATTCGAATTCATCATCTAGATAGCATTAACGCTTATAATTTCAAGTCTTAGATTTACTCGTATATACTGTCAGTAAAGAGCTGCAGTATACTCTCGGTATATACGGGTAGTCACGGCCCTTGGGATTATAAGGTAACTACTATCATGTCTAGGCCTCAAGCAAGTCAAGGATTCTATATAATTGCGGTACTTCCATCTGAAGACCCAACTACCAATTTACGAATTCCAGTTTGGATATCAAATTGTATGAATTATCTCACACAATTATAACCTTTTTGTGTTTCTTGATAAATTTTTGATATATTTATCTTCTCAGTCGATCTTTATTAACCAAAGGCTCTGATACCAACTGTAGGATCCCTGTTCCCACCGAGCAACGGATTCGGGGTACTGGCAGCGGAAGTAGCGCTTCTCGCGCGGGACAGGGGTCCCACACTCGGGGCCTCGCCCACGGATATCCGGATAAGAGACTAATCCGTCGGTTGTTCCAAAACCGAACCCGGAAAAACTTCCTTTACCGGAAAGCACGGGCGATTCCACCAGGATAACTTTTTACTCTAACGTAGTCAAGATCATTTCTGATCGAGATGATCCGATTACATCTATAAGATACTTAGTCAGTTCAAGGAAGAAACTTGCACTTGGATCATTGGGATCAACGCTTTTTTCCCCATTCAAGAGGCACAGCCGTTGATTCCTATCCATAGAACAGTTTCTGTCCGGGATTTATTTATTTATTTTTTCTATCGTAAAAACAAAAGTTTGAGTCTCGATTTACGGATCCATCAGTCCAGCCTAACCCCATCCAATCCCATGGGTTAGCCAACCGCCCAACCACTGTAGTGATGGGATCCAATTAAAAATTTGGTTAGGTTTTGTCCCGGGTACCAAGGAAAAGAGTTCCAAGGCCCCCTAGCCGGATGTTCATGCAAAATAAAACTAGTCACACCACTCACACACCCAATATGAAATTGCCTTTTTTCAACCAGATTCAACCAGTTTAAAACAATCCTTTAATAAAACCATAGTATCCTTGATCACCATCTTCCAATTTATCCAATTGATTCTTAATTTCCCATCATTCCTTCATCAGAGTATCTATGGCATCATTGGCAACTAGAATGCTCAGGAGCCGTTTCGATAGTTCCTAGCCCATAATACTTGGCAATATAATCACTTAACAAGATGGACTCTCGTTGAAGATCAGCAAGATCAACCAACAGATCCATATAAGGAGCCATGGACTCATCCATTGAAGACCAGCAAGGTCAATCAACCAGATCCATGCTCGATTTCAGAAAACAACTCCAACTCTGTTCCAATATCTTCCTCGACGCACGCGTGGGTATCCTAGGCAACCCAGAGCCCGAGCACCGTATGGTCAGCACCCTCTAGGATCCTTCGCAGGTAACCTAGCGCTTCACGCATAGGCCGCTTCCTTGGCCCCTCATCCACCGTACCGGAAGCTCACCATTTTAATCGCACCGAGGCTGGTCAAGACCTCGGCCGACCTTGCTACGCGAGACGTCCTTCATTGACTCCCCGTCAGCAGTTGCAACTTTACCATCACGACTTTAATCACAAGACGGTCAAAATGCTCCCCCCAGCATTCTTGACATAAAACAATCATTTACAAATAGCATTTACAAATAGTATTTACAAACAGTTTATAACACAATTTCTATTTTAACTTTCATTTTTCCACATTATCCCTCATCAATCTACATTACTTATTCCATATTCCATTTATATGTATACTCATCCCATCACATCATCTCTATCTCATCACTTTAGATTCCCTCACATCGCATATCGTATATTCACATCCATACATCCACATCTATATGCGTACATTCACATCTACATGCATACATCTACATCTCTATGCATACATCCACATCCACATTCACCTCCATACATCTACATCTACATGCATACATCCACATCTCCATTCACATCTACATCTATACATCTACATCTACATGCATCCATCCACCTCCACATCCACATCTACATCTATACATCTACACCTACATGCATACATCCATATCTCCATTCCCATCTACATCTATACATCTACATCTACATGCATCCATCTACCTCCACATCCACATCTACAACTATACATCTACATCTACATGCAAACATCCACATCTCCATGCATAATAAAATTCTTTTAATTAATCTAGGATGATAGTTCCTAGAATATGGTAGGAAGTCCTCTTTTTATGCTTTGAATGAATTTATTTTATGCGTAATTTCTATAAAAATTTTGCCATAGCTCCGCTACTATGACTGATAAATCTCAAATTTTTTTTTTCTAATGGATAAAGCTTATCATTAAGGATATAATTAGAATGGTCTCTAATTGGATCATCAATCCATAATGGTCTCTAATTGAATCATTAAGAAAACAATTAGAATGGTCTCTAATTGGATCATCAATCCATAATGGATTGAATCATCAATGTACATAAACTAAAAGCATAGCAAAAAGCCATTAATTTGGCCTCAAGCATAGCTTAATCTTGGATTAAGGAAAAGCTTTATGAAAAGCTTCATTTGGATTGAGAATGGGTCATGAGTATGACCATTTCTTGAGAGAGAGAGAGAGAAATTACATAAAAACCATTTGAATTTAAACATAAATGGAAATTAACTTCTATAGCATTTATTAAATTATGTAACTCTTCCCTACTATTCACCAATTAACTTCAATAGCATTTAAAAAACCATACCAATTAAGCTTCTCAAGCTTGAGAGGGGTTGAGAAGAGAGAATCATTGAGAAATTATAGAAAAGATCAAAATTCAATATACTTACCTTATGATTTGCTTGATTCTTTATTCACGGTAGAGGCCCCCAACCAATCAATTGGTTTAGTATGTTGATGGAGCCAACAATGGGGATTGAAGAAAGAGAGAAGTATCAAAAACTAGTGAATTATTAAAGAATTCACAACTCTTGGCTTAGGTAGAGTAGAGTAACAATGCATAAGACACTCTATATTTTGGCTTAGGTGGAGTAGAGTAATAAGCATAAGACTCTATCTAATTTGGCTTAGGTGAAGTAGAGTAACAAGGCATAAGACTCTATCTAATTTGGCTTAGGTGGAGTAGAGTAACAAAGCATAAGACACTATATATTTTGGCTTAGGTGGAGTAGAGTGACAAAGCATAAGACACTATATATTTTGGCTTAGGTGGAGTAGAGTGACAAAGCATAAGACACTATATATTTTGGCTTAGGTGGAGTAGAGTGACAAGGCATAAGACACTATATTTTTTTCAACAAGGGAAGGCTTCTATTTATAGGAAAATTTGAGCTCCTAACCAAACAAACTGATTCTAGAATTTTCCAAGTCAGTTTGGTTGAATTTGGACTAGATTTGGACCTAGTTTGGTTACTTTTTGATTCGGTTTGGTTCCATTTTGATTTGGTTTGGTTCAAGAGAGATGAGAGATAAAAATATCACATTATTTTTGAGTTTAAAACTCATTCAAGCATGTGAAATATGTACCTCCTTTAAAGAATTCCCCTTCCTTACATATGTGTCAAAATTTTATTGCTCATAGTTTTTTACTAATAAACCTTGTACATTTTCAACTCTTCATCTTATGTGAAATATGCACCTCCTTTAAAGAACTCATCTTCCTTACATATGTGTCATAGTTTTTTTACTAATAAACCTTGTACATTTTCAACTCTTCATCTTATGTGAAATATGCACCTCCTTTAAAGAACTCCCCTTCCTTACATATGTGTTTATTTACTAATAAACCTTGTACATTTTCAACTCTTCATCTTATGTGAAATATGCACCTTCTTTAAAGAACTCCCCTTCCTTACATATGTGTTTATTTACTAATAAACCTTGTACATTTTCAACTCTTCATCTTATGTGAAATATGCACCTCCTTTAAAGAACTCTCCTTCCTTACATATGAGTCATAATGGAATCATTTTAATATTGCTCATAGTTTTTTACTAATAAACCTTGTACATTTTCAACTCTTCACCTCATGTGAGCATTTACTCATTTTTGGGTATTTTCTTTTTACAATTTGGATTTATCTCCTCCCTACACATGGATTGATGCTATTGGCCCATAGGAACCTTAATTGGACCATAATCTAAAAATTTCTGAAAATCTAGACCCTTAGACTAAGGTTCTTTATACTTATTTCCAATTAATTCCAATTGCACATTGGAAAATTCTTTTTGAATTTCTATTTCAGGGGAACTTATTTTAATAAGATGAGTTAATTTTCTATCCAAAAATATTCATAATCTGAATATTCTCTCTCTAGCATATTTTTCTCTCTCTAGGCTAAAATAGTTAGAACAAGGCCTTTATATTTCTGAAGAGGGATTGATTACAGGGGAAGATACTAGACATCAAAAAGGGGTTGGGGGAGGAATCTTACAATGTTGACACGATGATTGAGAGAATCTAGGGATTTTATGACAGAACATCCCATGCGATCATAACATGAAAGATGTCATCAAGTTATACAAGACACCCTCGAAGCCTCACGTGGATGTGAACAAAAAAGATAGTTGAACTTCCTACATCTATTAGAATTTGCCTATGATGCTTCTTATAAAAGTATTAGTAATGAATCCTCTTAAAGCTATCTATGGTGAAGATTTCCTTACATCCTTGGCTTGGTCTGACCCCCTAATCAAGGTAGAGATTTTGAAGCAAAGATGCTTGATGAGATGGACAATCAAATACAATCTATAAGAAAAGATATCAAAGCTGGTCAAGATAGACATAAACATTATGTAGATCCCAAGAGGTTGAGTTGTTATTTTGAGGGAGGCCATATGGTTTTTCTTTATGTACAACCCTCACAAAAGTACATGAAAATCTTGCGGACCTCAGGGTATTATGAGCAATATTGGAGATAAATCTTAGGACTTGCTTCTTTCTCCATAGCGTAAGGTTCGCAACGTCTTCTTCCATGTCAACCTAGTGAGAAGAAGTATCATCCAATGCCTGAGCACATCTTAGAAAAGATTATTACTTCATCATGCTTGCTACTACAAGGTACATTTAGAATTGGAACCCAAGATGCTCGAGAAATCTCTACAACATAGGATTCTAAAAGAATGCTTAGTTGAATGGAAGTTTCTCCCTCTTGAAGATGCGACTTGGGAAAAGAAAAGGATATACGAGCTAAAGATAGCCCCGATTCTCGAGCTGAGGACATCCCAATCCTTCAATGAGAAAGCATTGAAGAAGAATTTAAATTTGCAAAAGCCTTTGAAAATTAAGATTTAGATGATAATTTTGAAATTTTACACGATTCATATATTCAAAAATATATATAAAAGCATACATGTGTGTGCGGTACCCTTGTGTGAAAGCACTTCGATCCTTAATGCATTTGAAATTTTAGTCTTTAAAACTTGTTGGGGGTATTTTGGAGTCTCGTGTGTGCGTGTCCACCTCACCTCGTGTTTGCTTATATCCCACCATATGAGTATGTACCCATGTTTGTATGTCTAATAGCCTTAGGGGTTAACGGGGAAAAAGCCATTAGCAAAGGTCAAAGAATGAAAGCCTAGAAGTTACTGAGAATCTCCATAAAATGCAAGTGGGAGAACAAGCAGCCAAGAATTGAATGCATTGCATAATGTTAGCGCGATGATTGAGAGAATCTAGGGACGTTATGGCATAACATAGCATGCGATTATAACATGAAAGAGGTAATCAAGTTATAGAAGACACCCTCAAAGCTTTCTGTGCACGAGAACAAGAAAGATAGTTGAACTTCCTACATACAGTAGAATTTCCCTATGATCCTTATTATAAAAGCATTAGTAATGAATCCTCTTAAAGCTATCTATGGTCAAAATTTTCCTACATCCTTCACTTGGTTTGACCCCCTAATGAAGGTAGATGCTTGATGAGATGGACAATCAAATGCCATCTATAGGAAAAGATATCAAAGCTAGTCAAGGTAGACAAAAATATTATGTAGATCGCAAGACGTTGAGTCGTGATTTTGAGGGAGGCCATATGCTTTTTGTTTGTTTATGACCCTTGTGAAAGTACCACAAGATCTTGTGGACCTTATGGTATTACCAGGTATATTGGAGATAAATCTTATGACTCGCTTCTTCCTCCACAGCTTTCACATCATCTTCCATATCAACCTAGTGAGAAGAAGCATAATCCCAACCATGAGAACATCTGAGAAAAGATTATTACTTGGTTATGCTTGCTACTACTACAAGGTATATTTGGAATCGAAACCCAAGATGTTCAAGAAATCTCTACAACATAGGATTCTAAAAGAATGCTTAGTTAAATGGGAGTTTCTCCCTGTTGAAGATGCGACTTGGGAAAAGAAGAGGATCTATAGAGCTAAAGATAGCCCCGATTTGCGAGATGACATCCCAATCCTTAAGTAAGGAAGCATTGAAAAAGAATTTAAATTTGGAAAAGCCACTGAAAGAAAGATTTGGATGATGATCTTGAAATTTTACACGATTCATATAGTCCAAGAAATATATAAAAGCATACATGTGTGTGGGGTACCCTTGTGTGAAATCAGTTAAACTATGAATTTTGAGAAATTTTAGTCTTTAAATCTTGTTGGGTATTTTGGAGTCGGGTTAATGAGAAAAAAGCCATTAGCAAAGGTCAAAGGATGAGAGCCTAGGAGTTACTAAGAATCTCCACAAAATGCAAGTGGGAGAAGAAACAGCCAAGAATTGAATGCATCGCATAATGTTAGCGCGATGATTGAGAGAATCTAAGGACGTTATGAAATAACATAGCATGCGATCATAATATGAAAGAGGTAATCTGTGCACGAGAACAAGAAAAATAGTTCAACTTCCTACATATAGTAGAATTTTCCTATGATCCATGTTATAAAAGTATTAGTAATGAATCCTCTTAAAGCTATCTATGGTCAAGATTTCTAATCCTAATCAAGGTAGAGATTTTGAAGCAAAGATGCTTGGTGAGATGGACAATCAAATACAATCTATAAGAAAAGATATAAAAGCTGGTCAAGATAGATATAAACATTATGTAGATCCCAAGAGGTTGAGTCGTTATTTTGAGGGAGGCCATATGGTTTTTCTTTATGTACAACCCTTGCAAAAGTACAAGAAGATCTTGTGGACCTTATGGTATTACGAGCAATATTGGAGATAAATCTTAGGACTTGCTTCTTTCTCCACAGCTTAAGATTCGCAACGTCTTCTTCCATGTTAACCTAGTCAGAAGTATCATCCAAAGCCTGAGCACATCTAAGAAAAGATTATTCTTCGTCATGTTTGCTAGTGCAATGTGCATTTAGAATTGGAACCCAAGATAATCGAGATATCTTTACAACATAGGATTCTAAAAGAATGCTTAGTTAAATGGAAGTTTCTCCATGTTGAAGATGCAACCTGGGAAAAGAAGAGGATCCATAGAGCTAAAGATAGCCCCAGGACATCCCAATCCTTAAGTGAGGAAGCATAGAATTTAAATTTGCAAAAGCCATTGGAAAGTAAGATTTGGATGATAATCTTAAAATTTTATACGATTCATATAGCCAAAAATATATATATAAAAGCATACATGTGTGTGGGGTACCCTTGTGTGAAAGCACTTTGATACTAAATGCATTTTGAGATCTTGTTGGGTTTTTCGGAGTCTACCTAACCTCGTGTTTGCTTATATCTTGCCATATGAGTGTGTACCCATGTTTGTATGTCCAATAGCCTCAGGGGTTAACGGGAAAAAAGCCATTAGCAAAGGTCAAAGGATGAGATCCTAGGAGTTTGTGAGAATCTCCATAAAATGCAAATGGGAGAAGAAGCAGCCAAGAATTGAATGCATCGCATAATGTGAGCGCGATGATTGAGAGAATCTAGGGATGTTATGACATAACATAGCATGCGATCATAACATGAAAGAGGTAATCAAGTTATAGAAGACACCCTCAAAGGTTTCTGTGCATGGGAATAAGAAAGATAGTTGAACTTCCTACATGTAGTGGAATTTTCCTATGATCCTTATTATAAAAGTATTAGTAATGAATCCTCTTAAAGCTATCTATGGTCAAGATTTCCTTACATCCTTGACTTGGTCTGACCTCCTATAATGAAGGTAGGGATTTTGAAGCAAAGATGCTTGATGAGATGGAGAATCAAATGCCATCTATAAGGAAAATTATCAAAGCTGGTCAAGGTAGACATAAACATTATGTAGATCCCAAGAGGTTGAGTCGTGATTTTGAGAGAGGCCATATGCTTTTTCTTTGTTTACAACCATTGCGAAAGGACCACAAGATCTTGTGGACTAAGACTTATGGTATTACCAGGAATATTGGAGATAAATCTTATGACTTGCTTCTTCCTCCACAGCTTTCGCAACATCTTCCATGTCAACCTAGTGAGAAGAACTATAATCCAAACAATGAGAACATCTTAGAAAAGATTATTACTTCGTCATGCTTGCTAGTGCAAGGATAAATTTGGAATTAGAACCCAAGATGTTTGAGAAATCTCTACAACATAGGATTCTAAAAGAATGCTGAGGTAAATGGAAGTTTCTCCCTATTGAAGATGCGACTTGGGAAAATAAGATGATCTATAGAGCTAAAGATAGCCCCAATTAGCGAGATAAGGACATCCCAATCCTTAAGTGAGGAAGCATCGAAGAAGAATTGAAATTTGCAAAAAGCCTTTGAAAATTAAATTTTGGATGATAATCTTGAAATTTTACATGATTCATATAGTCAAGAAAATATATAAAAGCATATGTGTGTGTGGGTACCCTTGTGTGAAAGCACTTAGATTCCAAATGAATTTTGAGAAATTTTAGTCTTTAAATCTTGTTGGGTATTTTAGAGTCTCGTGTGTGCGTACGCATCCACCTCACCTTGTCTTTGCTTATATCTCGCCATATGAGTATATACCCATCATGTTTGTATGTCCAATAGCCTTAGGGGTTAACGGGGAAAAAGCCATTAGCAGAGCCTTAGGGGTTAACGGGGAAAAAGCCATTAGCAGAGCTCAAAGCATGAAAGCCGATGAGTTATTGAGAATCTCCACAAAATGCAACTGGTACTACAAGAAGATGCCAAGCATTGAATGCATCGCATAATGTTGACGCGATGATTGAGAGAATCTAGGGATTTTATGACAGAACATTCCATGCGATCATAACATGAAAGATGTCATCAAGTTATACAAGACACCCTCAAAGCCTCTCGTGGATGTGAACAAAAAAGATAGTTGAACTTCCTACATCTATTAGAATTTGCCTATGATGCTTATTATAAAACTATTAGTAATGAATCCTCTTAAAGCTATCTATGGTGAAGATTTCGTTACATCCTTGGCTTGGTCTGACCCCCTAATCAAGGTAGAGATTTTGAAGCAAAGATGCTTGATGAGATGGACAATCAAATACAATCTATAAGAAAAGATATCAAAGTTGGTCAAGATAGACATAAACATTATGTAGATCCCAAGCTGGTCAAGATAGACATAAATATTAGGTAGATCCCAAGAGATTGAGTTGTTATTTTGAGGGAGGCCATATGGTTTTTCTTTATGCACAACCCTCGCAAAATACACGAAGATCTTACAGACCTTAGGGTATTACGAGCAATATTGGAGATAAATCTTAGGACTTGCTTCTTTCTCCACAGCTTAAGGTTCGCAATGTCTTCTTCCATGTCAACATAGTGAGAAGAAGTATCATCAAATGCATGAGCACATCTTAGAAAAGATTATTACTTCATCATGCTTGTAGTGCAAGGTACATTTAGAATTGGAACCCAAGATGTTCGAGAAATCTCTACAACATAGGATTCTAAAAGAATGCTACTTCATCATGCTTGCTAGTGCAAGGTACATTTAGAATTGGAACCCAAGATGTTCGAGAAATCTCTACAACATAGGATTCTAAAAGAATGCTTAGTTAAATGGAAGTTTCTTTCTCTTGAAGATGCGACTTGGGAAAAGAAGAGGATGTATAGAGCTAAACATAGCCCCAATTTTCCAGAGATGAGGACATCCCAATCCTTCAGTGTGACGAAGCATTGAAGAAGAATTTAAATTTGCAAAAGCCTTTGAAAATTAAGATTTGGATGATAATCTTGAAATTTTACACGATTCATATAGTCAAAAGAACATATAAAAGCATACATGTGTGTGCGGTACCCTCCTTGTGTGAAAGCACTTCGATCCTTAATGCATTTTAAGAAATTTTAGTCTTTAAATCTTGTTGGGTATTTCGGAGTCTCGTGTCTGCGTGTCCACCACACCTTGTGTTTCCTTATATCCCGCCATATGAGTGTGTACCCATGTTTGTATGTCTAATAAACTTGGGAGTTAATGGGGAAAAAGCCATTAGCAAGGGTCAAAGGATGAAAGCCTAGAAGTTACTGAGAATCTCCACAAAATACAAGTGGGAGAACAAGCAGCCAAGAATTGAATGCATTGCATAATGTTAGCGCGATGATTGAGAGAATCTAGGGACGTTATGGCATAACATAGCATGAGATTATAACATGAAAGCGGTAATCAAGTTATAGAAGACACCCTCAAGGCTTTCTGTGCACGGGAACAAGAGAGATAGTTGAGCTTTCTACATATAGTAGAATTTCCCTATGATCCTTATTATAAAAGCATTAGTAATGAATCCTCTTAAAGCTATCTATGGTCAAGATTTCCCTACATCCTTGACTTGGTCTGACCCCCTAATGAAGGTAGAGATTTTGAAGCAAAGATGCTTGATGAGATGGACAATCAAATGCCATCTATGAGAAAAGATATCAAAGCTAGTCAAGGTAGACAAAAACATTATGTAGATCGCAAGAGGTTGAGTTGTGATTTTGAGGGAGGCCATATGCTTTTTCTTTGTTTACGACCCTTGCGAAAGTACCACAAGATCTTGTGGACCTTATGGTATTACCAGGAATATTGGAGATAAATCTTATGACTTGCTTCTTCCTCCACAGCTTTCGCAGCATCTTCCATATCTACCTAGTGAGAAGAAGTATAATCCAAACCATGAGAACATCTGAGAAAAGATTATTACTTGGTTATGCTTGCTAGTGCAAGGTACGTTTGGAATCGAAACCCAAGATGTTCAAGAAATCTCTACAACATAGGATTCTAAAAGAATGCTTAGTTAAATGGGAGTTTCTCCTTACTGTTGAAGATGCGACTTGGGAAAAGAAGAGGATCTATGGAGCTAAAGATAGCCCCAATTTTCCCGAGATGAGGACATCCCAATCCTTAAGTGAGGAAGCATTGAAAAAGAATTTAAATTTAGAAAAGCCATTGAAAATTAAGATTTGGATGATAATCTTGAAATTTTACACGATTCATATGGTCAAATATATATATAAAAGCATAGATGTGTGTGGGGTACCCTTGTGTAAAAGCACTTGGATCCTAAATGAATTTTGAAAAATTTGTAAAAGCCTCTTGTGGATGTAAACAAAAAAGATAGTTGAACTTCCTATATCTATTAGAAATTGCCTATGATGCTTAATATAAAAGTATTAGTAATGAATCCTCTTAAAGCTACCTATGGTGGAGATTTTCTTACATCCTTCGCTTGGTCTGACCCCCTAATCAAGGAAGAGATTTTGAAGCAAAGATGCTTGATGAGAGCTGGACAATCAAATACAATCTATAAGAAAAGATATCAAAGCTGGTTAAGATAGACATAAACATTATGTAGATCCCAAGAGGTTGAGTCGTTATTTTGAGGGAGGCCATATGGTTTTTCCTTATGTACAACCCTTGCAAAAGTACAAGAAGATCTTGTGGACCTTATGGTATTACGAGCAATATTGGAGATAAATCTTAGAAATTGCTTCTTTCTCCAAAGCTTAAGGTTCGCAACGTATTCTTCCATGTCAACCTAGTGAGAAGAAGTATCATCCAATGCCTGAGCACATCTTAGAAAAGATTATTACTTCATCATGCTTGCTAGTGCAAGGTACATTTAGAATTGGAACCCAAGATGTTTGAGAAATCTCTACAACATAGGATTCTAAAAGAATGCTTAGTTAAATGGAAGTTTCTCCGTGTTGAAGAAGCCTTTGAAAATTAAGATTTGGATGATAATCTTGAATTTTTACACGATTCATATAGTCAAAAAATATATATAAAAGCATACATATGTGTGGGGTACCCTTGTGTGAAAGCACTTTGATCCTAAATGCATTTTGAGAAATTTTAGTCTTTAAATCTTGTTGGATAATTGGGAGTCTCGTGCGTGCGTGTCCACCTCACCTCATGTTTGCTTATATCCCGCCATATGAGTGTGTACCCATGTTTGTATGTCCAATAACCTTAGGGGTTAACAGGGAAAAATCCATGAGCAAAGGTCAAATGAAGAGTTCTCACCTAAGAGTTATTGAGAATCTCCACAAAATGCAAGTGGGAGAAGAAGCAACCGAGAACTAAATGCACCGCATAATGTAAGCGCGATGATTGAGAGAATCTAGGGATGCTATGAAATAACATAGCATGCAACCATAACATGAATGAGGTAATCAAGTTATAGAAGACACCCTCAAAGCTTTCTGTGCACGGGAACAAGAAAGATAGTTAAACTTCCTACATATAGTAGAATTTCCCTATGATCCGTATTATAAAAGTATTAGTAATGAATCCTCTTAAAGCTATCTATGGTGGTCAAGATTTCCTTACATCCTTGACTTGGTCTGACCCCCTAATGAAGGTAGAGATTTTGATTTTAAGGGAGGCCATATACTTTTTCTTTCTTTACGACCCTTACAAAAGTACCACAAGATCTTGTGGACCTTATGGTATTACCAAGAATATTGGAGATAAATCTTATGACTTGCTTCTTCCTCCACAGCTTTCGCAGCATCTTCCATGTTAACCTAGTGAGAAGAAGTATAATCCAAACCATGAGAACATCTTAGAAAAGATTATTACTTTGTCATGCTTGCTTAGTGCAAGGTACATTTGGAATTGGAACCCAAGATGTTCGAGAAATCTCTACAACATAGGATTCTAAAAGAATGCTGAGTTAAATGGAAGTTTCTCCCTGTTGAAGATGCGACTTGGGAAAACAAGAAGATCTATAGAGCTAAAGATAGCCCCAATTCACAAGATAAGGACATCCCAATCCTTAAGTGAGGAAGCATTAAAGAAGAATTGAAATTTGCAAAAGCCTTTAAAAATTAAGATTTGGATGATAATCTTGAAATTTTACACGATTCATATAGTCAAGAAAATGTATAAAAGCATACGTGTGTGTGGGTACCCTTGTGAAAGCACTTAGATCCCAAATGAATTTTGAGAAATTTTAGTCTTTAAATCTTGTTGGGTATTTCAGAGTCTCGTGTGTGCGTACGCATCCACCTCACCTTGTCTTTCCTTATATCCCGCCATATGAGTGTGTACCCATCATGTTTGTATGTCCAATAGCCTTGGGGGTTAACGGGGAAAAGGCCATTTTAGCAGAGCTCAAAGCATAAAATCCGAGGAGTTACTGAGAATCTCCACAAAATGCAATTGGTACTACAAGAAGATGCCAAGAATTGAATGCATCGCATAATGTTGACACGATGATTGAGAGAATCTAGGGATTTTATGACAGAACATCCCATGCGATCATAACATGAAAGATGTCATCAAGTTATACAAGACACCCTCGAAGCCTCACGTGGATGTGAACAAAAAAGATAGTTGAACTTCCTACATCTATTAGAATTTGCCTATGATGCTTCTTATAAAAGTATTAGTAATGAATCCTCTTAAAGCTATCTATGGTGAAGATTTCCTTACATCCTTGGCTTGGTCTGACCCCCTAATCAAGGTAGAGATTTTGAAGCAAAGATGCTTGATGAGATGGACAATCAAATACAATCTATAAGAAAAGATATCAAAGCTGGTCAAGATAGACATAAACATTATGTAGATCCCAAGAGGTTGAGTTGTTATTTTGAGGGAGGCCATATGGTTTTTCTTTATGTACAACCCTCACAAAAGTACATGAAAATCTTGCGGACCTCAGGGTATTATGAGCAATATTGGAGATAATTCTTAGGACTTGCTTCTTTCTCCATAGCGTAAGGTTCGCAACGTCTTCTTCCATGTCAACCTAGTGAGAAGAAGTATCATCCAATGCCTGAGCACATCTTAGAAAAGATTATTACTTCATCATGCTTGCTACTACAAGGTACATTTAGAATTGGAACCCAAGATGCTCGAGAAATCTCTACAACATAGGATTCTAAAAGAATGCTTAGTTGAATGGAAGTTTCTCCCTCTTGAAGATGCGACTTGGGAAAAGAAAAGGATATATGAGCTAAAGATAGCCCCGATTCTCGAGCTGAGGACATCCCAATCCTTCAATGAGAAAGCATTGAAGAAGAATTTAAATTTGCAAAAGCCTTTGAAAATTAAGATTTAGATGATAATTTTGAAATTTTACACGATTCATATATTCAAAAATATATATAAAAGCATACATGTGTGTGCGGTACCCTTGTGTGAAAGCACTTCGATCCTTAATGCATTTGAAATTTTAGTCTTTAAAACTTGTTGGGGGTATTTTGGAGTCTCGTGTGTGCGTGTCCACCTCACCTCGTGTTTGCTTATATCCCACCATATGAGTATGTACCCATGTTTGTATGTCTAATAGCCTTAGGGGTTAACGGGGAAAAAGCCATTAGCAAAGGTCAAAGAATGAAAGCCTAGAAGTTACTGAGAATCTCCATAAAATGCAAGTGGGAGAACAAGCAGCCAAGAATTGAATGCATTGCATAATGTTAGCGCGATGATTGAGAGAATCTAGGGACGTTATGGCATAACATAGCATGCGATTATAACATGAAAGAGGTAATCAAGTTATAGAAGACACCCTCAAAGCTTTCTGTGCACGAGAACAAGAAAGATAGTTGAACTTCCTACATACAGTAGAATTTCCCTATGATCCTTATTATAAAAGCATTAGTAATGAATCCTCTTAAAGCTATCTATGGTCAAAATTTTCCTACATCCTTCACTTGGTTTGACCCCCTAATGAAGGTAGATGCTTGATGAGATGGACAATCAAATGCCATCTATAGGAAAAGATATCAAAGCTAGTCAAGGTAGACAAAAATATTATGTAGATCGCAAGACGTTGAGTCGTGATTTTGAGGGAGGCCATATGCTTTTTGTTTGTTTATGACCCTTGTGAAAGTACCACAAGATCTTGTGGACCTTATGGTATTACCAGGTATATTGGAGATAAATCTTATGACTCGCTTCTTCCTCCACAGCTTTCACATCATCTTCCATATCAACCTAGTGAGAAGAAGCATAATCCCAACCATGAGAACATCTGAGAAAAGATTATTACTTGGTTATGCTTGCTACTACTACAAGGTATATTTGGAATCGAAACCCAAGATGTTCAAGAAATCTCTACAACATAGGATTCTAAAAGAATGCTTAGTTAAATGGGAGTTTCTCCCTGTTGAAGATGCGACTTGGGAAAAGAAGAGGATCTATAGAGCTAAAGATAGCCCCGATTTGCGAGATGACATCCCAATCCTTAAGTAAGGAAGCATTGAAAAAGAATTTAAATTTGGAAAAGCCACTGAAAGAAAGATTTGGATGATGATCTTGAAATTTTACACGATTCATATAGTCCAAGAAATATATAAAAGCATACATGTGTGTGGGGTACCCTTGTGTGAAATCAGTTAAACTATGAATTTTGAGAAATTTTAGTCTTTAAATCTTGTTGGGTATTTTGGAGTCGGGTTAATGAGAAAAAAGCCATTAGCAAAGGTCAAAGGATGAGAGCCTAGGAGTTACTAAGAATCTCCACAAAATGCAAGTGGGAGAAGAAACAGCCAAGAATTGAATGCATCGCATAATGTTAGCGCGATGATTGAGAGAATCTAAGGACGTTATGAAATAACATAGCATGCGATCATAATATGAAAGAGGTAATCTGTGCACGAGAACAAGAAAAATAGTTCAACTTCCTACATATAGTAGAATTTTCCTATGATCCATGTTATAAAAGTATTAGTAATGAATCCTCTTAAAGCTATCTATGGTCAAGATTTCTAATCCTAATCAAGGTAGAGATTTTGAAGCAAAGATGCTTGGTGAGATGGACAATCAAATACAATCTATAAGAAAAGATATAAAAGCTGGTCAAGATAGATATAAACATTATGTAGATCCCAAGAGGTTGAGTCGTTATTTTGAGGGAGGCCATATGGTTTTTCTTTATGTACAACCCTTGCAAAAGTACAAGAAGATCTTGTGGACCTTATGGTATTACGAGCAATATTGGAGATAAATCTTAGGACTTGCTTCTTTCTCCACAGCTTAAGATTCGCAACGTCTTCTTCCATGTTAACCTAGTCAGAAGTATCATCCAAAGCCTGAGCACATCTAAGAAAAGATTATTCTTCGTCATGTTTGCTAGTGCAATGTGCATTTAGAATTGGAACCCAAGATAATCGAGATATCTTTACAACATAGGATTCTAAAAGAATGCTTAGTTAAATGGAAGTTTCTCCATGTTGAAGATGCAACCTGGGAAAAGAAGAGGATCCATAGAGCTAAAGATAGCCCCAGGACATCCCAATCCTTAAGTGAGGAAGCATAGAATTTAAATTTGCAAAAGCCATTGGAAAGTAAGATTTGGATGATAATCTTAAAATTTTATACGATTCATATAGCCAAAAATATATATATAAAAGCATACATGTGTGTGGGGTACCCTTGTGTGAAAGCACTTTGATACTAAATGCATTTTGAGATCTTGTTGGGTTTTTCGGAGTCTACCTAACCTCGTGTTTGCTTATATCTTGCCATATGAGTGTGTACCCATGTTTGTATGTCCAATAGCCTCAGGGGTTAACGGGAAAAAAGCCATTAGCAAAGGTCAAAG
This sequence comes from Cibotium barometz, assembly GCF_041138505.1. NCBI lineage: Eukaryota > Viridiplantae > Streptophyta > Polypodiopsida > Cyatheales > Cibotiaceae > Cibotium > Cibotium barometz. The sequence continues at coordinate 30,674 of NC_141103.1, read as the reverse complement.
GATGAGATCCTAGGAGTTTGTGAGAATCTCCATAAAATGCAAATGGGAGAAGAAGCAGCCAAGAATTGAATGCATCGCATAATGTGAGCGCGATGATTGAGAGAATCTAGGGATGTTATGACATAACATAGCATGCGATCATAACATGAAAGAGGTAATCAAGTTATAGAAGACACCCTCAAAGGTTTCTGTGCATGGGAATAAGAAAGATAGTTGAACTTCCTACATGTAGTGGAATTTTCCTATGATCCTTATTATAAAAGTATTAGTAATGAATCCTCTTAAAGCTATCTATGGTCAAGATTTCCTTACATCCTTGACTTGGTCTGACCTCCTATAATGAAGGTAGGGATTTTGAAGCAAAGATGCTTGATGAGATGGAGAATCAAATGCCATCTATAAGGAAAATTATCAAAGCTGGTCAAGGTAGACATAAACATTATGTAGATCCCAAGAGGTTGAGTCGTGATTTTGAGAGAGGCCATATGCTTTTTCTTTGTTTACAACCATTGCGAAAGGACCACAAGATCTTGTGGACTAAGACTTATGGTATTACCAGGAATATTGGAGATAAATCTTATGACTTGCTTCTTCCTCCACAGCTTTCGCAACATCTTCCATGTCAACCTAGTGAGAAGAACTATAATCCAAACAATGAGAACATCTTAGAAAAGATTATTACTTCGTCATGCTTGCTAGTGCAAGGATAAATTTGGAATTAGAACCCAAGATGTTTGAGAAATCTCTACAACATAGGATTCTAAAAGAATGCTGAGGTAAATGGAAGTTTCTCCCTATTGAAGATGCGACTTGGGAAAATAAGATGATCTATAGAGCTAAAGATAGCCCCAATTAGCGAGATAAGGACATCCCAATCCTTAAGTGAGGAAGCATCGAAGAAGAATTGAAATTTGCAAAAAGCCTTTGAAAATTAAATTTTGGATGATAATCTTGAAATTTTACATGATTCATATAGTCAAGAAAATATATAAAAGCATATGTGTGTGTGGGTACCCTTGTGTGAAAGCACTTAGATTCCAAATGAATTTTGAGAAATTTTAGTCTTTAAATCTTGTTGGGTATTTTAGAGTCTCGTGTGTGCGTACGCATCCACCTCACCTTGTCTTTGCTTATATCTCGCCATATGAGTATATACCCATCATGTTTGTATGTCCAATAGCCTTAGGGGTTAACGGGGAAAAAGCCATTAGCAGAGCCTTAGGGGTTAACGGGGAAAAAGCCATTAGCAGAGCTCAAAGCATGAAAGCCGATGAGTTATTGAGAATCTCCACAAAATGCAACTGGTACTACAAGAAGATGCCAAGCATTGAATGCATCGCATAATGTTGACGCGATGATTGAGAGAATCTAGGGATTTTATGACAGAACATTCCATGCGATCATAACATGAAAGATGTCATCAAGTTATACAAGACACCCTCAAAGCCTCTCGTGGATGTGAACAAAAAAGATAGTTGAACTTCCTACATCTATTAGAATTTGCCTATGATGCTTATTATAAAACTATTAGTAATGAATCCTCTTAAAGCTATCTATGGTGAAGATTTCGTTACATCCTTGGCTTGGTCTGACCCCCTAATCAAGGTAGAGATTTTGAAGCAAAGATGCTTGATGAGATGGACAATCAAATACAATCTATAAGAAAAGATATCAAAGTTGGTCAAGATAGACATAAACATTATGTAGATCCCAAGCTGGTCAAGATAGACATAAATATTAGGTAGATCCCAAGAGATTGAGTTGTTATTTTGAGGGAGGCCATATGGTTTTTCTTTATGCACAACCCTCGCAAAATACACGAAGATCTTACAGACCTTAGGGTATTACGAGCAATATTGGAGATAAATCTTAGGACTTGCTTCTTTCTCCACAGCTTAAGGTTCGCAATGTCTTCTTCCATGTCAACATAGTGAGAAGAAGTATCATCAAATGCATGAGCACATCTTAGAAAAGATTATTACTTCATCATGCTTGTAGTGCAAGGTACATTTAGAATTGGAACCCAAGATGTTCGAGAAATCTCTACAACATAGGATTCTAAAAGAATGCTACTTCATCATGCTTGCTAGTGCAAGGTACATTTAGAATTGGAACCCAAGATGTTCGAGAAATCTCTACAACATAGGATTCTAAAAGAATGCTTAGTTAAATGGAAGTTTCTTTCTCTTGAAGATGCGACTTGGGAAAAGAAGAGGATGTATAGAGCTAAACATAGCCCCAATTTTCCAGAGATGAGGACATCCCAATCCTTCAGTGTGACGAAGCATTGAAGAAGAATTTAAATTTGCAAAAGCCTTTGAAAATTAAGATTTGGATGATAATCTTGAAATTTTACACGATTCATATAGTCAAAAGAACATATAAAAGCATACATGTGTGTGCGGTACCCTCCTTGTGTGAAAGCACTTCGATCCTTAATGCATTTTAAGAAATTTTAGTCTTTAAATCTTGTTGGGTATTTCGGAGTCTCGTGTCTGCGTGTCCACCACACCTTGTGTTTCCTTATATCCCGCCATATGAGTGTGTACCCATGTTTGTATGTCTAATAAACTTGGGAGTTAATGGGGAAAAAGCCATTAGCAAGGGTCAAAGGATGAAAGCCTAGAAGTTACTGAGAATCTCCACAAAATACAAGTGGGAGAACAAGCAGCCAAGAATTGAATGCATTGCATAATGTTAGCGCGATGATTGAGAGAATCTAGGGACGTTATGGCATAACATAGCATGAGATTATAACATGAAAGCGGTAATCAAGTTATAGAAGACACCCTCAAGGCTTTCTGTGCACGGGAACAAGAGAGATAGTTGAGCTTTCTACATATAGTAGAATTTCCCTATGATCCTTATTATAAAAGCATTAGTAATGAATCCTCTTAAAGCTATCTATGGTCAAGATTTCCCTACATCCTTGACTTGGTCTGACCCCCTAATGAAGGTAGAGATTTTGAAGCAAAGATGCTTGATGAGATGGACAATCAAATGCCATCTATGAGAAAAGATATCAAAGCTAGTCAAGGTAGACAAAAACATTATGTAGATCGCAAGAGGTTGAGTTGTGATTTTGAGGGAGGCCATATGCTTTTTCTTTGTTTACGACCCTTGCGAAAGTACCACAAGATCTTGTGGACCTTATGGTATTACCAGGAATATTGGAGATAAATCTTATGACTTGCTTCTTCCTCCACAGCTTTCGCAGCATCTTCCATATCTACCTAGTGAGAAGAAGTATAATCCAAACCATGAGAACATCTGAGAAAAGATTATTACTTGGTTATGCTTGCTAGTGCAAGGTACGTTTGGAATCGAAACCCAAGATGTTCAAGAAATCTCTACAACATAGGATTCTAAAAGAATGCTTAGTTAAATGGGAGTTTCTCCTTACTGTTGAAGATGCGACTTGGGAAAAGAAGAGGATCTATGGAGCTAAAGATAGCCCCAATTTTCCCGAGATGAGGACATCCCAATCCTTAAGTGAGGAAGCATTGAAAAAGAATTTAAATTTAGAAAAGCCATTGAAAATTAAGATTTGGATGATAATCTTGAAATTTTACACGATTCATATGGTCAAATATATATATAAAAGCATAGATGTGTGTGGGGTACCCTTGTGTAAAAGCACTTGGATCCTAAATGAATTTTGAAAAATTTGTAAAAGCCTCTTGTGGATGTAAACAAAAAAGATAGTTGAACTTCCTATATCTATTAGAAATTGCCTATGATGCTTAATATAAAAGTATTAGTAATGAATCCTCTTAAAGCTACCTATGGTGGAGATTTTCTTACATCCTTCGCTTGGTCTGACCCCCTAATCAAGGAAGAGATTTTGAAGCAAAGATGCTTGATGAGAGCTGGACAATCAAATACAATCTATAAGAAAAGATATCAAAGCTGGTTAAGATAGACATAAACATTATGTAGATCCCAAGAGGTTGAGTCGTTATTTTGAGGGCGGCCATATGGTTTTTCCTTATGTACAACCCTTGCAAAAGTACAAGAAGATCTTGTGGACCTTATGGTATTACGAGCAATATTGGAGATAAATCTTAGAAATTGCTTCTTTCTCCAAAGCTTAAGGTTCGCAACGTATTCTTCCATGTCAACCTAGTGAGAAGAAGTATCATCCAATGCCTGAGCACATCTTAGAAAAGATTATTACTTCATCATGCTTGCTAGTGCAAGGTACATTTAGAATTGGAACCCAAGATGTTTGAGAAATCTCTACAACATAGGATTCTAAAAGAATGCTTAGTTAAATGGAAGTTTCTCCATGTTGAAGAAGCCTTTGAAAATTAAGATTTGGATGATAATCTTGAATTTTTACACGATTCATATAGTCAAAAAATATATATAAAAGCATACATATGTGTGGGGTACCCTTGTGTGAAAGCACTTTGATCCTAAATGCATTTTGAGAAATTTTAGTCTTTAAATCTTGTTGGATAATTGGGAGTCTCGTGCGTGCGTGTCCACCTCACCTCATGTTTGCTTATATCCCGCCATATGAGTGTGTACCCATGTTTGTATGTCCAATAACCTTAGGGGTTAACAGGGAAAAATCCATGAGCAAAGGTCAAATGAAGAGTTCTCACCTAAGAGTTATTGAGAATCTCCACAAAATGCAAGTGGGAGAAGAAGCAACCGAGAACTAAATGCACCGCATAATGTAAGCGCGATGATTGAGAGAATCTAGGGATGCTATGAAATAACATAGCATGCAACCATAACATGAATGAGGTAATCAAGTTATAGAAGACACCCTCAAAGCTTTCTGTGCACGGGAACAAGAAAGATAGTTAAACTTCCTACATATAGTAGAATTTCCCTATGATCCATATTATAAAAGTATTAGTAATGAATCCTCTTAAAGCTATCTATGGTGGTCAAGATTTCCTTACATCCTTGACTTGGTCTGACCCCCTAATGAAGGTAGAGATTTTGATTTTAAGGGAGGCCATATACTTTTTCTTTCTTTACGACCCTTACAAAAGTACCACAAGATCTTGTGGACCTTATGGTATTACCAAGAATATTGGAGATAAATCTTATGACTTGCTTCTTCCTCCACAGCTTTCACAGCATCTTCCATGTTAACCTAGTGAGAAGAAGTATAATCCAAACCATGAGAACATCTTAGAAAAGATTATTACTTTGTCATGCTTGCTTAGTGCAAGGTACATTTGGAATTGGAACCCAAGATGTTCGAGAAATCTCTACAACATAGGATTCTAAAAGAATGCTGAGTTAAATGGAAGTTTCTCCCTGTTGAAGATGTGACTTGGGAAAACAAGAGGATCTATAGAGCTAAAGATAGCCCCAATTCACAAGATAAGGACATCCCAATCCTTAAGTGAGGAAGCATTAAAGAAGAATTGAAATTTGCAAAAGCCTTTAAAAATTAAGATTTGGATGATAATCTTGAAATTTTACACGATTCATATAGTCAAGAAAATGTATAAAAGCATACGTGTGTGTGGGTACCCTTGTGAAAGCACTTAGATCCCAAATGAATTTTGAGAAATTTTAGTCTTTAAATCTTGTTGGGTATTTCAGAGTCTCGTGTGTGCGTACGCATCCACCTCACCTTGTCTTTCCTTATATCCCGCCATATGAGTGTGTACCCATCATGTTTGTATGTCCAATAGCCTTAGGGGTTAACGGGGAAAAGGCCATTTTAGCAGAGCTCAAAGCATAAAATCCGAGGAGTTACTGAGAATCTCCACAAAATGCAATTGGTACTACAAGAAGATGCCAAGAATTGAATGCATCGCATAATGTTGACACGATGATTGAGAGAATCTAGGGATTTTATGACAGAACATCCCATGCGATCATAACATGAAAGATGTCATCAAGTTATACAAGACACCCTCGAAGCCTCACGTGGATGTGAACAAAAAAGATAGTTGAACTTCCTACATCTATTAGAATTTGCCTATGATGCTTCTTATAAAAGTATTAGTAATGAATCCTCTTAAAGCTATCTATGGTGAAGATTTCCTTACATCCTTGGCTTGGTCTGACCCCCTAATCAAGGTAGAGATTTTGAAGCAAAGATGCTTGATGAGATGGACAATCAAATACAATCTATAAGAAAAGATATCAAAGCTGGTCAAGATAGACATAAACATTATGTAGATCCCAAGAGGTTGAGTTGTTATTTTGAGGGAGGCCATATGGTTTTTCTTTATGTACAACCCTCACAAAAGTACATGAAAATCTTGCGGACCTTAGGGTATTATGAGCAATATTGGAGATAAATCTTAGGACTTGCTTCTTTCTCCATAGCGTAAGGTTCGCAACGTCTTCTTCCATGTCAACCTAGTGAGAAGAAGTATCATCCAATGCCTGAGCACATCTTAGAAAAGATTATTACTTCATCATGCTTGCTACTACAAGGTACATTTAGAATTGGAACCCAAGATGCTCGAGAAATCTCTACAACATAGGATTCTAAAAGAATGCTTAGTTGAATGGAAGTTTCTCCCTCTTGAAGATGCGACTTGGGAAAAGAAAAGGATATATGAGCTAAAGATAGCCCCGATTCTCGAGCTGAGGACATCCCAATCCTTCAATGAGAAAGCATTGAAGAAGAATTTAAATTTGCAAAAGCCTTTGAAAATTAAGATTTAGATGATAATTTTGAAATTTTACACGATTCATATATTCAAAAATATATATAAAAGCATACATGTGTGTGCGGTACCCTTGTGTGAAAGCACTTCGATCCTTAATGCATTTGAAATTTTAGTCTTTAAAACTTGTTGGGGGTATTTTGGAGTCTCGTGTGTGCGTGTCCACCTCACCTCGTGTTTGCTTATATCCCACCATATGAGTATGTACCCATGTTTGTATGTCTAATAGCCTTAGGGGTTAACGGGGAAAAAGCCATTAGCAAAGGTCAAAGAATGAAAGCCTAGAAGTTACTGAGAATCTCCATAAAATGCAAGTGGGAGAACAAGCAGCCAAGAATTGAATGCATTGCATAATGTTAGCGCGATGATTGAGAGAATCTAGGGACGTCATGTTGACTTGCTTCTTTCTCCACAGCTTAAGATTCGCAACGTCTTCTTCCATGTTAACCTAGTCAGAAGTATCATCCAAAGCCTGAGCACATCTTAGAAAAGATTATTCTTCGTCATGTTTGCTAATGTACATTTAGAATTGGAACCCAAGATAATCGAGATATCTTTACAACATAGGATTCTAAAAGAATGCTTAGTTAAATGGAAGTTTCTCCATGCGACTTGGGAAAAGAAGAGGATCCATAGAGCTAAAGATAGTCCCAGGACATCCCAATCCTTAAGTGAGGAAGCATAAAATTTAAATTTGCAAAAGCCATTGGAAAGTAAGATTTTGATGATAATCTTAAAATTTTATACGATTCATATTGTTGAAAAAATATATATAAAAGCATACATGTGTGTGGAGTACCCTTGTGTGAAAGCACTTGGATACTAAATGCATTTTTAGATCTTGTTGGGTTTTTCGGAGTCTCTTGTGTGCGCGTCTACCTAACCTGGTTTTTGCTTATATCCCGCCATATGAGTGTGTACCCATGTTTGTATGTCCAATAGCCTCAGGGGTTAACGGGGAAAAAGCCATTAGCAAAGGTCAAAGGATGAAATCCTAGAAGTTAGTGACAATCTCCACAAAATGCAAATGGGAGAAGAAGCAGCCAAGAATTGAATGCATCGCATAATGTTAGCGTGATGATTGAGAGAATCTAGGGATGTTATGACATAACATAGCATGCGATCATAACATGAAAGAGGTAATCAAGTTATAGAAGACATCCTCAAAGCTTTCTGTGCATGAGAATAAGAAAGATGGTTGAACTTCCTACATATAGTGGAATTTCCCTATGATCCTTATTATAAAAGTATTAGTAATGAATCCTCTTAAAGCTATCTATGGTCAAGATTTCCTTACATCCTTGACTTGGTCTGACTCCCTAGTGAAGGTAGAGATTTCGAAGCAAAGATGCTTGATAAGATGAAGAATCAAATGCCATCTATAAGGAAAGATATCAACGCTGGTCAAGGTGTCTATAAACATTGTGGACCTTATGGTATTACTAGGAATATTGGAGATAAATCTTATGACTTGCTTCTTCCTCCACAGCTTTCGCAGCATCTTCCATGTCAACTTAGTGAGAAGAAGTATCATCTAAACCATGAGAACATCTCAGAAAAGATTATTACTTCCTTGTGCTTGCTAGTTAGTGCAAGGTACATTTGGAATTGGAACCCAACATAGGATTCGAAAAGAATGCTTAGGTAAATGGAAGTTTCTCCCTGTTGAAGATGCGACTTGGGAAAAGAAGAGGATCTATAGAGCTAAAGATAGCCCCGATTTTGCGAGATAAGGACGTCCGAATTCTTAAGTGAGGAAGCATTGAAGAAGAATTTAAATTTGCAAAAGCCTTTGAAAATTAAGATTTGGATGATAATCTTGAAATTTCACACGATTCATATAGTCAAAAATATATATAAAAGCATACATGTGTGCGGTACCCCTGTGTGAAAGCACTTCGATCCTTAATGCATTTAAAATTTGTCTTTAAAACTTGTTGGGTATTTTGGAGTCTCGTGTGTGCATGTCCACCCCACCTCGTGTTTGCTTATATCCCACCATATGAGTATGTACCCATGTTTGTATGTCTAATAGCCTTAGGGGTTAACGGGGAAAAAGCCATTAGCAAAGGTCAAAGAATGAAAGCCTAGAAGTTACTGAGAATCTCCATAAAATGCAAGTGGGAGAACAAGCAGCCAAGAATTGAATGCATTGCATAATGTTAGCGCGATGATTGAGAGAATCTAGGGACGTTATGGCATAACATAGCATGCGATTATAACATGAAAGAGGTAATCAAGTTATAGAAGACACCCTCAAAGCTTTCTGTGTACGGGAACAAGAAAGATAGTTGAACTTCCTACATATAGTAGAATTTCCCTATGATCCTTATTATAAAAGCATTAGTAATGAATCCTCTTAAAGCTATCTATGGTCAAAATTTCCCTACATCCTTCACTTGGTCTGACCCCCTAATGAAGGTAGATGCTTGATGAGATGGACAATCAAATGCCATCTATAGGAAAAGATATCAAAGCTGGTCAAGGTGGTAGACAAAAACATTATGTAGATCGCAAGACGTTGAGTCATGATTTTGAGGGAGGCCATATGCTTTTTGTTTGTTTATGACCCTTGCGAAAGTACCACAAGATCTTGTGGACCTTATGGTATTACCAGATATATTGGAGATAAATCTTATGACTTGCTTCTTCCTCCACAACTTTCACATCATCTTCCATATCAACCTAGTGAGAAGAAGTATAATCCGAACCATGAGAACATCTGAGAAAAGATTATTACTTGGTTATGCTTGCTACTACTGCAAGGTATATTTGGAATCGGAACCCAAGATGTTCAAGAAATCTCTACAACATAGGATTCTAAAAGAATGCTTAGTTAAATGGGAGTTTCTCCCCGTTGAAGATGCGACTTGGGAAAAGAAGAGGATCTATAGAGCTAAAGATAGCCCCGATTCGCGAGATGACATCCCAATCCTTAAGTAAGGAAGCATTGAAAAAGAATTTAAATTTGAAAAAGCCACTAAAAAAAAGATTTGGATGATGATCTTGAAATTTTACACGATTCATATAGTCCAAAAAATATATAAAAGCATACATGTGTGTGGGGTACCCTTGTGTGAAAGCAGTTAAACTATGAATTTTGACGAATTTTAGTCTTTAAATCTTGTTGGGTATTTTGGAGTCTCATGTTGTGTGAGTGTCCACTTCACCTCGTGTTTGCTTTTATCCAGTGTGTACCCATGTTTGTATGTCTAATAGCCTTAGGGGTTAATGAGAAAAAAGCCATTAGCAAAGGTCAAAGGATGAGAGCCTAGGAGTTACTAAGAATCTCCACAAAATGCAAGTGGGAAAAGAAACAGCCAAGAATTGAATGCATCGCATAATGTTAGCGCGATGATTGAGAGAATCTAAGGACGTTATGAAATAACATAGCATGCGATCATAATATGAAAGAGGTAATCTATGCACGAGAACAAGAAAAATAGTTCAACTTCCTACATATAGTAGAATTTCCCTATGATCCATGTTATAAAAGTATTAGTAATGAATCCTCTTAAAGCTATCTATGGTCAAGATTTCTAACCCTAATCAAGGTAGAGATTTTGAAGCAAAGATGCTTGGTGAGATGGACAATCAAATACAATCTATAAGAAAAGATATAAAAGCTGGTCAAGATAGATATAAACATTATGTAGATCCCAAGAGGTTGAGTCGTTATTTTGAGGGAGGCCATATGGTTTTTCTTTATGTACAACCCTTGCAAAAGTACAAGAAGATCTTGTGGACCTTATGGTATTACGAGCAATATTGGAGATAAATCTTAGGACTTGCTTCTTTCTCCACAGCTTAAGATTCGTAACGTCTTCTTCCATGTTAACCTAGTTAGAAGTATCATCCAAAGCCTGAGCACATCTAAGAAAAGATTATTCTTCGTCATGTTTGCTAGTGCAATGTGCATTTAGAATTGGAACCCAAGATAATCGAGATATCTTTACAACATAGGATTCTAAAAGAATGCTTAGTTAAATGGAAGTTTCTCCATGTTGAAGATGCAACCTGGGAAAAGAAGAGGATCCATAGAGCTAAAGATAGCCCCAGGACATCCCAATCCTTAAGTGAGGAAGCATAGAATTTAAATTTGCAAAAGCCATTGGAAAGTAAGATTTGGATGATAATCTTAAAATTTTATACGATTCATATAGCCAAAAATATATATATAAAAGCATACATGTGTGTGGGGTACCCTTGTGTGAAAGCACTTTGATACTAAATGCATTTTGAGATCTTGTTGGGTTTTTCAGAGTCCACCTAACCTCGTGTTTGCTTATATCTTGCCATATGAGTGTGTACCCATGTTTGTATGTCCAATAGCCTCAGGGGTTAACGGGGAAAAAGCCATTAGCAAAGGTCAAAGGATGAGATCCTAGGAGTTTGTGAGAATCTCCATAAACTGCAAATGGGAGAAGAAGCAGCCAAGAATTGAATGCATCGCATAATGTTAGCGCGATGATTGAGAGAATCTAGGGATGTTATGACATAACATAGCATGCGATCATAACATGAAAGAGGTAATCAAGTTATAGAAGACACCCTCAAAGGTTTCTGTGCATGGGAATAAGAAAGATAGTTGAACTTCCTACATGTAGTGGAATTTCCCTATGATCCTTATTATAAAAGTATTAGTAATGAATCCTCTTAAAGCTATCTATGGTCAAGATTTCCTTACATCCTTGACTTGGTCTGGCCTCCTATAATGAAGGTAGGGATTTTGAAGCAAAGATGCTTGATGAGATGGAGAATCAAATGCCATCTATAAGGAAAATTATCAAAGCTGGTCAAGGTAGACATAAACATTATGTAGATCCCAAGAGGTTGAGTCGTGATTTTGAGGGAGGCCATATGCTTTTTCTTTGTTTACAACCATTGCGAAAGGACCACAAGATCTTGTGGACTAAGACTTATGGTATTACCAGGAATATTGGAGATAAATCTTATGACTTGCTTCTTCCTCCACAGCTTTCGCAACATCTTCCATGTCAACCTAGTGAGAAGAACTATAATCCAAACAATGAGAACATCTTAGAAAAGATTATTACTTCGTCATGCTTGCTAGTGCAAGGATAAATCTGGAATGAGAACCCAAGATGTTTGAGAAATCTCTACAACATAGCATTCTAAAAGAATGCTGAGGTAAATGGAAGTTTCTCCCTATTGAAGATGCGACTTGGGAAAATAAGAGGATCTATAGAGCTAAAGATAGCCCCAATTAGCGAGATAAGGACATCCCAATCCTTAAGTGAGGAAGCATCGAAGAAGAATTGAAATTTGCAAAAAGCCTTTGAAAATTAAATTTTGGATGATAATCTTGAAATTTTACATGATTCATATAGTCAAGAAAATATATAAAAGCATATGTGTGTGTGGGTACCCTTGTGTGAAAGCACTTAGATTCCAAATGAATATTGAGAAATTTTAGTCTTTAAATCTTGTTGGGTATTTTAGAGTCTCGTGTGTGTGTACGCATCCACCTCACCTTGTCTTTGCTTATATCTCGCCATATGAGTATATACCCATCATGTTTGTATGTCCAATAGCCTTAGGGGTTAACGGGGAAAAAGCCATTAGCAGAGCCTTAGGGGTTAACGGGGAAAAAGCCATTAGCAGAGCTCAAAACATGAAAGCCGATGAGTTATTGAGAATCTCCACAAAATGCAACTGGTACTACAAGAAGATGCCAAGCATTGAATGCATCGCATAATGTTGACGCGATGATTGAGAGAATCTAGGGATTTTATGACAGAACATTCCATGCGATCATAACATGAAAGATGTCATCAAGTTATACAAGACACCCTCAAAGCCTCTCGTGTATGTGAACAAAAAAGATAGTTGAACTTCCTACATCTATTAGAATTTGCCTATGATGCTTATTATAAAACTATTAGTAATGAATCCTCTTAAAGCTATCTATGGTGAAGATTTCGTTACATCCTTGGCTTGGTCTGACCCCCTAATCAAGGTAGAGATTTTGAAGCAAAGATGCTTGATGAGATGGACAATCAAATACAATCTATAAGAAAAGATATCAAAGTTGGTCAAGATAGACATAAACATTATGTAGATCCCAAGCTGGTCAAGATAGACATAAATATTAGGTAGATCCCAAGAGATTGAGTTGTTATTTTGAGGGAGGCCATATGGTTTTTCTTTATGCACAACCCTCGCAAAATACACGAAGATCTTACAGACCTTAGGGTATTACGAGCAATATTGGAGATAAATCTTAGGACTTGCTTCTTTCTCCACAGCTTAAGGTTCGCAATGTCTTCTTCCATGTCAACATAGTGAGAAGAAGTATCATCAAATGCATGAGCACATCTTAGAAAAGATTATTACTTCATCATGCTTGTAGTGCAAGGTACATTTAGAATTGGAACCCAAGATGTTCGAGAAATCTCTACAACATAGGATTCTAAAAGAATGCTACTTCATCATGCTTGCTAGTGCAAGGTACATTTAGAATTGGAACCCAAGATGTTCGAGAAATCTCTACAACATAGGATTCTAAAAGAATGCTTAGTTAAATGGAAGTTTCTTTCTCTTGAAGATGTGACTTGGGAAAAGAAGAGTATGTATAGAGCTAAACATAGCCCCAATTTTCCAGAGATGAGGACATCCCAATCCTTCAGTGTGACGAAGCATTGAAGAAGAATTTAAATTTGCAAAAGCCTTTGAAAATTAAGATTTGGATGATAATCTTGAAATTTTACACGATTCATATAGTCAAAAGAACATATAAAAGCATACATGTGTGTGCGGTACCCTCCATGTGTGAAAGCACTTCGATCCTTAATGCATTTTAAGAAATTTTAGTCTTTAAATCTTGTTGGGTATTTCGGAGTCTCGTGTGTGCGTGTCCACCACGCCTTGTGTTTGCTTATATCCCGCCATATGAGTGTGTACCCATGTTTGTATGTCTAATAAACTTGGGAGTTAATGGGAAAAAAGCCATTAGAAAGGGTCAAAGGATGAAAGCCTAGAAGTTACTGAGAATCTCCACAAAATACAAGTGGGAGAACAAGCAGCCAAGAATTGAATGCATTGCATAATGTTAGCGCGATGATTGAGAGAATCTAGGGACGTTATGGCATAACATAGCATGAGATTATAACATGAAAGCAGTAATCAAGTTATAGAAGACACCCTCAAGGCTTTCTGTGCACGGGAACAAGAGAGATAGTTGAGCTTTCTACATATAGTAGAATTTCCCTATGATCCTTATCATAAAAGCATTAGTAATGAATCCTCTTAAAGCTATCTATGGTCAAGATTTCCCTACATCCTTGACTTGGTCTGACCCCCTAATGAAGGTAGAGATTTTGAAGCAAAGATGCTTGATGAGATGGACAATCAAATGCCATCTATGAGAAAAGATATCAAAGCTAGTCAAGGTAGACAAAAACATTATGTAGATCGCAAGAGGTTGAGTTGTGATTTTGAGGGAGGCCATATGCTTTTTCTTTGTTTACGACCCTTGCGAAAGTACCACAAGATCTTGTGGACCTTATGGTATTACCAGGAATATTGGAGATAAATCTTATGACTTGCTTCTTCCTCCACAGCTTTCGCAGCATCTTCCATATCTACCTAGTGAGAAGAAGTATAATCCAAACCATGAGAACATCTGAGAAAAGATTATTACTTGGTTATGCTTGCTAGTGCAAGGTACGTTTGGAATCGAAACCCAAGATGTTCAAGAAATCTCTACAACATAGGATTCTAAAAGAATGCTTAGTTAAATGGGAGTTTCTCCTTACTGTTGAAGATGCGACTTGGGAAAAGAAGAGGATCTATAGAGCTAAAGATAGCCCCAATTTTCTCGAGATGAGGACATCCCAATCCTTAAGTGAGGAAGCATTGAAAAAGAATTTAAATTTAGAAAAGCCATTGAAAATTAAGATTTGGATGATAATCTTGAAATTTTACACGATTCATATAGTCAAATATATATATAAAAGCATAGATGTGTGTGGGGTACCCTTGTGTAAAAGCACTTGGATCCTAAATGAATTTTGAAAAATTTGTAAAAGCCTCTTGTGGATGTAAACAAAAAAGATAGTTGAACTTCCTATATCTATTAGAAATTGCCTATGATGCTTAATATAAAAGTATTAGTAATGAATCCTCTTAAAGCTACCTATGGTGAAGATTTTCTTACATCCTTCGCTTGGTCTGACCCCCTAATCAAGGAAGAGATTTTGAAGCAAAGATGCTTGATGAGAGCTGGACAATCAAATACAATCTATAAGAAAAGATATCAAAGCTGGTTAAGATAGACATAAACATTATGTAGATCCCAAGAGGTTGAGTCGTTATTTTGAGGGAGGCCATATGGTTTTTCCTTATGTACAACCCTTGCAAAAGTACAAGAAGATCTTGTGGACCTTATGGTATTACGAGCAATATTGGAGATAAATCTTAGAAATTGCTTCTTTCTCCAAAGCTTAAGGTTCGCAACGTATTCTTCCATGTCAACCTAGTGAGAAGAAGTATCATCCAATGCCTGAGCACATCTTAGAAAAGATTATTACTTCATCATGCTTGCTAGTGCAAGGTACATTTAGAATTGGAACCCAAGATGTTTGAGAAATCTCTACAACATAGGATTCTAAAAGAATGCTTAGTTAAATGGAAGTTTCTCCGTGTTGAAGAAGCCTTTGAAAATTAAGATTTGGATGATAATCTTGAATTTTTACACGATTCATATAGTCAAAAAATATATATAAAAGCATACATATGTGTGGGGTACCCTTGTGTGAAAGCACTTTGATCCTAAATGCATTTTGAGAAATTTTAGTCTTTAAATCTTGTTGGATAATTGGGAGTCTCGTGCGTGCGTGTCCACCTCACCTCATGTTTGCTTATATCCCGCCATATGAGTGTGTACCCATGTTTGTATGTCCAATAACCTTAGGGGTTAACAGGGAAAAATCCATGAGCAAAGGTCAAATGAAGAGTTCTCACCTAAGAGTTATTGAGAATCTCCACAAAATGCAAGTGGGAGAAGAAGCAACCGAGAACTAAATGCACCGCATAATGTAAGCGCGATGATTGAGAGAATCTAGGGATGTGTGAATAACATAGCATGCAACCATAACATGAATGAGGTAATCAAGTTATAGAAGACACCCTCAAAGCTTTCTGTGCACGGGAACAAGAAAGATAGTTAAACTTCCTACATATAGTAGAATTTCCCTATGATCCGTATTATAAAAGTATTAGTAATGAATCCTCTTAAAGCTATCTATGGTGGTCAAGATTTCCTTACATCCTTGACTTGGTCTGACCCCCTAATGAAGGTAGAGATTTTGATTTTAAGGGAGGCCATATACTTTTTCTTTCTTTACGACCCTTACAAAAGTACCACAAGATCTTGTGGACCTTATGGTATTACCAAGAATATTGGAGATAAATCTTATGACTTGCTTCTTCCTCCACAGCTTTCGCAACATCTTCCATGTTAACCTAGTGAGAAGAAGTATAATCCAAACCATGAGAACATCTTAGAAAAGATTATTACTTTGTCATGCTTGCTTAGTGCAAGGTACATTTGGAATTGGAACCCAAGATGTTCGAAAAATCTCTACAACATAGGATTCTAAAAGAATGCTGAGTTAAATGGAAGTTTCTCCCTGTTGAAGATGCGACTTGGGAAAACAAGAGGATCTATAGAGCTAAAGATAGCCCCAATTCACAAGATAAGGACATCCCAATCCTTAAGTGAGGAAGCATTAAAGAAGAATTGAAATTTGCAAAAGCCTTTAAAAATTAAGATTTGGATGATAATCTTGAAATTTTACACGATTCATATAGTCAAGAAAATGTATAAAAGCATACGTGTGTGTGGGTACCCTTGTGAAAGCACTTAGATCCCAAATGAATTTTGAGAAATTTTAGTCTTTAAATCTTGTTGGGTATTTCAGAGTCTCGTGTGTGCGTACGCATCCACCTCACCTTGTCTTTTCTTATATCCCGCCATATGAGTGTGTACCCATCATGTTTGTATGTCCAATAGCCTTAGGGGTTAACGGGGAAAAGGCCATTTTAGCAGAGCTCAAAGCATAAAATCCGAGGAGTTACTGAGAATCTCCACAAAATGCAATTGGTACTACAAGAAGATGCCAAGAATTGAATGCATCGCATAATGTTGACACGATGATTGAGAGAATCTAGGGATTTTATGACAGAACATCCCATGCGATCATAACATGAAAGATGTCATCAAGTTATACAAGACACCCTCAAAGCCTCACGTGGATGTGAACAAAAAAGATAGTTGAACTTCCTACATCTATTAGAATTTGCCTATGATGCTTCTTATAAAAGTATTAGTAATGAATCTATGGTGAAGATTTCCTTACATCCTTGGCTTGGTCTGACCCCCTAATCAAGGTAGAGATTTTGAAGCAAAGATGCTTGATCAGATGGACAATCAAATACAATCTATAAGAAAAGATATCAAAGCTGGTCAAGATAGACATAAACATTATGTAGATCCCAAGAGGTTGAGTTGTTATTTTGAGGGAGGCCATATGGTTTTTGTTTATGTACAACCCTTGAAAAAGTATAAGAAGAACTTGCGGACCTTATGGTATTACGAGCAATATTGGAGATAAATATTAGGACTTGCTTCTTTCTCCACAGCTTAAGATTCGCAACGTCTTCTTCCATGTTAACCTAGTCAGAAGTATCATCCAAAGCCTGAGCACATCTTAGAAAAGATTATTCTTCGTCATGTTTGCTAATGTACATTTAGAATTGGAACCCAAGATAATCGAGATATCTTTACAACATAGGATTCTAAAAGAATGCTTAGTTAAATGGAAGTTTCTCCATGCGACTTGGGAAAAGAAGAGGATCCATAGAGCTAAAGATAGTCCCAGGACATCCCAATCCTTAAGTGAGGAAGCATAGAATTTAAATTTGCAAAAGCCATTGGAAAGTAAGATTTTGATGATAATCTTAAAATTTTATACGATTCATATTGTTGAAAAAATATATATAAAAGCATACATGTGTGTGGAGTACCCTTGTGTGAAAGCACTTGGATACTAAATGCATTTTTAGATCTTGTTGGGTTTTTCGGAGTCTCTTGTGTGCGCGTCTACCTAACCTCGTTTTTGCTTATATCTCGCCATATGAGTGTGTACCCATGTTTGTATGTCCAATAGCCTCAGGGGTTAACGGGGAAAAAGCCATTAGCAAAGGTCAAAGGATGAAATCCTAGGAGTTAGTGACAATCTCCACAAAATGCAAATGGGAGAAGAAGCAGCCAAGAATTGAATGCATCGCATAATGTTAACGTGATGATTGAGAGAATCTAGGGATGTTATGACATAACATAGCATGCGATCATAACATGAAAGAGGTAATCAAGTTATAGAAGACATCCTCAAAGCTTTCTGTGCATGAGAATAAGAAAGATGGTTGAACTTCCTACATATAGTGGAATTTCCCTATGATCCTTATTATAAAAGTATTAGTAATGAATCCTCTTAAAGCTATCTATGGTCAAGATTTCCTTACATCCTTGACTTGGTCTGACTCCCTAGTGAAGGTAGAGATTTTGAAGCAAAGATGCTTGATAAGATGAAGAATCAAATGCCATCTATAAGGAAAGATATCAAAGCTGGTCAAGGTGTCTATAAACATTGTGGACCTTATGGTATTACTAGGAATATTGGAGATAAATCTTATGACTTGCTTCTTCCTCCACAGCTTTTGCAGCATCTTCCATGTCAACCTAGTGAGAAGAAGTATCATCTAAACCATGAGAACATCTTAGAAAAGATTATTACTTCCTTGTGCTTGCTAGTTAGTGCAAGGTACATTTGGAATTGGAACCCAACATAGGATTCTAAAAGAATGCTTAGGTAAATGGAAGTTTCTCCCCGTTGAAGATGCGATTTGGGAAAAGAAGAGGATCTATAGAGCTAAAGATAGCCCCGATTTTGCGAGATAAGGACGTCCGAATTCTTAAGTGAGGAAGCATTGAAGAAGAATTTAAATTTGCAAAAGCCTTTGAAAATTAAGATTTGGATGATAATCTTGAAATTTCACACGATTCATATAGTCAAAAATATATATAAAAGCATACATGTGTGTGCGGTACCCTTGTGTGAAAGCACTTCGATCCTTATTGCATTTAAAATTTTAGTCTTTAAAACTTGTTGGGTATTTTAAAGTCTCGTGTGTGCATGTCCACCTCACCTCGTGTTTGCTTATATCCCACCATATGAGTATGTACCCATGTTTGTATGTCTAATAGCCTTAGGGGTTAACGGGGAAAAAGCCATTAGCAAAGGTCAAAGAATGAAAGCCTAGAAGTTACTGAGAATCTCCATAAAATGCAAGTGGGAGAACAAGCAGCCAAGAATTGAATGCATTGCATAATGTTAGCACGATGATTGAGAGAATCTAGGGACGTTATGGCATAACATAGCATGCGATTATAGCATGAAAGAGGTAATCAAGTTATAGAAGACACCCTCAAAGCTTTCTGTGTACGGGAACAAGAAAGATAGTTGAACTTCCTACATATAGTAGAATTTCCCTATGATCCTTATTATAAAAGCATTAGTAATGAATCCTCTTAAAGCTATCTATGGTCAAAATTTCCCTACATCCTTCACTTGGTTTGACCCCCTAATGAAGGTAGATGCTTGATGAGATGGAAAATCAAATGCCATCTATAGGAAAAGATATCAAAGCTGGTCAAGGTGGTAGACAAAAACATTATGTAGATCGCAAGACGTTGAGTCATGATTTTGAGGGAGGCCATATGCTTTTTGTTTGTTTATGATCCTTGCGAAAGTACCAC
Source organism: Cibotium barometz (assembly GCF_041138505.1). NCBI lineage: Eukaryota > Viridiplantae > Streptophyta > Polypodiopsida > Cyatheales > Cibotiaceae > Cibotium > Cibotium barometz. Next base: position 11,180 of record NC_141103.1, on the reverse strand, counting down.
AAGATCTTGTGGACCTTATGGTATTACCAGGTATATTGGAGATAAATCTTATGACTCGCTTCTTCCTCCACAGCTTTCACATCATCTTCCATATCAACCTAGTGAGAAGAAGTATAATCCCAACCATGAGAACATCTGAGAAAAGATTATTACTTGGTTATGCTTGCTACTACTACAAGGTATATTTGGAATCGAAACCCAAGATGTTCAAGAAATCTCTACAACATAGGATTCTAAAAGAATGCTTAGTTAAATGGAAGTTTCTCCATGTTGAAGATGCAACCTGGGAAAAGAAGAGGATCCATAGAGCTAAAGATAGCCCCAGGACATCCCAATCCTTAAGTGAGGAAGCATAGAATTTAAATTTGCAAAAGCCATTGGAAAGTAAGATTTGGATGATAATCTTAAAATTTTATACGATTCATATAGCCAAAAATATATATATAAAAGCATACATGTGTGTGGGGTACCCTTGTGTGAAAGCACTTTGATACTAAATGCATTTTGAGATCTTGTTGGGTTTTTTGGAGTCCACCTAACCTCGTGTTTGCTTATATCTTGCCATATGAGTGTGTACCCATGTTTGTATGTCCAATAGCCTCAGGGGTTAACGGGGAAAAAGCCATTAGCAAAGGTCAAAGGATGAGATCCTAGGAGTTTGTGAGAATCTCCATAAAATGCAAATGGGAGAAGAAGCAGCCAAGAATTGAATGCATCGCATAATGTTAGCGCGATGATTGAGAGAATCTAGGGATGTTATGACATAACATAGCATGCGATCATAACATGAAAGAGGTAATCAAGTTATAGAAGACACCCTCAAAGGTTTCTGTGCATGGGAATAAGAAAGATAGTTGAACTTCCTACATGTAGTGGAATTTCCCTATGATCCTTATTATAAAAGTATTAGTAATGAATCCTCTTAAAGCTATCTATGGTCAAGATTTCCTTACATCCTTGACTTGGTCTGACCTCCTATAATGAAGGTAGGGATTTTGAAGCAAAGATGCTTGATGAGATGGAGAATCAAATGCCATCTATAAGGAAAATTATCAAAGCTGGTCAAGGTAGACATAAACATTATGTAGATCCCAAGAGGTTGAGTCGTGATTTTGAGGGAGGCCATATGCTTTTTCTTTGTTTACAACCATTGCGAAAGGACCACAAGATCTTGTGGACTAAGACTTATGGTATTACCAGGAATATTGGAGATAAATCTTATGACTTGCTTCTTCCTCCACAGCTTTCGCAACATCTTCCATGTCAACCTAGTGAGAAGAACTATAATCCAAACAATGAGAACATCTTAGAAAAGATTATTACTTCGTCATGCTTGCTAGTGCAAGGATAAATCTGGAATTAGAACCCAAGATGTTTGAGAAATCTCTAAAACATAGGATTCTAAAAGAATGCTGAGGTAAATGGAAGTTTCTCCCTATTGAAGATGCGACTTGGGAAAATAAGAGGATCTATAGAGCTAAAGATAGCCCCAATTAGCGAGATAAGGACATCCCAATCCTTAAGTGAGGAAGCATCGAAGAAGAATTGAAATTTGCAAAAAGCCTTTGAAAAATAAATTTTGGATGATAATCTTGAAATTTTACATGATTCATATAGTCAAGAAAATATATAAAAGCATATGTGTGTGTGGGTACCCTTGTGTGAAAGCACTTAGATTCCAAATGAACTTTGAGAAATTTTAGTCTTTAAATCTTGTTGGATATTTTAGAGTCTCGTGTGTGCGTACGCATCCACCTCACCTTGTCTTTGCTTATATCTCGCCATATGAGTATATACCCATCATGTTTGTATGTCCAATAGCCTTAGGGGTTAACGGGGAAAAAGCCATTAGCAGAGCCTTAGGGGTTAACGGGGAAAAAGCCATTAGCAGAGCTCAAAGCATGAAAGCGGATGAGTTATTGAGAATCTCCACAAAATGCAACTGGTACTACAAGAAGATGCCAAGCATTGAATGCATCGCATAATGTTGACGCGATGATTGAGAGAATCTAGGGATTTTATGACAGAACATTCCATGCGATCATAACATGAAAGATGTCATCAAGTTATACAAGACACCCTCAAAGCCTCTCGTGGATGTGAACAAAAAAGATAGTTGAACTTCCTACATCTATTAGAATTTGCCTATGATGCTTATTATAAAACTATTAGTAATGAATCCTCTTAAAGCTATCTATGGTGAAGATTTCGTTACATCCTTGGCTTGGTCTGACCCCCTAATCAAGGTAGAGATTTTGAAGCAAAGATGCTTGATGAGATGGACAATCAAATACAATCTATAAGAAAAGATATCAAAGTTGGTCAAGATAGACATAAACATTATGTAGATCCCAAGCTGGTCAAGATAGACATAAACATTAGGTAGATCCCAAGCTGGTCAAGATAGACATAAAGATCTTGTGGACCTTATGGTATTACCAGGAATATTGGAGATAAATCTTATGACTTGCTTCTTCCTCCACAGCTTTCGCAGCATCTTCCATATCTACCTAGTGAGAAGAAGTATAATCCAAACCATGAGAACATCTGAGAAAAGATTATTACTTGGTTATGCTTGCTAGTGCAAGGTACGTTTGGAATCGAAACCCAAGATGTTCAAGAAATCTCTACAACATAGGATTCTAAAAGAATGCTTAGTTAAATGGGAGTTTCTCCTTACTGTTGAAGATGCGACTTGGGAAAAGAAGAGGATCTATAGAGCTAAAGATAGCCCCAATTTTCTCGAGATGAGGACATCCCAATCCTTAAGTGAGGAAGCATTGAAAAAGAATTTAAATTTAGAAAAGCCATTGAAAATTAAGATTTGGATGATAATCTTGAAATTTTACACGATTCATATAGTCAAATATATATATAAAAGCATAGATGTGTGTGGGGTACCCTTGTGTAAAAGCACTTGGATCCTAAATGAATTTTGAAAAATTTGTAAAAGCCTCTTGTGGATGTAAACAAAAAAGATAGTTGAACTTCCTATATCTATTAGAAATTGCCTATGATGCTTAATATAAAAGTATTAGTAATGAATCCTCTTAAAGCTACCTATGGTGAAGATTTTCTTACATCCTTCGCTTGGTCTGACCCCCTAATCAAGGAAGAGATTTTGAAGCAAAGATGCTTGATGAGAGCTGGACAATCAAATACAATCTATAAGAAAAGATATCAAAGCTGGTTAAGATAGACATAAACATTATGTAGATCCCAAGAGGTTGAGTCGTTATTTTGAGGGAGGCCATATGGTTTTTCCTTATGTACAACCCTTGCAAAAGTACAAGAAGATCTTGTGGACCTTATGGTATTACGAGCAATATTGGAGATAAATCTTAGAAATTGCTTCTTTCTCCAAAGCTTAAGGTTCGCAACGTATTCTTCCATGTCAACCTAGTGAGAAGAAGTATCATCCAATGCCTGAGCACATCTTAGAAAAGATTATTACTTCATCATGCTTGCTAGTGCAAGGTACATTTAGAATTGGAACCCAAGATGTTTGAGAAATCTCTACAACATAGGATTCTAAAAGAATGCTTAGTTAAATGGAAGTTTCTCCGTGTTGAAGAAGCCTTTGAAAATTAAGATTTGGATGATAATCTTGAATTTTTACACGATTCATATAGTCAAAAAATATATATAAAAGCATACATATGTGTGGGGTACCCTTGTGTGAAAGCACTTTGATCCTAAATGCATTTTGAGAAATTTTAGTCTTTAAATCTTGTTGGATAATTGGGAGTCTCGTGCGTGCGTGTCCACCTCACCTCATGTTTGCTTATATCCCGCCATATGAGTGTGTACCCATGTTTGTATGTCCAATAACCTTAGGGGTTAACAGGGAAAAATCCATGAGCAAAGGTCAAATGAAGAGTTCTCACCTAAGAGTTATTGAGAATCTCCACAAAATGCAAGTGGGAGAAGAAGCAACCGAGAACTAAATGCACCGCATAATGTAAGCGCGATGATTGAGAGAATCTAGGGATGTGTGAATAACATAGCATGCAACCATAACATGAATGAGGTAATCAAGTTATAGAAGACACCCTCAAAGCTTTCTGTGCACGGGAACAAGAAAGATAGTTAAACTTCCTACATATAGTAGAATTTCCCTATGATCCGTATTATAAAAGTATTAGTAATGAATCCTCTTAAAGCTATCTATGGTGGTCAAGATTTCCTTACATCCTTGACTTGGTCTGACCCCCTAATGAAGGTAGAGATTTTGATTTTAAGGGAGGCCATATACTTTTTCTTTCTTTACGACCCTTACAAAAGTACCACAAGATCTTGTGGACCTTATGGTATTACCAAGAATATTGGAGATAAATCTTATGACTTGCTTCTTCCTCCACAGCTTTCGCAACATCTTCCATGTTAACCTAGTGAGAAGAAGTATAATCCAAACCATGAGAACATCTTAGAAAAGATTATTACTTTGTCATGCTTGCTTAGTGCAAGGTACATTTGGAATTGGAACCCAAGATGTTCGAAAAATCTCTACAACATAGGATTCTAAAAGAATGCTGAGTTAAATGGAAGTTTCTCCCTGTTGAAGATGCGACTTGGGAAAACAAGAGGATCTATAGAGCTAAAGATAGCCCCAATTCACAAGATAAGGACATCCCAATCCTTAAGTGAGGAAGCATTAAAGAAGAATTGAAATTTGCAAAAGCCTTTAAAAATTAAGATTTGGATGATAATCTTGAAATTTTACACGATTCATATAGTCAAGAAAATGTATAAAAGCATACGTGTGTGTGGGTACCCTTGTGAAAGCACTTAGATCCCAAATGAATTTTGAGAAATTTTAGTCTTTAAATCTTGTTGGGTATTTCAGAGTCTCGTGTGTGCGTACGCATCCACCTCACCTTGTCTTTTCTTATATCCCGCCATATGAGTGTGTACCCATCATGTTTGTATGTCCAATAGCCTTAGGGGTTAACGGGGAAAAGGCCATTTTAGCAGAGCTCAAAGCATAAAATCCGAGGAGTTACTGAGAATCTCCACAAAATGCAATTGGTACTACAAGAAGATGCCAAGAATTGAATGCATCGCATAATGTTGACACGATGATTGAGAGAATCTAGGGATTTTATGACAGAACATCCCATGCGATCATAACATGAAAGATGTCATCAAGTTATACAAGACACCCTCAAAGCCTCACGTGGATGTGAACAAAAAAGATAGTTGAACTTCCTACATCTATTAGAATTTGCCTATGATGCTTCTTATAAAAGTATTAGTAATGAATCCTCTTAAAGCTATCTATGGTGAAGATTTCCTTACATCCTTGGCTTGGTCTGACCCCCTAATCAAGGTAGAGATTTTGAAGCAAAGATGCTTGATCAGATGGACAATCAAATACAATCTATAAGAAAAGATATCAAAGCTGGTCAAGATAGACATAAACATTATGTAGATCCCAAGAGGTTGAGTTGTTATTTTGAGGGAGGCCATATGGTTTTTGTTTATGTACAACCCTTGAAAAAGTATAAGAAGAACTTGCGGACCTTATGGTATTACGAGCAATATTGGAGATAAATATTAGGACTTGCTTCTTTCTCCACAGCTTAAGATTCGCAACGTCTTCTTCCATGTTAACCTAGTCAGAAGTATCATCCAAAGCCTGAGCACATCTTAGAAAAGATTATTCTTCGTCATGTTTGCTAATGTACATTTAGAATTGGAACCCAAGATAATCGAGATATCTTTACAACATAGGATTCTAAAAGAATGCTTAGTTAAATGGAAGTTTCTCCATGCGACTTGGGAAAAGAAGAGGATCCATAGAGCTAAAGATAGTCCCAGGACATCCCAATCCTTAAGTGAGGAAGCATAGAATTTAAATTTGCAAAAGCCATTGGAAAGTAAGATTTTGATGATAATCTTAAAATTTTATACGATTCATATTGTTGAAAAAATATATATAAAAGCATACATGTGTGTGGAGTACCCTTGTGTGAAAGCACTTGGATACTAAATGCATTTTTAGATCTTGTTGGGTTTTTCGGAGTCTCTTGTGTGCGCGTCTACCTAACCTCGTTTTTGCTTATATCCCGCCATATGAGTGTGTACCCATGTTTGTATGTCCAATAGCCTCAGGGGTTAACGGGGAAAAAGCCATTAGCAAAGGTCAAAGGATGAAATCCTAGAAGTTAGTGACAATCTCCACAAAATGCAAATGGGAGAAGAAGCAGCCAAGAATTGAATGCATCGCATAATGTTAGCGTGATGATTGAGAGAATCTAGGGATGTTATGACATAACATAGCATGCGATCATAACATGAAAGAGGTAATCAAGTTATAGAAGACATCCTCAAAGCTTTCTGTGCATGAGAATAAGAAAGATGGTTGAACTTCCTACATATAGTGGAATTTCCCTATGATCCTTATTATAAAAGTATTAGTAATGAATCCTCTTAAAGCTATCTATGGTCAAGATTTCCTTACATCCTTGACTTGGTCTGACTCCCTAGTGAAGGTAGAGATTTCGAAGCAAAGATGCTTGATAAGATGAAGAATCAAATGCCATCTATAAGGAAAGATATCAACGCTGGTCAAGGTGTCTATAAACATTGTGGACCTTATGGTATTACTAGGAATATTGGAGATAAATCTTATGACTTGCTTCTTCCTCCACAGCTTTCGCAGCATCTTCCATGTCAACCTAGTGAGAAGAAGTATCATCTAAACCATGAGAACATCTTAGAAAAGATTATTACTTCCTTGTGCTTGCTAGTTAGTGCAAGGTACATTTGGAATTGGAACCCAACATAGGATTCGAAAAGAATGCTTAGGTAAATGGAAGTTTCTCCCTGTTGAAGATGCGACTTGGGAAAAGAAGAGGATCTATAGAGCTAAAGATAGCCCCGATTTTGCGAGATAAGGACGTCCGAATTCTTAAGTGAGGAAGCATTGAAGAAGAATTTAAATTTGCAAAAGCCTTTGAAAATTAAGATTTGGATGATAATCTTGAAATTTCACACGATTCATATAGTCAAAAATATATATAAAAGCATACATGTGTGCGGTACCCTTGTGTGAAAGCACTTCGATCCTTAATGCATTTAAAATTTGTCTTTAAAACTTGTTGGGTATTTTGGAGTCTCGTGTGTGCATGTCCACCTCACCTCGTGTTTGCTTATATCCCACCATATGAGTATGTACCCATGTTTGTATGTCTAATAGCCTTAGGGGTTAACGGGGAAAAAGCCATTAGCAAAGGTCAAAGAATGAAAGCCTAGAAGTTACTGAGAATCTCCATAAAATGCAAGTGGGAGAACAAGCAGCCAAGAATTGAATGCATTGCATAATGTTAGCGCGATGATTGAGAGAATCTAGGGACGTTATGGCATAACATAGCATGCGATTATAACATGAAAGAGGTAATCAAGTTATAGAAGACACCCTCAAAGCTTTCTGTGTACGGGAACAAGAAAGATAGTTGAACTTCCTACATATAGTAGAATTTCCCTATGATCCTTATTATAAAAGCATTAGTAATGAATCCTCTTAAAGCTATCTATGGTCAAAATTTCCCTACATCCTTCACTTGGTCTGACCCCCTAATGAAGGTAGATGCTTGATGAGATGGACAATCAAATGCCATCTATAGGAAAAGATATCAAAGCTGGTCAAGGTGGTAGACAAAAACATTATGTAGATCGCAAGACGTTGAGTCATGATTTTGAGGGAGGCCATATGCTTTTTGTTTGTTTATGACCCTTGCAAAAGTACCACAAGATCTTGTGGACCTTATGGTATTACCAGATATATTGGAGATAAATCTTATGACTTGCTTCTTCCTCCACAACTTTCACATCATCTTCCATATCAACCTAGTGAGAAGAAGTATAATCCGAACCATGAGAACATCTGAGAAAAGATTATTACTTGGTTATGCTTGCTACTACTGCAAGGTATATTTGGAATCGGAACCCAAGATGTTCAAGAAATCTCTACAACATAGGATTCTAAAAGAATGCTTAGTTAAATGGGAGTTTCTCCCCGTTGAAGATGCGACTTGGGAAAAGAAGAGGATCTATAGAGCTAAAGATAGCCCCGATTCGCGAGATGACATCCCAATCCTTAAGTAAGGAAGCATTGAAAAAGAATTTAAATTTGGAAAAGCCACTAAAAAAAAGATTTGGATGATGATCTTGAAATTTTACACGATTCATATAGTCCAAAAAAATATATAAAAGCATACATGTGTGTGGGGTACCCTTGTGTGAAAGCAGTTAAACTATGAATTTTGAGGAATTTTAGTCTTTAAATCTTGTTGGGTATTTTGGAGTCTCATGTTGTGTGAGTGTCCACTTCACCTCGTGTTTGCTTATATCCCGCCAAATGAGTGTGTACCCATGTTTGTATGTCTAATAGCCTTAGGGGTTAATGAGAAAAAAGCCATTAGCAAAGGTCAAAGGATGAGAGCCTAGGAGTTACTAAGAATCTCCACAAAATGCAAGTGGGAAAAGAAACAGCCAAGAATTGAATGCATCGCATAATGTTAGCGCGATGATTGAGAGAATCTAAGGACGTTATGAAATAACATAGCATGCGATCATAATATGAAAGAGGTAATCTGTGCACGAGAACAAGAAAAATAGTTCAACTTCCTACATATAGTAGAATTTCCCTATGATCCATGTTATAAAAGTATTAGTAATGAATCCTCTTAAAGCTATCTATGGTCAAGATTTCTAACCCTAATCAAGGTAGAGATTTTGAAGCAAAGATGCTTGGTGAGATGGACAATCAAATACAATCTATAAGAAAAGATATAAAAGCTGGTCAAGATAGATATAAACATTATGTAGATCCCAAGAGGTTGAGTCGTTATTTTGAGGGAGGCCATATGGTTTTTCTTTATGTACAACCCTTGCAAAAGTACAACAAGATCTTGTGGACCTTATGGTATTACGAGCAATATTGGAGATAAATCTTAGGACTTGCTTCTTTCTCCACAGCTTAAGATTCGTAACGTCTTCTTCCATGTTAACCTAGTTAGAAGTATCATCCAAAGCCTGAGCACATCTAAGAAAAGATTATTCTTCGTCATGTTTGCTAGTGCAATGTGCATTTAGAATTGGAACCCAAGATAATCGAGATATCTTTACAACATAGGATTCTAAAAGAATGCTTAGTTAAATGGAAGTTTCTCCATGTTGAAGATGCAACCTGGGAAAAGAAGAGGATCCATAGAGCTAAAGATAGCCCCAGGACATCCCAATCCTTAAGTGAGGAAGCATAGAATTTAAATTTGCAAAAGCCATTGGAAAGTAAGATTTGGATGATAATCTTAAAATTTTATACGATTCATATAGCCAAAAATATATATATAAAAGCATACATGTGTGGGGTACCCTTGTGTGAAAGCACTTTGATACTAAATGCATTTTGAGATCTTGTTGGGTTTTTCGGAGTCCACCTAACCTCGTGTTTGCTTATATCTTGCCATATGAGTGTGTACCCATGTTTGTATGTCCAATAGCCTCAGGGGTTAACGGGGAAAAAGCCATTAGCAAAGGTCAAAGGATGAGATCCTAGGAGTTTGTGAGAATCTCCATAAAATGCAAATGGGAGAAGAAGCAGCCAAGAATTGAATGCATCGCATAATGTTAGCGCGATGATTGAGAGAATCTAGGGATGTTATGACATAACATAGCATGCGATCATAACATGAAAGAGGTAATCAAGTTATAGAAGACACCCTCAAAGGTTTCTGTGCATGGGAATAAGAAAGATAGTTGAACTTCCTACATGTAGTGGAATTTCCCTATGATCCTTATTATAAAAGTATTAGTAATGAATCCTCTTAAAGCTATCTATGGTCAAGATTTCCTTACATCCTTGACTTGGTCTGGCCTCCTATAATGAAGGTAGGGATTTTGAAGCAAAGATGCTTGATGAGATGGAGAATCAAATGCCATCTATAAGGAAAATTATCAAAGCTGGTCAAGGTAGACATAAACATTATGTAGATCCCAAGAGGTTGAGTCGTGATTTTGAGGGAGGCCATATGCTTTTTCTTTGTTTACAACCATTGCGAAAGGACCACAAGATCTTGTGGACTAAGACTTATGGTATTACCAGGAATATTGGAGATAAATCTTATGACTTGCTTCTTCCTCCACAGCTTTCGCAACATCTTCCATGTCAACCTAGTGAGAAGAACTATAATCCAAACAATGAGAACATCTTAGAAAAGATTATTACTTCATCATGCTTGCTAGTGCAAGGATAAATCTGGAATTAGAACCCAAGATGTTTGAGAAATCTCTACAACATAGGATTCTAAAAGAATGCTGAGGTAAATGGAAGTTTCTCCCTATTGAAGATGCGACTTGGGAAAATAAGAGGATCTATAGAGCTAAAGATAGCCCCAATTAGCGAGATAAGGACATCCCAATCCTTAAGTGAGGAAGCATCGAAGAAGAATTGAAATTTGCAAAAAGCCTTTGAAAAATAAATTTTTGATGATAATCTTGAAATTTTACATGATTCATATAGTCAAGAAAATATATAAAAGCATATGTGTGTGTGGGTACCCTTGTGTGAAAGCACTTAGATTCCAAATGAATATTGAGAAATTTTAGTCTTTAAATCTTGTTGGGTATTTTAGAGTCTCGTGTGTGCGTACGCATCCACCTCACCTTGTCTTTGCTTATATCTCGCCATATGAGTATATACCCATCATGTTTGTATGTCCAATAGCCTTAGGGGTTAACGGGGAAAAAGCCATTAGCAGAGCCTTAGGGGTTAACGGGAAAAAAGCCATTAGCAGAGCTCAAAACATGAAAGCCGATGAGTTATTGAGAATCTCCACAAAATGCAACTGGTACTACAAGAAGATGCCAAGCATTGAATGCATCGCATAATGTTGACGCGATGATTGAGAGAATCTAGGGATTTTATGACAGAACATTCCATGCGATCATAACATGAAAGATGTCATCAAGTTATACAAGACACCCTCAAAGCCTCTCGTGTATGTGAACAAAAAAGATAGTTGAACTTCCTACATCTATTAGAATTTGCCTATGATGCTTATTATAAAACTATTAGTAATGAATCCTCTTAAAGCTATCTATGGTGAAGATTTCGTTACATCCTTGGCTTGGTCTGACCCCCTAATCAAGGTAGAGATTTTGAAGCAAAGATGCTT